>NC_090438.1:777178137-777791637 GCF_031143425.1 Pleurodeles waltl | reverse complement strand
TAAAACTGATATTTATTTCCTACAATGAACTAATTGTTTCCAGATTAGTGCAAGGTTAAAATTCATACAGATTATCCCAGAGCTATACAATGGGTTTTCAAGTGACTTGCCAACCTTCCTGTTACACCAGTGAACTTGGAAAATAATGCATGTGGTTATCAGCAGTCATGGGAGAATCAACACAAAGAATACATTCCAGTTTGGGCAGGTGGCCTGCAGGTGCTGCAGCAAACAAGAAAAAGAACAGATTGCAGAAGATAAGCGGACAAGACGGACTAGATGAAATACACCGGTGGGGTGGGTAATAGAATGGCAGACAGAAGCACCAAAAGCTGGACCTCACATACACATTGAGTGACTAACCACAGCAATTGCTCTCAAACTCCAATTTAAGAGATACAAGCAGCTGAAGTAAATGAAAGATGTAAAGAAGAAAAGGCTAAAAAGGGATAACAAATTGTATCCAGTAAAAAAACTGCTAAAAGATACACTGGGAGCCAGCCAGTAAACATGCAAGTAGTAAACTAAAGCAACAAAACAAGAGGGGCTTATTAGAGCAGACCTAGTGCCATTTTCACCTAGAAGGAAATACAATCTAACTGTGCTTGGCTTTCATCATCAAGCTATGATCCCAGAGATCTGTAGTTTTAAAAATGTTAAGTCACATGTCCCTGATATCTGAGAAGGCCCTTCCCAAATGATGAAGGTTTAAGACCCATGTCGCTTGACTCATATTTAGCCTAGAAAGTAATAACCAAATTGCTCCTGCCATCAGGTGAATCCACTGGATCTTGATTAAAGAGATAATTTAATTCAAGACTCTTGAAAGACCAATTCCATCATCCATAAGTTACTTCTGTCATGTCCCAAGCTACCTAACCAAACACTTTTGGTCCTTCTAACTTCCAGTACATGATTTGCCACCCTGACGTTACTGAACTACTCACATAGGCTCATTGATTGGCTGCTGACACCGTGCGCATTGATGTACTCTATGGAATATCCCCCCCTCACTTCTCAGTCAGCCCTATGCCACAGCCCTCTTCTTCTGTACATTCCCCCTCTTCTCATCTCCAAAGCAAGGCCAATTCTAACTGTGCTGCTTCTAAGCAGCAATTTCCCCAGGCGTTGCTGTTACTTCTTAAGGTCTGGGATAATTTCTTGTGGAAAGATGCTCACATCATACTGTGTTTGCCCAAGCCAGCCCATTGACATTGTGCACATAATAGTGATTGAGCTGATTTTATGAGTGTGGCCCGACTGTCTCTGTTTATCAGCCTTTTGGGTTGTGCACCAACATTCCAGTCAGGTAGAGTCAGTGTATCCATAGTAATAGAAAAATCATCTCACCAGCTGAAGCTGGCCATAAGGCTGTTGGTCAACTATCGATTCTCTGCCTTGACTATCCAAAACTAGCTCTCCTTCCCCGGTCATCACAGTCCTTAACACTTGCAGGGCAGCCTACTGTCCTTTATCACTTTGCAGGACACTTTACACACACACAGACATTGGAAGATGTTTTCTGGAGATCGTGAGACTATTAGAGAACACATTTTTTGGTGTTACATTACAAGACACAACTAGTCTTGCTGGATAACGTGCCTACCGAGTATGATTAATGTGACATATTGTGTTGGAGTACCAATACCTTCACCATCTCTTGGAACAAGCCTTGACTACTCGCTATTGCCAGCTTTGGAGAGACACTTTTCGAAAATAAATAACTCTTATCGAAATGAAATGAAATAGTTTGAGGTTGTGCAACAGCAATCATAAACAACATTTTCCACCACAGATGCTGCCAGTTAACCATCTATTGCCCCTGACATAGAGAAAACATCTTACAATATTGCTTTTTTCCTGTTGCATAATATTATTGAGGCGGCTTAAAAACATGCCCAATACAGATAGTGAGTGCAGTATAAAAAGCACATTCAGAGGACCCATAACAAGATTGGCAATTCACAGGGGATGGACAAACAAAGCCAATAGATGTGGCTAAGTGGTAAATTTTGATCACAAAACCAGGAATCTATACATATAATGGTGGCTTTACCACGTTACCCAAATCAGCTAGAGAAAATAAAGAATGTATTACAAATGTGAAAACGAAAAACAAAATGGTGACATATCCATGGAAAGAGCAGTTTCTTGGCCTTGCCATGAGAATCACTATCACCCCAAATGTTGTCCAGGAGACAGGGTTTGTAATCTCTGCCTTCCAATGTGGCCAAACTGTGTGCTGTTTGGCAAGCACTTGTTGATCTTATTTTCCTGCTCCTTTTTTGTACCACGAATGAGCATCTTTATTGTAATCTAAAAGCTAGTAAACGTGTGGTGTAAAAAAATCCTGGGTTGAATATTCTTTTGGGATTTCAACAGTGCCTAGTCTCATCATCTATTCAGGAAAAAAATGCTATATGGCGATAAAACTGGAGCTGCTGGATCATGCAGTACTGCATTGCAGTCTTGGGTTTCCTTATTTTTATTCTTTAATAAACTCGTTATAGAAACAGCACAACATGTTGGACGTCCCACCAGTATTCACAATTGTATGCAGTCAACACAATGTGCATCCGAGAGTCAAGTAAAGCATAATGTACACTCAGAAAGTTCACGTGACCAGGCACAGATACCATGTGCAATCAACAATAAACAAAAAGCTCTGAACGGTAAACAATGATCAGTAAGCCATTCCCTCCCTACTTCTGTGCCAACCCTTTGGTTCAGCGGGGTAGCACAACACCCCCTACAGTCCAAGCCACTCATGTGGGCAGACCAGTTCCAAATTATCACTTTCCCTGCAGTCTTCCCTAAAGTCACAATGGCTGAGGTCATTGGAAACCCACCTTCCACCACCTAGGAAGTCAACCAAACCCTTCTTCTGACCTCTACATTTCAACTAAGCCTTGGCCGAGGCAAGGGTTTCCAGACCAGATCATAAAACTCCATCTGGTAATTCGTCCTATAAATAATGCTTACACACACACACAGCTATGTTAGACTTCTCCAGCAACCAGTGTGTCGTATCTGGGGCCATTGGCTTCATCCAAAACTTCAGGATGAATAACTTCACAGTGGCCAGGCCCATCGCCACCTACATTTTCCTGTGTTTAGATTGCACCACAGTCTCCAACATGTTATGAAGTAAAGCCAGCCTAATGGAGAGGACTGGTGTAATGTAGTCTGGTTCCACAAGCACAGCCCACACCTCATTCCAAACTTACACTAGCCTAGGGCAACTCCACAATACCTGGACTATGCTGCAGCAGTCTCCTCCAAATTTTCAGCATAGAGTGTGCAGCAACAGGCCCGCCTTGTGTAGTTTAGTAAGGGAGGAATATAAATTATGAGGGAGATTAAATTATGAAAACATTAGTGTTGATTTGAATAGCAATGAGTCATGAAATGAGATATGAAAACTAGGCCTCTCAGGCGTATTCATGCCTCACCATGAGCTGCCAGTGCTGTTTGGAGTCTGCTAGAGTCGGCTGGAATTACAGATAGTCTATGAGGAGGCCATAGTTACCCCTGTATATCCACCTGGAAAAGATCTCATTTGTCTAGGTTGTAATGGATCTGGGAGTCAGCAGGAGTCAGAGGGGTCTTTGGCAAGGCACTTCCTGAGACAGTTGCACCATCCGAGTATGGTTCCATAACTGCAGTTGCTCTTGCCATATTCAGGACTCAGTTCTGGGAAAAGTGCAATATTGTCCATGGGAAAATAGTTGCTCAATAGTGTGTATTCTTTTTTCTTCCCAGTCTCGCCACATCGCCGTCCTACCACCCTTGAACAGAACTGTATTGAACCAAAGAGGGTCAGTATGCATTAGAGAGTTTGCATGTTTCCATACCAGGTGTGTATTCTTAAATGCGTATAAGATTTTGAGTACTTTCGCCCCAGCGAATAAGCCTTGTTCCCTACCTTCTCTCTTTGTGGGGTCTTTAGCACTGGGTAAAAACCAAGCGAACTGGGACAGAGGGTTTGACTGGTCATAGGTACAGCATTTGTAATCCTTTGCTTTGGTATGCTCGTAGAGTTTCGACATCCTAAAACTAGGTCTATCCTGACCCCACACAAAAGACTAAGGAGCATATTTATGAAAAAATAATGCAGTGTAGCGCAGCAAGTCACCTTGCTTCGCTGCGTGATAGGGCGCAACGTACCATATCTAACATAATAAGGCACATTACTGTATTTACCCAGTGCTGGAGCACAATGTGCTGCCTAGCACCATGGTGCAAGAGTCTCTGCGTTATGAGCAGGTTTGTTTTTGTGCAGGAAGGGCCATCTCTGAAGCATTTTCATCTTACTGTGTGTGCTGCATAATGCAGAACACATAGAAAGAGGAAGTAACAAGGTGAAATTAAGATATTTCTCCTCATTACACCTGGGCAGGTGTGGCCTTTTGTTGAATTCCCAGGTCTATGAGTAATGGTAAAACTGGGAATGTGACAAACTCCATGGATGGATGCGTGAGAACAACCACGCTCCACCCGTGAAATACCCTTCCAGGGCAGAGTAATGCGCCGCAGCTATTTGCACTGCATTGGGTTACTCTAGAGTTATCAAGCCACACAAAGCCGCACAAGGTGGCCTTGGGTGGCTTGATAAATCTAACTTAAGAGTTGCATCGCCTTTGTACCCCATTGCGTGGCACAAGGGCGACACAACTCTTTAATAAAAATGCCCCTTAATCTCTGAATCTATTCTACATAACAGGGTATGTGGTATGGAGATGGGTAACATGCTTATAATATAGTAGTAACAGTGAGATGTAACCATTTTAATGGCCTGTGCCCACAGCAATAACTGAAGTTGTGCCAATTTCTCAAAATCCTATTTGGATTCAGCTAAGTGGGTAATATATTGCCCTCAACCATATATGACAGCCACTTGTTCAACCAAAAACCGAGGTATTTCATCCCTTTGGGGACCCATAGCATATTGACCCACTCTATATAGGCTGTTGTTACATCTGACAGCAGCATTACCTCATATTTCTCCCAATTAACCCTTCACCATGAAAACACAGAAAAGGTATCCAGTAGTTCCACCAGGGTAGTAATGGATGACTGTGGGCTTAGCACGGTCTGCGGGAAGTAAGGAAATAATAACTCCTACATTCATAGAGATAGCCAGGATCCGGTGAGAGAAACAAGTAGGCCATTATGACATACTCTGCATGAGGTTGAGAGAGACGATGCTTCATGCATTCATGGGGAACCTTGGTTTCTAGATGCTCGATAGGCATTCTCTGCCATCTCTGCACTTTCTGCTGAATGGAAGGCAAAGATGTACAGGTTAATGTACTTTCTAATCGGAGGAGCATACAGCGTCTTTCATTAAAGATGTATCCATGTCAGTCTTCATCAATCAATCAACTCGGAGGGTATCCAGGTGCTGGAATCCTGTTGAGCTCAGTCAAAAAGCCAAGTCTTTCGGAATTCCATTAGGGAGGGTGCTGTTCTAAGGTAGAGGGGGAGGTCGCTCCAGGACTTGGCAGCAAGGTATGAGAAGGATTGCACTCCACTGTAGCTATGTCGGATGCAGGGAGTCTGTGAGAGGGTGAGGGAAATAGAGCACAGGTGGAAGTTCAGGAAGTGGCTCTGGGCCATGGAGGACCTTATAGGTGTATGTAAGCATCTTGAAGTGTCATCTTTAATGGATGGGGAGCTAGTGGAGTTTCCTGAGGTGGGGGGTGATTTGGGTCGGCTTGGGGAGGTCACAGATGAGTCTAATGGCTGCATTTTGAAGACTCTGAAGTTTCTTCAGGAGCTGGGTGGTGATTGCTGAATAGAGCACATTGGCATAGTCCAGATGGCTGGTAACGAGGGCTTGAGTGAATGTTTTCCTGTTATTAATGGAGAGCCACTTGAAGATCTTTTGGAACACGTAGAGGGTGTGGAACCAGGCAGAGGAGACTGCATTGATATGGCATTTCATGGTGAGTTTGCTATCCAGAATGATGCCGAGGTTGTGAGCGCTGTTTGTCAGTGTGTGTGTCAGTTGAGAAGTCTCCCTTCTGGATATGTGATTCCTCTAAGGCAGTGGATTCTCACCAGAACTTGGGACCTGCTTAGTCTCATGCAGCAGTACCTAGGTCCAAACTGGTCTGGCTTTCCCCTGTCAGCGCTATCTCACAGTATCACTTCTGGCATCCAGGTGTGGCTAGCAGTCTCAGAGCAGGCATCCACCAAAGATTCCACACTTCATGCTCTCATCATTGATACAGGACAGGTAGCCAGGTCAGTATAGGGAGCCTCAAGCAGCGTGGGACAATGTACATGAAAATACTAGAAAAGGTGGAAGACTCCAGCCTCGGTCTATACCACGGCTGAGGTATCTGACTCCTTTCTATACAATCCCTCTCATGCATCCAGGTCTCCGCTCCAGCAGTACTTACTTTTACGCATTTGGCTTGCAATATCTGGCTATCTTTGTGGGACAGTATGCTTTGTCGGGCTGGGCTTATGTTTTTCCAGTGGACCTACCTGTCGCATCCCCCACCACCATTTTCTGTGGCCAGGCGACAGGGCAGGAGCCGTGATCTCTTTATGTCCAGTCAGGACATGGGTAGAAAATGGTCCCACTGGAAGCTAAATTTCATAAAAAGGTCAAGAGGAGCAAGAGTGCAGAGTGCAGAGAGCAGGCTGAAATTCCTCAGGCACGTTGAGAATGGTTCAAGATCAAAACCTTTGGAAAAGAAGACACAGATCTCAAAACTAAGCCAAAAGTTTTACATGGAAATAAATAGATAGGGAATTGCAATCTGTGGCAGAAGGCTCAATGTATGTAGCAGCACACGAATTCAAAGACATTTTGAATTTTCCTCTTGTGGGTTGGACCCCTCTTACATCCACTTCAACCTACATGCCCATCTCTCAACATCTAATTTCCCGGCAAGCCTCTTAAATTATTTCTCTGGATCTGCCACTCTTACATCCACCTTTCCCCTCCATGCTCAGCCCTTTACCTCCCCTCACTCCACTCAGCCTCCTACCTTCTCTTGCTAGTCCTGCCCCTCTTACATACACATCTCTGTTCTCTGCCATACTCTTCACTTCTCTTATCTTATCTCACCTCCTCTCCCCTTCATGCTGTACTCTTTGTCTCATCTCTTTCCCAGCCTCAAACCATATCATATGGATTCTGAACCTCTTACCTCCATATTTCTCCTTTCCCAACCCCTCCTTCTGCGCATTCTCTTTGTGATTCTGGCCCACTCATATTTGCCTCTCTCCTTCACTCTCTACACCTCACTACATCTCTCCCCATCCCTCTTACTTTTCTCACTGATTCTGCCATTCTACATTCCCCTCTCACTATTCCCTCTTTTTTCTCTGCTTACTTTCTCTGATAGTTCTGCAACCTTTCTATCTATATCTCCCATCAACCTTTTATATCTCCTTATAGCCTCGTAACTTTTATTGCTGGTCTGCCCCCTTTAAAACCACTTATTCCCTTCGATCCCCCATTTGCAGCCTCTTACATTGTCTCATTGTTTTTGCCTCTCTAAAATCCACCTCTCCCTTCCATGCTCTACACTTCACCTCATGTCTCCTACTGCCTCCTACATATCTCAATAATTCTCACTAATTCTGCCCGTTACATCTACCTCTCATCTTCCTGCTATTCACGTCACCTCTTATCTCTTGACAGCTTCTAACCTTCTGTCACTAGTTCTACCTCTTTAACATCTACCTCTTTCCTGCATCTCTTGCTCAGCCTCCTACCTGTTATTTAAGGTCCTGCTCTCTTATATCCACCCCTCATCTCTCCCTCCCTTTGCCTCTCAAGTTCTCCTGATATTTTACCTCTTCTGTCCAAGCACTGCTTTTCACCTTCCATCCATCCCTCCAGCCTCCGCTATTTTCACTGTTTGGTCATGACTAAACCCTCCCTTTTGTCCCTCCTCCCTTTCGAGTATCTGCGTAGCTGAGATGACATCGCTCTGACTTGGTCCACATTCTGCACATTGGCAACTCCTGTTGCTGTGCCGGCGTGCCCGCTTGCTTGGCTGTAAGCAGTTTTTTGGCATGTGGAGGAAGTGAGAAGCCCAGGAACATTTCTTATGCCACATTGCTGCAGTTTTTATAGAGGCTGAAAGCAGACGGTGGACGCATGGTGGATGGGAGAAGTCCAAGAATATTTCTCGCAACACATGAAAGTTATCCAGCCCTGTTGGGTGCAGTGGGGTTGCTTGGTGGAGGTCTGGGATTGAGGCCCGGAATTCAGCTTTTGCTTAGAACAGAAGAAGGCCTTGGAACAATAAATAAGCTGTGGGAGCTGGTTCAGGTGGAGGGTGTGGCAGCAGCACCTAGAGTTGTGTGGGCTACCTGATTAGGGCAAAAAAAGGGAGAAGGTAAGTGACTGTTTTTGAGCTGCGGACTGATCATTTTGCCAAAGTGTGACAGGAGAACCATTCTGTTTGCATGATACAAGGCCCAGTCTAGTATTGGTAGGCCCTATGGATATGATAAGTGGTTTTTTTGTGAAGTTTCACAGAAGGGAACTAAACTGTTGCAACTCAAAGGAAGATGCTGCAGGGTAAAACAAAAGCAAATGGTGGTTATCCCCAAAAGAGGCGTCATGGAGGTGCTGCAGTAAAAGGGTGTCCCCCCAGGAGCCTTGTCAGAATGAGACTGCGGGGAGCATGGGTGGTGCATCAGAAGGCAATACAATTACCAATATATAAGGGGAGAAAGACCCCAGTTTTACCCCCATGAGTCCCGTGGAGGAAATAGGAGTGACACCTTTGGGACAATCCATAAAGGAGTTTGTAGGGAAGTACTTCAAAAAGAAGTCAAACACCCACAGTCAGTCTATACTGTCGCCTAAGCTACTCATGAAAGAAATAGGTGTGCACAACCACCAATTGTTCAGCTCTGCACTGCAACCTAACTCTTTGCTGTAACAAGTGGAGTTGCTTGTGCTGCCACGCTCACGTTGAGCCACGGCAAGTGGGCCCTCTATACCACAAAACTCTATTGAATTTACATGAGTGCCAGGGGCTGCCTCCGCACAGAACCAAAGAGCGGAAACACTCGGCCCTCTTCTGCCCAGAGAGACAGAGCCCATGATATATCACACCAATCTGAATGCACCAGCACAATTGGGGAGAGGTTGGACTCAGTACTAGTGGCAGTGGCCAATCTCACCACCTCACTGGCAAACACACAAATGTCTCTGGAGGGCAGGATAAACAGTGTTATAACTGACCTCACACTACTGCATGCGGATCGTCGAAAACTAGCAGACAAAGTTAAGGTCGCCAGGCACCTTCAGTGGGGAATGCAATGGAAAACCGAGGAACTACATGTAACACTGCGCTCATTGACGGACCCCGTCCGCATCTTGGAAAGCCGAGCTGAAGACATGGAGGGCTGTTCACAAAGAAATAATGGACAGTTGGTAGGCCTGCCAGAAGGAACGAAAGGCACAGACATAGTGGCATTTGTGGAAAAATGGATACATGATCTTCTTCTAACAGAGGGACTCTCACAGTTTTTCTCAGTGGAGCGTGCCCACCGCATTCTAACAAGTAGGCCAATCCCGGGAGTGAGGTCCCGCCTGTTCCTCTTTCACCTACTTCACTACTGTGACAGAGACTACATTTTGCATGTAACTTGTAAGCTTAAAGAAATTACAGTGGATAACACCCAAGTCATGTTTTTCCCAGACTACACTTTGTCAGTGCAAAAGTGACAAAATTCCTTTATGGCAATCAAGCGTCATCTTCAAACACTGGCTGTCCAATACTCACTTCTCTTCCCAGCCTGGTTGAAACTGATCACAAACAGAAAATCCCATGTATTCGACGCACCAGAATCTGAATGGGAATGGCTGGAATGCAATGACACTGGGTCCCAGACTCACTGCAAACCTAATCCGCAGCCACTAAAAGACTCACCTGCTGATCATCGCGGGAGACAACACTCTCGTCCTCCTCGAGTGTCATATCCACATTCCTCACCTGATCTGGAACAAGTCATACAGGAGAAAAGGCACACCTTACAAATAGCTCCATGATGGGTGAGACTGAACAGAACTCTGACCATGAGGTGAGATCCACTAAGCCACTCAACTGAGATAAACTCATCCACTCCCTGGCTATCAGGAGCGGAATCCCAAGCCCCCCCCCCCTGAAGTGACACCGCAGACAGCACAAGACATTATATGAACTTAATCACCTATCACTACTACGCTGTCCGTTTTAACTCCAGAACCACTTCCATGCGAACCTGACCATAGCTGCTGCATTGATTTGCTACCCGTATGGAAAGTCTGCACACAACGACTCCGTACTTTAGGCAATAACTGCCTGTGCTGGACACAGTGGCCCAGAATTACCTGTCTAATGCAGCCTTATCAGTGCAACTCTGCGACCGACCCACTCTACTGCTCAAAGGATAGTCTTCTTCAGCTGCGGTGCTTTGCCCCCACAACTTTCCTCTCGCTAAGGGGTATAAACTTTGCCACATATGTTGTTTGGCTGTTTAGGTGGATACCCGTTGTCTCTCTACCCCTTTGGTATTCATGTTTTGATAATTCGGTTAGGCTATGTCTCTCTTCCCCTTGATACAACCGTCATTGGTTCCTGCCCACGTTCCGATATGTCTAATCTAACCAACTAATGCCTGTACACTTCATTTTGAGAAGACTTCTTGTGGAGCCCTAGTACACCATGCTGATGACGCCCCCCCCCTTAGTATAATCACATAAAACATGAGGGGCATGCACAGCCTCTTACAATGCTATTGGGTATACTCGTACTTCAATTAGCATAGACCTCTTACAAGAAACACATCTATCAGAACCAGAGGCCTCCAGACTGAAGAGGCACTAGAGGACCCAGGTGTTTGTTACTACCTTCTCCTCTTATGCTGAGGGCATGCTGCTATGGATCAGGCCAGAGACTCCCCTCATTGTAGATAGCTCCGTAGTTGACAAAGAGGGGGGATACGTCTTCGTCATAGGTCGCCTAGAGGGCAGCCGTATCTACTGGGTTCGATATTCGCCTCTAATTCTGACCAGACCAGCTTTCTTCATACCTTGTCAGGAATACTCACTCAAAGGGAGGACCTCCCTTGGCTCATAGGGGTGACTTGAAAAGTGTGATAGGCACAACCCTGGACCGCACTCCCCCCCCCCCACCAGAAACACCTGCCACATATAATGCAATGGCAGTAAGCGACTGTCTCCATCATTGGCTACTAGCTGACATCTGCAAGCACCTCAAACCAAACACAAGAGTATATTCTTATTATTCAGCTTCACACCAACTTTATGTGCAACTAGGTGGGTTGATTGGCTCCCTTTCCTTACTCCCAATTGTCTCCTATGTAAGATACCTAGGTGGCAACCACTCAGACCATAACCCTCCTTTGGCACCTAGCCTGGGATGAACATTCTTCCCCCGTCCCCACAATGGCAATTACCACCCACTTTGCTTGAAGTCTCGCCATTACGGGCCTTGCTTGCTGCAGCAATCTCCAAATATTTTGACTCCAGCACTTTTATGGCCTCTAGCGCATCTATATAATGGGACGCCTTTAAATTTACAATAAGCGATCCCTGCCTAGGGACGCAATGGTCCATGCGCCAAACGATTCACAAAGAAACTCTGGGACTTGAACATAGACTCTTGCCTTTTGAATGACAGGCCACAAGCCTCCCAAACATAGGTCTCCGACTAGAGGAGACTAGGAAAGAACACTCCCCTTTGCTAGAAAGACTGTGCTGCTTAAATTACGCTGCACACTCAGCCCGCATGTATACAGCTGTGGACTATTGCATAGTTAATTAGACAAGATGCCTCCCATCGCCCCTATAGCAGGATTGCATTTTTCCAAAACACAGTGGTGCAGACTCAGCTTGAAATACGCAACAAACTAACCATGCACTACAGACAGCTATACCGGCTAGTCTCTGAAGTGGATACCACTGACTTCCACCACTTCTTCCTCCAGAGCACACTACCCCACATCACTCCAGAACAACAAACAAAATTCAACAAATCTCTCACACAGCATGAAAATCAAGAAGCCATATGATCGCTAGCCTCCAGCAAAACACCTGGCCCTGATGAATTCCCAAGCGAATTTTAAAAAACATACGCTCCTCTAGTAAGGTCATGGCTACTGTCATTATACACTGAGGCACTATCGAGTATACCTTCCTACTTCCCAAAGGGAGGCAATTCTTTCCTCCCTTCTGAAAACTGATAAAGACTCCACACTGTGAGGTTCCTACTGGCCGCTCACCCTACTCAACACAGATCACACAATTCTGGCCAAAATACTTGCAGATCGACTGGCTCCCCTGGTCCAAGCCCTGGTGCACTTGGACCAGAGCAGGTGTGTTCCTCCCCGAAGTAGATTGTTAAACTTAAGGCGCTTTTTTCATGTCATGGCCTACTCCTGATCGCACCAGCCCAATGCCAGCTGCCTGGTCTTAGACCTTAAAAAGGCTTTCACTAGAGTGGCCCTTCCGGTTTCCTTATTTCCTCGCTGTGGCATGGGGGGCGGTTTCCTACACCTAATACAATTGCTATACTCATAACCGACATTTCAAGTAAAAATGGGCTCACTGATATCAGACCCCATTCCAATACACCAGGGCACCAGGCAAGGCTGCCCTCTGTCACCTCTCCTAATCTCCCTAGTGATTGAACCACCTGCAGTGAAGCTCCGGAGACTGGGTGAGCAAAGGGGCATACCACTAGGAGATGGCAACCATATAATTTCACTCTATGCTGATGACATGGTACTTTATTTATGTAGCACACATGCCATTCCTGTCAACCTAGCCCCAATCCTAAAACAGTTCCCATCCCTCTCCGGGCTACGGGTTAACTGGTCGAAACCTGCCTATATCTCTTCACACCCGGTTAACCTGATCCACATCTTTTACTTGGCAACGCCAATTTTCCTTGGCATCCTACAATGTTCAGATATTTAGGGATTCAAATATATCATTCCCTAACTTACTTATATGTCAATAACATTACATGAGCTACCAAGTCCTTGCGATCCCAAGTGGACTTTTGGCCCACGCTACCATTAATAATAGTGGGGCGCCTGCTATATTATTTAATGAATCTGCCCATATATATCCCGGCATCATTCTTTCGCTCCTTTGAACAACATATAAAAATGTTCATCGGGCACACCTCTTGCTACAGAGTAGCTTTGAAGAAACTGTATGCACCATCTAACCAGGAAGGCCTTGTAGTTCCACACCTGGAACAGTATTATCTTGCCTCCTAAAGCAAAATGGTTCGCCAACTGGCAGCTGATGGGCATTGCCACCCTCCTTCCAGCTTAAAAGTTAGAGGCCCTCTTCACCCTGTTCTACCTGATCAACAAAGCGAAGACATTTGATCCACTTCTGTTGCCTGTGGCTTACCAATGCTATTGCTGATCCCTCTACATAATGCAAGTACTAACCCCTTATGCACCTGCGATACCTATCCTTGGTACCGCCAGGGGCACCACCTCTAGAACTGCAGCAGAACTAACCATGTGGCAGGCTGCTGAAATACTTACTTTATTTGATCTGGATCAAGAAGGTAAGCTTTTCCCGTATGCACTTCTTACGAAGTCAGGGCTCTCCCCAGGACAATGTGTAATATACCACTCATTACTAACTTCAATATGTGATCACTGGGGTGACATGAAAACTAAACCTCCTGTGCATCTCCTGATACAATACATACATGTGATGGGCTCTGGACGTCGCCTCATTCACTGGTTTGAAAACTGCTTGCGTGTACCAACTGCTCCGCTACTAACGTCCCTACGTCAAAGATGGGAAACTGACCTAAACAGGCCCTGCTCAGAGAAAGAATGGACTGCGCTGTTAGAGAGCCCGACGCATGTCCCTCAAAATACTTGGTTTTAACTAATACAAGTCTATTCTATACATAGGGCATATCTTACCGTGACCAACATTAGCTGCTACTTTAACCGGTCAGAATCCACCTGCCCTTGCTGCCAATATGTGAACGCGGATTTGCTTCACATGTTGTGGCAGCGCTCGCGACTACAAGCCTAAGGCAAGGAGTAATAGTCTCACAATCTGAATTCTGAATGCACTGACTGCCCAGATCTGCACACTTGGGAAACCTGTCTATTAGGTTTATATCGTAGACCAAAAACGCAGAAAAACTCTACGCTTTTACTGGACCTGAACCTCATAGTGGCCAAGCGTCTATTAACACGACGCTGGAAGCCATCTGAGTCCCCGGCATTGAAAGCCTGGTATGCATCCCTACTCACATGAGCCCGAGCAGAAAGTGTAGCACTACACAGGGAGGACTCATTAGATCTTTGAAAATACCCGTTAGTGTCTTCCTGGGATGTCATCATCTCTAATTTTGTCAATACCACTAGCCCAGACGTCCCTGCTCATATCCAACCAATCACCCTGAGGCAGGGCAAGTCGAAACACTGAATGAAGTATGACCTGAACCACTCTTCTCACTACGCAACCTGGCCTAGCCACCAACGATACTCCTTAAGCAATGTCTCATCAATAATCATCTTACACACATGATCAAAACCATACCAGTGTGGGCATGTAACAGCGACTTTAATAGCATAGCTATGATTTCATGTTCTCAATGTTAAAACTGTTTAGCACTGTTCAACTTGTTATTAATGTACGAGATGTAATACCCTGCATACACTAACCAAGCAATCATATATATATGTTACTGCCAATAATTTGATATTGTCTGTGTCAAATGTCAACAAGACAAAATTGCATTCTTTCATTTGTTTACTAAATGCTGCACTATAACACAACTGAAGGTGTTCATAATAAAAAAAATGCAACAAAAAAGATTTAAATAAAAACATGGAATAAATAGATGCTAGTTGGGAGAACATAATAACTGATTCAATTTTGTTGGAATCAGTACCGGAATCGGATCACTTTCATGGGTGAGAGTTGCAATTGGAAACTGTGGGAAAGCCTTTACCCGAACCAAGGTTATCTTTGTCACCTCGCCTACTGTGGGCAGTGAAGGTTTTTCCCAGGAAGAGGTTGTCTCAAGGGAGGATTATAGTGGGAGGGAGCAGAACACTTTCCCTTGTGGGCTTCCCTGGTGTTCAATATTTCAGCATCCCCTTCTACATCTATGTTATAGGTGATGTTTTTAATGCAGAAAACATTGCAGGGAATACTAGAAGCAATATGGCAAATAATGAGTTGGGAAAATATCAAAAGAGCCAGCTACAGGTAATTGAGGGGGAGCTAAAACCAATCAATAACTGTATGCCTACCTTAGTTAGACCTTTGGGAGAAAGAAGTAGGTGCTTCTGCAGAAGTTGAGGGGGCAGACCCCGCTAGGATACCAAGTCTAACATATATATATATATATATATGTATATATATATATATATATATATATATAGATATATACATATATACACCTCTGCTTCCCATGTTTTGATTGTGTGTGGGACTCTGTTTTTGCTGTTTTTGGTACTCTTGGCAGTTTACCACTGCTGACCAGTGCTAAAGTGCAAGTGTTCCCTGTGTAAAATGTATGTGTAATTGCCTTTTTCATGATTGGCACATTTGATTTACTAGTAAGTCCCTAGTAAGGTGCACTAGAGGTGCCCAGGGCCTGTAAATCAAATGCTAATAGTGGGCCTGCAGCACTAGTTGTGCCACCCACATAACTCTCCCTGTGTGCAGTTTTAAACTGCCAATTCCACCTAGCAAGTGTACCCACTTGTCAGGCCCAAACATTTTATACATGTAAGGCACCCGTAAGGTAGGCCCTTGGTAACCCCGTGGGCAGGGTGCAGTGTCATTAAAGGTGGGACATGTACTGATGTGTTTTACATTTCCTAACAGTGAAATACTGCCAAATTCAGTTTTCACTGTTGCAAGGCTTATCTCTCTCATAGGTTAACATGGGGGCTGCCTTTAAATAACTTTTAAGTGCAGTTTCCCTTTGGGAACAGATGGAAATATGGAGTTTCGTCTCTCTGAACTCACAATTTAAAAATACATATTTTGGTAAAGCTGGCTTTTAAATTGTCAGTTTGAAAATGCCACTTTTAGAAAGTGGGAATGTTCTTGCTTAAACCATTCTGTGACTTTGCCTGTTTGTGGATCCCCTGTCTAAGTCAGACTGACAGTTGGGCTGTTTGTGAATCCCCTCTAGACAGTGAGATAAAGGGAACTGTGGTGTAGCCTGCAGATCCTGATGAACCATCTGGGCTGGAATGGAGGGAGGAGTGGTCACTTACAGCTGAATGGGCTGTGCCTGTCCTCACACAATGCAGTCTACAACCCTCTATGTGTGTCTGGAGCCTGGCCTGGGAAATGCAGGATCCTCTAAACAACAGAGACTTTCCTTTGAAGTTTGCCTACTTCAAAGGCAGAAAGGGGTATGAGTAGTGGACCCAAAACCCCAGATTTTTAGATTACTTCTGGACTTAAGAGGCACCTCTGCCAAGGAGAAGAGCTGAAGACCTGGAGGAGGAGTACTGCCCCTTTGCCTGTGTATGTGCTTTGCTGGGTTGGCCTGCAGTTGTTGATTCTGCCTGAGAGAGGACAAAGACTGGACATTGTTGTGCATTCCTGCTTGAGAAGAATCTCTAAGGGATTGGATTGAGCTTGCCTCCTGCTTTGAAGTCTTGGGCCTTGAAAGACTTCCTCTGCCAGCACCTAGACTCTCTGCTGAGACTCCTGCCCTGCCAAGTGCTGATCTATGCAGTCTCTCGGCTCTTGAGGGGTGAAGTTGGCAGAACAAGGACTGAAATCCATGCACAGAACGCCATGTTGGAAATTTTTTGATGCACCTCCTACAACGCAACTAAAATCTATGGTCCACTTGCATCGCGGCTGGAGAAACGACGCAACACCCTTTTGTGGCTGCTGATAATGACGCAAACCCCACGCAGAGCGGTTTTCCAACACTGTGCGACTGGATATCAACCGCATCGTCGCTGGGTGTCAAAGTCATTGTGAACCTGCGCAGATCTGGAAATTGATACATCACACTCTTGTGAGGGAGAAAAACGAACCATCGCCTACCCGACCGGAGAAGAAATGACACACGGCCTCACTTGGGAGTAAGGAATTGATGCGTCGCAGACTTTTCCGACACACTCTGTGTGACGCCTGTGCAGCTTTATTTTTTACTCAAACCAGGTACTTTGTGTAAAATCAATGTTTTCATTGTTTTGTAAGGAGTAAGATTCTGATTCTTTTGAAAATTCATATCTTGACTTGTGTATGTTGGATGTTTGTCGTTTTGATCTTGTTTGATTTAGATAAATATTACCTATTTTTTTAAACTGGTGTGGTATCCGTTTTGTAATGTTTGTTCTGTATTACTGTGTGTGTTGGTACAAACACTTTACACATTGCCTTTGAGATAAGCCTGACTGGTTGTGCCAAGCCACCTAGGGGGTGAGCAGGGGCTGTCTTAGGAGTGTAACTCCCTTACTCTGACTAGAGTGAGGGTCCCTGCTTGGACAGAGTGCAAACTGACTGCCAACCAGAGACCCCATTTATATATATATATATCTTAAAGCGACCTGTGTTGATAATAAAATGGGGAGACCTCCTGAGGGTATAATGTCAACATACCTTGTGTAAGAAGACCTTATAAGGTGAAGAGAAGAGCTGAAATGAAAGAAGTCGCAAAGGGTGAATGTAGGAAAGAAATGTCCTGGGCCCAAAGTGCTGAACCCCAAAGAGAGAGAGAAAGCAGAGTAAGGAAAAGGAGCTAATGGCACCATGCGTGGAGAGGACGGTAGCCATTTAAGAATGAAGAAGGTGCAACCCCCAAACCCACTAGGAGACAGGGTAAGGAAACCTTTGGTTAGTAGAAGGGAGAAATGTAATTTGGCAAGGACAACTCCCAGGGTAATTAAGTGGAGGGAGGCCGATCATGAACCAACCTGGAAAAGCGGGCCTTTACTGCCACATAGGGGAGATGAAAATATGCAGTGGTTAAGGGATGTCAGGAGAGAAGGCGAAGAATGCAATAAATGGGAAAGCTTATGGGTCTGCCTAGAACCTCAGCAAAGAATTTGAGGTAGGAAACATCCAAGGAAACTTAAACCCTTGAATTGCTCACACCTTCTGCAAGCACTTGACAAATGTCCCTACCTGCACGAAATTGCTTCAGGGGACATAAAGCAGATTGGCTTTACAACAAGCAAGGAGGGAAAAGAGGTCACAAAGGCACTTTTCTATTCAGAATGTGTAAAATCGACTCTGGTGAGGGCAGAGAAGGACCTATTGAAAGAAGGTATAAGGTTGCTTCACGTGGGTGAGTAAGGGGTGGATTTGTGGAGGGCCCAAAAGGCCATGATACACCATGCTGGCTTAAGCTCAAAACAAGTAAGGTTTTGCCCGCAGGGGCCTTAACATAGCAGAACCATAACAAACTCAAGGGAAAGAGACCTGCAGGTTACCTTAGCAAGTAGAGTCAAGGGCCTAGTGTTAAGAAATCATTTTGAATGGTTTTCGGACTCGGTATTCAGCCTCGATGATAATGGAAGGGGGGTTTGAGTGATTTGGATTAGGGGACAGGGGCTTCACAGCCTTGTCTTGGAATATAGGGGGCTACAGGAAGTTGTTATCCCAAAATGTTTTTAGGGAAATGCAAGGAAGTTATGAGATTGTGTACTTACAAGAAACATGGCTGTGTGAAGCGCCTGAACCATTAGATAGGTTTGTAATGCTTTCTAAAGATGAAAAAGCGTCTGTGCCCAGTCCAGCCCTCAGGTAGACTACCTAGTGATTGTATTAAAGGTTAAAAGTCGATGGATTTTGGCAGGTCGGAAAGACTTTTATAATAGACCTATGACAACACATATATCATTGTGATTAATATATGTATTCAGCCATGGAATGCTGAAGCTCATGCGTTGCAGTGAGGGTTGTTAGTAGAAGATCTAGAGGCAATATGCATAGATTATTCCACCCATCTGGAAATGGTCCTAGGGGACTTTAATCACAAATCAGATCCAACCTGCAGTGATCAAAGACTTGTTGTCTATTACCTAGGTGCCCCAGGCTATTTTCCCAAGACCTTGTTACTCAGCACATGATGACAAAGGTTTTAGGGTCTATACGGCTGTTTTGCATGTATAGGCGGATAAACAGGGATTGACCAGCGGGCCAGACCTTTGGCATAGGAAATCACGATTGCCCAATTGACTATGTTTTCATGAATGCATGACACTTTTCCTCAGTGGAAGGGTTTGAAGTGTTAAACACTGAGAGAAGTGCCGCAGATGTAGAACAACATGTATATCTGATGAAAGTCTAAAAATACTTAATGATTTTATGCTAGATCAAAAGGTGCCAGAGGTGTTGGAGGGCCAGGATGGCTTCTTGACATGGTGGTGTAGGACTGGTTACAAACTCTCTGAGGGTGAAACTTAGCCAGAGAGCTTGGAATGAGGAAAGAGGTCTTGCAATGCAGGTTAAGAGGAATGGGTGGTTTAATAAGGACTGTGGGATATTAGAACAGAAGATATGAAAATGCGAGTAAAGGCTTAAGAAAAAATATGACCCAGTTCTAGGTGGTCTCCTCCACCCTGCAAAAACCAAATATAAGAATATGTTGAGAATGAGGAAATTGGATTGGATAAGTAAAAATTAGCAACCCATAATCGTGGTAAGTGGAACAAACAGTATTAGGAAATCCTGGCAATTGGTGCGTGAAGGGAGCGGGCCATGGAAAATGAGATGCCTAGTTGGGGAAGATGACTGGGATATTCACCTGAGTAATATATGTGGAAGTGATGATGATGAGGTGGGTTTGAATATAAATTTTGAGGTAGGTGATGAGATCAAGTTGTATTCCTCACTCAAGAGGATAAAAAAAGTATTCAGTCCTTTATGCTAACCAAAGCTGCAGGTCCAGACAACCTCCCTGTAGTAATAATAAAAGATTATAGATTGGTGGGCACGCTTCCATCATGTTACCTTCCAAAAGATCTTGGCCACAGGGTGTTGCCTCGAAGGTTGGAAGGGAGCATTCATTAGGCCAATCTATAAAAAGGATGATGCTACGGTGTCTGAGAAATACTGGTTAATTAGGCTGTTAGATGCAATGGAGAATGTTTTCTTCAAGTGTTGATAGGCTTGTTAAAGACCTGGGTGGAAGAAAATAATGCTATCCCAATTGAGCAGGGTGGGTTCAAAGAAGGCAATTCATCCCTGGACCACTGCTTTAGCTGATGGGCAATGGCAGGGAAATCAATAGATAAGAGAGAAACTGATTTGTTGTTTTGTGGACTTCAGCACTGCCTTCGACTTGGTAGACCGAAACCTATTGTGGGAACAATTGAGGCTCAGAATCCACAAGGGTCTTCTTTTACTCCTCCAAGAGTTGCACAGTCATAATTGGGCCCTTGTGATACTAGATACAGTTGGCATCTAATAGAAGAAAATTTAGATTAAGAATGGTCTGTGACAGAGCTCTGTTTCGGCTGTTTTTGGTCGACCAAATACGTTAAAGGAGGTAAAAGACCTGTGCCCTAAAATGAATGGCACATATTTTTTGTGTCTATTGTATACTGATGATTTAGTGATAATGGACATGACAGAAGTAGGGCTACAATAGAAAATTGATGTTTTTTAGGACTACTGTACAAGGAAAAAGCTCACTGTTGACTTAGGTAAGACTAAGATAATGGTTCAGGGGAAAGTAAAGGGGGTTCAATTGGTATTTGGGTGGGAGCAAAGTGAATGTGGTTGAAAAATAAAAAAATAAAAAATATTTGGGTATGTGGTTTGAAACAAAGTTAAATTGGAGAGATCACATTGAATCATTCAAAACAACTGCTCTGACCTCAGTAGGGACCTAAAACAATTCAGCCTGAAGTATGGTGGGCCCCCTCTATGCCCCATACTGTCAGCTGACAACGCAGTGGTCTGCTCACAATTCCATTGTGGGGTGGAAGTTTTAACCCTAGGCATCAAACTGGATTTGAACCACGAAGAAGGTAAATGCCTGAAAAGTCTCCTCGCAGTACCACCCTCAGCTATTGTTCAAGCCATAAGGGGGGAGAGGCAGCTTACCACTTGGAGCTATTTAGGGTGTGTAGCCACATTGAATTTTTGGCAGAGGTTAACCAGGGAAGGTACACCCAAAATATCACACATCTGTAAAGAAGAATTTGAAAAAAGTGGGTTAAAATTTGCTAACCAATTGCAACAAGCATTGATGGAACTTGTACTAAGCCGGGGATAAAACCAGATCAGTTGAAGCAGGTGCTGCAGATCTCTAAGGGCCTCATTATGAGACTGGCGGTCTTAAGACCGCCAGCCTCACGGTGGTGGTCAGGACCGCTGCTGCTGTGCCGATTGGACTGCAACATTAAGACCCTGGTGGTGTCAGACCACCAGGGTTCTGCCGTCTTCGCGGGGATCATTAATCCCGATGGGTTGAAGGCTGGTGGAGGTTGCAATCCACCGGGGCAGTGCTGCATGCAGCACTACCCTGCTGATTACGACCTAGTTTTCCGTCAGTCTTTTCATGGCGGTTTTACCACTGTGAAAAGGCTGGTGGAGAGCATGTGCAGGGGGCCACAGGAATCCCCCTGCCCAGCATCCTCACAATGTTCACAGTCTGCTGTGCGGACAGTGAGCATTGTGAGGGTGCTGGTGCACCCTGCAGTCGGCAGCATTGCCGCCAACTCGATTTCGAGCTGGAGACAATGCTGCCACCTGTCTCCCGCTCGGTTTCCGCTCATTAGCCTAGCAGAAAACTCCTAATAGGACCGGCGGGGTGGTTGCCACTATGGCAGCAGCCACCCTGTCGGGAGTTTGGCAGACAGATTATCCCATCTGCCAAAACTCGTAATTAGGCCCTATATCAGAGCTTCGAACACTCGCTTATAACCATGCTAGAGAGGAGGACCTGTGGTATTTGAGGGGGAAATCGTTCACTCAGTTTTTGTTAAAACTTTGGAACGAGGATGAGAGTTTCCCATCTACAAAGGCCTTCCCTAAGCTCAGGGATATAGTAAATTTAGGGTCAGACTAAACCCATGCAATGCAGATAGGAGGACTAAATTAGCTATGATAGATGAGCAGGGCATTTGCACCTGTGAGATGAAGACAAAATGTAATCAGACACACATTTTAACTGAGTGCTTCTGGTTTTTAAATGCACAGAAAGTATTTTGAAAACCAATTTTTATTTAATATCCGGCCTTCAGCATACTGGTGGAGGTGAGATTTATGAATACGTGTGAAATTGGGAGATTTGTAATTATGGTCAAGGGTGTTTTAAAGGTTTGGTAGATAATTTGCATGAGATTGTTGGGTAATTATGGGATTCCCAATTTCCTTTCCATTGTATGTATTACCAGTGGGATGTATTTTTAGTCTTTGTATTGTATGTATTTTATAAGATGCATTTATGGTGGATGTTATAGGCTATGGCCTAAATAAACAATGTTTTTTACTGACTGACACTGTTCAGCCCCTTTACATCTTCCTCCCCCTTCATGCTCTACTCTTTATGTTTCATATCTCTCACCTCTACATTATTCACTACAGTTCTCCCCCCACCTCTTATATTGTTTCACCTCTTGTGTAGGGGCATAACACAGGCCTCTGTAGACCCTGCAGAGCTGATCGCCCCCCAGCACTTCAAAAGGGCCTCAGCCCACCAGAAGGTCCCCATCCAGCCCAGGGCAAATGAATATCGGTAAGATGTAGGATACTAAGGCATTCATCTTAAAATTCTGCTCAGACATCATTATGTGTTACCAGAAGCGGCTCGCGGTGTTAACAGGGGGCGGGGTGGTGGGCTGGGGGGCAGAAAAGGGGACTTAAATGTATAGAAAAAAATACCTTACCTTCACATTGTCGCTGCCATCACTGCTGCACTGCTCCTCTAATGCAGGCAGGAGGCAGGCACAGGCTCCCAGCCTGCTCTTTGGCCAATCCTGCTGCATCTCAGAGCAGCATCAGGATTGGCTGGGAGCACCCAGCCAGGGCACTCCCAGGCAGACCGGGGGCCTATGCATGCTCTCTCCAGCCTGGCAATTGTGTTGCTGGGCTGGAGAGAGCCTATTGCGCATGTGTGTTTGGCCGGCCCAAGACAGCTGACCAAACATACATGTGCAGTGAGGGGGGAGTGCTGTGCACTTCCCGTAAGTGCTCGGGGCAGCCTGTGGCCCCTCCCCTTTTACTTTTAGTAAAAGGTTTGCAGCACCAGCTGCTGGTGGGGGGAGGAGGTGACGCTCCTCCGCCCTAGCAGAGGAGCCACACCTGTGTGTTACACCACTCCTCTTGTGTTTCTTGAAATAAGACCTATCCTCTTCACTCTCCAAAAGCTTTTTTACATTTCTATGCAGATTCTGTCACTTTTATATTCCTCTCTTTTGCATGCTAATCATTCTACCTTAGCGATCTCTGAAAATGCTTCTATCAACAATTCTGCCCTTGCATGCCTATCTATCCTTCCCTATCTCCCTTTCTTCTAGCATCTTGCTCTTTATTGCTGTTCTGCTTCTTACATTCACTTTTCCTTTCTCTGCTGTACTCTTCACCTATCATCTCCTCCATCTCTTACCTACTTTTACTTGTCTTACTCTTTTATATTCGCTCCTCCCTCAATACTTCTACTAAAATCAAAGGGGAACACCAGACCTCCTGAGTTATCCCTGGAATGAGGGAAGTAGAGCATCATATGTGAACATGCCTGATGCTGCAAATTAGTGCAATCTTTTTTGATGTGCAGAGCAAGGAATGGTGTGTGCATTGATGGGTTATAGGAGTTGGGTGTGTCCTTGAGAGTTTGTTGTGCTTCTCATGGGGTGGTAATGATGGATGTGGGGCCAATGCCCCTTCCATTCCCACCCCCTTCAACTCCATCTCTACTTGCTGTTACTACCCCAATGGTTCATTATTCATTTGTTTTTGTAGATTACTAAAACAAAACAGACACCGCTTGCTTGTGCTTCACTAGCGATAATGTTAAAGTTTAGTTCTGTGTAAATTCAGCTTTATGGAAAAAACAATAAAAGAGAATTAAAACAATTGCCTCTTCCTCCATTTTCTTCTCTTCTCCCTTTCACTTCATACTATGCTTTCCATTCATGCATTGTCAGGGCTTACTTCACAGCAAAGGCAACTTCAAGTGCAGTAGCTCTTCGATGTTAACATGCAGATGCAGCGATTTGGCTGAGCAAGGGGTGCCTGCAAAGCAAGTTTGACAGATGATTAAAGGTGATTAAAATATTTTCATTGGAACTGGCAGCTGACGGGCAAGTTGGGCTGACCATTTTGCCCTTCCAGTCTATAGCTAAGGGGCCCAGGAGAGCAGGGGTCCCCCCACGTGTCTTGCTTTGTTGCACCATGGCTGCAAGTCAAGGGAGGGAGCAGCCCACCTGGAACTCGTAACACTGATGTCTTTATAAAGGCAGTGCTCTGGTGTGGGGCCTCATAATGTTGAGCAGGAGCGGGACCCTTGGCAGCTGCTCACGCTGCTCATGCCTAGCGCTGGTCCTGGGATTTATCTGGGAAGAGGTATTGAGCAAAATGACTAGAACATCCAGGGGCAACTAGGCATTAGGTTTGTTCAGTATGAGAAAAACAGTTATTTCCAGGAGTTTTGAACTAGATCAAAGGCTCTTCAGCTGTGAGTCGGGGACCCCAGGAGGTGTGCGGAGCTTACTAAGGGGGTTCAGTGATTGGTTAGAAAATTAAATCATATTAACAGAATAATGAAAAATGTTTATGAATGAAAAAGCTAAATGTAAAATTGACATTTTTTAAATGTCCTGTAAATGTGAAAGAATTTAAAATAGGAGGCTAAAATTTGAGTTAGTATCCTCAGATTGATTTGCGGAAGTAGTTCAAGTGCATCAAAAAGATTATAGCATTGACAATGAGGGTGTTTCAACAAAATATAATTTTTTAAATAGCGATTAACAGAAATATTGAAAGAAAATAGTGTGATACAAAAATATGATGCAGAAATATGGTCAAGAATATTGATTTTTTTTAAATTGAAATTGTTTTAAACGTTCTGTAAATGTGAAAGAATTTAAAATAGGAGGCTAAAAATTAAGTTAGCATCCTCAGAATATTTTGTGGAAGTGGTGGAAGTGCTTCAAACAGATTACAGTATTGACAATGAGAGTGTTTCGAGTAACAGAAACAGCAGGAATAATAGTATAAAAAAATATGATGCAGAAATATCGTCAAGAATATCGATTTTTTAGGTAATATTGTTTTCATAAATATAATTTTTGTTACTATCATTTTCAATAATATAGTTGTAAAACATGTTGTTTTAAAATTATCTTTATGTGTTTTACTTTTTATATAAATTTGATGTGTTATTGTTTGTGTAATTGTTAATAATATTTTATCATAGATTGTAACTTTAGGTGATTTATAACTTTTGAAATAATTACTAATAGTAATTTATATTGTTGTAGCGGGTTGCTAGGTTTTTGGAGTATAATAATGGGAAGTAAATTAAGTGTAAATAATTAATTAATTAATAATTTATTATTAAATATTCAATTGATTAATAATAATGTAGATTGTCAATAATTATATTTTTAGTTCCTTATTAGGTGCAGACTGCTCGGTTTGTAGGGTTACAGAGTGGGGAGTTAATTAATTAATAATTAATTAACAATAATGATACATTTATTATATATTATTTAATTGATTATTATATAACTTGTTTATTAATTATAATTTTAATTTATATTTTAGCTGTGGGTGGGCGGGTTTGTAGGGGTATTGGACAGGAAGTTAAGTAATAAGTAATTTAAAAAATATATAAATTTGTTATTAATTATTTAGCTGCTTATTAATTATGTAAGATGTGTCATAATTATACTTTTTAAGTTATATATTAGGAGCAGGCTGCCGGCTTTGTGGGAACATAGGGTGGAGAGCTATTCAATTAATAAATAATTAACAATTCAGTATTCATTCATTATTGGTTATTTGATTTATTATTAATTATGTTAATTGTTGATTAATTATATATTTTTTTCAGTTATATATTAGGTGCGGGCTGCTGGGTTTGTAGAGGTATAGGGTGGAAAACTAATTAAGTAATAAATAATTATACTAAAGTAGTAATTTACTGAGGGGATTGTCACCATTGAAAGTAATATCGCCGCAGATGGCTGGATTGCACATTTTATAAATCTGTAGTCTCCAATTCCGGGAGCCAGCGCACCCCTATCCACTGCAAGGAGGCCCCTGCTGGCAGACATGGAGGGATCCCCCGGTATTAATGAGTACACAACCATCACACACGAGGAAGAGGTTCTGGCAGTTCAGAAGATTGTTACGCACAAAGCCCATGGTTTAGATGAAATTCCAGGCGATCTGTTTCTAGCAGAGACCGATGTCTGGGGACCCCACTTCACAGTAGTTTGTAACACCATTTTGAGTGGGATACCAATCCTTCAATCCAGGCCGGAGCAGAAATAATCCCTAAGTATAGATAGGGCTCCCCCTTGGTGCCAGAAAACTACAGGCCCATTAGCCTCATGGATACTACACAGAAACTTTTGAACAGAGTCATTTTGTCAAGACTTCAAGATTGGTTAGAGGCCAATAAAATGTTGAGGCCCATGCAGGCAGGATTCAATGGTACATCAACAATGGATCAAGTCTTCAGGCTGCAGCTAATATTTTGGAAATCCATATTCTTGAAAGGGGCAGACTCCATGTGATATTTGTAAATTTAAGATCTGCATTTGATTTGGTTCTTGGAAGTGTGTTATGGCATGTGTTAGCTGAGATGGGTGCTTCAAATTATCTCTGCCGAATTACTGAAAGGCTTCATGAACAGAACTTTCCCCAAGTTCACTGCGGTCAGCTAGGAGAAGTGACAGAACCATTTCCAGTCAACAGGGACATTAGGCAGGTCTCTGTCCTTGCTTCAACACCCTTTACCTTGTTTATCAATGACTTTGTCTCCCGCCTGAACCCCTGTGATAATGATGCCCTTAGATTAGACAGTATAAGGGTGCCAGCATTAACCTTTGCGGCCTACACAGTACTCCTATATAAATCTCCCATGGGCATACAGAATCTTCTGTATGAATTTATAAGTTTCTTTTTGCAGAAAGGACTGGAAATAAATGTTAATAAAACAAAGTGTATGGTCTTCAATCCGTCTCATAAAAAATTTGCTAACCCCACTTTGAATGGGTCCCGGCTAGAACAGGTTCACCTATTTGAGTATCTAAGCATCACTCTTAACAAGAAGTTTGACTGGGCGTCACACATCTTGAAACAAAGGCTCAAATAAGAGCAACAATTTGGTGGGTTGCTGAAGGTCCACTGAGGCTCTTTTTTCAAATCAGTCTCGCAGGCGGTGCTTATAAAGCACTGGGCATGGCTCTTTATGGCGCTGAGCTCTGGGAACACAAGGTTACAAAACCCTTAGAATTAGTTGAGAATACATTCTTGAGGTAAGTGCTGAGTTTTCTGGTTAGTACTTCCCTGGTGCCTTTAAGGCTAGAGCTGGGGCTTAGGCCAATTTCAGAAAGAATTGGAGTTAGACCACTAATGTACTGGAGAAAACTCTAGGCTACTCCTGAACTGTTTCATTACCCCTGTGGTCTGGAAGCAGTACTTAACCTCCTAGGGGCTGGCTGTCTTCCCCGTATTAAATATGTTAAAGACACACTAGTAATCATGGGGTTAGTTAAACTCTGGGAAGATCCCAGGGGGAAGGGTCTACTAACCAGCGAACTGGAGCTTAAGAGGTGTTTCAGGAACCTTAAATTTGGTATGATCATGTCAAGTCAGCTCTCTGGTACACTGACTGACTCCTTTTCTAAGAGGTAAAGACGTTTATACAACTGAACAGTTTGTAGATAAAGACAAACCAAATGTGGCCAGAAAGCTGTATGTTCAGTTTAGGCATGGGTAATTGCCAATTCGAATGAACACGTCAAAATGGGTGAGCTCAGATAGATTGGCTGAGATGGCCTGTAATTCTTGCGGTCATGGCAACAAAACAGTGGCTCATGTCCTGTTGTTTTGCCCTGAGTATAGTAGGGCCAGGGCCAAATGAATAATCCAAATCTAGTGGAATCTTGGAACCACCCAGCTGGTGGAGGTCTGCAGAATCTTACAAACGGATACTAGCAAAGAAAATTGTATTTACAGTCTCTAGGTATTTATTTGCTGTTTGGCAAATGAGGAGGAAAACTGAGATATTACTGGCTGCTTGAAAGGATAATGGTGATGTAAGGTAATTAGGAGAACTGTACATGTGGTAATGGTGTTCTGGCTGATACGCCTATTAATTTTTTCTAGTGCAATAGTTTCCTGAGTGCATTGCTGGTTTGTACTAAGTTGATGGTTTTACTTTTTGACCTCTGAAAAACAATGTTGTCTTTTTAACTTGCACCGTCACTCCTGTATATATATATGATGATGAATGTTTTACTGATTGTTCTTAATTAATTTTAATATATTTTATGATGCTTGTAGATGATTTTTATTGCTTTTGTATAGTGCTTACAGCCACACTGATGTTGAATTTTTTTATGTTTCTATTGTATGCTTCTTTTATGGCACATCGCTAAAACAAAGAATACTGACTGAACTGGATTAATTTATTATTATTTAAATGATTATTTATGTGACTTGTGTAATAAATATTTTTTTTACCTTATATATTAGGTGTTACCTGTTTGGTTTGGAGGGGTATTTGATGGGAAGTAAATTAAGCAATAACTAATTAGCAATTAATGATTAATTTATTATTAAATTTAATTGCGTATTAAATATGTAAATTGTGTAATAATTATACTTTTTGATTGATATATTAGGTACGGGTTGTTGGGTTTGTAGAAGCATGGGGGAAGATATTTAAGTAATAATTAATAAACAAATACTTTATTAATAAATATTTAGTTGAAAATTAATTGAGTTAATTATGTAATACATCTTTATTTTAGTTATATTTTAAATGTGTGCTGCTAAGTATATGGGGGAATAGTGTGGGAAGTTAGCTAAGTAGTAAATTGATAACACTTTCTTTTAACTTGATAATTAACTATTAAATTGTGTAATAGCAGATACATTGTTTAATTGTTTTTTTATTTGCATATATCATTTTTTGTTTTGTTAATAATGTTCATTATAGGTTTACATTTGTTGTTTAGGGTTATTCAAATGTTTTATGTGTTTGAAGTGAAGTACTTTGCCTACTGCTGCACAAACTGGAGTGACAATAGTAAATGTAACCCCTCCAAAGTCCAATTTTTTCACTATTGCTGAACACACTGGAATGGGAATAATAAATATTACGACTCTGAAGTCCAACGCTTTCCCTAGTGTTGCACATACTGGAGTGCGAATACTTAATTAACCCTTCCAAGGTCTAACGCTTTCTCTATTGTTGCACAGATGGGAGCGGGTATAGAAAACCCAATCCATCCAAAGTCCATTGCTTTTCCTACTGTTGCTCACACTGGAGTGAGAATAGTACATTTAGGGCCATATTTATACTCCGTTTGCGCCGAAATTGCGTCGTTTTTTTTGACGCAATTTCGACGCAAAACTAACGCCAACTAACGCCATATTTATACTATGGCGTTAGAGGCGAATAGCGCCAAAGTTCCCGGAATGTGCGTCATTTTTTAGCGTGAACCCCTTCCTTGCGTTAATGATATGCAAGGGAGGCGTTCCCGTCTAAAAAATGACTCCCAGGCCTTTACGTGGTATTTATACTCCCGGGCAAAAGCGACGCCCGGGAGTGGGCGTGGCTAAAAACGGCGCATTTGCGCCGCTTTTTAACGCCTGGGTCAGGCATGGCGTTAAGGGACAAGTGGGCTCAAAATGAGCCCAGAGTGCCCTCCCCTGCCCCCAGGGACCCCCCCTGCCACCCTTGCCCACCCCAGGAGGACACCCAAGGCTGGAGGGACCCACCCCAGGGACATTCAGGTAAGTTCAGGTAAGTTTTTTTTTTTTTTTTTTTAATAATATTTTGTGGCATAGGGGGGCCTGATTTGTGCCCCCCTACATGCCACTATGCCCAATGACCATGCCCAGGGGACAGAAGTCCCCTGGGCATGGCCATTGGGCAAGGGGGCATGACTCCTATCTTTACAATGATAGGAGTCATGTTGATGGGGGATGGGCGTCGTTAAAAAATGGCGCAAGTCGGGTTAAGACGATTTTTTCGACGTAACCTGACTTGCCCCATTTTAAGACGCCCATGCGCCATTTTCCCCCTACGCCGGCGCTGTCTGGTCTACGTGGTTTTTTCCCACGCAAACCAGGCAGCGCCGGTCTGATTGCGCCGTCTAACGCCATTCCATAAATACGGCGCCCGCATGGCGCTTCAGAATGGCGTTAGACGGCGCAAAACTTTTTGACGCTAAACTGCGTTAGCGCAGTTTAGCGTCAAAAAGTATAAATATGGGCCTTAACCCCTATGAAGTCCAACCCTTTCCCTACTGTTGAACGTACTGGAGTGGGAATAGCAAATTTTACCCCTGAAGTCCAACGCTTTGCCTACTGTTGTACAGGCTGGAGTGGGAATAATAAATCTTACCCCTCCGAAGTCCAAAGCTTTCTCCACTGTTGCACAGACTGGAGTGGGGATAGTAAATTTTACCCATCTGAAGTCCAATGCTTTGCCTACTGTTGCACAGACTGAAGTGGGAACAGTAAACCTTACCTCTCCGAAGTCCAAAGCTTTCTCCACTGTTGCACAGTCTGGAGTGGGAATAGTAAATTTACACTCTCTATAAGACTATGCTTTCACTTCGTTTGTATAAACATGAGTGGAAACAGGCTATCTATTAGTCCTAGACTTCAATACTTTTGTTAATATAGTTTAAATATATATTATCATTTGTTTGCTTGTTTAATTTTATGTTATTTGTTTATATATATATATATTTTTTAATTGTTATAACATTTTTAGTAGATGTATTTTTTTGGATTTTACAGATTTTTATTTTTAAATAATTTTGTAATTTTTTTAATGTTTTTCAATTGATTTACTAATATGTTTGTGTTTTATCTTTCTCTCTATATCTCTCTCTCTCTCACTCGCTCTCTCTCTATCTCTCTCTCTCTATATATATATATATAGATATATTTATATATATATATCTATATAGCTATTGATATATATATATATATATATATATAGATAATTATGTCTATGCTATTTATTGTAGTAAATTTAAAACAAATCAAAAAAGTTAATATAAAGTAAAATATATAATTTTAATAATTGTTTTACATTATGTATATGTATATATAAACATGCACACATAGTTCAGTGTTACATGTTAAAAAATAACTATTTTAAACTATATATATATGTAGATATATACACATATATATCTTACAAAATTATATTTATATATGTTTCTTAATGATATTGGTGTGAAATGATATATTTTTTCAATATTTCTGTCCCTACTATTATAAGCATATAAGGAAACATATTTTTGCACTTAATATCTTCACAAACTATTTCTGTACCGCAATATAGTTGGTACTGATCTTCTGTCAGAGATTTGACAATGAGTGGCCTCTATTGCATTTAGAAAAGATCAAACCTTTCCATTAAAACTGTTATTTAAAAAAATATTTGGTTGCGAATTAACTAAAATAATTAATCATTTGTGGATTTGTTTGATAAATGCTAGTGTCTGTATTTTCTGTGGATTCTTTTGTCAAAAATGCATGGGCCAGGGTCCCTGGCTTCCAGAAATGACTCAGTGAAGGTCCCCGGATTCCAATAATTCTGCAGAGGTCCATGGATTCCAAAAAGATGAAGTGGTGGACCACAGAAGCCTAAAGGTTAAGAACTACTGATCTAGATCAGAGGATTACTATATAAGAAACATACCACTTATTTGAGGGCTTCTGCCCCAAAATCTAGTTGGAAGCCTATGTACAGAATGCCTAATCTCACAGTGTTCAGGCACCATCTGCAAATTATTTTATAATCTTGCTTATTCTGGGTACATGTGGAAGCTTTGAAAACACATAACCATATTTACTGCATATACAATATCATACATCAATAAAATCGTTGTGCTTATAAATTTTCCACTTAAGATCAAGTAATATATGGGTACATTTACCACTCGCCTCACCACTACATAAACCTGCTTAGTACAGTCTTTTGGGGAAAAGAATAGAGAATAAATGTGAGTGGTCTGTGCATTCACAACAAATTAAAATTATTTTAATGCACGGTGCATCTAGGCTCAAACCTTTAACATTCTGTTGCCTTAGTCAGTGACACAGTTGTGCAAACTGGAAGTGGTAGCACCCATTGAGGTCAAATAATGATTTGCACTTAGCACATTTTTGGGAGGCACCATTGTCATAGAGCTTACTGACATACCATATGTAAAGCATGACAACTGTTATTGTGGGGAAAGTCTTGATTGCTAATGACTGCTGAGCTTGGGGATTAATAAGTGGTGATGCTATCTTTTTAGTGTGTTAACTTCTACTATAGGATGGTGGCTGACATGGACCGTACTAGAGAGCTTTTTTTTCATTAGTGTTCAGCAAGTAGTACTGCTCATTATCCACAGTGCCCTCACACCTTCAAAGGAAACATCCTTGGTGTGTGGGATTTTCCTCCACAATATTTTTTAATATAGGTGGTTGTTTGACCTCGGACTTTTAAAAGGGTTACCCATTTTTGGTGTCAACCCTTTGTTATCACTTCTGTTTTTAAGATGGGTGCTCCGCCACAACCGGTTTAAATTGCAGTAAACTGAGACTGGCTGTTTATCAACATGTCACATTTCACAGCCTCACTAATGCGGGCAGTGATTTTATTTTAGTGGTTAAGGCACACAATGGTTACAGAATGGAGGTTTTTTATTCTTGGGTCAAATTTCTGGCTGTGCATGCTTATACTAATTATTTCCAGGAAAACACTAATATTGCACCATCTAATGCATCCAGAGAGTATGCACTCTTAGAGATACCACTTACACATTGGGACCATACTAATTGGTTCTGAGGCTCCCTAGAACAGGTACTTGCCCCAGTATGAATGGGACCCCTTAGTAATGAAGGGACCACTTGGCCAGCCTTAGCTGGTTATACACCTCATCCTGAAATAGGTAACTTGGCTGTTGCTGATCTTCAACAGTTATACACTAACCTTGTTCGAGTCTGCCGATGGCAAGCTCAGTTTGTTAAGCATACTTTGATGGCTGCTCCTGCATGAGTCGCAGCGGCGGGTGTACCACAGTTGGCTGCTGTTTCAATAATTAGTCCTGTGATTATCAATGCAATTATGGGTAAAGTACCCACATGTGATGAACTTCCCTTTTGGATTACCAAAAAAATAGACCAGATTGAGGCTGTGTTTCCCCTCACAGAACAAGCATAGAATATTAACTATGTGCTTACCATATGGGATGGTACCCCAGATAACGGATTATAACACCTGGGGTACAGTCTTTGCAGCTGTGTATACCCTAACTCACAGCACGCCGTCTTTGGCGGTGTTTGCCAATGTCCTGAAGCAAGTGAAGGATGAGTATGAGGCTTGCCCCTCCCTTGATTTGATTATGAAATTAATGGGAAATGTTCCTATTGTTTCTGAGATGATTCTATCAAACATCCAAGGCAAGCTGCTGCTCTGGCTATACGTCAGAGGCTCATCGCGGTCGCTGCTGCCGACCGGGAATGTGAGCTGACCACCATTACAGCTGAAGTTTACACTCCAATTGGTCGCAATAATTTGGGGACCAGACCACCTAAACCACAACTTGGCAAATATAGTGCAAGCAAGGACACTGCCAAACAGAACCTGGAGTTTGTTAAAAAACAAAGGGACAAAAATAAACCTAAAGGAAAGGCTAAATCTCAAGGAGTTTCTCCTCCACAGGAGACCTCTGACAGAAAATGTAATTTGCGTAATCGCACACAGATTAAAACCCCAGACAGATATCAGGACACTGATACCCATCCTTCTCGTTCCTTCCAGGACCCATATGGCAGAAAGTACGAGAGAGAAGGAAGGTCTGATTGCAGGCAGGAGGAGCATGTGAAACCAAGAAAGGACTCGCAACGCTCATCTGATGTGAAAATCAAACAGGAAGAAAAAACTCACAACAAACCCCTGTTTCAAAAGAAAAGGTTGCGGCTTTAACTGCAAAAAACATGCCCCAAATCCTGAGAACCCTTCTCCTGAATGGGACATGGGGCGTGATTCGCTTCGAAAGCGCGGTAGAGGTCACCATAGTCCGTCGAACTCTCCTGAAGTTTCTGGCAGTGAAAGCAACTGACCAATATGTGACAGTTAAAACCACAGAGAGGTGTGTTGCCCCTCCCGATCAACTCTAAAATTTAGACATTCAAATTGAAGGTGACATTCTACACAGTTTTAAAGTAATTTTTTGGGACAATTTAACATTAACCTTTAACATTCTCTTAGCGAAAGTCGATTGGCCCCCAGACTTTGTCCACTCTTCCCTGCAGGGTGAAGTAGTAAGCCTTCGTTCTTTCTCTGCCCTTGTCCCTGAGGAAATCAAACAAGCTGATGCAGCGAAATGGGCACATGCACAAGCCCCAGCATTATACCACAATCATGAAGGATGGGATAAGGACTCTCCTTATCATATAATACCCTACCTCAGGAAGTGATTGAACCCTGTATCTCTCAAATCCACAATCCACTTTTTACTGTTTTGAAACCGGATCATTCATATGGAATTGTCTTAGAATACAGACACTTGAATAGTCAAACACACGTTTGTAATACAAAACACACACAGCACTGCAAAATTCAAAATGACCTTGGATATTTCCAACATTTTTCTCTGTAAAAATCTAGCACCCGAGAGCAGGGACTTAACTGCCTTCTCCTCTCTTGGCTTCCAGCTTCGCTTTGCATGCCTGTCCATGATGTACAAGAACAGTCCAGGACTGTTTGCAGCCCTTATAGCGTCAATTCTTCATGATTTTGACCCAGACGCATTGTCCTATGTAGATGATATCTATCAAACAGATGGGCATTATTTTGCAGTTTGCTGCCACAAATGTAATTTTAAGAAATCTCACATCACCTTTTTCAGTGTCATAGTCTTAGAATAGGAACTCACAAACAAAGGCAAAAGCTCTGCACTTCACTTCTTAAAGATGTTTGCACTCCTACAACCACCTAATACTCTTTGCAACCTACAATCAGTCTTAGGCTTCCTTAATTTTGGTAGAACATATATTCAGCACTATATTCTATGTATAAAACTATTGTATGAATTATTTCATCCATATTTTTACAGTTCACATTGGATATCTGACCGCACTGACATACTCATATCACTACAATCTGACCTACTTGCTACATGACATTTACATACGTGTCAACAGTACAAACCTTGAAATCTGTATAATTGCGGCTGCCATTTGGTTAACTTAGAAATCATTCAACAAGGGCGAAACAGTGCTGATTGTATATCAATCACATTTATATTCCAATGCGGAAATTCATTTTGCTCCACTGAGAAAATTCTGATTGCTGTGCAGATGGCCATCCTAAAAGAATGGCCTCTTACACAGGGGAAACCCTTCATTTTTGTTACACCAATTACAGCCTTAGAGGCTGTCACAAAAGCATGTGTTCCAAATGCTAAAACCCTGCATCCTATAGGATTTAGTGGGCAACATCCTTAACAGCCAAGATGTTTGCAATATGAGCATGTTTACCCCATGCCCACTAATATTTTGCATCTTGAACAGTATAGTCTGATGGTTCGGCTCAACCTGCTACAGGAACTAAGCACCAGTATTTGGCAGTATGCACCTTCGTTCATGGTGTTCTGCTGGATGGTAAATTGAACGCTCTGATTTTGGCACTAGAAAATAAGGATCCTGAACTCTACACACTCAGGGGGTTATTCCAACTTTGGAGGAGTGTTAATCCGTCCCAAAAGTGACGGTAAAGTGACGGATATACCACCAGCCGTATTACGAGTTCCATAGGATATAATGGACTCGTAATACGGCTGGTGGTAAATCCGTCACTTTTCCGTCACTTTTGGGACGGATTAACACCTCCTCCAAAGTTGGAATAACCCCCTCAGTGTGTGTTTCATATTATAGTGTTCAGTCCTTTATTGACAATTTGCATTATTGGTGGCAGAATGGTTTAAAAGACTCTAAAGGCAACATTATCAAGCACAAAGTGCTTTGGGTGAAGGTGACGGATCTCAAAGACAGGTTGCCACTGAATCATGTTGTACCTACATTGAGTCATCAACATGTGGGAACACACGCTATAGGGAATTAGTTGGCAGATGAAGCAGCCAAATCCTCAGTTTCGACTGCTACTGTTACTGTGATTACACATTCACAAACATGCATTGACAAAGATATACTGGCAGCCGTAAATTCTACAAGCAAAGGCACTTCATTACCTAATGACTTTCCAGCCAAATACACATACTATTTAAGTGAACATAATCTACCCTATGTTACACTTCCTGGAGTTGGTAATCGGCTGATTCCCAATTTAGACCACAGGCTATCTTTAGTAAAAGCTGCGTATGAAGGTGCTGCTTCTGCTCATGCTGGTGTGGCAGCAACAATTTCACTGCTACAGCAGCATTATTGGTGGCGTTGGTGGCATGGCTTATACACACAGGCCAAGAAATCTGTCCTTTGTTATGACATTTGTCAACAGATTAGGTGTTCCACAGCAGTATGCCCACTGAAGACACATCTGTTCAGTTTGCAGCATTTATTTGGACCATGCTGATCCTCCTAATTTGGATGGTGTGTTCAAATTTATCCTTCTTGCAGTCGATTCTTGCTCTAGAGTCCTCTGGGTGTGGCCACAACGTTCGGCTGATGTTCGAACTGTCATTAAAGATCTGCAAGTCTTTGTTGGGACATATGCATGCAGTATTTTCCACTCTGACGATGGCCCTGCTTTTGCTTCCAAAGCATACAGGGACTCCTTGACTTCGTTAGGGATACAGGTGCATTATTCTTCACCATACAGGTCTGAGGACAAGTCTGTTGTGGAAAAAATGAACTGTGGCTTAAAGTAGTACTTTGTTGCTAGAGTTTTAGGATCAGGACGTAGTTGGATTCACCATCTTTATGGGGTCCAACGCACACCTAATAACCGCCCAATGTGACCTTTGAGGGGAGCAAACTCCATACCAGGTCCCCTTTTGCATAGATATGTATGTTCCAGACTTTGATGGTCCAGACACTGTGGTGGGTGCTGCCACGCCCTATAATGTAAATGATTATTGTGCTGTCTTACAAGATTTGCAACACTTCTATGACTGGTATGCAAGTGACCAGTTGAAGATGTCTGCCTCTGCTGGAATCAAGGGAAAAACCAGAGCCTTCTGGCTGACCTCGCCTCAGGGACCTCGCCAGAGAAAAGGTTGCGTTGAACTAGGAGTTCGACCCAGCATACCGTTCGACTGTGCCAGTCCTTGGCATACAATGTACAAGGTTTGTAATTTTGCCACCGCTTGCTGGCTCCAAAGACAACCGTTTTGTCTCCACTGAACACGTCAAATTACATCATTTGTCCAATACTGAATATTAGGCCATGAGGAGTCCTTGGTAGTTCCCTAACTCCTCTTGCTACCTCACAGGAAATTCCTCTACAACATTTGAGTACCACCAAAGATGTTTCTCCCCAACTGGGGGGGGGGGGGTCCCAGAATCACATTTGTTGCTTCAAATTTCCTCTGCAAATACCAGCCACAATACAGTCATGAGTACTGTACTTCCTGCAACATCTTATGTTGTTAATTTGGTTTCTACACATACACCCCTCAGTGACTCTACCAGTCCTCTAATAACATCAGTGACTCTTAATTTTTCGACAGACTAGTTCTGGTTATTTTGTGGGTATGGATTACTTTTCATTGCTTTCTTTCGACTCTTCCACCATCTCGGAGACTCCACCTACGAAAGCTTGTGTTTTCATGGTTAAAGCATACTTATTTGTTCCAGCTTGGATATACATTTGGATTATTCTCGCCTTGATTATTTTTTTACTTTGGATTTGATTTCTGACTGTCTATTTCTTGCTACTTTGCCACTATCTCAAATAACATTCAGCCACAGAACTGGTCGAGGAGGTGCTGATGCCTCGTTCTTCTTCCCATACACTGACAAGAGACTTGTCCCATGTGAAAATTTCAGCTGTGCTGGTAGCAGATGGAATTGGTTAGGATAAAGTCGCCTTCGATGTCTTTGGCCCACAGATATTCTGCAGATTCCATGAGTATTCGTATAGCCATGGGTGATGTCGCTGTGCCTGGGTTACATTCTGATTGGGATATTGATACTGTTAATGTAATGTTGTTGGAGTTAGAATACTATACTGTCTTTGAAGATGAGGATCTTTGTTTAAATTCAGCCAATAACCAAGAGGTGTTCTGTTACTATCATTCTGGACATCACTATTTACATAGAGTTAACATTAAGCATACAATTTTCAATTATACACAGTGGGAACATTGTTCAACTCCCCCACAGGGCATTCTCAAAAAAATGTACATATTTTTACAGTCACAAGATAACTGACCCAGCATCCTTCTATTTTAAATTAGTCACCACAACAGTAAAGAACTACATGCAAACCAAACTCATATATATATATATATATAAAGACTCCTTTGTTAACACACTAGCTGTACCAGGCTATGAGTGTTAGAAAGAAGCCATAGATATATAAAATCTATTTGGGGAACCAAACCTTGGCAGATTCATGGAACAGATACTTTGTAGAGAGCCTGTTTAATCACTGCACAAATGATTTTTCCGAATGATACTGTTCAACAGACTACATGTCTGGGATTCACAAAACTTAAGGACATGAATGGCCCCAATATTCTCTCTTCTGCCCACTTGACAATTGTCAGGATGTATTAAATTACAGCTCAATGAAATGGTCCAAAATGACACATGTAACTCTAGACTTGCAAGTGAAAATGGGTGATTATTGTGGCCGCAGGTCACGAATGGTTGTCAGGCTCGTTTTTTTTAAATTCCTCGCAGATAGCAAGCAGGCCCGACGCTTGTTTTGCCCTATCTCAACATTCAGATGTAGTCACCACATATTCAGTGGGAAAAATATATCAACAATGGTTAGAATATTCTACACTGTCGGCAGTAAAATAACATATTTCTCTCCTATCGGAAGACATGGACCTCTCTGATTTCTTGGGATTTCTTGTTGGGTCCTAGGTCTCTAAGATCAAAAAGATTTATTTATGTAACCTATAATGAAATTTGTAAATTGTCGCAAATGGAAGCTGCTGTACATTTAGGACAAATTGATCAAGATAATTTGGATGAAGTACTTGCTGTTGTTGATAATAGCATTAACACATTGAGGGTTATTAGGAGTTTGGCGGTCTCAGGACCGCCATGTTGGGGGGTGGCGGTCGTACCACCAACAGGCTGGGATGGAAGAATGCCAAATTATGACCATGGCAGTATTCCCAACAGAATACAGCCAAACCACTGCCGGCACCGCCACTGAGATCAGGTTGCTGCGGTCGACGGCAGCCACCTGCAGGCCAGTGGAGTCCATGTTTCCATCTGACATATTACGAGACTGCACACCACCAAGGTTTCCACCGCAGTCACACCACCATGGAAACCCTGGCGGAAACCAACTGTATAAAAGGAGACACTCACCTTCAGGAAGCCATGCCCGCCCGGAGCCAGCATCAAACCAGAACTACATGTCTTCCCGCTGCTCCTGCTCGCCCAACGACTCTGGAACCAGCGACGATGATGACAATAGCAACCGTGAGTACACACACTTACCTGTCACTGTTGAAAAAAAGCCATAGTACCTACGCCCACACAACATAAACATTGGGAATGGGTGGCGAGGGCGCAACACACACGTAACCTCACATTGACATGCGCATACACACATGGCCTCATACACACATGCACATACATAGTACACACACTACAGCCGTCTCACACACACAGCTGGAACACACACCAATACCCAGATACACAGCACTTGCGCAGTCACACACAACAACACACAACCCCATCAAACGACACCACTACACCACAACCGCAACACCACAAAAGCACTGTTAAGCACCCACAATACATACCTCCACTTGACAAATCATACATACAACACAACGTAACAACACCGGAAGACAAACACAAACAATCACACATCCTAACAATGAGGCACACCTCAGACCCCGCAAACACACATCACAACGGATATGACATACCAATATCCACACACACTCATGCACACAGAACAACCACACAAATGCACAAAACACTGCAAATAACACAAGTCAACACTAACACCACACAATATCGACACAATTACATGTCCCCAACATACACATGCCAATCACACAATACACACCCATCACTGTGGGACAAAAGCAAAGCACACAACCACACATGCTGCCCAGACACAACTGGTAGCACAACCACCACTCACACCAAAATTCACTCACACAAAAAAAGCAGCCAAGACCAAAACAACCCTAAGAAAATAAAGGCAGGACAAAGATGTGACCTTGGAATCAACAACTGGTTGGCACAGATATATAAAAATTATTAAATATAAATACATACATAAATATATGAAAATAAATAAAATCCATAAGCCATTCCAAACAGATATGTGCAACATGCACATATGGCAAATGTAAGTCCCCTATCTTGACTCCTGACTACCATGTAACCTCCACAGGTAGGGGCATCAAAGGGTGATCTTAGGGCTTGGGCTTGGGAGGGTGGCTTAGGTTGAGGCTTAGGGGAGAGCTGGGAAGTTTTTGGAGGGGTTTACTTCTTGGCAGGGGGAGGGGCATGGGTAGTTGCAGGGGGCAGGGGATGTCTTGGAGGTGGAAGGGCTGGACTTGGGGAGGGACACAGAGCATTTGGAGGTCACACAGGGTGGGAGTGGAGGAGGAAGAAGGTTCAACTCTGAGAGGAAAATTGTCTTACACACACAGGGACAGTCATGGCAAAAGGGTTTGGGTGTGGAGGGAGAGGGAGTGGTTGTCTGAGGTGGTTTGGTGGATGTCTTGGGTGCATGTGTGTGCGAGGTATGCTTGTGGGTGCTGGGTGTCTGTTTGATGGGTGAGTGTGGGCATTTATGTGTCTTGGAAGTGGGGGTGGAGGTGCTGGGAGGTGCCTTGGCAGATGGATGAGTGTCTTTTGGGGTGGTGACCGCAGGTGTGGTGGATGTGCTGCATGTAGGCGTGCCTGTGGTTGTGGTGGCTGAGGATGTGGTGACGCGGATGGATGTCTGAGGGTCTGCTATTGTGCTGACTGTGGGTAGGATAGGTGGTGTGGCTGTATCGCTGAATGTTGGTGTGGTGACTGCAGGTGTGTCAAGTGTGATACTGGGGGTAGCAATGCAGGAAGTGACTGTTGGTGTGTCTGCAGGTGGGTGTTGTTTGTGTGCCGGTGGAGTGTCCTGTGGTGCTTGTCTTTGTCAGCACTACCCTTGGATGTTGAGGTGGATGCATGCTTGTCTGTTTGTGTGCTTTGGCTGAGTCTGGGAAGAGGGGATTGGGATTGGGAAAAGGAAGGTGGAGGGGGTACAGAAGACAAAGGGTGACTGGCTTCCGTCAGTGTGGAGACCACAGCATGAAAGAACCTCTGTAGGCCAGCTAGTGCATTGTGAATGCTCTCCAGGAACGCATTACTCTGCTGGACTTGAGTTGCCAGTCTCTGGATAGCATTCACGGTGGTCGACTGACCCACAGAGATGGACCTCAGGAAGTGAATAGCCTCCTCACTGAGGGCAGCAAGGCTGACTGGGGCAGGGGCAGAGGTGTCTGAGGTGGAGGAGACACCCACCTTCTTGGGTGAGCGGGCACGGATAACTGGGTGGGGAGCTATAGGGAGGGTGGTGGTAGTAAGGGCGGGGTGGACAAAGATGGTGCTGGGGTGGTCCAAGAAGGGTCACCACCACCAGGAAGTGTCCATTGGAGGATTCCGAAGACGATGAAGTAGAAGATTCGGTCTCCCTTGTGGCACTCTCCTGGCCCTCTGGGCCACTGGGTCCCTTGCTGTCAGTGGCCTCAGCACCCTGGGTCTTGTGGACGGCAACATTCCCACTCACCTGTGCCAGGTCTCCTTTGCCTGCTGATGCTGATGTACACAAACAGAGAGAGAGGAAGAGAGAGCGAAAGGGAGAGAGTGGGTCATCACATCCTTCACATACACACATTACAACCTGCACAACTGTAGGTATACATCTACTGGCTAGGGAATTCCATATAGAATACCACATATCCTACATCATGTCACAACATGTTACTTCTATCCACCCCTTCATGTCATATCCCTCACCAACATCAGAATCCATGTAAGGTAGCTCTACTGAAGCTTTCCATCAATTCACCTATAAACCTCTGTCAGTATGCTCATCATGCCCTGGCTAATGCTGATATTCCGTCTTAATCCTGGTCATATTTCTCCATACTCCTATCAGCTTTAGGAACAGCAGTTGGTTGATAACACCATATAATGCATCTTCCGATTTAACACCTGACCAGTCCATGTCCATGAGTAATGTTCCATGTAAGTAAAGACAACTCTATTCAAGAAATACACAGCACCTGCCATTTCAATCACATGCCTTGCTTATCCCTATGTACATATGTTACACAATGGGTAAAATCCCTGATGTAGACACAACATATGGCAGTCCCACATAGGTGCCATCTGAATCTTAGAATCCGTGTTAGGAGAACATCTATGTCACTACATGTACCAAATCCTAGAGGAATAGCTGCAGTCACAAAACACAGATAGTCAACATCATACCATACATGCATGTACAACAACAGCGGCCTTCTTAGCACATATGAGACAATCACTGACAACCACAGAGGGCAGTGTAACAACACCTAAACAAAGGACAGCCAACTAATTACAAATAGGGCACATTACATTCCACCTGACATGCAGAAACAGAGCCACGACTTGACAACATGAGTAAACCAACATCACTCACACCAATCCTGACATGTGATTACTTGTACCTATGTCCAGACAACACACATATCCCACTGAAAATACATGTACACATGGACCTACACAACTCCCATTACACTTACTACATATCCCACAACAACAACACCTGTATGACAAATAGTAGGACACCCAAACCATGACATCTCGAAGTATGAAATGATCCAAAACCAATGGCTGTCCAACCTGTCCACACCAGCTAGGCTAACGGAAGAAATGATTGTCTCACTCAATAAGATCTGCCCCCAAGTAACCATTGTGACATTATGTAGGTGGCTAATACCACATGTTGCACTAGTATTGTTAGGCAGTTGGCACATATTGCATGGACATTGCACACTGTCAAAGGGTAGTACAGCCTAATCACTTACCTCCTCTACAACTAAGGCATTGGGATAATAGTGAATCGTCTACATTACAATGCATGGAAATGCATGATAAAGCCAAATAGACAATGTCAGACACCCATAGTTGGATGTCTTTCCGTTACAACCTTCACATTCCCTATTGGATGCATAGGGACAATGGGACACCACCTCAAACCCATATGTACAGTCCAATACTGCCCATATGTGTTGACTGATAGAGATGCCAGACTCACATGGATTCAATATCTGTAACAGGACAAAAGCTAACTAGTCCCTGTACCTAATATCTCAGACACTTTGTAGCAAATACAGCTGATCTACACAGAGGGGAGTGGTCTGACACCTTTGAGCTACATATTAATATATTCTGAATTTCGGACCTGGAAATACTAGATGGGTAGGATGCATGAGTAGCTTACATACATATATATGGCTGGGTGGAGTCACACATGTGGCACTTTTAACTGTGCATTTCCATATGCAGTCATTGATGTGCCTTGACACAGGTGATCTAACTATACACATGCAGAGGCGTAAGGCCATATCTCCATCTCTTCGGCAGGCAAAATGAGTACTCTGTATTTCCAGAAGTCAACATACATGTAACATCCACTACATTGTCACAGCTGCTAAAGTGTGACAGCAAACACAAAACTACCAGAGCTAAGTACAAGGATACAGTCAGTACTTACCCCCTTATGGCTGCTGCGCTGCCCTCAAATGTCCATCCACCTCAGAGTAGGCCACTGCCAAAATGCAGGCCATTAGAGAGGTCAGAGTCCAATGGCAACCACACCCTCATTGGGAGGACACCCCAGCTGGGCCTCCGTGTTCTTCCAGGCCCAGCATCTGAGGTCCTCCCACCGTTTTCTGTAATGGGTGCTCCGCTGGATGTGGACCCCCAGGGTCCGCACTTGCTTGGCGATGGCACACCAAATCGCCTTATTCTGATGGGCGTTCCCCTGAATGCATGACACAGACAAAAGGAGAAACTCATGTACACATGCACCATAACAATAGGAGTGATCAGTGCACATCAATCACACCAAGTAGGCCCACATAGCCATCCTGTCTGCACACACACCTTCACAATAAGCCATCTCCATGCATCTACACCCTCACAAGTTCACATGCCCAAGGCAACGTCACACATAACACGTATCACACATGGCTAGACCATTGGACTCACTTGCTCCTCTGGTGCCCCATAAAGCTGTCCATAAAGTGGTAGGACCACCTCCACCAGCCTTTCAAGTTCTTCTGGGGTGAAGGCAGGGGCCCTAACACCTGAGGGACATGGCATGATGGCTCCCAGAGGCAGTAAACAGCAACTCACATCGTGGAGATCTTGCTGGCAACAGTGTCAGGAGTCAAGTGAGCCAAACTGCTGAAAATGGTGGTCATGGCCACCACGTACAGGACCGTCACTGCCGGCAGTCATCACCACTGGCCCAAGTCTGCCAAAGGCAGCAATGTTAACCAATGGCAAAATGCAAGGCAGTGGCAACCGCCTACCGCCATTACGACTTCCGGCGGCGGACTTAGGTCACTTCCAACTGTCCACTACAGTAGGTCAGGCGCCTGCCATTTTGGGCACATTTCATCAATAGATGTGTTTACTAATCTACGTCATTCACTTACTCCCCCAACATGCTGTATATCCGAATGTCGGGCCATCATGTTTGTGCAACATATTGTGCTAAACATTAAAAAATGACATGTTGAGGGATTATAAATTGTGAGAACTTTGTAATGCTACTCAGAGGTTCATAGCCTATAGGTAGATATTGTTCAATTCCAAAACATATGTGTAAATGGTACAGGGCACCTAGGTCTTACACACATATACACTAACATTAGTTTCACATGTATATTCCCATTTACATGGTTGCCAATTTGCAGCAATGGGGGTGAATTCAAAGCATATCTATGGTCTATACTGTATATGTCTGAAGTGCTAGGCATCCTCTGCAGATGTTAGGTGTGAGGTAATATGCAAAGTGTTCATGATGTGTGCATAGTGGAAACCTCATTGGTTTTTCACTTCTCTCAACATAGTTATCATGCCATAAGGAGAGTGAGACAACTACCAGGGTACTGTCTACTAGCAGACCTAGACTCCATGAAGGAAAGGCATGTCATCCAGACATATTGTTTAAATCTTCTGACCATAATGGATCTTTGTAGTCAGCTGGAGCCAGATCTGATGCCTGCAATTCACAACCACTATGGCATACCTCCCATCATTCAAGTCTTATCAGAGTTACACTTCCTGGCCACAGCTTTTTAGAATATAGTCACCTTAACAGCAGGGATGTCTCAGCCCATGTTCAGTCTGGTTTTGAAGGATGTACTGTGTGCATTGTTGAAACACTTGGATGCTACATCAGGTTTCCCAATCATGCAGATTTGGCCTATGTTAAGGGAGACTTCTGTGAGAAGGAACACATTCCTTATGTGGTAGGAGCCATTGATGGCAGACATGTAGCCCTGGTTCCTCCCAGCGCCAATGATCAGGTGTATAGGAACAGGAAGAACTACCACTCAATCAATGTACAGGTGGTATGTCTGGCAGACCAGTACATCTCAAAGTCACAGCCAAGTATCCAGAATCTGTGCATGATTCCTACATCATGCGGAACAGCAATGTCCCACATCTAATGGCACAACTACAAAGGAAGCAGGCCTGGCTGCTTGGCAAGTTACCATGGTAGTGTGTGTTTCTGGGTAATGTTTCCTGTCATCACAATCTATCCAGTCCCAGATACAAATTTTGAGATGTTCAACCATTGTGTTCACAGCAGACTCAGGCTATCCTAATCGTCCTTGGCTGTTGACACCAATGAGGTACCCAGCCACGGCAGGGGAACTCCTTCACAGTGAGGACAACAGGAGGACAAGGTATTTAATAGAGGGAACATTTGGGCTCCTGAAGGCATGATTCAGGTGCCTGGACCTATCTGTGGATCCCTCCTCTACTCACCCCGCAAGGTATGCCAAATAATTGTTGACTGCTGCATGCCACACAATCTAGCCCTGAGAGGTCAGATCCCATTGATAGCAGATGAGGGGTGGGCAGCTGGACCAGTGCCTGGAAATATTGAAATGCCAAGTGATGAAGAGCCAGAGGATGAAGGAGTAGGTGACTCTAGAGCAGATCTCATCAATCAGTACTTCAACTGACATACAGGTATGTGATGTGGGCCTTTTGATGTGATGAATGTGCACAAGTTTAGGTAGATGGCTGCCATACCACCTCCTTACTTGCTTCATCAACGGAGGTGTCATGAGGTCCGATGCCTATGTTAGAGTTGTGTTTGCAGACTGATAGGTTGTATTGTGTACAGTACTGTATTTTCTGCTATTTCGTGCATTGGTACTTCAGATACTTACATACACTTCTGTTATGGACTTCTCAGAATTGAGGTATGTGTCCCGCAGTGTCATATCTTCTTTTCCTTCCACTCACTGAATTTACTATTTTCTGTTTGGCTCTGGAAGCTAGGCTTGAGGTATTCATTGTCAATAGCCAATGGCAATTGCTGTCAGACATGAAAGGTGTACCTGACAGGTGCCTGGTTATATGGATTTAGTTTCAGTGGGATGGTACCTTGTTAGTGCATCCTTCATACTGCTTAGTCCTTTCCTATTACCAGTGGAGTTCGGGGGATGTAAAATGGTGTATTATGTGTCTGGTGATGTTTGTGGCCCATGTGTGATGATTGGAACATGGTCTCTGACTTTACAATGGGTGGAGTACTTTGTGATGGCCATGGGACCTAGCTTTGTTTGTGTTCTGACTTTGCTGTCCAAGGTGGAGGTAACTGTATACTGACACAGGTGACTGACAATCCTACAGGTATGGGGCCTCGTTAGTGTATGGTTGAAGCACTGGGTTCTTCTGTGAAGTTCTTTGTCTGTTCCATGGGATTGTGAATATGTAGCTATGTTATGGGTATGTGAAGAGCCTGTACCTGGTGATATATAGGTCCAATGTGGGTGTCCCTGCTTTGTAGGCAGTATACCCTGAGCCTGACTTCTCTTACCTGTATATGTGCATTGTATGACATTGTGGCTGACATCCTGATGGTACTCTCTGTCATGCTCTATTTGCAGATTGGAATACTGACTATACTAATGTGTAGATCTGGATCACTACCTCAATGACATCTGTCCTGTAACATTTCTGTTATAATGTGTCTCCTGATTAGGGAACCTCCGTCTGATGACCATTACACTGGATGTTAGACTCAGGGGGGCACGGCCAGACCACAGTTGGCAAGCATGACTATTGTTGATGTATTATAAAAGACACATATACAGTTGCTGTGTTTAAATGTAATCTATTGTGCATTCCAAAATACAGAAAGTCAAAATCAAAGTGCATAAACAAAAATGAAGGTGATGAGTGACACCATGGTAGATGGATTCATCAGAGTAGCTGCTACACCAGTTGGTTAGGCAGATTTCAATAAGCTAGGCAGACTAAAAACCTTATTGTTTTGAAAAGAGGTAGTGTTAACTTCAGCTAGAGAAATGTTTGAACTTCAAGTCGCAAGGACACCTAGCGAAATACAGTCACTCTTATCTACAAGCCTCATATTACATTTTGGTGAGTTAGTAAAACTCATCTTTAATGCGTCCCATACAGCCGGCATAGCACATTTCTTTAACCTTTAACACCATAGGCACTAGCTTGGTCAGTACATTCCAGCATATTTTTGGAATTGTACTGACTTTCATTCATTCATTATTTTCTAATATTTTTGGAGGCCTTCCCTTTGTGTTATTCCTTATCTGCTGCACTTTGGTCCTATTTTTGTTACTCGGAAATGGATGTGCCTGCCCAAAGCCCACAAATGCTGGACCTGCCATAAATCTAGCAATGCAGTAGATGCATGATCCAACAGCTTGAAGGCTCATTATTCAAGGAACTAGACTGTGACTGGTCACTATCATTCCGAACAGCCTGGTTTACCTGCGTTCAACCCGTGTTCCACTGCCTATGGTGTCCCTTTGAATGGGCACCAGATATTTGCTTTACTCTGCAACCGCCTGCTCCTGGACATAAATTGGTTTATGAGTCGAGTAAAGACTCATTTCCAAAGTTGTCCAATGAACTTGCGCATGCTTCAAGATGCTTGGTATAAGTTTCTTCCCACTAGGGAGTCGGGTGCATCAGGATTACTCACCTAACTGACTTAGATAACACAGGGGCAGCACAACCGGCCATTTCCTCAGCATGGGCTGATAATGAGGATCATATCTGTTCTCCTGAGCTATTGAATGGGGCAGTTCAGCAACCATCTGCGAAGATGGAATCCATCCTGGACAAGTGCCAGGTGTTGCCAGGTGTTGTTTTCTGTCCGTCCAGCAATCGTTCCCAGGCTCCTATAGACATAACACAGTAGCTTTTCATTGTATCAAGCTAATGTTATAAATTAGGTCCCGTACTGTTTACCTTTAGAGAGGAGGATTCTAGCAGAGCTGACCCATCTGTGGAACAGATGCCTTCTGGGGCATGCAGACTGTGTATGTGTATACTGTTACTGCACAAAGAGAGGTATGGGGTTAGCTGCTCCCAGGGATCACAAATAATAATATTAATAGTCTTCCTTTGCATATAATAGCAGGATATTCTTAGGTCATTATGATGGCACTATTTGTGTTGTACAGTTTTGTAACTGCTATTCTGATCTTTACAATTATTGTCAGAATTGTAAATGCATCTAATTTGTTACATAATAGACTAAGTTAGTTGCAATACGTATATAGGCCCTCATTATGACATTGGCGGTAAATCCTGCTTACCGCTGCGTTGACGTCCGGCAACATACCGCTGCGGTGGCGAATATCCGTTCGCCATATCACGACACACACACACCAATCCGACAGAATACGGCCACATACACAAATCCGCCAGCCCAAAGGTCAGTGATAAAGTGGCGGTCCCAACATCCATACCATTACGCCAACAAAACAACACCCATCACATTATGACCCACAAATCACCACTGCGGACATTCAACGGCGGTAAACCATTGGTGGTACAGACCGCTATGCTCAGAATGGACACCCACATACAAACAACACCACATTGGCCAATACTAAAAACACACACCTGACACTCATACACACACCACACCCACACACCCACAGCACTATAAAACACACACCCACAGTACCCACAACCCTTTACAAACAACAATTACTGCCAGGAGATTGACATGAACAGCACAGAGACAACTAGACATACACACCCCATGCCCCCATACATCTCTCATACACCTCACAACACACACCCCACCACATTACTGAACACACTCTCACCAACACACACCACACAACACCCGTGTCCCCAAAAAGGCACCCCCGTTTCACCGATGAGGAGTTAAGGGTCATAGTGGAGGAAATAGTCAGGGTAGAGCCACAGCTGTTTGGAGCACAGGTACAGAAAATATCCATTGCAAGGAAGATGGGGCTATGGCAGAGAATCGTTGACCTGGTGAACGCCGTGGGACAGCACCCAAGAACATGGGACGACATCAGGAAGAGGTGGACCGACCTACGGGGGAAGGGATGTTCCATAGCAGCAAGGCACCAGCTTGCCATACAGCTGACTGGCGGTGGACCCCCACCTCCTCCCCCACAGCTCACAGTATGGGAGGAGCAAGTCTTGGCATTACTGCATCCTGAGGGACTCGCTGGAGTAGCCGGAGGACTGGACACTGGTGAGTCAAGATTTACTACATATCACCCCATACCTGCATGCCGTTACACCCCCTCACTCCCATCACTCCACTCCATCCCACACACTGCACCTACACATCTGACTAACCCCCAATGCCAAATCCTGCATGCCATACCAATGCATGGACATCCCATCCAGCCCTGCATGGACACCAATCACCAAAGCGTGCAAAGCATGGGGAAACTCACACAATACATACCATATGCAAGCAAATGTTGCAGGGCAACACCAACGATAGAGGGGAAGCTAGGGATGTACAGTATGTCACAGACATGAAGCATAATACATCACTTACATCCCCGCAGGTGCCCCAGCCAATCTCAGTGGAGAGGAGGTGCCACGACAAACCAGTCACCCAACAGAAGATGACCCCAGTGATGACAGTAACTCTGGACTTCAGGATCTGGACCAACAACCTGGCTCATCAGGGACCACTGGACAGCCGGTCACCCAAGCCCACTCAGTCCACCACAGAGCCTCTCCCATCAGTATCCAACACCACAGCACCCACCCAGCATACCCACACCTCTGTCCCCAGGACACATCAATCAGCAGTGTGCCCACCTGTACAGGGACCTCAGTCCACACCTTATACCCAAGACAATCAGGGACCTGGGGCCAGTGGCAGTGGGCACATCGTTCAGGGGACAAAGGCACAGGCCAACAGGTACACTGGGAGGACTACTGTGCATCAGGGGGAGGACAGGACCAGGGAGTTGACTCTCTAGGAGGCCCTCTCCGAGATCCTGGGAACATACCAACATTCCAAGGACACGATGGGCCAGAAAATTGACAACGTGCAGGAGAACAGGTGGCTGCCGGAGGGACAGTATCAGGGGATCAGGGAGGACTTGCAGGCCATTAACATCACCCTGATCTCCATAGCAGGGGTGCTGGCAGACATGGCTAACATCATGAGAAAGGCAACAGCACAGCAGCGGGCCCCTACCACTAGCCAGTCCATTGACCAGCCCTCCACCTCCACTGCAGCTAGTGGGCAGGAGGCCCTGCCACAGCACCCACAGGCCAACAGCACCGCTCCCCCTGCAGAAGGTGAACCACCCCGCAAATGTTCCGAACCAGACAGAAAACAGAGACACTTGCCAAGACCACCGCTTGGAAATGAGATTCTCCTTACTGTCCCCCTTGTGTCCCACACAGTCACCTTGTCCACTTTGAACTGCCTTCGGTCCCCTTCCTATGGCCACTTGGACACTGGACCTGTGCTACAAACAGACTGGAACAATACTCTGGACTTTCCTCCATCATCACCCCATTCCATTGCACTTTCCCCTCAATTTCTTAGCACTACAATAAACACCTTTGAACACAACTTGACGACTAGTGTTTTATGTTTTGAAAATGTGCATTTATGGAAACAGTCACATCTAGTGCAAATGATCTGAACACGTTGAGAGCATAGAAATAAGGGCCCATAGCTGTCTGTAGTCAGCACATCAGTACACAGTTGTTATATCACCAACATCTGTAAAATGACAAGCCATAGGTGACAGTAAGTTGAGATGCAAAGGAAGTTAATGCTTTCATGCTACAGCCACACAGAATACACCAATAGTCATAGGAATGGTCAGTTGCTCTGTCTCACCTGTGTGTCATTGGAAGTTTTGATGGATAACTGATGTTCCGGTGTCCTCATCCTCACTGTCCTCAGGGTCTACTGCTGCCACAGGGGCATCTCCAGTCTCCTCCTCCTGCAGAAAGGGTACATGTCATCTGAGGGCCAGGTTGTGCAACATGCAGCATGCCACTACTATTTGGCAGACCTTCTCGGGTGAGTAGCATAGGGATCCACCTGTCAGATGGAGGCACCTGAACCTGGCCTTCAGGAGCCCGAAGGTCGTCTTGATGATCCTTCTGGTTCACCCATGTGCCTCATTATAACATTCCTCTGCCCCTGTCCTGGCATTCCTCACAGGGGTCAGCAGCCACAATAGGTTTGGGTAGCCAGAGTCACCTACAAGTATTGAGGAGCAACATTTAGCCTCACACAATGCTATGGGGATGACACCTGAAGGCATACACTAACATACAGTGGGTGGGGACCAAGGCTCACCTATTAGCCACGCCCTGTGCCTCTGTAGTTGGGCCATCACATTTGGAATGCTGTTATTCCTCAGAACAAAGGCATCATGCACTGACCCAGGATACTTAGCACTGACTTGGGAGATGTACTGGTCCACCAGGCACACCATTTGCACATTCAGTGATTAGAAACTCTTACGATACATGAACACCTGTTCATTCTGGTGAGGGGGGAACAAACACAATATGTGTCCCGTCAATCACCCCAATGATATTGGGGATATGTCCCATTGCATAGAATCTGGCCTTCACAGTGGTGAAATCTTCCACCTGGGGGAAAGAAATGTAGCTGCACATGTGTTTTACCAGGGCAGACAAGACTCTTGCCAGCACGATTGAGAACATTAGCTGTGACATTCCTGCTGCCAAGCCCACTGTCACTTGGAAAGAACCAGTTGCCAAGAAATGGAGCACTGATAGCACTTGCACAAGAGGAGGGATACCAGTCGGATGACGGATAACAGATATCAGGCCAGGCTCCAGTTGGGCACACAGCTCTGTGATTGTGGCCCTGTCCAGTCTATAGGTGAGTATAATGTGCCTGTCCTCCAGTGTTGCCAAGTCCACAAGGGGTCTGTACACGGAGGTATGTCTCCACCTTCTATTCATCCGCAGCCGTAGGTATCTAAGGGACACAAGAGTGAGTAGGCTATCACAGTTTGATCAATGGAACCCCAACTTCAATGTAGTGTACATGGTGCATTTATGTTATGGACAGTGGGAATGGCGAGGTATGTGCTAATCTAGTCTGTGACGCAGTTAATGTTGATATGACCGTTGTCCCCCCCTAAAATGGCAACTGCCTGTCCTGTGTCTAGGGACAGGTGTGAGTGAGGTAATTCCACCGACGTTGGGCGTCGTGGCGAAGGCGGTTTTGCACTGCCGTCCAATTCCTCATTGGATAGCATGGGGCTCAATGGAGTACAGTGGCCAATGGGGACCTGCGCCAGCAGTGACGGTGTAAACCGCCAAGGACATGACTGCCATTTTCTATCAGATTCCTCACTTGTTTCCTGACCTTCAACAAGAGAACCCTACACTGCGTGTGCTGCTGTGACCTGTGTCTGGAACCCACCATGGCCTGTGTGACTGGGGAAAGGGCCCCTGCCTTCACTTCAGAGGAGTTGGAGCGACTGGTGGATGGGGTCCTACCCCAGTACGAACTGCTCTATGGGCTTCCAGACCAACAGGTGAGTACACATTGGGCATGATGCATGTGGGAAGGATGCATGGAGATGTGTGTGCAAGCATCGTGTCATCGGGGGGGGTGGGAGGTATGTCTTGTGGTGGCGTGCATGGTGTGCACTGGGCGATGTGTGCGCTAATGGTGATGGAAATGGGATTGGTGGGCCATATGTATGACAGGCTGGACTGTTTGTTTAATGGTGTTCTCCTGTCTGTATTGCCTCTGCACGTCGTGCCCATCAAAAGAATGCATTATGGCGTGCCATTGCCGAGGATGTGCGGACCCTGGGGGTCTATGGCAGGCGGAGCACTCACTGTCAGAAACGGTGGGAGGACCTGAGACCGCGGAGGCCCAGCTGGGGATGGCCTCACAATGAGGAAGGGGTGCCCATTTGAACCTGACCCCCCTGATGGCCCCCATACTGGCGGTGGCCTACCCAGAGATGGATGGGTGCTTGAGGGAATCACAGCAGCCACAAGGGGGTGAGTACAGTGGGTATTATTCTAAAATTGGGCAGGTGGGTTGGGATCCGGGTGGCGTATGTGAGTTTGTGGGTGCCCCTAAGGCCAGGCCAGACATTGCACGTGGGTCAACTCTAGGGTAATGGGTGAATGGCAAATACAGGTAACCTAGCTTGTTCGCATTCCATTTCAGGCAGGGCTTTGTGGGTACCAGGAGGGGTGCAGTTGGTGTTGTGTGGCCCTCATCTTGCCTTAGCATCTAGCCAAATCACTGGCAGTGCAATGCATAGTGCTTAAGCCTGATCCCTGTGTGTGACGCTGCTGTGTATGCCAACTGTGGTGTTCGTGCAGTAATTGACCCAGTGTTTCCTATTTCTCTCTCACCCCCTTTTTTGTTCTGTCATCCTGTCCATGTGTGCATTAGCATAATCTGGCGGAGGAGCAGGGGCACCGGTGACAGACGGAGCTGCATCCCACAGGACCCTGGAGGCAGAGTCCACCGACGCCGAGGGAACCAGTGGGATGGAGGGCGAGGGGAGCACCACGGCGGAGAAAGGAGGTGAAAACACAGACTCAGATACCTCCTCCGATGGGAGCTTCCTAGTTATGGAGGACACCTCTGTGACGACCCCAGCTGCAGGTACAGCCACCACCCCCGTACCAGCACCGCCCTCCCAGTAGTCCCTCAACGAATTGCCCATCCTTGCTCAGCCAGGAGAGTGGGCATCTCCTTCGCCCCAGGCACCTCAGGCCCTGCCCCAGTCCCCAGTAAGCCCTGCTGTCCTGAGTGAGGAGGCTATTGACCTCCTGAGATCTATCTCGGTAGGGCAATCAACCATTGTAAATGCCATTCAGGGGCCGGAATCCCAGATGCAGTAATGCAATGCATTCTTGGCAGGCATCCACTATGGATTGGCGGCCCACCAGAGATCGAATCAGGCTCTGGCCTCCTCTCTGATGGCAGCCATTGTTCCTGTTTCTACCGCCCCCCATCCAACTACCACTTTCCAGTCCCAGTCTCCTCAACCCCAACCCATCCCATGCACACATACAGATGAGCATGCACACAAGACAACACCCAAGAGTGGCACAGGCAAACACAGACACCACACTTCATCCCACAAGCACTCACAAAACACCAGACAGTTGCAAACACAACACTTCCACTGCCTCCACTGTCTCCCCCTCCTCCTCCTCCACCTCCCTCCCAGTCACGTCCACACTCACACCTGCATGCACTGCACCAACATCCATCACCACACCAAGCAGCACACAAACCTCACTAGCAGACACCTCCACAACATCCATGCACATGTCCCCTGTGCCCACTCCCACTCTGTCTGTCCCCCCTCCTAAAGGACACAAATGCAAGCACTCACACACCCAACAGCCATCCACCTCACATCAGCATACTGCCCATGCTCCTGCACCCAAATCCAGCAGACATACATCTCCTACAACCACTCCCTCAACCTCCACTCCCATCCTTCCTCCCTCCTCCCGCCCGACCGTCCCTAAGAAGCTTTTCCTTGCCCAACTTGACCTCTTCCCTCCTCTTCCCCCACGCTGCCCGTAAAAGCAGGGTCCCAATGACCCAGCCCACCACCTCAGCCAAACAGTTCATGCGGACAGTGGTGGCACTGCCTAGTTGTGGTGGAAAGTCAGTGAGGGATCCCACTCCACCAGAAAAGAAGAGACAGATCCCACACCTCCAGCCAAGATGGGGAAGGATCCCACACCTCCAGCCATGAAGTGGAAGGAGCCTGCACCTCCTGCTTTGAAAGGGAAGAAGCCCTCGACTCCTGCCCGGAAGGCTAAGGAACACGTACAATCTGCCATGAAGGGGAAGAAGCCATCTACCCCTGCCAGGAAGGGTAAGGATTCCACACCCCATGTCATGGAGAGGACCAGTGGTCACGGGCCCCCACTGCCAGCTGAAGAAGTGCAGCCATCACCACTTGCAGAGGCTGCCCAGGAGGCACCTCCATCTGCCACCAAAGTACAGCCATCACCACCTGCAGAGGCTACCCAGGAGGCACCTCCATCTGACACCAACGTGGAACCATCACCACCTGAGGAGGCTGCCCAGGAGTCACCTCCATCTGCCACCAACGTGGAACCATCACCACCTGCAGAGGCGGCCCAGGAGGCACTTCCATCTGCCACCAACATGCAGCCATCACCACCAGTGGAAGCCATGTAGGCCACCCTCCAGGGGCTGCTGTACGAGGGCTCCCCTCCAGAATCAGTGGGCAAGTCACCCACCTGAGAGACTGTGGCCTGACACTCCCCAGAACAGAGAAATGGGCATGGAGCCTCCTCCAGAACCAGTGGGAAAGTCACCCACCAGAGAGACTGTGGCCTTGCACTCCCATGGACAGAGAAATGGGCACAGAGCCCCCTCCAGAACCAGTGGGCTTGTTCCCGACTTTGGCTGAGGTGCCCCCTACCCCTCATCCCCCTGAGGTACCTGCCCACTTGCAAAGTGATGCCCCTGCAGAGGTCTATCTGGATGACATCAGGATTCGAGTTGGGCCTTGGACTGTGCCCTGTGGCCATGAGGGCCCTTTGAACATTGGACTGGGAAGTGTTCCTTTGTGTACATTTGTACATATCTGTTTCACGGACAATTCGATTATTTATTAGCTGTTGATATCAATACATTCACCTTGGTGCATTCCTGTTGTCTTTGCATTATTCTGCTGTGTATCAGGTGCAAATTGTTTTTCGTGTGCAGCTAGTTGTGTGTATGGTGTGTGTGTGAATGGTGTGTGTTGTGTGTGTGTCACTCTCGTTTTCCTCTTTCCCTTGTGTGCTAGGCGGCTGGACTCACCGCTGTCGTCTTCACCGGCTTTGGTGTTCCAGGTGAAGCATAACGTAGAAGATCATCGGAAAAACTTGCAGTTCGGGTTCCGTGACGGCGTTGTTCTTCCCTGTGTCTGCGATGGTGAGTCTTTTCTCTTCTGTGATGCGTTTCTGCCGGGCTTTTGATGGTGTTTGTACCACCCCGGAAAACGTGGGGGATTGATATGGTGGGCGATACTTTGTCTTCCACCTTCCTGTTGTTGGCTACCGCTGTTGTGAGTGTTGTTTCTGCCCTGGCGGTTGGTGTGGTACATTGGCTGTCTATGGGAGTTATCACCACCATGGTCATAATTTGACAGTAGTTACCGCCAGCCTGTTGGCTGTATTACTGCCACTTTATCACTCACCGCCAGGGTCATAATGAGCGCCATAGTGTACTTTCATTGCGTCTTTTTACTGTTGAGGGGATATGTATGACAGAGATAATGTACGAAAATGACTGACATACTTCACCACAGATCCCTGAGAGGGAGCTGAAGTGTCTTGATTTTTGGGTTGTCACAATTTCTTGGCGCTCTGTGAGGTTAGGAATGCAAGTAAGGCAATGCACGTTAGCTAGGTATTATGGTATGACAGTATTGATTTGGCAGAAGCGGCATAGCCTCTGCATTCTGACGTTCTATTGTCCCATGGCACCGTTTTGCAAAAGCAGAATCCCTGCGACAGAGTGATGTGGAGCAACGAATGTGTTGGACTTTGAAGGACTCAGGTTTACTAGTCTCTCTCCAATGTATGCAAAAGTAGCAAAAGAGTTGGTCTGTGGAGGGGTTAGATTTACTATTTCCACTTCAATGTAAGCAAAAGCAGGGAAAGTGTTAGATTTTGGAGGTGATGGAGTTACTATCCCACACCAATCTGAGTAACAGTAGCTAAAGTGTTGAACTTTGGGGGAGTTACATTTACTATTCCCATTCCAATCTGAACAACACTAGGACAAGTGTATGACTTTGGAGGGTTTCATTTACTATTCCCAGTCCAACACAAGCAACAGTAGGGAAAGTGTTGCACTTTGGCGTGGTCAGATTCACTATTTCCATATCAATTTAAGCAGCAGTATAGAAAGTGCTAGACTGTAGCGCGGGTTACATTTACTATTCCAACTCCAATCTAAGACAACAGTAGCGAAAGTGTTAGACTTTGGCAGGGTTAGCTTTTCCCCCACAAATATTAGCAGAAGTAGGGAAAATGTTATATTTTGGAGGGGTCAGATATCCAATTCCAATTACAAAACTCAAAAAACTATTTAAATGCATAACAAAATAAACATATTTAATAGACAAAATATACTCATTATAGATAAAAAACGTAATTGGAAAACTATATTAAAAAAGAATTTGAAAATCTAAAGCTGATTTAAAATATTTTAAATATGTATATGTAATGATGTTTAATAAATTATTTAAACACAATATTTAATACAACTATATTAAAGTGAACAATATTAATTTGCAATATTACAAAAACAATGTTATCTACCTAAAAGCAATATTCATACCGTCTTATTTCTAGCCCATGAGTTGAAAATACTTTTCACACAATATTCTTGTATCACAATATTTTTTCCATGATATCGTGGTTATTCACCTGAGATATCTTCAAAGTACATGTGCTAAAGTGCAGACCCTCACTGTGAGCCCTAGGAGACCCTCGACTCCTCCTTTGTGCGTATTGAACCTTTATAGGCCCCATTCATTAGCCACAAGACTCCTACACCCCGCCAAACCATTCCAGGTGTCTCCTGCAGCCTGCCCAGCTGTACATTCCACCGAGTCCCTCGGTACCTATATTCACAGTGCATACAGGCACTTCACAAAAGTGCAGCTCCCACGGTACCACCTTTGCCTCAAACACAATCTGAATGTTAGCCCTACCCACTGCAATAGCTCATTCAGATTTGCTGATTTTCATTTGTTAAATATGTTTCCAATCTAGCAGCTTATTAGTAATGCTACTGTGCATTCTGCACAGCGCTGCGCGCCCACTTCAAGTCCAGGTTGGAGGTAGTTGTGGAATCCGCAGGTCACGCGTTCCGAACCTGTGAATTAGTTCAGTGGAATCAGTACCTGTTGCAATCAATAGTATGTGTTCTGCTTTGCAACCGTTTGAACTTCTATCTTGGGGCGTTAATAACAAACACAATGCCAGAGTTGGGTAGTTATAGTAAGTAATGGTCATTTTCATCATGCATACATGATAGATTTTATATTATTGAGTAGATATGGTTCTTTTCAGGCGTTTAGTGAATCAGGATGCAAAATACACGAGCTCGCTCATTAGTTTGAACTGGTCTTAAACATTCTGAACTTTTGCTTTGTAAACAATTTCATTTCTATTTAGATCGTTTGACCAAGGTATGAAATGAGAAGGCAGAGTGTATAGTCCGTTGACCAATTCAGAAAGAGGGCCGACGAAGACATGAAAAGGTATAGACGAGGTTGCATACGTTTGAAAGTTCAAAGATGTTTTAAGCTCAAAAATATGTTTCAATTCTTTCTGCCATATGATTTTAAAAAGTAAATAGTTTCTGCTCCTACTCTTCAAAAAAATGAAACTTCCGAGTGGATTCTCACAGCGAGGAGTGATGACCAGCATACACTTAGGCAGATACTTAAACTTTTTGGTGCAAAACTGCATAAAAATTTAGCACTGGCTTGCACCATTCCTAAGTGCCAGCCGGGCACCATATTAATGGAATGGAGCAAGTTGGAGCTAAACTTGGGCTAGCGTTAACTAAAATGACACTAGCCGGGTGGGGTTGGCGGGAGAGGCGATGGAGGTTGAGCATCAAAAAATTACACTAGGCTTGTTAGTGGCAAAAAATAAATAACTCAAACCAACCTAGCGTCATTTCCTGACGCACAACCATCCATAACACATAACTCCTGTCTTAGAAAAGACAGGAGTCATGGCCAGCACAGGGGACCAGGGTCCCTTGGGCATGGCCATTGCATTCAGTGCCATGCTGGAGACCCCAAGTTAGGGCCCCGAAGGCACTTAAAAAAATGTAAAAGAAACTTACCACTACTTACCCTACTAACCTGAGATGGGGTCCCCCATCCTCTGGTGTCCCTCTGGTGTTGGTGGGTGTGCTCCTGGGGCTTGGAGATGGGACCTGTGGAGCCATCCTATGGTGTTTAACCATGGAAATGGGTCCACAGGTCCCCTAACGCCCGGTCTGACCCAGGTGTTAAAAAAATGCTGCAAAGCAAGGTTTGCACCATTATTCAGCCCCTCCTCCCACCTGTGCCTCATTTTAGCACAGGAAGGTAAATATGGGGTTATGGGGATAGCAGCATTTTTTTGATGGGAATGCCTACCTTGCATCTAATTGACGCATCCAAAAAATTGTACAAACTCCAATATTTTGACGCTAGACATGTCTAGCGTCAAAATATAAATATAGAGTTAAGTTTGCGGCAAATTTGCATAAAAAAAATGAAGCAAATTTGGTGCAAACACAGTATAAATATGTGACTTCTAACAATGACATTCATGGACTACAATTTGCCAGCATGCTCATTCAGCGCCTTTATTTTGGTTTCTGATCTCTGCACTTTTAACAGTGGAAGTGGAGCAAGTATTGCACCACAATCAACCTCATGTAGCTTGCAAAAATTGTATACACGTGGGATAACATCGCCATCATGAACTTAGAACTACCGAACCTCAGACTACTAGCCTTGATAGACATGCACTCCTCTACACGAAAGCCCTAACAAAGAAAGCAACACCCCCCCCACGAATGCATTAATAAGAACTCACAGGCTGCAAGTGAGCCATTCACAGTCAAGTACAACTAATAAAACTAGAATCACCAAGTTTCATACACAGACACTTGATCTCAGCCGCATAAAATATGTACAAGAATCCTCTACAAAGTCATAAACGCTACATGAACTCAACCATACAACCCCCAGCATAACAAATGGAAAACAAATACAACAGCATCAAGAGCTTCTTGATTTAAAAGGGGAAAAAGACAAAATGGGACTTTATATCAACAACAAAGGCATACATCCATCGCACTGATAATACAGAAACAAATTGCATCCATTGTCCTCCCACATATAACCTATGACTGAAGCTCACCTCTTATGAAGCAAATATCATCCCTTTTCAGCGCATACAGTCCTGATCCTGTAAAGCCTTTGAATCCCTCCTCGACTTAATAAACAAGTTATACATTCAAGGCATCCCCCTATATACACTAAGAGCTTGAAAGATCCTACCAATATTGAAACAAACGTTGGCAGAGGCAATAGTTCTAGCCTATAAAAGAGCTATTGGTTTGGCAATGTGTTTTGCCATGTTGTGCACCAGTGCGGCTGCTGTTCAGCATGACTAAAGGTTAGAGTAGAGTGGGATGCATTAGGGTGGAGTGAGATGAAGTGGATTGAGGTAGTGGGGTGGATTGGATTGAAGTAGAGTTGGGTAGGGTGGATTGGCTTGGTGTTGGGTGCGGTGGATTAAGTGGAGTGGGGTGGATTGATGTGAAGTGGATTGAACTAGAGTGGGGTGGGCTGAAATGGGATGAGGTGGATGGGATTGGGTGGATTCCAATGGGGTGGATTGGATTGGGGTGGGGTGGGGTGGGTGTTTTGGACTGGAGTGATATGGCTGGGGTGAGGTGTATTAGATTGGACTGGAATGGGGTGGATTGGATTTGAGTGGGTGGGGTGGGTGGATGGATGGGGTGGATTGGATTACATTGGATTAGATTGGAGTAGGGTGGATTGGATGGGAGTGGGGTTGTCTGGATTGGAGTGGATTGGAGGGAGGAGGGTGGGGTGGGGTGGCCTGGATGGATTGGAGTGGGGGGCTGGGTGTATTGGAGTGGATTTGACTGGGATAGAGTGGATGGATTGGAGTACAGTGTGGTGGATTGGAGTGGATGGGGTAGATTGGAATGGGGTGGGGTGGGGTGGATTGGAGTGGGGTGGTGTGGACTGGATTGGAGTGGGGTGGATTGAAATGGGGTGGGGTGGGGTGTGTTGTATTGGATTGGGGTGGATTGTATTGAGATGGAGGAGAATGGAATGTGGAGGTGTAGATGGATTGGATTGGAGTCGGGTAGACTAAACTGGGGTGGGATAGATTGGATTGTGGTGGGTGGGTGATATTGGAGAAGGGTGGGGTGCATTGGAGTGGAATGGATTGGAGTGGGCTAGGCTGGCTTGACAGAACTGGAGTGTAGTGGACTGAACTGGGATGGGGTGGGCTAGGTTAGGGTTGAGTGGGGTGGATTAGGGTAGAGATGGTGGATTGGAATGGGGTGGAATGGAGTGGATTGAAATAGGGCAGCGTGGACTAGATTGTGGAGGGGTAGGTGGGGGGTGGAGGGATTGTATTGTGGTGGGTTGGATTGGGGTGGGGTGGAATGGATTGCACTAAATTGGGGTGGACTGTGTGGGGTGGATTGGATTGGTTTGGGTGGATTTGAGTGGAGTGGAGTGCAGCGGACTGGAGTGGAGTGAATTGTGGTGGATTGGACTGGATAGGGGTAGGTTGGATTGGAGTGGATTGGTTTGGATTGGATTGGAGTGGGGTGGTTTGCACTAGATTGGTGTGGGGTGAATTAAATTGGTGATTGCAGTGGGGTGGGATGGATTGGAGTGGGGTAGATTAAGGGTTTGTAGTGGGGTGAATTGGACTAGTGTAATGTGGATTAATGTGGATTGTAGTGGAGTGGGATGGAAGGGGGTGGTGTGGGTGGATTGGATTGGAGCTAGGTGGATTGGATTCAAGTAGGGTGGGTTTGATTGGGGTGAGATAGATTGGAGTGAGATGGGTTGGATTGGAGTGGAGTGGGGTGTGTTGGTTTGGGGTGGGTTGGATTGGGATAGGATGGGATGGATTGGAGTAGGGTGAGATAGATTGGAGTGGGGTGGATTGGACTAGAGTGGGGTGGATTGTACTGGAGTGGGGGTGGATTGGACTGGAGTAGGGTGGATTGAAGTAGAGTGTGGTGTATTGGATTGGAGTAGGGTAGGTTGGACTAGGCTGAATTGGGGTGAATTGGATTGGAGTGTAGTAGACTGGATTGGTGTGGGGTGGACTGGATTGTAGTGGGGTGGATTGTGGTTGAATGGAATGGGGTGAATTGGGTTTGAGTGGGGTGAATTGGATTGGAGTGAGGTGAGGTGGATTGGATTGGAATGGGGCAGGTTGTTTTGGATTGGAGTGGGTTGTTTGGGATCGGAGTGGGGCAGGGTGCACTGGTGCAGGTTTGAGTGGGGCAAGTTGTTTTGAAATAAAGTGGGGCAGAATGGAGTGGGGAAGACTGAAATGGATTGGAGTAGTGCAGGTTGGTTTGGATTTAAGTGGGGCACGTTATTGTGGATTGGAGTGGGGCACGTTATTTTGGATTAGATTGGGGCATATTGGAGTGGGGCAGCTTGTTTTGGATTGGAGTGGGGCAGATTGATTTGGATTGGAGTGGGCAGATTGGAGTTGGACAGATTGCTTTGGAATGGAGTGGGGCAGATTGTATTAGGGTGGATTAGAGTGGGGTGAATTATGATGGAATGGGGTGGATAGGGGAGAGGTGGATTGGATTGGAATGGGGTGTATTGTTTTGGATTGGAGTGGGGCAGATTGATTTGGAGTGGAGTGGGGCAGAATGGAGTGAGGTAGATTATTTTGGTTTGAAGTGGGGCAGATTGGAGTGGGTGGATTTGAGTGAGACAGATTGTTTTGGATTGAAATGTGCAGATGAGAGTAGGGCAGACTGTTTTGTATTAAAGTGGGACAGATTGGAGTGAAGTGAACTGGAGCAGGGCAGATTGTTTTGGACTGGAGCAGGGCAGATTGCTTTGGATTGCAGTGGGGCAGACTGGAGTGGGGCAGATTGGAGTGGAGCAGATTGTTTTGGATGCAATGGCAGCAGATTGTAGTGGAGCAGACTATTGGATTGGGGAAGATTGGAGTGGAGCAGATTGTTTTTGATTGGTTGGGTTGTATTGGGGTGAGGTGCAGTGGATTGGAATGGAGAAGATTGGACTGGGCTGAATGGGGGTGAACTGGATTGAAGTGCAGTGGACTGAATTGGTGCAGGGTGAACTGGATTGTAGTGGGGTGGATTGGTGGTTGAATGGAATGGGGTGAATTGGGTTTGAGTAGGGTGAACTGGATTGGAGTGAGGTGAGGTGAATTGGATTGGAATGGGGCAGGTTGGAGTGGAGCAGATTGTTTTGGATGCGATGGCAGCAGATTGTAGTGGAGCAGACTATTGGATTGGGGAAGATTGGAGTGGAGCAGATTGTTTTGGATTGGTTGGATTGTATTGGGGTGAGGTGCAGTGGACTGGAATGGAGAAGATTGGACTGGGCTGAATGGGGGTGAATTGGATTGAAGGGCAGTGGACTGGTGCAGGGTGGACTGGATTGTAGTGGGGTGGATTGGTGGTTGAATGGAATGAGGTGAATTGGGTTTGGAGTGAGGTGAGGTGAATTGGATTGGAATGGGGCAGGTTGTTTTGGATTGGAGTGGGTTGTTTGGGTTCGGCGTGGGGTGGAGTGGTGCAGGTTGGAGTGGGGCAGGTTGTTTTGAATTAAAGTGGGGCAGAATGGAGTGGGGAAGATTGAAATGGATTGGAGTGGTGCAGGTTGTTTTGGATTTAAGTGGGGCACGTTGGTTTGGATTGGAGTGGGGCATATTGGAGTGGGGCAGCTTGTTTTGGATTGGAGTGGGGCAGATTGTTTTGGATTGGAGTGGGGCAGATTGAAGTGGGACAGATTGCTTTGGGTTTGAATGGGGCAGATTATATTAGAGTGGATTGGGGTGGGGTGGATAGGGTTGGTGTGGAGTGGATTGGAGTGGGGTGGATTAGGGTGAGGTGGATTGAATTGGAGTGGGGTGTATTGTTTTGGATTGGAGTGGGGTGGGGTGGGGTGGATTCAAGTGGGACAGATTGGTTTCGAGGAGAGTGGGGCAGAATGGAGTGAGGTACATTGTTTTGGATTGAAGTGGGGCAGATTTGAGTGGGCGGATTTGAGTGAGACAGATTGTTTTGGATTGAAGTGTGCAGATGGGAGTAGAGCAGATTGTTTTGTATCAAAGATGGGCAGATTGGAGTGAGGTGAACTGGAGCAGGGAAGATTGTTTTGGATTGGAGCAGGGCAGGTTGTTTTGGATTGCAGTAGGACAGAGTGGAGTGGGGTAGATTGCAGTGGGGTAGATTGGAGTGGAGCAGATTGTTTTGGATGCGATGGCAGCAGATTGCAGTGGAGCAGATTGTTGAATTGCGGCACATTGGAGTGGGGCAGATTGCTTTGGATTGGAGTAAGGCAGATTGTTTTGGAATGGAGTGGGGCAGATTGGAGTTGGGGAATGGGAGTGGAACATATTGTCTTGGATTGGAGTAAAGCAGATTGTTTTGGATTAGAGTGGGGTGAATTGCAGTGGGGCAGATTAGGTTTGAGTGGGTTGGGAGGATAGGAGTATGGTGGGTTGGACTGGATTGGGGTGAGTGGTGTGGATTGGAGTGGGTGGACTGATGTGGGGTAAAGTGGGGTGGATTGGGATGGATTGTACTGGGGCGGATTGTAGTGGGTTGGTTTGGGATGTACTGCACAATTATGTGTTAAAGCATAATTTCATAAATTACACATAATAAAGAAACAACATTGTATAGCAATATTTCAAACAAGATAACCTTTTGAGAAGAGTGCAACAGCAAAAACAAAATAAACATGAGTGGAAAGTGAGAAAAGACAACCTGGAAAAAATAAAAGAAGGTGAGATATTAAAAAAAGAAAACTTTGCAATTTTGTTTCTCCTGGTGGGCATGTTTTTACTAGTCACAAGCCTTCTATTTGCAGGGTACTAGAAGTGCCTTGATCACACAGTAGCAGCAGACAGGCACTGATTAAGTTGAATCAATCATTGCTTCGTCCCTGTGCCACAGAGAGGAATGGAGATGATGCCAGTCCTGGAGTGGACGAATTACGATGCTGTAAAACAAATGGTGAGTAACAGGTGGGCTCCAAGCCCTTTCCTGCACAGATCAGAGACTCGCAAGCGAGATGCGTGCCCTACCACATGCACTCCCAAGCAAGACCCTAAAAACCCAAATCACTTTGCACTGACCTATTACACAAGCATTCTTCATTGGAAGGTAATGGAAAAGGCATTTACAATCCACTGCCTGGACAAGTATTCCCAACCCTCAGGATTCAGCCCACAATGCAGCAGTAGGCATGGAATTACTTGGGTAAAAGATAATGCCTTGTGCATCCCCAGCAGCAGTAAGACTCGCCTCTTGGTCTTGTATCTTTCAGCCACCTTCAATAATGTCTGCGATCAAGCACAGATTAACACCATTTTGAAAGGCATTGTGTTGCTTTGGTTAGCTCCTAACTAACCAACAGAGATCAAATAGGCCAGATGAACACATTCAGATCTCATGCAATCTGGCTTTCACCTTTCTGATCTAAAGCAGTTCAGCACAGCTGTGGAGCACCACAGGGCTCTTCCTTAAGTCTTACTCTTTTCAATATGTATTTAGCACTCCTCCTAAACATCATAAGTATATTTGTATTTGAAATTCTGTCATATGTAGACATTACATTGTTTGTTATATCAATAGCTGATAATCAGTAAGTTACTCAGCCAACTGGATGTGACTAAACTGGTTCCTACTGAACCGAGAGAAAACAGCTTTAAATATGCAGGCCTTGATTAGTAGTCAATTACACTATGATACTGCATTGTTGGTAGCCATCAGCATGACATTGTGTCACACTTGCAAATTGTAGAAGACACAGCACCAGGTCGGTGTGCCACCTACCACCTAGATCATATTCAGGTCCACTGTTAGAAATCCTTCATTGGCTGCCAGTTATGAAGCACAGCATTTTCACACTGCTCTGCCACACACACACAATAAGCACTACATGAGGAGCACTACATGAGGCTGGATGAGACTATCTTTATTCCTTAGTCAGTTTTTATCAATATTTACAAAATCTGAGATCTTCAGATGGGGGATTGGCTGTGCCCTAGTAGATTCACAAGATTAAAAGTGGTGGGGACTAATTTGGCTGATAGGCCCCCCTCCAGTAGAACAGGTTTCATCTCTCCCTTAGGTCTTGCAAGTCCTTGCCCACATTTTAGAAATGCTCAAAACATGGCTGATTATCACAGCGTTTATAGGCAGTCTCCACATTGGGTTGCAAGTATAAAAGCATGTCCCAGTACACCACTGATAAGCTTCCAGCAATCATTAGTTTAGTCATGGGAACAGTGATAAAAAGAGTACTACTCTGCTTTCTATCGTCCAAAGCACTAAGTTAGCTAGCAAAAGATAAAATCATACAGGACAATTGTCAGGGGACTCATAAAACAAGTCATCACCACAGGAAAACATGTTAGTCACGATGAAAAAAAGTGAAAGTACAGAAGAAAACGGTTAAATAAAACTAAATTATGAAAATAAATAAAAGTTGTATTTTTGAGAAATATCGCTTCAAACCTAATATGATATTTTTAAACACAGACAACAAAAATATCTTAAATAATAATATTTAAATACTTTGTTTGCCATTCTCAGGCCCTTGTGTCTGTCAGTACAGTGGAAAATTGTTAAATAAAAATAAATTATGAAAATAAATAAATGTTGCACATTTAAAGAAATATAAGTTCAAACCAATATGATATTTTTAAACACAAACACTAAAGATATTTGAAATAATAATAAAATATGAAAACATATATATATATATATATATATACATATATATATATATATATATATATAAATTTACAGATACATAAACACGCATATAGAAATACATATAAACTTTACCTGATTTGTATGAACATTAGATGGAATGATTAAGTTGCCTACAGTACTTCCTAATGTTACCAAGTAAAACAAACCTAGCTATAAACACCTGTAACCAGCAATGGATCACACATCAGATTCATACTTTCTATGTATATAAAAAGTTTTCTTGTTGATATTTAATATGAACAAACTTTTCAATTGTTCTTTTGATGACTTCTGGTATTTCCTTTATTACATCTTTTTCCATTGATAGCATGGCCAGTGCATTAAGTCTAGCTTGAGTCATTGTGTTCTACAAAAATGTTTTTACCCTCTTCAGTGTGGCGAAACATTGCTAAGACTCTGCTGTTGTCATGTATTAAAGACGACTCTCAATAACTTTATAGTCTCAGACAAATAATTCTGTAAATTGTTCTCACACAAAAAGCTAAATAAAGCCATGGTACCACCAGTAGCCTGACTGAAGTCATGTCTTCCATATAGGACTGAATATATAGGACTTTGTGTAGCGTATGATAGGCGTCTACCGTTTCTGCGAGTGCCTCGGCTGGGAAAGGTTTGGCATCTTTCAAAAAGGTCACTTCGTAATAGTGATGCACTTACAAGATGCACTCTTTTGCATGGACACCAATAATGTCACAGACTATTTTTGCTTCTTGGGTCAACATATTTATTTGTTGTCTCTGGTTTACATATTTATATTCCTGTGGCAGTGTAGAATCCAAACTATCAATGTATTCCTGTACTTTGGTGATGCTTGTCACAAAGTCTGTAGTAGCTTTCTAGACAAACACAGTGTCAGTGTCTCACTTTTGCAATTGGTTATATAAAATGTCTACATGGGGCATTATACTATGAAAAAGAAACAGAAAGTATATAAACTCCCTGTCTTCTAATGTTCTTGTAAATCCCTGAGCTTAACATATAGTGTTGGACTCAAAATCACCACTGTTTGCAATAGTCGTCATGCATTCGAGAAGATCATCTCTGTATTCATAAATAATGTTTATTGTTCAAATACTGAAGTTCGAGCAAGTTACAGACCCTCTTGGAAGTGGTCTTGATACTATTTGTTCAAGAATGTCAGTCTTTTTTAGAGAACGTGCAAAGAATGCTTTTATACCAACCTTCTCAGAAAATAAAGTGGGTAATGAATATAATGTACATTTGGGTATATATCCCTGATTTTCTTTTGCACCCCACCAGTTGTATCACGCATGATGCTGGCACCAATCGTAGCTCTGAGCAATTACTTTTTCTTTAGCACATTGTTCAGGGAAAGCACTGTTTAATTCATTAACAATAGTTGAGGCAATTATTTCTGCAGATTAGTTCTTTAGATATGTGAAACAATATAATCTTTCAGCTGCCTTGCAATTTCCATACATGTAGCGAAAGACCAGCACTGACTGAGTCTTAGTAGAGACATCAGTTGTATCGCCAGCTTGGATAGCCACATAATCAGTGCTTCTCAACGGCTGTATAATATATTCTCTTATTAATTCTTGCATACAGTCCAGCAATTCTTTCTGGATATATTCAGAAGTGCCTTTAAACACTCTGGCAGTTTTTAAATGTGTTTCCATAACACTGTCAACGCTGGAGACAAAATCAATTAGCCCCCAGAACACCACAGGATTTAGAGACTCTTCAGTTTCATCATGGCCTTGTAATGCCAATTTAAAGGCAGCAAAAAAGACAAATACATTCAACTAATTTTGATAAAATGTATCTGTTTTTATCCACTTCTGCATTATGTTTCCTTACTCCCACACAGTAGGCTTCCTTCAATTGCTGTACAATGTCATAATTTAGGTCAGTAGCTCCTGTTTTTGCCCAGGTAACATCACTCTCAAAGACTAAGCAAGGGAAACAGATTAAAGCATTCTTAGAAGTTCTACCAGTAAGCCATTCAATCCTATGATACCATGTTCTGGTAAACCAACATGTGCAACCCTTCCCCCTATTTTTTGCAGAATGTTCAATTTTAACTTCAGGTTTATCACCTCCTAACGTTTTCACTTGCAATTTATCTGCATGTGTCAAGCCCACAAATGGGTTTATGAGGAAATTGTCATCTGTGTTAATTGTGTCCAGCAATAGATCAATAATAAATAATAAATAATAAATACATAATCTTACAGAATCAATGCCTGTAATGTGCCTGGAGCCAGGGAAGGAAGAGCAGGGACCTTGTGAGGATCAAAGGTCTCTCTTATACTGTCTCCCCCACTTCAAAGACACCTTTTGATATAAGTACTGGACCTATCGCACCCCCACGTTAGTTGATTTTGGGGTCCTGAAGGAGACTCTGCAACTAAGAAGAGCTCTGCTGCCAGGCGGGACTGCCACTCTGTCACTTGCTTTGCTGTGTTGGCCTGCTGCCTGCTGATTGCTGTGCAGGAAGGACTGTCACTTTGCACTGTTCTCTGCTGTGTTGGCCTGCTGCGTGCTACCTCTGCAGTGAGGGAGTACTGCCCTCTATAGCCTACAAGTTCCCAAGAAACTCCAAGGGCTTGTTGGCTTGCCGCCTGTTAAGGAAAATTCAGGGCCATAATAGACTTCCTTGTGCTCGGACTGAGCACTGCATGCAAACCAACATTTGCTGTGGGTTATTTGCACCTTTGATTGGGTCACCAAACAAGCACCCAGAGTCTAGCACCTGATGTGTTGGTCCCTTATCACCTTTTGCTACGAACTGCACTTGAGATTGACATTTTTGAAGATACAGCAGCACCGCAGCTCTGAGGTGTAGCCCTTCCCCCCCCCCCCGTCAGTGCAGGGAGCATCAATATGCCTGAGTGCCTTCTGTTTTCCTAGTAACCACAATGAGTTGAGCACGCACTCTCCAGGTTTCCCGGTGCCAAGGATTTACAAGACTGCCTCTATTGCTGCTGAGCCCTAGCCATGCCTGCCTCTGAGTACTGAGAACCACCAACAGCGCAGTACCGGGCCGTAGACCCGCCTGTGCTCCTGAGGCCGTACCAGAGCCCAACTGGTCTTCCTGCCATGTGGACCCTGTGTGCGAGGCCACCGACAGCCGGAGCAGTAACTTCAAGCCCCAGGTTCTGTCCCGAGGCCCGCACAGCCCGACTTCAACCCCAACTGCACCAACGACACTTGAGGTGGGGAAGTACTCTGCTATATTCCGGTCTCCTCATTACCTTGGAAAAAGCGACCTGTGGACTCATTTGAGGATTTCTGTAACTTCCTTAAAGGGAGCGCCAGCATCTTTATCGAGCACTGTGATTCCCCATGAGAATGAGCTAATAACTTTACAACTGGCATAACTCTTAACTTTACAACTGAAATAACTCTTGATATACTGATTTTTGTCATTTTGGTCTGGTTTTAATTAGATAAAGTTTGTCTATTTTTCTACAACTGGTGTGGAGTCTTTTGTGGTGTCTTTCATTGTGCTACTATACTAAGTGTTGCACAAATACTTTACACATTGCCTCTTTGACAAGCCTGCCTGTTCTGCACCAAGCTACCAGAGGTTGAGCACAGGCTATCTTAAGTGTGTACTTGACTTACCCTGACTAGAGTGGTGGCTGCCTGGCTTAGGTGTATACCTTAGCCAACCAGAAGCCCCATTTCTAACAGGGACACCTTCAGCAATGCCTGCATGTTGTCTGCTTTTCTTCCGAGCAGCAACATGCAAAAGGGGAGGGGGCTTTCAGCTGGGCCCATAACAAATGGGGGAGTTAAAGGGGCCATCAGGCCTCCTTTTGTTCCAGTGTTCTGGCTGGGAGGTATCTGGAGCCTCACACCTAAATTCAAATGCAGTGGAGGGGAAAGAAATGCTCACAATTTGTTGTCACTTCACGTAAGAAAGGCATGCTTTTGACTTTGTTCAGTCCCTGTATATAAGAGATATGCATGCACTATAATAATGTCAGATGTGCTGGTTTGATGCAGTATTAACATAAATAACAATATAAATACCAATATTTTGTTTTTTATTTCTTTTATAGTGCTACTTATCTGGATGTAGGGTGGCAGAGCATTTTAGATCACATGTACATTTTATATATGGTCAATAAATCCAGTGTGTAAATCAGTATACAGGATGTCTTACTAAGTCAGTGAAGGTTACAAGGTGTAGGAATCACATGTTGTTCATAGCTCACTGAGCTATATTAGAAGGATTAAAATATAGGAACTGTAAATAACAAACTGATCTCTGAGTTAAAAGCAGTAACCCACTCATCTAGCTACATGAAATAAAAATATGTAATCTGCATGTTACATGATCTCTCAAGCAAATGTGCTAATCCCCAGAGTTATTATTCACTGAGATACTCTAAGCACACAAAGGTGCCTTAACCCTATAAGATATCAATGCAGACTTTGCAAACAATTGAGCAGAATATATTTAATGCCCTATTTCTCCTTGTTGCAATTTATTTAGTGCAGAGCTCAAATGTACTCATGATAGCCCTGCTAAACATATGTGTGGCAATGCAATATGCTTAAATAATTAAAAAGTACAATATTTAATATTTTACACTTACCTTATCAGGCAGCTTCTGTCCTAGTCAGTTCTGAAGGCTGAGTGAAGGCCAGTGTGGGTGTGCTGCATGTTGCTGTGGTGTGTTCCCAGTCCATGCAGCATGTGACTTGACCTCACAGGGTCATGAGTTGAGGGTCATGACCCTGTGACCACAGGTCACATTCAGCACACCCACACTGGCCTTCACTCAGCCTTCAGAACTGACAGTTATGCCTGACAACCCCACCTCATCCAGTGACGACCTGTGAAAGGGTGGTGTTGTCATGCAGCAGGGAGGTAACCATTCCTGGCTGCCTGGCTTCCCTGTCTGATGTGACTCCTGACTCGGAGTGTCATCTCAGACAGGAGGAGGCAGGCAGCAACAGGAGCTGCAGGACGACTTCCGCATTTGTTTTAAAATGCTAAGTAACATCACGACTGGTGTTATTTAGCATTTTAAAATAAAAGCGGTCCGCTGCTGCATTGTAGCATATAAGATTTCAAGCACTCCAATAGTAAATCACTGTGGATTTTCTAGCCAGTAACTCTTTATTCTTACAAAACTTGGCACAATAGTCCAAAAAGATGCTACAAACAGGTTTCATAGTCTACAATTTCAAAACAGAAAAACCATAAAGAAGCATCCAAAAGTACAGGTGTTTTCTCTGCGTAAACAATATAGCAGCAGACTTCATCAGGGTTATAATATCAAAATATATATATCAAACAAAATCTAAAGTATACAGGATATTAATACCTTCACCAAGAGAACCACCTTCTTGTGAAAATCAAGGCCATACACCACACTCCATTATCCATTAACCACTTCAAAATGGGCAGTTGTCAAACTCCATATGGCACCCAGTGAGAAAAGGAACGTCTCAGAGTGATAAAGCTAGTGTATAGAGAAAAGAAAAGAAAAGAAAAAAAAAAAAAAAAGAAAGTAGGTGACTCAGCAAAGTAACACCAGAAGATGGGGCTAAATTCCCAGTGTTCAGCTTGCACTAGAATGTCAATCACCTTGCCTATCCAAGGCAATAGCAAACAAATTGTCAACACCTAGAACACATAAATATCACTAAAGCACCAAATTTAAGATTGATATATCCTATATACAGGTTGTATGACTGCATATATGATATGAATGGGATGGTTTCGGGGATACATTGTCTTATTAGTGAAGGGTCCAGTATGAATTGCAAGCTTAGATTTAATTTAATGCAATTGTTTCGAAGTGATGTGTACAATACTTTTGAATTACAGATTACGTATAATGATGGATTTTATGAGAGAAAACACCAGAACATTTAACTTATGATGTTCCTGAATGGATTTTAAGCAGGCAATCCTATTCATGTAAGCAATCAAAACTCACTTGCATGTTGGGATGTTACTACCTCATCAGATTGTTAAGCTGTGCTTTACTTTTCTCCTTCTTCCCCTGTCGTTTAATTTTCTACACAAGGATCTATGCTATATAAATGGTGATTTGAAGGGATGGGGTTATGCCATGTTGGTTGTGTAAGCATGAGGATATCATTATTTACCTTTGATATATCTTGCGTACAGTAGCATGGTGCTGGCTACATATAGGTGTTACTTAGGTAGCTGGCTTTTTACTAAAAGAATGTAGACTTTCCTAGTAAGTTATGAGGGAAAGTCTTAATTTTAGTAAAGACACAGAGGCGAGTATTATGCATTCTAATCTTGCTTTATTTAATATAGCAGCAGTCAAGAACTACAAATCCCAAAAGGCTTAGCAACAATCTAGCCACTGGAAAGAACAAACATAAGAACAGTAGGCACCAATAGGGTAATAGCTGTCACCAAAGAGTACACAGTTGACTGCAAGCAGCACCTCTTTTCTTGTCAAGAAGGTCAAATAAAATAATAAAATAAAGGCAATATTGAACCAATAATAGCGATTGCCAGAAAAAATGACAAAAGTTCTTGGCAACAGGAGATAATCCTTTGATGTCTTGGAGAAACTTGGGAGTCTTGAAGGTATGAAAACCTGGAATTCTGGAGAAGGGAGATAGAAGAACATCCGGAGTGGTCATGATGTGGAAGGAGGTAATGCTGGATTCGCTAATAGGGAGGGAAAGAAAAACATGTTAATGGTAAATGCGGTGGGATAAAACTTGCCTCTGTGTCTTTAATAAAATTAAGACTTTCCTTCATAACATACTAGGAAAATCTACATTTTATGTCAAGACTGGAGGCTCCTATTATGCTAGTTTAAAGAATATCAATTACCAATGAAGCTGCAGTTTGAATAGGTTTACAATAAAATGTTCTGAAAACATTGTCATTAGACCAGTCAGCCGACCTCAGAATGTCCTCGAGGCTAGAGCCTACTGAAAAGGCTTTAGAGGCCATGGCATCCCTAGAAGAATGGGCTCCAAAGGTGGAAGTGTCTATCCCTGCCAGAGACATGACCCATTTAATAGTAGCAGAGGAAACTGGTTTCTGGGGTCTAAGGAAAGAAATTAGTTGTTGGTGATTAGAGGACATTCTGAGGTTGAGCGTACGATTCACATATTCTTTTAAACAGAGACCTACACAGAGTTTGGAAAGAAAGAAAGGAGAAAAAACTGTATGTGAATTAGTTTTTGTGTGTTTGTGATTATGGAAAAAAACTCCTGTAGCAATGAATTGACGAGCAGAAACTCCAAGGATTTGACGTCAGACACGCGTTTAATATAAATAAGACTTAGGGCCATATGTACGAAAGCTTTTTCCCATAGACACAGAATGGGTAAAATCCTTTCGTACATCTGGCCCTTAATAACATGGTTTATTTTGCTGAACGCATTTTTAAAGAAAGGTCTGCGTTATCAGGCTATGAAATTAAGAAGGTCAATACCACAGTTACATCCCACAAATGTGTGTATTTCGAGGAAGGAGGCTTGGAAAGTTTTACTCCCTTTAATAGACAGCAGACTACAGGATGTTCACCGATAGGTTTCCCATTGATATACTGATGATGCATAGAAGTAGCTGATCTATAGAGATTTTCAGTTCTATATGACTTACCTGAACTGGCTTCTGTGGCCAAGAAATTAATGATAAGATTTATATTAGTTGAAAAGGGATTGATACATTTTCCCACGCACTTGCTTGTCCATAGAGACCAAGCTGATTATTAGGCCTTTCTTGTTGCAGGAGCCCAGGCATTATTAATGAATTCTGAAGCCTTTATCAAAATGAGAGTGGCTTGTTGGGGTGACCTGAGACCCTCTAAGCTGAAAGAGTCAGAGAATTGGTGAGAATTAGGTTGTGGGGCGATCCTGATGATCCAGGAGTAGAGATGGAAAAGAATGAAGAAGAACTGGAAAGTCTGTTGATAATTCGAGGGGAGGGGGAACCAAACTTGAGACTGCCTAAATGGATCCACTATGGTCAAGGATGCTTTCTGGCATCTGACGTGGACTAATACTCTGTTGATTAAGATGAAAGGAGGAAAGGCATAGTTCATTGCCGGAGACCAATTTTGTAGGAAAGCATCTGTTGCAATGGCCAAAGGATCCGGACGGCAACTAAAGAAACTGAAAATTGAAAATTGAGACGGGTAGCAAAGAGGTCTGTGTGGAACAGACCCCACTTGTTCAAAAGAATTTTTAATATGGAGGGATGGAGTTTCCAATCGCTGGACTCTTTGAGATGACGGGAATGCCAATCTGCTATGGAATTCTGGGAACCTGGAAGGTACTCCTCTTGAAGAGAAAAGTTGAGGGATAGACAGAAATTCCAAAGACTTTTTGCTAGTTGGGTTAAAGGTTTTGATTTGGTTCCTCCAAGATGATTTATGTACCGAACTGCAGATACATTCTCCATACGAAGAAGAATGGAACATTGCACTTTGTGTTTTACTAGGCTTTTGATCGCAAAGGAGCCTGCAAGCATCTCTAAACTATTTATGTGCAATTTGGACTCCTCTGAAGACCATGTCCCGCCAATCGATATTGGTCCACAGCGGGCACCCCAGCCTGTTAGGCTTGCATCTGATTCTAACACAAGCGCTGAGGGGAAGATAGTTCTGCCGTTCCAGGCATCTCAATGGTGTATCCACTATTGAATTTCTGGAAAAGAGTCTGTGACTAATTTTATAAGATTGGAGATGGCGAGACCTTTGCGGAGATGAAGGATTTTTAAAACGTTGATGAGCTCGATAATGAAGCGGCCATGGAAAAAAGGTTTGAATGGAGGAAGAAAGAAGCCCTACTATTCTTGCCAGAGATCTGAGGGAGATCTGGACTTTGTGGAGAGTGTGAATAAGTTCTTTTTTGATTGAGGTTACCTTTGATGGAGGAAGATGAAGGGTGGCTGAGGAGGAATCTATTAAGAAACCTAGAGACTCTATTAGTTGAGAAGGGATCATTAGAGACTTTTCCAAGTTCATTAGAAAACCTAGATCCGAAAGAAGTGAGTATGTGAACTGGAAGTGAGAGTAAAGAGTTTGGACACTCTGGTTGGTAAGAAGGATATCATCCAGATAGATTATAAATCTGATACCTAGAGACCTGAGATGGGTGACAATCGGTTTCATTATTTTTGTAAAACAACAGGGAGCTGAGGAAAGACTGAAAGGAAGGGAAGAAAACTGACTGCCATTGGAATTGTAGAAATTTCCTGTGTGAAGGATGAATGGGAATCATAAGATAAGCATCTTGTAAATCCAGTCTCACTAGCCAGTCATACTGAAGTAAAGTATCCCTGAGATGGATTATGGTTTTAATTTTGAAATTGTGATATACTACAAATTGATTGAACGATTTGTTTTTCTTTTGGACAAGGAAGAGAGAGCTCATAAATTCCGTGGGACCGGAAAGGGAAGGTTGAATGGCATTTTCCTGCAAAAGAACTTGAATTTCCATTGAAATGAGGCAGGTAATTTCCATAGAGAATCTTGGAGAGGGAGGAAAAACATTTTGAAACAGAAGGGAGTAGAGTTCTATGGAATAACCCTGAACTGTATCCAACACCCAGTGGTCTGTTGTAATTGAATGCCATTTTGGTAGAAATAGTCGAATTTGCCCTCCCACGGGAAGGCCAAAAATCTGGCTTACCTTGGAACTTATTGGCCTTGAAGTATCGCTGTCCGCAGCTGCTGAAACCTCTGGACCTCTGGGGATAGAACTGGGGCTTGGAGTCCTGGATGTTGTAGGATGAGTTGAAGGAGCCTCTTGAAACTTGGTTATGGTAGGCACGGCCGATAAAGCAGCTTCTGCCTCTACTGGCCCGTGCAAAAACACGCTGGTTAAACACTTTTTGCAGAGACTGTTGAGCCTTGTCAATAGACGAAAAAGTCGTAATGTAATGACTAAGGTCCTTGATAAAAGAATCACCAAAAAGTTAGCCTTCTGCTTGTATCCTAGGATCGAGAGTAGCAAGGTTTGTGAGTTTACGGTCCAATTTTAGGAGCAAACCTTTCCTCCTTTCGTGAATGATAGCATAAATTGGCTTTGCCCAGGAGACAAAAAGCCCTTTGTACCCAAAGGGAAAGGTGTGTGGGATTAATGTATGAATTATCTAGTCTGGACGTTTTGCCAAGGTCAAAAATATGGTGAGCGGACCAACCACATCCAGTAGCTTGTCCTGGCAGGTTGTCCAGGCTTTAGCCACCCCTTTGCGAGGGTCTTTTCTGAATTTCGTAAAAAAGGTAATTAAAGATTGGTCGACAGAGGGAGTAGTAGTGATGTTGGACGGTAAGGAAGGTCTGGGACATTCAGATTTTAATTTTGCTCGTGTTTTTTTGTCTCAGGGAAGACGAAGACGAGAAGAAATGTAGTCTCCAACATAGGAGGTAGGTAGCCTTTCAGTGGAATTGGGATGATGGATTAGGGTAGGACTCCATTGGTATCCAAAATGGAATAGGAATTGGAACTGGATAATTTGCTTTTCTTGGCAGGAGAGGGGGAAGAAGTGTCGCCAGTGGTATCAGATTGGACCAAATCATCCATATCATCATCAGTGTCCAATATCTTTGAGATGATAATCTTTTTAGGCGCTTTATCAATGTTTTTCAATTTTAATTTGTATTTAGAATGCAAAATTCAACTAATTGTATTCATGGAGTTATTCCCCTCCTTACGCGGAGGCCTGGGAAGAATTAAATCCTCAATCTGTTGTGAGGTAACCTCACTCATTAGTTGTGCGCCACTAGAAGAAAACATATTTTTTATATTTGGAGATAATTTGTGTTTTCTGCTTTCCCCTGCAGAATGGGCCAGTAAAGTATTGGACATCATGGGGGTCATTACAACCCTGGCGGATGGCGGAGAACCGGCGGTAAGACCGCCAACAGGCTGGCGGTCTTCCCTTGGTATATTATGACCATGGCGGTTACCGCCATGGTCAACCGCCGGTTCTCCGTCCTGCCCGCCAGGGCGGAGACGACTGCCGGGCTGGAGACCTGGGTCTCCAGCCCGGCAGCCGGCAATATACCGCCGGGGGTATTTGGACCCGGCCTACCACCGTGGATTTCCAGTGGTTTGAACCGCCATGAAATCCATGGCGGTAAGCACTATCAGTGCCAGGGAATTCCTTCCCTGGCACTGATAGGGGTCTCCCCCACCCCCCACCCCGACTCCCTCCCCTACGCCCCCCACCACCCCTGCCATCCCCCAAAGGTGGCAGGGCCCCCCTCCCCACCCCGACCCCCAACATAACATTACTCACACACACCCGACATGCATGCAGGCACCACCTACACACTTACACGCACACCCCCCGACATACATGCCTACATCCACACACACAGACACGCACACCCACATTCAAACATACACGCACACATCTATACAGACATACCCTCAGACATACACGCACTCATTCCCATACACACAACACCCCCGCAAGCATACAGTACACGCACTCACACACCCCCTCTACATACACACACGCACACCCCCATGCACGCACACAACACACAACACCCCCCACCCTCCTCCCCTAACGGACGATCGACTTACCTGCTCCGTCGATCCTCCGGGAGGGGACGGGAGCCATGGGGGCAGCTCTGCCAACACCACATCGCCAACAGAACACCGCCACGGTGAATCACAGGACGTGATTCGCTGGGCGGTGTTCTGTTGGCGTGGCGATGGAGGTGGAGCAACCTCCACTTCCCCGCCTCCCGCAAGTATGGCTGTTGGCGGCTCTCTGTCGGAATAACGACGGAGAGCATCCAACAGTCATAATACGCCGAGCGGCAAACCGCCTGCACAGGCAGTCTTCCGCACGGCGGTCCCTCGGATGTCTTGCAAAAAGACCGCCGAGGTCGTAATGACCCCCCATATTCCTTACAAAGTTCTCAATATTTTTGATATTTTATCTCCCACCTGAAGTGCTTGTTGCACAGAAGACTGTATAAAATCAGTTAAATCTTGATTAAACGTTTCCCCATCGTCATCAACATCAGGCATCAAAGGGGAACTGTCTAGCTCCATTTTTGAGGAGAATAACTGGTAAAGAAAAACCAGCAGATAAGGGGTTAAGGAAAATGAGAGTGAAAAATGGGACTGGAAACAAACAAAAAGACACTCCCCTGAGGCCTGTGAAACTGTAGAAAACTATCCGCCCGGAGCTGAAAGCAGATTGAAGCCGCACCCCCTTGGAGAAGGCTGGGCGTGGTAAAGCGATCCAAGGAACACTGTATATTGCCGCTGGAAGCTGAAGAAACCAGAGCGGCAAGGCAGAAACGGAGAGTCCATGTTCTCCTATCAGCGCGAGGCAGAGGAAGTGTGAGTAGCCAAATGGTGAGGCAGTGCGACGGTTAGGACCTTTGTGTACAGCGCAAGGTGTAGAGGAACGCCTGAGGGAACAAAGGGGGGGAGGCGCCGGAAGCCCGTGAAGAAGATTGAAGCGCAGAGCAGAACCTGCATAAGCGGAACAAAACGTTTTAAACTAATACAATAAACGTATGAAATAAGTACACAGAAAATTTAGATATAACAAAGCTTGTGAGGTAATAACAAAAAGCATACTTATCTTGACTGCGAGCAGCAAGGAAAAGGGGCTGCTTGCAGCCAAGTGTGTACTCTATGATGATAGCTGTTACCCTACTGGTGCCTACCGTTCTTACATTTGTTCTTCCCATTGGCTAGCTTGTTGCTAAGCCTTTTGGGATTTGTAGTTCTTGACTGCTGCTATATTAATTAAAGCAAGATTAGAATGCATAATAGGAGCCAGTCTTGACATAAAATTCCGGTTATTGGCCTTTATTTTTAGGAATGACTGCGAGAACCGTTACCTTATTGCACTACATTGCAGGGTGATATCCCTTTGTTTTGCCCTGGAATTATACTTATATATAGCAGATATTGACTAGATAGTTCATTTTGTCTGACAGAGAATTATATGTGTCTTTATTAGACTACTAAACTTCACTTAATCTCACTGTCCGACAAGGCTTATGGTTGCCCATTGGGGTATATCTATATAATGCTGTTTTCATGAGGTTGTTATTATTGACAGTTGTTAGTTTAAGATGGATGCCACTTTTCACCTGGAATAGTGGGCTTTTACTATTGAATTCCATAGCGCTGTTGTTAGTCCCTCCTTGATGTTACTGCTATAACCTTTTTGTGTGCCTGAAATACCTCAGCCAAGATGGCTTCTGTGCTATAAGCCAGTAACGAAAGCCTGGAGCACTCCACATGCTAAATTGCCAATATTCCTTTGTCGGTGTTACTGACATTTCTTTCCCACTATAAATACACCAGTTAACATGGCGGCTGCGCTGTACACTGGCAACCCGAGTTTCTGGTACTCCGCGTGCTCATTTGGAGTACGCTCCACCAGAAAGGCTGTTGGTTTCATAGATTTCCATGTGGGGCAATGTGGTCATCCACTTTTCCCTATTTAGTTACCTGATCATACTTGTAATGGAATTTATATGATTTATATTTTATACTATGTAGTTCGTGGCCCCACTATGGTAATAGGATTTAGGTTACTGTAAGTCTCTATAGATACATAATATTATGCCACTAGTATGCTCCTTATAAGTATGCTTTCTTGGTAATTGGAATATTATTAAAGTTACTATGAGAATATTGGGATATGTGTTTCACACTTTTGTATTCCTTACGTAACTCAATTAAATTTGGCCTCTATATTATTTGGCCATGTTGTGTGTTTATTCTAATCTATGACTCCCAGGTGGAGGGTGTTTATATGATTGTGTGATACTGCTTTACAGATACCAATACCAGTGATGTTTTAGACAGGAGGAATTCTACAATATTCTTGCATTTGACTTTATGTGAGTGTTTATGGATTGCAATATGTCCTTTGTGAGTAGTTTAGGCTTGGGTTTTTAATTTGGTGCTTTAGTGATATTTATCTTTTCTAGGGGATGACGATTCATTTACTATTTCCTTGAATAGGCAAGGTGATTGACATTCTAGTGCATGGTAAGAATTCGGTATCTAGTTCCATCTTCTGGTGTTACTTTGCTGATTCACTTACTTTTCTTTTCTCTCTTTTCATTTCTTCTGTCTATACACTGGCTTTATCACTCTGAGCCTTTCCTTTTCTCACTGTGTGACATATGGAGTTTGCCAATTGGCTATTTAGACATGATTATTAGATAATGGAGTGTGGTTTATGGCCTTGCTTTTCACAAGAGGTGGTTCTTTTGGTGAAGGTATGAATATCTTGTATACTTTAGATTTTGTTTTAATATATGTATGTTGACATTAAAGCCTTGGTGAAGTCTGCTGCTATATTATCTACGCAGATGAAACACACGTTGGCTTAGGATGCTGTTTTTCTGTTTTGAAATTAAAGATTGCGAAACCTGTGGCTTTGGATGCTGTTTTATGGTTTTCCTGTTATGAAACTGAAGACTGTGAAACCTTTTTGGGGGATCTTTGTGGCCCAGTGTGCCAAGTTTCATAAGTATAAAGAGTTACTTGATGGAAGATCTAATACAGTACTTAACAGTGATTTACTATTGGAGTGCTAGAAATCGTATATCATTTGGCATACTTTTTCAACTAAAGAAAAAGTGGTGGCTTTCGTGCATTTCAAGCACCCAGAATGATCTTGAGCTGGCCCACTTCTGCTAAGTTAAAGTTTGGATACCATGGGTGTGTGTACTGTATTTCCAGCCACCAATTGCTTTTTCACATTGTGGCATAGGCCAGTTGAAGCCTGTCTGACAAGTACCATGTCTATTCTCAGGCAGAGAAGGAGAGTCTGGCTGTAGTGTGGGCCGTCAATCATTTTCATGTGTTTCTCTATGGGAAATATTTCACCATCATTACTGACCACCAAGCACTGCTCACTTATTTGTGGAAATCCGAAAGCCAAGATGCCCCCTCGCATTGAGAGGTGGGTGTTGCATCTGCAAGAGTATGACTATGCAATCATGCACAAACTAGGTAAAGATCAGAATTCTTCTGATTACTTTTCATGAGTACTATTACATCTTCACAGTGTAATATCAAAAATGGCTGAGGAGTACATTAACTTCATTGTGAGGTCCAGTACGCCAGCAGCCCTATCCATTGAACAGATTATTGCCACTACTGATATTGATAAAACATACTTATCCTCAAAGACATAATTTCAACTCAATCGTGGAACAGGGACACTTGGGGGGTTATTCTAACTTTGGAGGAGGTGTTAATCCGTCCCAAAAGTGACGGAAAAGTGACGGATTTACCACCAGCCGTATTACGAGTCCATTATATCCTATGGAACTCGTAATACGGCTGGTGGTATATCCGTCACTTTACCGTCACTTTTGGGACGGATTAACACTCCTCCAAAGTTAGAATAACCCCCTTGACCTTTTGCTAACAATGTTGAGTTTCAAAAATTGAAAAATATACAAGATGAAATGTTTGCAACCAAGGACGGTGTTGTATTGAGAGGCACCAGAAATGTCAAACCTGAGAGCATCTGATAACAAGTCATTGAACTGGCCCATGAAGGGACTGCGGCATTGTGGCCACCCAAAGGTCCTAAAAAGATTGAGTGTAGTTGCTCCACTTAGGCAAGCGAGTTGAGAAAGAATTAGGAGTGGCATCTTTGCAACTGCCTTTCCCCCAAAGTGACACAGCATCTACTGAGAATGTCTGACCTTCCCGCACAGGTCTGGGAACGAGTTACAGTTGATTTCTTTGAGCCCCTCGGAAATGGACATCATCTCATGGTGGTCATTAATGAGTATTCAAGTTTGCCTTTAGTAGAGGAGCTATGATCAACAACTCATGGCACGGTCATCAAGCGGCTGTATGACATCTTTGCAGCCTGACCATTCTAGAATCTGACAATGGTCTGCCAATTATTAGCAAAGAACTCAAGGAGTTTCTAATCCAGGTATCTCCAACCAGTCAATCACGAGCTGCCTGTAGCTCCCAAACACCTTCAAAGTAGCTCACAGCCCAGACTTCATTTTTAAATAAGCACAGGGTCCTATTTTCCTTTAAAAGTGAAGGGAAGGCTGTGTTAATTTTTCTGTATTATCATCAGGTTGCAGATAGCAGGGCCTGGTAATGAGCAGTGCTCAGTCAGATTTATGACCTACTCTGGGCAACAGAGGTGGACAACTGAAGTACTGAGGTATTTAACTGTTAAATAAAAGTCCTTGTCATCTCAATAATGAAGGTGTAAACAAAATTATGTTTCTGAATTCTTGTAAATGGGAGAACATTTTAAAAAGAAAAGTTAGCTTAATGTTTAACTTAAACTCATGTTAATTTTTTCCCATTTCAAAGTGTCTCATTTACAAACTACAGTTATCTTTCTCCTAGTGACCAGTATACACTGTATAACAAGTATAACTGAGAAAAACAGCTATTAGTTTAATGTGCTGAAAATTATCCATATTATGAACATTTTTGCAGAACATTTTTCTGCACTTTAAATTTCCCCCATTTAAAAAAAGGAGTATATGTTTGTGTTATACATGTAATAGTGCCACATATGGTGAAAGGTGTGTCCTGTGCTGAAAGTCCATTTTACACAGGTGCTCAGTCACCAATACAAATATATTCCACTTAATGCATACATGGGTAACAACACTCTCACTGACACACACAGCAGCCCTGTCATAAGTATTTTGTTCAAACTATAGTATCTGACTCTTTAAAAACTAGGCATTTAGTGAATGAAGCTGGGCATGGGGGTGTCTGGTAACAATGCACAAGTTGTTTAGCCTTCAGCAGATCACAATGATTCTCACTGATCAAAAGTAGCTCTCACTACAGAAAAGGTTGGAGACTCCTGCTCTAATCAGATTAAAGGCCTGATTACAATCTTGGCTGAATACTCCATCATAAAAGTGACAGATATTCCATCTGCTGTATTACAAACTCTATAGGATATAATGGGATCATCTCGGCAGACAGGATATCCGTCATGTTTGTGGCAGAGTAACATTTTCTGCCAAGGTCGTAATCAGGCACTAAGGGGGTTATTACAATTTTGGAGGAGGTGTTAATCCGTCCCAAATGTGACAGATATACCACCAGCCGTATTACGAGTTCCATAGGATATAATGGACTCGTAATACAGCTGGTGGTATATCCGTCACTTTACCGTCACTTTTGGGACGGATTAACACCTCCTCCAAAGTTGTAATAACCCCCTAAATGTCAAGCATCAAAAGAGCACACCTCTGTGGCCACAAGCCAATGGTGCCATTGAGTGAACCATGAGTACTATCAAAAGGGTGATTCGACGAGCATCGATGGAGGGAATACAGTTAAAACAGGCCCTATGGAAAGCCCTACGCACCTATTGTTCAACTACTTACTCCACAACTGCTGAGAGTCCTGCTACTTTGATATTTGGGAGAGCCATCAGAACCAAAATGCCAACCATGAAAGTGGACTAACCTTTGAATGCTGATAAGGTTTGTGTCACTGACACCTTTCTAGTGCAAAATGAAAACATATGCCAACTGGCGTCGACGAGCTTTGGAAACAGTCTTCGATAAAGATGACTTGGTTTTGGTCAAACAGAAACGAATGAAAAAACAGACACACCAATTGTTGTCTATTCTCTAAGGGTAGTGTTGTGCAAAGGACTCATGGTGATAGCGCATCATTCCGGATAGACCATCACACTGGACATGTTACATTTTAAGCACCTACATCGGTGGTTCAAATCCTGCAATCATGAACCAGGTGACATTGCTTAACAGTCCATGGGGGATCATTACAACATTGGCGGTATAAGGTGTTTACCGCCGTGCAGAAGACCGCCAATACACTGCCGCGGCCGCGGTAGACTGCCACAGCTATTATTACACACATCACGGAATCCGCCGAAATTCAGACACCCACACAATACCGCCACACCAAAGGTCAGCGATAAACTTGCGGAAACACATCCTCCACCTCCACACCAACAGAAACACGCCCATGCTATTACGACCCACGAATCCACGCGGCGGTCTTTCAACCGCGGTATTCAATTGGCAGTACACACCGCTGCGCTCAAAATACACACACATCTACAAAACACCGCCACATTGGACAAATCGAAATACACACACCTGATACACATACAAACACCACTCCCACACACCCAACACAATATAAAAAACACACCCACATCACACACAAACCCCTACAACCAGAATTTTTGAGAGAAGGCCAGAGAGACAGCACAGCCATTGACAACCCCATCACACAGAGGCACACCACACCATCACCCACGCTACATCCACGCACAAAACACCACATACCACTACACTCACCACACTCATCACCACATACACCACCCCACACATCACACACACCACCCCATGGCACGCCAAAGACACCCCCGCTTTTCCGAGGAGGAGCTCAGGGTCATGGTGGAGGAAATCGTACGGGTAAAGCCACAGCTATTTGGCTCACAGGTACAGCACACATCAATAGCCAGGAAGATAGAGCTATGGCGCAGAATAGTCGACAGGGTCAACGCCGTGGGACAGCACCCAAGAAATAGGGAGGACATCAGGAAGAGGTGGAACGACCTATGGGGGAAGGTGCGTTCCACGGTCTCCAGGCACAACATCGCAGTGCAGCGGACTGGCGGCGGACCCCCACCTCCTCCCCCACAACTAACAACATGGGAGGAGCAAGTCCTGACCATCTTGCATCCTGAGGGCCTCGGAGGAGTCGGTGGAGGATGGGACACTGGTAAGTCAAATCTTAACTATCACATCCCCCACCCTACCTGCATGCTATCACACACCCCCACCCTCACACCCTCCCCTATCACCCCAAATACTCACTAATCTACCCATGACACCAACCACCCATCCCAACACCAAGCCTTGCATGACAAAACTAAGCATGGGCACCCCTCACTAAAGCATGCCCACTGCACATACCCAGAACACCCCCCCAACCATCACCACACAAGCCCCCACACAGGAATGCCTGCACTGGGGTACACAAACACCCACCCATTGCACACCATTACACACACACATGCAATAATCATGTTCTTATACCCCTGCAGGAACCCGAATGAACGTCACCACACCAGAGGGTCCAGACAACACCATTCCACCCCCAGAAGAGGCCCACAGTGACGACAGCAGCTCTGCCCTACTGGATCCTGATGACCAGCCCGGACCATCGTGGGCCTCAGGACAGTCGGTTCCCCTTGCCCAGCCACAGCCCAACACCGAGCTGCCACCCTCTGGTAACACCAGCACAGCACCCACCCAGCGGGCCCAAACCTCCCTACCCAGGACAGGTCAATCAGCGGTGTGTCCACCACTACAGGGCACCCAGGGTAACCCACCACCCCCAACAACAACAGGGACCTGAGGGCAGTGGTAGTGGGCACACGGTCCAGGGGACGGAGGCACACGAACACAGGGGAACTGGGAGGGATGCTGTGCGACAGAGGGAGGACAGGCCAAGGGAACCAACTCTCCACGAGGCCCTCTCCTTCATCATGGGAGCCCACCACCACTCCCAGGAGACAATGGCCACGGTCCTGGACAAGTTGCAGGAGACCCTGCGTCTGCAGGACGAACTGTATTTGGGGTTCAGGGAGGAGCTCAGGACCATCAGCTCTGCCCTGGACACCATCGTAGGGGTGCTGACAGACATTCAAAAGACCTTGAGGGACACTGTGGCACTCCAAGGGGCCTCTGACACTAGCCAGGACGACGAACTGCCCACCACCTCCGCCGGGGCTAGTGGACAGGACGCCCCGCCACAGGACCAACACACCAGCACCCCATCCCCTGCAGACAGACAACCACCACGCAAGCGGGCCCTGAAATCCAGGAACAGGACAGAGCAAGATGGCAAGACCACCGCCAGGAAATAAGACCACCCTGATTGTCCCCCCACTGTCCCACTTTGTCACCCTGTCCAGATTGGAACTGCCCCAGCTCCACTTCCAATGCCCAGATGGGCAGTGCACCTGTGAGACTAATAGACTGGACTCTGCCATGGACATTCCTCCACCATCACCCATCCCCATTTTACAACCTTCCTTGATTTTTTTAGCACTTATATAAACACCCTTGAAAGCCAAAAAAATCTGGAGTCAGTCTATGATTTGGAACTTTGTATTATCAACTACAGTGTCATAATGGGTTACCCATTGTAAGGCTAACATACCAATGTCACACATCACAAGCCCTTCAAGGATGCAAGCAGTTGACACGTAGGTCACCACACCTGTGAAACTGAAATGGAAGGATACAACTCAATTAACAAATAGTGAGTGAAATGTAGGTACAGGATAGAGGTAGACGTGTGAAAGTTAATGTAATGTTAAACCAGAAAATGTTCTCACCTGTGTGTCACTGGAAATATTGCTGTATGACTGGCTCCCTGTTGTCGTTTTCTTCATCCTCAGCTTCATCCTTATCAGTGTCCACTCGCTCTACAGGCTCCACAGCTGCCACAACACCGTCATCTGGATCATCCTCCTGCAGAAAAGGCACCTGGCGTCGCAATGCTAAATTATGGAGCATGGAGCAGGCGATGATGATGTCGCACACCTTCTTCGGTGAGTAGAATAGGGATCCACCTGTCATATGGAGGCACCTGAACCTGGCCTTAAGAAGGCCGAAGGTGCGTTCGATAACCCTCCTAGTCCGCCCATGGGCATCATTGTACCGTTCCTCTGCCCTGGTCCTGGGATTCCTCACTGGGGTCAATAGCCAGGAAAGGTTGGGGTAACCAGAGTCCCCCAATAGCCATACACGGTGCCTCTGGAGTTGACCCATCATATCAGCGATGCTGCTATTCCGCAGGATGTAGGCGTCATGCACAGAGCCAGGGAACATTGCATTTACCTGCGAGATGTACTGTTCTGCCAAACAGACCATCTGGACATTCATCGAATGATAATTCTTCCTGTTCCTGTACACCTGTTCACTCCTGCGGGGGGACCAGAGCTACATGGGTCTCATCAATAGCACCTATGACGTTCCAGATATGTCCAAGGGCATAGAAGTCACCTTTCACTGTAGGCAAATCCTCCACCTCAGGGAAAATGATGTATCTCCTTACGTGTTTCAGCAGGGCAGACAACACTCTGGACAACACGTTGGAAAACATAGGCTGGGACATCCCTGATGCCATGGCCACTGTTTTCTGAAAAGAGCCACTTGCAAGGAAATGGAGCACTGACAGCACCTGCACGTCAGGGGGGATTCCATTTGGATGGCGGATCGGTGACATCACGTCTGGCTCCAACTGGTTACATAGTTCCTGGATTGTGGCACGGTCAAACCGGTAGGTGACGATGATATGTCTTTCTTCCATTGTCAACAGGTCCACCAGCGGTCGGTACACCGGAGGATTCCGCCATCTTCTCATATGTCCCAGCTGACGGTGCCTAAGAAGGACAACAGCGAAGAACCAGTCACTATTCCTACAGGTATGTACCCACAGTTACACACAAGACTACACCAGACAAAACCCCTTCCTGTATGTGTGTTGAGTATAGGCCTAGCTATGCGTGACGCAGTAGTAAATGAAGCCATGTGGGCCCCTGAAATGGCGGCTGCCTGACCTCTAAACTGGGACAATGGGATTGTGGGGTAACTGCGCTGGCGTTGCACACCATCGCGGTAGGCGGTTGTAGACCACGGCACAATGCTGCATTGGTTAAAATTGGACCCTATGGGTCCCAGGAGCCAATGAACATGTGCGCCGGCGGTGATGATGCGCACCGCCGCGGTCGTCACCGCCGCGGACGTTTATGCCATTTTCTATCTGTTCAATCACTAGATACCTGACCTTCGACAGGAGAGGACCTACACTGCTAGTGCTGCTGTGACCTCGGTCTGGAAGCGACGATGGCTGCTGCGTCTGGGGAAAGGGCCCCTGCCTTCACTGCACAGGAGTTGGAGAAACTAGTGGATAGGGTCCTCCCCCAGTACACGCTACTCTACGGTCCTCCAGACCAACAGGTCACAGTACACAGGGAGCACGTTGTGTGGGCTAGGCCTGGGTGGAGAGGGCTGGGTGGAAGAGGGAAGGGGGCAGAGTACATAGATCAGTTATGCATGGGAATGAATGGGCCACATGGCCAGAGTAGGGAGGGGGCCACTCACATTGACGGTGCAGTTGGTAATGACTGTTCCTCTTTGCTTGTGCATGTCATGTAGGTCAGCGCCCACCAGAAGAGGGACATTTGGCGTGCCATCGCCAAGGAGGTCCGGACCCTGGGGGCCCACCAGAGACGGGGCACCCACTGCCGTAAGAGATGGGAGGACATTTGCCGCTGCAGCAAGAAGACGGCGGAGGCTCAGCTGGGGATAGCCTCCCAACGTGGGAGGGGTGCCCGTCGCACCATGACCCCCCTGATGTTCTGGATTCTGGCGGTGGCCTACCCGGAGTTGGATGGGCGCTTGAGGACATCACAGCAGACACAAGGGGGTGAGTACAACCTCATTCTGCGGACTTTGCGTGCAGTGGTGGGGTCTGGGTGGGGGAGGTGGACTGTGGGTGTCCCTAGGCCAGGGCGAGTTAGGTAGGCAAGGCCCCTCCATAATGTAGGCCATGTGGCACTCAACCCCACCTCAGCAGCGTGCCAAGTTGAGGTATAGTTGCCCCTGTGGCATCCATGTGCACAGATTTCCACCATTGCCATGTAGGCCATGTCCCAGAAATTGCATGTGCAGAGGTCAGGAGCACGGCGTAATGCAGGGGGCTGCTGCGTCTGTCTTGTCCACCAACGGTAGCGGCATGCCATGCACTAAAACTCTCTTTCTTCTGTCTCCCCCCCTTTTCCTGCTCTCCCTGTCCTTTTGTACATCAGCATCATCAGGCGGAGGTACAGTGGCACCGGAGCACGAGGGACCTGCATCCCACATGGCCATGGAGGGCCACACCACAGACTCTGAATGCACCAGTAGGACGGAGGGCGAGGGGAGCTTCACGTCGGCCACGGGATCACCAACCAGCGACACAGACTCGTCCGCCGATGGGAGCTCCCCTGTGGTGGCAGCACCACCTGTGCGTCCCACTTCTACAGGTACAGCCGCCACCACCCCTACCAGCACCGCCCTCCCAGCAGCCCCTCAGCGTTCGCCCCGTGCCCACTCACCCAGGAGGGTGGGCATCACCTTCGCCCCAGTCACCCCTGCTGCCCTCAGTGAGGAGGCCACTGACCTCCTCAGGTCACTCACTGTTGGGCAGTCTACCATTGTGAATGCCATCCAGGGTGTAGATATGGAGTTGCAACACAGTAATGCATTCCTGGAGGGCATTCATTCTGGTCAGGCTGTCCTTCAGCGAACCCTGCAATCTCTGGCCTCAGCACTGATGGCAGCCATTGTCCCTGTGTCTAGCCTCCCCCCTCCAACTTCCTCCACCCAGACCCAATCTCCTGTACCCCAGCCCATCCCAAGCACACCTACAGACCAGCATGCACACAAGTCAACACACACAAGTAGCTTAAGCAAACACAGGCACCACACACACCACAGGCACTCATGCAAGCCTCACCCACATACAGACACAGCAACATCCACTGTCTCCACTGTGTCCCCCTCCTCCTCTTCTCCCTCCTCCCTCCCAGTCTCATCTACACACACACCTGCATGCACCACATCTACAGGCACTAGGACTCGCACCAGGACACCCAGCACCACAAGCCGCTCACCTGCACTCACCACCTTCACTGCCATTTACACGTCTGTGACGCCCCCTCCCAAAGTACACAATCGCCGGCAATCACTCACCCAACATCCATCCACCTCATAACAGCCTCCAGTACCTGCACCTGCACCCAAAACAGCTAAAGTGACACCTCCTACAACCACCTCCTCTTCCTCCACTCCCAGACCCCCTCCAGCTACCCATCCCAGTGTTCATCCCTCTGTCAAATTGACCTTTTTGCCCCACCCCCCCTCCAAATCAGTCCCGTCGTAGCGCCTCAGCCAAAAAGCCTACAGTACCAGTGGTGCGTGTTCCAGGTTTTTGGAGTGCACCGGCCACCAGGGCAGGCAGTAGGACCCGGAGCCAAAGCACTGGCAGCCCACCCCCTGTAAAGGCTCTGAAAATGGAGAGTGGACGACGGGACCGTCTTAAGACCCCTGGTGGGACAACAAGTGACATGGGATCGAAGGGGATTGGTGAGTCAGCTGTAACTCCAACAAAGGTGGGGAAGGTCCAGAGGAAGTCTGCCCAGCCTGTTGTGAGTGTCACGGCAGAGAAGTACGCCATCATTTCCGGCGGTCCAGACACAACCACCAGCACCGTCGTCACTGGTCCAGAGACCACCGCCGGAGTCACAGCCCAGGAGGGCACAAGTATCGTCACTGGCCAGGAGACCACCGCCGGAGTCACAGCCCAGGAGGGCACAAGTATCGTCACTGGTCAGGAGACCACCGCCGGAGTCACAGCCCAGGAGGGCACAAGTATCGTCACTGGTCCAGAAACCACCGCCAGAGTCACAGCCCAGGAGGGCCCAAGTATCGTCACTGATCCAGAGACCACCGCCAGAGTGACAGCCCAGGAGGGCCCAAGTATCGTCACTGGTCCAGAGACCACCGCCAGAGTGACAGCCCAGGAGGGCCCAAGTATCGTCACTGGTCTAGAGACCACCGCCAGAGTGACAGCCCAGGAGGGCCCAAGTATCGTCACTGGTCCAGAAACCACCGCCAGAATCACAGCCCAGGAGGGCCCAAGTATCGTCACTGGGCCAGAAACCACCGCCAGAGTCACAGCCCAGGAGGGCACAAGTATCGTCACTGGTCCAGAAACCACCACCAGAGTCACAGCCCAGGAGGGCACAAGTATCGTCACTGGGCCAGAAACCACCGCCGGAGTCACAGCCCAGGAGGGGCCAGGTTGCCACAGCCCCGCTGGGCAATGATGGAACGTCATGCCACACACCAATGCCCAGTGTAGAGATCGTCATGCCACACACCAATGTCCAGTGTGGAGATCGTCATGCCACACACCAATGTCCGTATCAGAACCACCATGGCAAAGCACCGCTAAACAGTCCAGAACCGCCATGGCAAAGCACCGCTGAACAGGACAAAGACCGCCATGTCAAAGCACCACTGAAGAGGGCAAAGACCGCCATGTAAAAGCACCGCTGAACAGGGCAAAGACCGCCATGGCAAAGCACCGCTGAACTGTCCTGAACCGCCATGGCAAAGCACCGCTCAACAGGGAAAAGACCGCCATGGCAAAGCACCGCTGAACAGGGCAAAGACCGCCATGTCAAAGCACCGCTGAACAGGGCAAAGACCGCCATGGCAAAGCACCGCTGAACTGTCCTGAACCACCATGGCAAAGCACCGCTGAACAGGGCAAAGACCGCCATGGCAAAGCACCGCTGAACTGTCCTGAACCGCCATGGTAAAGCACCGCTGAACAGGGCAAAGACCGCCATGGCAAAGCACCGCTGAACTGTCCTGAACCGCCACGGCAAAGCATCGCTGAACAGGGCAAAGACCGCCATGGCAAAGCACCGCTGAAAAGGTAAAGACCGTCATGTCAAAGCACCGCTGAACACGGCAAAGACCTCCATGTCAAAGCACCGCTGAACAGGGCAAAGACCGCCATGGCAAAGCACCGCTAAACAGTCCTGAACCGCCATGGCAAAGCACCGCTGAACAGGGCATGCACCATGTAGGAATGAATGGACCGCCATATCAGGCATCCTTATCCCATGTGCAGCTGGGACAGTGACAGGACAGGTACCTTCACGGTGAGACTCATCCAGTCTGGGCACCAGTCCCCCTCCAGAACCAGTGGAGACCTGCATCTACTTGAGAGACTGTGGCTTTGCACTCCCCAGGATTCCACAGTGGGCAAACCACCCAATGTAGAGGCTTGAGAGACTGTGGCTTTACACTCCCCAGGATGGCACAGTGGGCAACCCACCCACTGTAGAGACTTGAGAGACTGTGGCTTTGCACTCCCCAGGATGGCACAGTGGGCAACCCACCCACTGTAGAGATTTGAGAGACTGTGGTTTTGCACTCCCCAGGATGGCACAGTGGGCAAACCACCCACTGTAGAGACTTGAGAGACTGTGCCTTTGAACTCCCCAGGATGGCACAGTGGGCAAACCACCCGCTGTAGAGACTTGTGAGACTGTGGCTTTGCACTCCTTAGGATACTTCAATGCACATGGAGCCCCGTTGTGGATCTGGCTTCGCATTCATCTGGCTGAGGTGCCCCCTCTTCCCTTCCCCCTGAGGTGCCTGTTTTATTTCTATCTGATGCCCCGGCAGTGTTCTCTCCGATTTTGGTCAGGTATCTATTGTGGGCCTCGCCCATGCATTTTTGGGCTGTTGGTGCACGGGCATTGTTGTGTACACATCTGCACTACTTCTCGGATTGTATGTGTAAATAAGAGTGATTTTGAGATATATATATCTGTAAAAAAAATTATGACGTGTATATTGGCACATTACAATGTTTGCCCGAATTTCGCATTGTCTTTTCATTCTTCCGGGGGGATTGTGGGTTGTTACTGTTATTTTTGTGACTGCATTGGTGTGTATGTTGTGATATGCGAGGGTGGGGGTGTTTGGTAGGTGTCCCCCTAACTTTTGCCTCCCCCGTGTCGTAGGTGCAGTACTCACCGGTATCTTCTGCCCTATGTAGCTGTTGGTCGTAAAGGAGCAGAAAAACAAGCGCAGGGAGTATTTGGAGTTCGGGCTCCATGGTATCCTCGTTCCTCGTGGGATGTGTTCAGGTGAGCGTTTTCCCATAGCAAAAGCTGTTTCCGCCGTGTTTTTATCCGCGGTGCATCCGCCCCGGTAAAGGTGGCGGATTGGCGGGTTGTAATAGTGTGGGCGGTACATTGTCTCCCACCTGTATGTTGGCGGTAACCGCCGCGCTGCTTGTCTGTACCGCCGTGGCGGGCGGTGTGTTAAAGTGGCTGTCTTTGTTGGCGGTTTCCGCCAGGGTCATGATTCCCTTTTTTTGTCCGCCGGCCTGTTTGCGGTATTACCGCACCTTTAACACCATCCGCCAGGGTTGTAATGACCCCCCATATCAAGCATCAGAACTGGTGGCATTGTTGCCTAACCAGAGTGCATTTCAACTACCTCTTACCACTCAATCTGGCTGACTAGTGCAAGCGCCTTGACGACTTATTGAATAAATGTAATGTGACTGTTGTTTAAACTTTTTATTTAACAGGGTGGGAGATGTAGTGTTGTGAGGCTTTGGGCACTAGGACCCTTGTGGTCCTAGCCAGACTCCAGAGGAATTGCATAACTTGTTGGGAGGTATTAAGGTGGGGTTTATCAACGGTTATGATGTAATCTGACTAGTGTGAGGATGCATGCTAAGGAATAAAGATGTCTGTTAACGTGCTGTGTGTGTGGGTGATCATTTATATGCTTCTGGGCTGGGGAGGATGCTACAGAGTCATACACCTATCTGGACGCTGTTTCTCTTCTGTCCATCCAATAACTTTTGTCCTATGTGAACCGACACTGCTGGTACTGTTTTAATTCATAGGGGTGTAATAATGGGGTGCTCCAAATGGATATGAATGTAGAGGTCCTATTGCACGTGAATAATTACAGAAACCACTGTCCTCCAGCAATGCTTTACAATTATCTATAAACCTCTCATCACAGTTGTTGGGATGGTAATGTCCCCTACATGGTGTACAGTTGTGTCCCCTGTCCTGAAGGCCAGTATGAGAGTATCTTGTATCCTGGTTTTTGTTTTTTTAACCCCAGCCTCACGCTAATCTAGTGTGAATGTAAAGATCTAGGCTTGTACCTTGATATGTCGGTCTTGGACCTATCCTGGCCCTGGAGAGCCTCACCAAGTGTGTTCTCCATCGTCACAAGGGACCACTGTCTTGTCACGGGATGGAGCATATAGCACAGTGGTGGCAGCATACTGCCATACAGTGTTCTGGATTGTTCCTAATGTGGCCAGATTGTTTTTATCAATGCCACAGCAGTGGTGGCCTACTGGCCCACTCGTGTTAGGTTCCACTGCTATAATTGAACCTGAATTCCTACGCTGTTATCCCTTGCGTGTATGTATGTACATATGTGGTTTGTGTGTTAAACACTATGGCCCTCATTCCGATTCCGGCGGGCGGCGGAGGCCGCCCGCCAGAATTCCGCCCTCCATAATACCGCTCCGCGGTCAGAAGACCGTGGAGGGTATTATGAGTTTTTCCCTGGGCTGGCGGGCGGTCTCCAAAAGACCGCCCGCCAGCCCAGGGAAAAACTCCCTTCCCACGAGGATGCCGGCTCGTAATAGAGCCGGCGGAGTGGGAAGGTGCGACGGGTGCTGTTGCACCCGTCGCGTATTTCACTGTCTGCAAGGCAGACAGTGAAATACATTTTGGGGCCCTCTTACGGGGGACCCTGCAGTGCCCATGCCGTTGGCATGGGCACTGCAGGGGCCCCCAGGGGCCCCGCGACTCCCCCTCCCGCCATCCGGTTCCCGGCGGGAGAACCGCCAGGAACTGGATGGCGGGAGGGGGAGTCGGAATCCCCAAGCCGGCGCAGCAAGCTGCGCCGGCTTGGAGGATTCCTTGGGGGCAGCGGGAAACCGGCGGGAGACCGCCGGTTTCCCTTCTCTGACCGTGGCTAAGCCGCCGCGGTCAGAATGCCCCGCGGGGCACCGCCGGCCTGTCGGCGGTGCTCCCGCGTGCCGCGGCCCTGGCAGTTCTATACCGCCAGGGTCGTAATGAGGGCCTATATATGTCTGATTTAAACAGACTGAAGGAGGCCCATGGGTTTCATTTTGGAAGCCCCCTAGCCTGCTCATGTGCACAAGATGGGGATGATGTTACTTTACCAGACAGTGGAAATGTATTGCTGGTATTCCTGAGGGATTGAGACCTAGACAAGGAAGTGGGGAAAATGGAGGGGAAAGAGGAGGCAAGCTTCCCTTAGAAATTCAACGAGGTCCTTTTGTTGCAGATAACTGTTAATTAGTCTCCATTTGGTGGATGGTAAGGGTCAGATGTCAGATGTGGCAGTGATGTCAGGTGCAGAATGCTCACACCTATTTGTGCCTCTGTTGTGAGTGCCTCAGCATGGAGATGACCCATATAGGCGGAGCATCACTGTAGACAAAGGCTCAGTCTGGAAAACAGGCTGAAAAGGACACATGAAAAGAAGAATTGAACCAAACTGGTTCTAGAATTGTAGACACTGTATAAATAAACCCTGTCTGCTGTAACTTTAAATGAGTGGGAGCTGCTACTCCACTTGTTCCAGTTCCATGTTCTCTTCCACCGAGGAGTAATTCACAGGATACCCAGAGGACTACTGAGAGCCAGTACCCCAGAGGTAAAGGAAAATCACCTGGAGTCCGACCTGAGGAATAGATGTTCCTTGTCGTAGAATGCCTCTAAAAGACCTGCCCGGAAGAAGATGGGAAGGACAAGCTAACCTTCGATGATAGCTAGTTACTGGTGTGGGAAAGAGCAATTGACCCCGGTGATGGAGGCCCAGCTGACAGAGACTCGTGGAAGAATGACTGGTGTGTTCCATGCTCCGAACTGGTCACCTTTACCATTGCATAGAATTTGCAACACTGCAGAAGGGTGGTTGAGCAGAACGTCCTGCAAACCTTACAGTCATAGCCATGGCCCTTTTGCCAAGTGTACCCGAGCACTCAGCACCATTCAGACAGTGAATACTGCTAAACACCAGCGCTCGACAAATGTGCCTGAATCGACTTTGCTGTCGCAGCCATGGAGCTTGGACCAAGTGTTCCCAAAAGGGCTTATTTCATGGCACTATCCCAGACATGTGTCCCTGCAGACTATACCACTGCAAGTGAGCGGCTGCCTCAAGGCACTGTTCAGGGGATGCCTAAGAGAATATGGATACGCTGAGGTGCTGAGCGGTAGTGTCCCCAATTGGACCGACCTGGTGCTTCTGCACTAGAGCACCTAGAAGTCACGCAGGTATCATCTTTGAACCAGTGACCAGAAACAGACCAGGGAAGATTAGGCTGCTGAATCGACAACCCCTCATTCCAAGAGGAAAGAGGGCATGCTGTAAACTGAGGGCCTATCTGCCACAGGCACCAAATGCCTGGGAGAGGGCCTCTGACTGAAGTCAGCTACATGCCTGCTGCTACCTCAGGACAATACTGCATGGCACATGTATGCTTGAAAGGAGTGAAGCAGTCACACAATATACCTGCAGCTGGCCCGTCTTCCCTGCTCACTGGAGAACCAGGACTGGACTAAGGTCTACAGTAGATCAAAATTTTGGATGAGATCAACATTGAAAGACTGAGTGCTAGGTAGTGCCTACCAGACCAAAGGGAGGAGGGCTGCACCTGTGTTGAAACCTACACTGAGGTAGCTTAGACAAATGAGGGAAAAATAGGAACAGAATTTGTATCCTTGCCAGGAACCAGGAGTCCTTCATCAGAGACTTTGAGTACCTGATACTTTCGTGTAGAGTTTAGTATTGAGTTTTAATAGCTATTATAGTACTTTTATCTGTACAAAGGTAAGCACTAAGCTGAATATTCACAGTACTGAACTGCTGGGTATCTGTTGAGTGCTGAACCTGTTGCACACCCACATTAACCTTCCTGAAAACTGCTTGCTACCATTATCACTGAGTTTCAATAGCTGAAGGAGTTGTAGCTGGCCTAGTTTGCACCCCCCCCAGACCCCACAGCTGTGGAATAATTGGCCCTGCTTGGTCCGTGGCACTCCTAACAGCGTCTGACATCAGTCATTACTTTTTAGGTGATGCAAACACATGAGAGGAGACACAAACTGGATACATGATAGTAGCTGACCTTGTCTACTAATGTGGGTGTTTTAAAGGGTTCTAAGACATTTCACACCGTGACCTGCACAGTATGCCGGTCACTATACAGCAGTGAGAGCAGTGACATTTCTGCCACACAAGGGCTCTCTCTCTTTCTCTTCTTTCTCCCAACACACCAAACATTGGGGGTAATTACCGCCACCGGCATGGCGGTCCAGACTGCCATATAATGATGGAGCCTAAGCTCCACGGTGGAAAACACCGCCACTGCCAGCAGTAAGCCTGGCTGTGGTGGTGTTTTCCTATCCGGCAGGGCAGCACTGCCAGCAGAGCTGCTCTCCGGATAATGATACCCATTCTGCCAGTCTTTTCCTGGCGGTTTACACTGCCAGGGAAAGACTGGAGGAATGGGTGTCTTGGGGTGACTTGGACCCCCCCTGGGTTCCCCTGCACTGCCCATGCACTTGGCATGGGCAGTGCAAGGGCTCCCGTGCAGTGCACGATTTTTAGGCAGCGATCTGCGCGACGGTTGCTGCTGCACCTGCCGCACACCAACATTGGCGGCGGTTCCATATGGAGCTGCCGTCAATCTTAAGGCCCTGTTCCCTGCTGGGCCGGCAGGCAGAAACACTGTTTCCGCCCGCCGGCCCAGCAGGGAAAACTTTATGCGGCCGGCGGGGGGGCCGGTACGCTGGCGGTCTTTTGTTCACTACCAGCGATGATCTCGGCGGTTTTTACCGCCGAGATCATAATGAGGGCCATTATTTTTTATGCCTAACTGCTGCTCTTCCTTATGCTGTTTGGTGAGTCGGAAGAGAGGCTCCAGGACATGTGGGAAGCAGCGTGTCATGACCAGATGTCTAACGTCATTGCAGGTCTGACCTCTGCCTGTGTTTTTTCCCCTCTTTCTCTCACTTTTCCGCCTCCACATCCATGCTGAACATGAAGATGGTCACTCATGCTCATGTGCAAGGTTTCAATTTTGAATTGCCTGTTAGTGCACCTACTGACTTATTTCAGGAAGAATGCTCATCAGGTAAGGGTCCCCTGCTCTGAACAGTTTTGTTGCGAGATTTCTTTACATCTTTAGAACTTTAATAATGCACATACACTTGAGGAAGAGGGACTATGTGAAGGCCATTTCTTTCTTTTATTCTAGATCTTGCTCACCTCCTAGTAAGTAGTGAAGTTTTCAGGAGAGAATAAGCTTAAGGCCCAGATTGATAAAAAGTGGCGCAGCGCTGTGGTAAATTTTGCCACTTTGGAAACGGAGGAACGTGCTCAATTTACCATACGGCACATCCCTGTGTTTCCCCCTGCGCCGGCGCTAAATTTAGCAGCCAGCGCCAATGCAGGCATCCTTGCACCATAGTGCAAGGGTGTCTGTGTCGAGGGGTGCGATTGTTTTTGTGCAGGAAGGTGTCCCTTCCTGCACATAAACAAGCTACAATGGCGATTTGGCACTTCTATATGTGCTGGTGGATGCAGCACACATAGAAGTACCAAATTGTCATTTTTGAATGATTGTTTATGTGCAAGAAGGGAGAACTTCCTGCACATAAACAATCATTTATGGCCTTTTGCTCTTTCTGTGTGTGCTGCAGAAAGCAAAAACGAGGAGGAATAAAAGTATTCCTTCTTGTTGCGCCATGTTAGTGACACCCCTGGGGTGGTGTTCGTTTTTGGCGTTGCCGCAGATTTGCAATTTCTCGTAAATCTGGGGCAGCATCAAAAGCAATGGGTGTTGCGGTGGAATGTCCACAACAACAACCCATGTCATGCCACTCATCCTCAGAAAACTGCGTCAGAGAGGTCTATATCTACAAAGAGGCATTAAGCCACAAACAAGTGGGTTAATGCCTCCTTGTAAATATGAGAGAGTAGCGCGTCCGGAGCGTCACTAAATGTGATGCTCCATGTGACACTAGGGCCTTGTAAATCTAGCCCTAAGACTTTTTGACAACATGGGCTTGATTTAGATGTTGACCGTAACGATAATGTCGTCCAGTTTTTGACTGAACCCATCCTCTGCCATGATGGTCTGCCCACCGTATTTAAATGTTGGTGGTCCCACAGCCAAAAGCCCTCATTTGAACTGATGTCTCCACCAAGAAACACCGCCTGCATCAGCAGTGGGATAGGGAAAAGTGTTTGCCGGTGAGATTTCAGCCACCCATCCTGCCATGCAGATTTGGATGTGCCTTACCACCAAGCAAAAGGTGGCAGTCCGACCTCCACATCTGAGATGGTGAATTAGGGGGAAAAAGGGGAGAAGTCACCTTTTTTCCTTATCCCACATTTGTCTTCAGTTGAACATGACAGAACAGCACCTGCAGTCACTGCTACCACCGAACCAAGGAGAAAAAACAACTCCCCCATCGTCGAACTCAAAGGTAGGAATGCCGCATTGCCAGGATACATTGGATGGGCACTGCATGAGAGGTTGGGACCACTGTAGGTATATATATATATATATCACAATAATTTTTTTAATCATTGTGACATTCATTTGTCAGGGAGACAATTGTGTCAAATATGGCTGGGGACACACTGGCATAACACGCATATTGCACACATACACACGTCATTGTGGTGTCATTATTTATTGCCAAATGAATGGTGGCACTACAATGACAGTACAATCACACTTGACAACGGTGTCCATGGGTGTGCGTTGCAAAGGGACCTGTACTGGTAGGTTTGTGCTATCTGTTGTGTAGGTGATTCAGTATGTGCATGTGTGTGTGAATTGGCTGGTTGAGGTGGAGGGAGCTGGAGTGGGTGGCATGGTTGCGCCTGTGTCACTTGCATGTGTGATCGATGTAGTTGCGTATGTTGTGCTGCTGTGTGACGCATTTGGGTAAGTGTTGTTGTGTGGTGGATGTTGTCGTGATGTGTGTAGTTGTGCTTGTGTGTGAGTGTGTTTGTGTAGCTGAGTGTGTAGCTGTATTGGTTGTTGTGGTTCGGTCATGTGGGTGCAGTATCAATGGTGTGTGTGCTGTCATGAATGAATGTCAATGTGTGTTTTTGGCATGTACAGATTGGTGATGATGGTGTAATCGATGATGGTGTGAATGTGTTGTGTCGTGTATAGTGCAGGGGGGCACATATGGCTAAGGGACAATGTGTCTGTGTGTGTCACTTACCTCTATGCCAAAGCCACGGCCATTATACGAATTGGGTCCTGTCACATCTCCCTTCATCAGCAATCCGTCACCAGTACACCACCTGCAGAGCTGTAACATCTAAATACAGCAGGCGGCACACTGACTCGACTGTCTTTTCAAGTCCGCCACCAATGTAGGTTGGCGCTAACACCGTAAAGATCTAAATCAGGCCCCGGATCTTCTATGCAATGTAATTTCCCCTGATAACTAAACCTGTGTTACAAGAAGATGTCCCTTTGGATTCACAAACTCTGAAGAAGAGGAATTAGAGGCTACCTACTCAGAACGAAGGAGGAAATATATTGATAAACAGATGCTACCCAAGATATTGACAGGCATATTCCACAATATGGGTTTTGTAGTTGTATTTATTTATATAACACTAGATACTCCTGACAAGGCATTGAAGTGAGCACCACACTAATCCGGAATCGAAAGTTACTAGTTAGTCCAGTATTAAAATATATTCTTGACTACTAGGATTAGTACTGTGGGCCCAAACAAACCATGCCATGCCATGCCATGCATTCACTCCAGTCTTTTGGTGATTAAATTAATGGGATGTATTGTGGTTATTAGCAGGGGAGGAGAGTTACACATGTAAATGGTCATTGCGATTGATGGACAGCAAGAGGATGTTATATATTGTTAGGCTGCAAGAGAATTACTTTCATAAAAGGAGAGGTTGTGATGTTGTAAATGAGCTATGGGCAGTTTGCAGAAATACAATATGAGAGAATAAGGTCAACATGAGTTAGGTCTGCTCTTTGGAACACTTTTTGATGTGCTATTAACTTTAGCACCATGTAACAAATCTTCACAAAACTGTCAAAAAAAAGAAAGTTTATCCATCGCAGCTCCTTTCTGGAAAGTTTGAGGGTGAGCCATCAAGCAGGGGCTGAGAAAAAAGGGGAATCCAAAATGCAAAATCCCCATCTATTTTACATAGTTTAAGATGGGCTACTTCAAAAACTGCTGAATGGAGGTACACCACATTTGGCATGAAGCTAGATCTTGGTCCACAGATTGTGCTTTTTGTAATTTGGTGTAAATGTATTCAGTAGTTTTTGAAAAATGAATGCTCAAAAATAATTGAATATCTGGATGGTTGGGCTGCTCACAAGAGTCTCTTGCAGGAGTGCCCATTTAAAAATAGAGCGTTCAGATTGGCTTAGCGAGCTTTATTACCCTTGGGTCATCTCAATCCTGCGGGAGCCACACTTCTGCGAGCACTCCAATTGTCTGCCAGCAACATGAGAAAAATGTTGCTAGCAGCAAATCCAGGAACAGGACTTAGAGCCTGACTTAGATTTCAGTGGATGGGTTACTCCATCAAAACGGTGACGCATATGTTGTCTGCCAAAATATATATCATATAAAGAATAATGGGATTTATATTTTGACAGATGGGATATCCGTCATGGTTGTGACTGAGAAACCAGTTCACCAAAATCTAAATCAGGCAATTAGTCTTTCTTAAACTTAAAGAAAAAATAATATAAAGGTGCAAGGTATAGATACCCTAACACTCTAGGCCCAATGGGGTGACTCAGAGGGATCCCCGAGGGGTAATAGGAAACAAAAAGGCAAAAAATGGCACAACCCTGTGAGACTCACATGATCGGGAACAAAAATAAAAATGGACGACGGCCCACATTTAATTACCTTATGCCCTGAGAGCCCATCCTGAGGCTGTGATCATGAAGGGGAGTGGGGCTATGTTGCTACCCTCCACCAGCCTCCAGAGGCTATTAGGAGCCCAGCCCCAGGGCCAAAATCATTTTTATGGGAGGGGGCAATCAGGCCCCCTTCCTGAGTCCACAAGGGTCCTGGGAAGCCCACCCAAAGCCTAAATTCACTTATATTGGGGCAGGAGGTGTGCAACCTACTCCCTGAGCCTTCAGAGGCCCCGGGAAGCTCACCTCCAGGGCCGAAATTTCTTTAAATGGGGGCACACTACTCCCTATTTGTGCTGCTATAAGCCCCAGGTAGCCCACCACCCCGGTCGAAACTTTATAAAATGGGAAGGGAGGGCCACGTGGCCCCCATCCCCTAGCCTTGAAAGACTCCAAGGAGCCCAAACACCAGGCAAAAATGTAATAAAACAGGGGAGGGGCCTGCATGGCCCCCTTACCTGAGCCATTAATGGCCCATCGGGCCCGATCCCTCAGATCCAGTTCAGATGCTATGTCCAGGGGAGCCCATCATGGGACATAACTGTTTCCCTACCCACATGTTTGCTTTCGCTTGACGGAAGCATTTTTCAAATCACCCGCCAACTGGGAGCAAACACCAAGTCCGCTCTTAATGGGCAGCGGCTTTACTGGGAGTGGACTTTTGATCTGTTTCGCTGCTCGCACTGATGCGGGCAGGAAAACAGATCAAAAGATTGCTCCTGCCTGGAGGGAGCATCATTAGGAGCTGCTCCCTACAGGCGAGAGCAATGCTGGCTCCTCCTATATGTGAGGAGCTGGCTGGGGCCGGGGGGGCTTGGGGCTCCCTCCAGAGCCCCCAACAACAATATGGTGGTTGCTCTGGTGCCCACCCACAGTAGAAGGCACCAAGGGATGGGGTCCTGGGGCCACGTTCGCCCTCCTCACCTATATATACAAGGCTGGGTGAGGGGGCCAAGTGTCCTCCCTCCTTTTAATAAAAAAAACTGCCATGGGTGATGGAGTCCCCAGGGCCAAATGAGGCTAGGGGATGCGGGCCACACCCCACCTCCACTTTAAAGAAACAAAATGTTGCCCTGGGGGATGGAACCCCAGGGGTTAATGTGGCTCGGGGGAAGGGGACACACAGCCCTTCTCCCCTTTAAAAAAAAAAGGCCCTGGGAGACTAAGGCCGTCATTATGACATTGGCAGTAAATCACGCTTACCACCACGGTGACAGCCACCAACATACTGTCAGTGAGGCGAACATCCATTTGCGATATTATGACACAAACACACTAAGCCGACAGAATACTGACACAAACACATATCCGCCAGACCAAAGGTAAGTGTTAAACTGTCTGTACTAACACCCACACCGTCATGCCAACAAAACAGCGCCCTCCACATTATGATCAAGGAATCACCACGGAAGACACTCAACAGCGTTAAACCATTGGTGATACACACCGGCGAGATCAGAATGGCCACTCAAATACAAAACAACACAACATTGGCCAATACCAAAAACACACACCTGACACTAATACACACCCACACCCACAGCACTATAAAGCACCCACCCACATAACCCACAATGCTTTACGAGCACAAGAAATAGCCAAGAGACAGGCACGCAACCACAGACACAACTACACACACACCACTAACACCCAACCATCCGTCACGCACCCCACACCCCACCACATTATTCAACACCCACTGCACGCACAACACAAACCACACAACACCCATGTCCCCACAAAGGCCCCCCCGTTTAACCGATGAGGAGTTGTGGGTCATGGTGGGGAAAATAATCAGGGTAGAGCCACAACTGATTGGAGTACAGATACAGCAAATATCCATAGCAAGGAAGATGGAGCTATGGCGGAGAATTGTGGACCGGGTGAACGCTGTGGGACAGCATCCAAGAACAAGGGACGACATCAGGAAGAGGTGGAATGACCTACGGGGGAAGGTACGTTGCATGGCAGCAGGGCACCAGCTCGCCATCCAGAGAACTGGCGGTGGACCCCCACCTCCTCCACACAATTGACAGCATAGAAGAAGCAGGTCTTGGCAATACTGCATCCTGAGGGACTCACTGGAGCTGCCAGAGGACTGGACACTGGTGAATCAACATTTACAACCTATCACCCCCCCTACCTACATGCAATCTCACCCCCCCACCCTGACTCCCATCACTCCACTCCAACCCACACAGTGTACCTACACATATGACTAACCCCAATGCCAAGCCCTGCATGCCATACCCCCTGCATGTACAGCCCTCCCAGCCCTGCATGCACACCCACCACCTATGCATGCACAGCATGGAGAACTAACAATCCCACAATCCATCAGCATACACAAACAAAGGTGGCAGGACAACAGCAACGATATAGGGGACACTAGGGATATAGAATATATCACAGACATGATGCATAATACATCACTTACATCCCCGCAGGTGCCGCAGCCAATCCCAGCAGCGAAGAGGTGCCACGGCTATCCAGTCCCCCAACAGAAGATGCCCCCGGTGATGACAGTAACTCTGGACAGCTGGATCTGGATGAAATTCCTAGCCCATCAGGGACCACTGGTCAGTCGCCCATCCCAGCCCACTCCCAGTCCACCACAAAGCCTCCCCCTCAGTATCCACCACCACAGCACCCACCCAATGTCCCCACACCTCTGTCCCCAGGACGCATCAATCAGCAGTGTGCCCACCTGTACAGGGACCCCAGTCCACACCTCACAGCCAAGACAATCAGGGTCCTGGGGTCAGTGGCAGTGGGCACACTGTTCAGGGGACACAGGCACAGGGGGGCAGCGACACTGGGAGGAAAGCTATGCACCAGGGGGAGGACAGGCCCAGGGAACCAACTGTCCTGGAGGTACTTATTGATGTCCTCAGTGCTTACCAACAATTCCAGGACAAGATGTGCCAGATTCTTGACATCAAGCTGGAGAACCAGCGGCTGCAGGAGGTAGACCATCAGGAGTTCAGGAAAGATTTGCAGGCCCTCATCACCACTGTGGTCTCCATAGCAGGGGTGCTGGCTGACATGGCCAACATAGTGAGGGAATATACAGTAAACCAGCAGGCCCCTTCCACTAGCCAGTCAACTGAACAGCCCACCACATCTGCTACAGCTAGTAGATAGGGGGCCCTGCCCAGGACCCACAGGCCACCAGTACCCCTCCCCTTGCAGAAGGTGAACCACCCCGCAAATGTTCCCTGCGACCCAGACAGATGCCAGAGACACTTGCCAAGACCAAAACCACCACCAGGAAATGAGACCCTCCTGAATGTCCCCCTTGTGTCCCACTCTGTCAACTTGCCCACTTTGAACTGTCTTTGCTCCCCTTCCTATGGCCCCTTGGACACTGGACCTGTGCTACAAACAGACTGGACCAATACCCCGGACTTACCTCTACCATCACCCCATTCCATTGCACTATTCTGTCTATAAATTTCACTACAATAAACACCCTTGAACACAACTTGACTGACAGTGCTTTATGTGAAGAAAATGTGCAATTATGATAACAGTTACATCTTGTGCAAATGACCTGAACTCTGTGATAGCATACAAAAAATGACCTGTAGCTCTCTGTAATCATCACCTCAGTACACAGTTGTCATAACATCAACATCTGCAAAATGAGACGGCATAGGTGACAGTCAGTTGAGATACGAAGGAATTGATTGTCAACATGCAACAGCCACACTTAAAGGATAAAAAGTCGGAGAAATGGTCAGTTCCACTGTCTCACCGGTGTGTCATTGGAAGTACTGCTGTATAACTGATGTTCTATTGTCCATATCCTCATCCCCTGCCTCCTCATCCTCACTGTCCTCAGGGTCCACTGCTGCCATAGGGCCATGTCCAACCTTCTCCTCCTGCAGATAAGGCACATGTCATATGAGGGCCAGGTTGTGCAACATGCAGCATGCTACAACTATCTGGCAAACCTTTTCAGGGGAGTAGCACAGGGATCCACCTGTCAGATGGAGGCATCTGAACCTGGCCTTCAGGAGGCCGAAGGTACGTTCTATGATCTGCCTGGTTCACCCATGTGCATCATTATACCGATTCTCAGCCCCTGCACTGGCATTCCACACAGGGGTCAGGAGAGGCACCTTTAAGTATTGATGGACAAATATTAGCCTTCCACACAATGTTATGGGGGATGACTCCAGAAGGCATGCACTGACATACATTGGGTGGGGACTCTGGCTCGCCTATTAGCCACACCCTGTGCCTCTGTAGTTGTGCCATCACATTGGGGGTGCTGCTATTCCTCAGGACAAAGGAGTCATGCACCAACCCAGGATACTTGGCAGTGACGTAGGAGATGTACTGGTCTGCCAGGCACACCATTTGCACATTGAGTGAGTGGAAACTCTTCGGATTCCTGAATACCTGTTCATTGTGCTGGGGGTCAGGGGGCACAAATGCATATGTGTTCCATCAATCACCCCAATAATATTTGGTATATGTCCCATTGCATTGAATCCAGCCTTCACAGTGGTCAAATCTTCCACTTGGGGGAAAGCGATGTAGCTGCACATGTGTTTGACCAAGGCAGACAAAACCCTTGCCAGCACTATTGAGAACATTGGCTGTGACTTTGAGCTGCAAGCCCACTGTCACTTGGAAAGAACCAGTTGCCAGGAAATGAAGCACTGATAGAACTTGCACAAGAGGGGGAATCCCAATGGAATGACTGATAGCTGAAATCAGATCAGGCTCCAATTGAGTACACAGCTCTGTGACTGTGTCCCTTTCCAGTCCAGAGGTCAGTATTATGTGCCTGTCCTTCAGTGTAGCAAGGGGTCTGTACACTAGGTCTTGTCTCCTCCTCCTATTCCTCCTCAGTGGTAGGTATCTAAGGGACACAACAGTTAGTAGGGTGTCACAAATTGAACAATGGAACCACCACCTCAGTGTACATAGAGCATGTATGTAATCATACAATGTAAATGGCAATGTATGTGCAATTTATAGGAATTAGGTAGTTTCCAATTTCTGAATGTTGTCCACCACCATAAAATGGCGACCGCCTGTCCTGTAAGTATGGACAGGTGAAAGTGATGTAACTTCGCCGGCGTTGTGCGTCATGGTAGGAGGTGGTCTTGCACCGCCGTGCTATTCCTCCTTGGCTTACATGGGGCTCTATGGAGTACAGTGTCCAATGAGGATCACAGGCGGTAGTGACGGTTTACACTGCTGCGGACGTGACCATCATTTTCTGTCTAAAACCTCACTTGATTCCTGACTTTTCCCAGGACAAAACCTCCACTGCGTGTGTTGCTGTGATCTGTTTCTGGATCCTGCCATGGCCCGTGTGAGAGGGGAAAGGGCTCTGCCTTCATTTCGGAGGAATTAGAGCGCCTGGTAGATGGGGTCCTACCCCTGTATGGGCCTCCCGACCAACAGGTAAGCACACCATAGGCATGATGCATGTGACAAGGTTGCATGGAGATGTGTGTGCTAACAGTGTGTAATTTGGGTGGGGATTACGTCTGGTGGGAGTGTACCTGCAGTGCTCCAGGTGAAGTGTGTGCCAATGGAGATGGAAATGGTATTTGTGGGCCAAATGTGTGACAGGCTGGGTTGTATGGTTAATGGTGTCCTCCTGTCTGTTTTACCTCTGTAGGTCAGTACCCATCAGAAGAAGGGATTGTGGCGTGCCATCGCCAAGGACGTGCGGACCTGGGGGTCTCTAGCAGGCGGAGCACCCACTGTAGGAAAAGGTGGGAGGACCTGAGACACTGGGCCTGGAAGTCCGCAGAAGCCCAGCTGGGGATGGCCTCCCAAGGGCGGGGTGCCTGTCGGAACCTGACACCACTGATGGCTCGCACACTGGCGGTGGCCTACCTAGAGCTGGATGGATGCTTGAAGGCAGCACTGCAGCCACAAAGGGGGTGAGTGCAGTGAGTGTGAAAACAATTATTTCTGGGTGGCATGGGATCCTGGTAGTGGGTTTCAGTTAGTGGATGCCCCTTAATGCCAGCTCAGCCATTGCTGCGTGATTTAGCTCAAGGTAAATGGGTGTATAGCAAAATCTGGAAACGTAGATAGGTAGCATTCCATGTCCGACAGGGCTAAGTGGGTCCCAGGAGGAGTGCAGTCGGTGGTGGTTAGCTCTCATCTTGCTGTGGCACTTAGTAATATAATGCCAGTGTGATGCATAGTGCTCAATCATGATCCCTGTGTGTTGGTAATGTGTATGCCAACTGTGGTGTTGGTGCTGTAATTGACACAGTGCTCCCATTCTCTCCTCCCCACCCCCCATTTTCTTCTGTCATCCTGTACATGTGTGCATTAGCATAATCTGGCAGAGAATCAGGGGCACTGGAGACTGAGGGAGCTGCATCCCACAGAACCCAGGAGGCAGAGCCCACTGACGCCGAGGGGACCAGTGGGACAGAGGGCATGTGGGGCAGGACAGCAGAGACAGGATGTGACAACACTGACTCTGATTCCGCCTCTGATGGAAACTCCCTGGTGGTGGCAGACACCTCTGGAACCTCCCCAGATACAGGTACAGATGCCACCCCCGTACCAGCACTGCCCTCCCAGCAGCCCCCCACCAAGTTGTCCATGCCCGCTCACCCAGGAGGCTGGGCATCTCCTTCGCCCCAGGCACCTCAGGACCTGCCTCAGTGAGCCCTGCTGCCCTGAGTGAGGAGGCTTTTGACCTCCTGAGATCCATCTCTGTAGGGCAGTCAACCATTGTGAATGCCATCAAGAAACTGGCATCCCAGATGCAGCAATGCAATGCATACCTAGAGGGCATCCACGGTGGGTTGGTGGCCCTACAGAGATCGTTTCAGGGTCTGGCCTCCTCTCAGTGTCCCTGTTCCTACTGTCCCCCCTCCAACTACCACTTCCCAGTCCCAGTCTCCTCAACCCCAACCCATGCACAGATACAGACAAGCATGCACACAAAACATCACACAAGAATAGCACAGGCAACACACTTCAGGCCACAAGCACTCACACAAACAACAGACAGTTGCACACACAACCACATCCACTGTCTCCCCCTCCTCCTCCTCCTGCTCCTCCTCCCTCACAGTCACATCTGCACTCACACCTGCATGCACTACATCAACAGCCACCACCACCACCATCACCACGTCAAGCAGTACACATGCCTCACTTGCAGGCACCTCCACAACATCCATCCACGTGTCCCCTTTGTCCTCTTCCACTCTGTCTGCCCCCCTCCTAAGAGACACAAATGCATGCACTCAGGCAACCAACAGCCATCCACCTCACACATGCACACTGTCCATGCACCTGCACCCAAGTCCAGCAGACGTTCACCTCCGACAACCACTCCCATCCCTCCTCCCACATCCCGCCCCAACGTCCCTAAGAAGATTTTCCTTGCCCAACTTGACATCTTCCCTCCCTTTCCACCCCCTCGTATTGCTCTTAAGAGCAGGGTCCCAACGACCCAGCCTGACACCTTAGGTAAACAGTCTGCCACTGCTCCTGTCAAATCATCAGCTTCTGGCACAAAGGGGCCCTGGAGTGTGATGGCTGCCACTCCTACTGAGGGCACACCTCCAGCTCAGAAAGGGAGGACTATGGTGGTGAAAAGCAAGGGACAGGAGATGGGGACAGTGGAGGCACCTCCTAGTCATGGAGGCAAGGACACAAGTGACATGTCAAAGGCCAAGGGGACCCGTCACAAGAGGGGACACATGGATCCCCATCCACCAGCAAAAAAAGTGAAGGTTCCCACTCTACCAGCAAAGAAAGTGAAGGTTCCCACTCCACAAGCAAAGAAAGGGAAGGTTCCCACTCCACCACCAATGAAAGGGAAGGTTCCCACTCAACCACCAATCAAAGAGAAGAGGCCCACTCCACCAGCAGAGGGCAAGGAGCCCCCACCTCCAGCACAGACACAGCAGCCCTCACCTCCAGCAGAGACACAGCAGCAGCCCTCACCTCCAGCAGAGACACAGCAGCTCTCAACACCAGTGGAGACATCGCAGCCCTCACCTCCAGCAGAGACATTGCAGTCCTCACCTCCAGCAGAGACACTGCAGCCCTCACCTCCAGCAGAGACACTGCAGCTCTCACCTCAAGCACAGGTGCAGCAGTCCTCACCTGCAGCAAAGTCCAAGGAGCCCCCATCTCAAGCACAGGCACAGCAGCCCTCACCACCAGCAGAGACACAGCAGCCCTCACCTCAAGCAGAGACACAGCAGCCCTCACCTCCAGCAGACACAGCAGCCCTCACCTCCAGCAAAGACACTGCAGCCCTCACCTTTAGCACAGGCACAGTAGTCCTCATCTCCAGCAGAGCCCAAGGAGCCCCCACCTCCAGCAGAGGCACAGCAGCCCTCACCTCCAGCAGAGGGCAAGGAGCCCCCACCTCCAGCATAGGCACAGCAGCCCTCACCTCCAGCAGAGGGCAAGGAGCCCCCACCTCCAGCACAGGCACAGCAGCCCACACCTCCAGCACAGTCACAGCAGCCCCCACCTCCAGCACAGGCACAGAAGCCCTCACCTCCAGCAGAGACACAGCAGCCCTCACCTCCAGCAGAGGCACAGCAGCCCTCACCTCCAGCAGAGGGCATGTAGGCCACCATCCATGGACTGTTGTACAAGGATCCCACTCCAGAACCAGTGGGCAAGATCCTCACTTCAGAAACTGTGGCCTTGCACTCCCCAACAAAGACAAAGGAGCATGAGCCACCTCCAGAACCAGTGGGGAAGTTCCCCACTTCAGAGACTGTGGCCTTGCACTCCCCAGGAAAGATATAGGGGCATGGAGCCCCCTCCAGAACCAGTTCCCCACTTCAGCTGAGGTGCCCCCAAACCCTCTCCCCTCAGATGCCTGCCCATTTCCAACATGATGCCTCCAAACAGTGGATTCTGGAAGTTGTCAGAAGTCAAGTTGGGCCTTGGACTGTGCCAGGAGGCCATTTTGTACTTTGGACTGGCCATTGGCCCATTCTGAACATTGTCACCTGCATTTGAATGGACAATATGGTGGCTGTTGGCATCAAATTACAGTTTTTGCTGATTCTCATAGTGGTCCTTGTTTTTTTTTAATGTGTGTCATGTTGCATTGGTTTAACTCTGCTGCTGGTCCTGTGTATGGTGTGTGTGTGTGAATGGTGTGTGTTGTGCGTGTGTTGTCACTCTCCTTTTCCTCTCTCCGTCCCTTGTGTGCTAGGTGGCTGTACTCACCATCTTCGTCAGCGTTGGTGTTCCATGAGGGCCATGGCATAGAATAGCATTGGGAAGACTTGAAGTTCGGGTTCCATGGCGGTGGCGGAGTCCTCTGTGTACCTGTTGGTGATTCTTTTGTTTTCTGCGCTATGTTTCCACCAGGCTTTTGATGGCGTTGGTACCTCCCCAGAAATCCTGGTGGTTTGCTATGTCATAATATGTTGGGGGGTACCTTGGCTTCCGCCTGGATGTTGATGGCTACTGCCGTGGTCAGTAGTGTTGACCCCATGGTGGTTGGTGTGGTACATTGGCTGTCTATGGGAGGTATCACCACCATGGTCATAATTTGGCAGTACTCACCGCCAGCCTGTTGCTGGTGTTACCACCACTTTATCACTCACAGCCAATGTCATAATGACCACACAGTTCCTTAGAGCCAGGCCCTGGGGCCAACCCCTCAATGCACATCGCTGAAGGCAGTGCACAGTGTCGGGTTAGCTGCTTTACAGGAGTTACCAACAGGGACTGGCATCAGGCAAGGCTTTGTTGCCAACGCCCCAAGGCGCACACCTGACATCTGTGCACAGTGTGGTTTTGGCTGCATGTAGGGGGTTAGCCACAGGGTCTGGCCGCAGGCCCTCATAACCTTTAGTAAAAAAAAAAACAGCCTTGGGGAATAGGGTCCCCAGGTCCTTTAAAAAACAAAAAGCCCTAGGGGATGAGGTCGACAACACTTATGAGGGTCAGTGAGGGGGCCCAAGTGGTCCCCCTCTCCTTTTAAAAAACAAAGGCCTTGGGGGATGGGGACCTATGGGATGGGATCCTAAGGAGGCTTAGAGAGGGGCCCCACAATTCCCTCTCCTTTTATTAAAAACAAAATGCCCCCAGGGATGGGATCCCCAGGATCAGGCCCAGTGGCCAACCCCACCACTGTGCACAGCCGAAAGCCATGTGCAGTGTAGGGTTGGCTGCCTTTGGAGGGTTGGCCACAAGGCTTGGATGAAGGCCAGGTCCTGTGCATAACCAAAAGCTATGAGTGGTGTGGTGTTAGCAGCCTTCACAGAGGTCCGCCACAGGGCCTGGCATCAGGCCAAGCCTCGTGGCCAATGCCCCACTGCGCATGGCCACAGCCCCTGCACAGCATGGGATTGGCTACATGTAAGGTTGGCTGCAGGGCCTGAACACATGCCAGGCAGGCCCTGCAGCAAATCTCCCGCTGCTCAAAAATGTATGTATCATAATTAAATAATAATGGAAAAAAAAGTTAAAGTAAAAGGTAAACACCACCATGGAAAAGCTGTCGGAATGGGGGCACTGAGGGGCTGCAGCACTGCCCATGCACTTGCCATGTTCAGTGCAGGGGCCCACATGCACAGCCCCATTGCGCATTTCACTGCCCAAATTACGGGTAGTGAAATGCGCAACAGGTGCTGCTGCACCCAACGCACCACAACATTGCAGCCGGCTCAATTACGAGCCAGCATCAATGTTGTGGTGAGTGTTCCGCTGGGCCAGCGGAAGACTCCTAAGATGGCGGGCAAAAGACCTCTAGTACTTGTGGTCTTTTGCCTGCAGTGGCTTCGGTGGTCCTACAAAAGGACAGCTGAAGTCGTAATGAGGCCTCTGATCTTTTACACAAAAAGAGATGTGTGGAATGCTAGAATTAATATCAGCTGTGTATTTGCCTTTACAAATGGTAACCAAGCGTATGCAAACCAGTCTTTACCTTGCCCTAAAATGGATGGTCCAGACTGTTACAGCACATCCCTCTGAGTGGGAACACAAGACTTAGGAATCAAGCTGCACTTCATTGATGACACCAAAATGGCTAAAACCAGCCTGGGATTGCTTCACTTCCATTAAGAGGGATGTGGTCTGGCAGCTGCCTTAAATTGTTCTTAATGGAAAAGGACAGAGGGTGAATTGCAAAAGGTTGGATTGGCATTGTAAGCAAAATACACTGGACTGGAATGCAGCTCAGAGTAATTACCTCTGGCTGAATTTAATTTAGCATTGCACTATTCACCTTTTTTCTTAGCTATGCCACAGGACTCAAGCTGCAACTCACTGATGAAGCCTAGAAAGGCAGATACTAATGTGAGCTTGTTTTTGCTCCTGTTGAGAATGTGGCCTGGCAATCTGGGATGGACTGTCATTGTTGGAGCAGAAATGAGGCACATTTGAATAAGCTTTCCCCCTTTCTGGAGTAACACTGCGAGTAAAACATTTATGGGACTGGAATGTATCATGAATTAATTCTCAGTAGCTGTGACTGCTTGAAGAATTACACACATCACTTTTTTAGGTTTCACCTGCACATCGCTTGTGCTATGGCGAAATCTATTTGATTAAATAAAAATAACAAAGGGGGCTTAAAGTCTGCCCATTACTTACCTCTTTTCACCATTGGCTGATCCCACATGGCTCTGACATCACTCTACTTACTATTGGCTGGCTCCCACGTGGGTCTCATTTGCGTGCTTCCTATTGGTCAGCACCTCCATGCTTACCTTTGGCTGGCTCCCATGTGGGTCTTGTTTCCTTGCTTCCTATTGGTTAGCAGCTCCTCTTCGCCTCCGACTTCGTCCATCTTTTCAGATTCTTTATCCATGCGGTGACAATTTGACCAAGTACTGCTTCCAGTGGCCAGTGTCCTTTCACTGGCCAGCAAGTACTATTTTTAATTTACTTTTCATGCACTGAGAGTGCGTATTTCTCGCTTACACCAGCAACGTGTTCTCTGGCTTATATTCCTCCAATCAATTCTTTGTGCACTTCTGTGTTTTCCATACTGTTTTCATGTTTGTTTCATTTTGTTTGCCTCTTCCTCTGCTTCTTTATCCCAGCACTACTTTTTCTCTGTGCACTTTTTAGTGAGGCATTGTTTTTTCTGTATGATAGTGTGTTAAATTGTATCTGTATATGTTGTGGTTCTGTATGGTCCCCATCTTTGTGAATGCCTTTGCATGGCTCAGCTGGTTTGAGTTTGAGTCACAGTGTAGTCTATGTAGAAGCCGGAGTGAGAAGAAACATCAGTGTTTGCTTGTAAGGAGGAGTGAAGGCTGCAGGACCCCTGGAACGTGCTGCAGGGAGTACAGGGCAGCAGAACCCAGGCACATCCTTGGAAGTGCTCCCTCCACTGCTTGCATTGCATCAGAACTAGCTACCAGGACTCAATCACACCTCTGACCCCTCCCCATCTAACACCATTGGAGTAGCAAACCCATCCCCTACCATGTTCACCCGAGCTGTCAGTATGCACAGCTGGAAGAGCCGGACTTTATGTGACAATCCCCCTGTTAAACAGGGTGAGGGTCATCTCTTGGGGGGCCACCCGGTGTCTTACTGTAGAAAACTCCTGATGATGGAGTTGGCGTTCAGCTGTAGCTGGACTGCAGTTCACAGTGGTAGGATTTCCTTATGGTCACAGCAGAAGTCTGGCTGCAGGGTAGCTAACCCTAACTGTGTGTTACTGGTTATGCACTTTTCTACCACAGACTGCATAAAAAATTGCACTCTTGGAACACACGTATTTCAGAGTCAACACCTACTTGTTCGCTGACAGACTTAAAGGCATAACACGGGTACTGGCATTCTTTACATGTGGTCACTTTACTGAATTACGTGAGGTTTTTAACAAAGAGTATCATACTAAAGGGTACATGATGTATTCCAGTACACAAGATGGAAATAAATGTTTGTTAAAAATAATTTTATTTTGAGTGGTCAGCAGTTGTGTCATCTCCGGGTGACTTATCGTATTTGCTTTCAAGGAAAGCCAGATGATTTATTGCTCATAGGCGTGCTCTGAATCAGCCAACAGAATCTGTTGCAACCCCTGTCCCTGTGACCCAACCATGGGTTGAAGGAGGAAGGGTGTGTGATGCCACTTTATACTGAAAAAAGAAGCAACCATTGTCCTGTTCCTGTCTCCAGATCCATTTTGTGTTTTGTAGCTTTTCAGTGTGGGGCACATATTCTTGGAAATAAAGAAAACTGAATAGACTGGATTAGGTAAAGCACAACATGGAAAACACTACAAGAAGTTGAACATACTATAATGACAAAAGCCAATCAAGTAATATGATCAGAATATTTTACAATAAATATTGAATAGATGGGTTCAGTGCCATAAATTGTTATACAAGTATACAGATTAGCAACAATGACACAAGATTGCTGTGTTATTGTTGCAGGGGGACAGATGATTTAGAAGCCAGATATCAGCTATCCAATGTGCAATCTTTCTTGTCCATTTTTTTGTAGTTTCATAAGTGTAAACCTGACTTGAAGGCACTGGCACGCTTTACTTGTGCTCCAGGGATCTTACACTCCTTCCGTCACTGCCGACCTATGTGAAATAGAAAATAAAGTGTAAGGGTGGGTCAGGGGTCATAATAGATTTGTGACTACCAAACCTTTTCAACAAGAAACATAACTATGCAGCAGGACTTCACACAGCGTTACGAGCAGACATCATCCTGATAAAATTGGGGTCCCCTCATTTAACACTGATAATTAAACAAAATACAGGACTTTAAAGAAAAACAAGAATTGGCAATCCCAAATTCGATTTGCCTATTGTTGGTGTCAAAGCTTTTTTTAACTTTAAGTTAAGTTTCACAGCACCTCGACTGCTCTGCAATGTGCAAAAAATGGCAAAGTCAATAGAATTTGCATAGGCAAAACCTATTGGCTTTGCCAATGCTTGTTGTTTTTCTCATTCTGGATATAAGGTCCGGTTCTGGTTTCTGTGCTTCAAGCCTGCTGGGGTTCCCTCCTAATTGGTGTTTAAGTTCTCATATCACAATTTTTTTTTACGGTAAAGGTCTCAGCAGCCAAGTGCAGCTCTTATGGCAGCAGGAGGCTGAAACCGAAGCTGTCTACCTGACCGATGAACTTTAAGGCACTGCTGAAGATTTTCTTCCCTGTAGTGGTGCCATTTCTCCCCACAGCCTTCAGGTGCTCACTTCTGGAGAAGTCAGAGTGTGTGGAAACAGAAGGATGCAACAGAGTTGACCTGGCGGCTTATGGCGAGCGATGAATCCAGGATGAAGCCGAGGTTGCGCGCATCGTTTGTTGCGGTGGGGGGTGTGGGGGTGCAGAGTGTAGTAGGCCACCAGGAGTCATCCAAGGCTGATGTGGAGGGTCCTAGGATGAGGATTTCGGTCTTGTCTAAGTTGAGCTTGAGGCAGTTCTCCTTCCTCCAGGCGCCGACGGCTTCTGTCCCGTTGTTGACGTTCTTCTTGACAGCTGTGGGGTTTTTGGTCAGTGAGATGATCAGCTGGGTGTGGTCTTCACAGGGGATGATGTTCAGTCCTTGATTTCTGATGATGGATGCAAGCGGGGCCATGTAGATGTTGAAGAGTGTGGGGCTCAGGAAGGAGCCCTGGGTACTCTGCAGCTGATCTCTGTAGGTTCTGACAGGTATGGTGGGAGTCTGACTCTGTGTTCTGCCAGTTAGGGAGAAGCGTATCCACTATAGGGCCTTGCCGTGGATGTCAGCTGCATGAAGTCTGGAGTAGAGGGTGTGATGGGAGACTGTGTCGAAGGCGGACAATGGGTCCAGTAGGATGAGGGCTGCTGTTTGGCTGTGGCTGAGGAGCAAGCAAATGTAATCTGTGGTGGTGAGGAGGGCAGTCTCCAAGCTGTGGTTGCCCTTGAAGTCTGATTGGGAGAAGTCCAGGATATTGTTATCCTCTATGTGTTTGCAGAGCTGTGCGCTGATGGCCTTTTCGATGACCTTGGCTGGGAAAGGCAACAGAGAGATGGCTGTAGTTCTTGAGGTCCAGGAGGTCGGCCGTGGGTTGCGTCAGGAGTGGGTGAATCTCGGCGTGCTTCCAGGGCTCGGGGAAGGTAGCCATCTCCATGGAGTAGTTGAGAATGTGGCGGAGCTCGGGTGCCATGAAAGTGTTGGCTTTGCTGAAAATGTAGTGGGGACAGGAATCAGGAATCAGTAGGGGCTCTGGAGTGGATGCTGCTCTTTTAATTTTGGGGGGTGATGTCCACACTCCATGTCAAGCAGAAGCTCTCTTTGATGAACAACTTGCTCCTTCCTTTGAAACCAAACACCTTAACAGAATGGTCCCCTGCATCAGTGACCATGATATAGCTGTCCAAAATGACTGCCACATCAAGTGCATATTAGACATTGCAGTGGAACTCTCCCTGGACCCCAAACTGCTGAATGCACATGCTGGTGGAGCTAAAGATGTTGATTCTTTTCTTTCCATTGTGTGCTACTACCACACAGCCAGAGTTCTAACACATAGCCAGCCCTATAGGTTTGATTAGCTTTTCCCAGCCTCCAAAGGCGAGGTTAAGCGTGCACCCAGTTGGCACGACACTCTCAACTTGGCCTCCCAATGCATCGCCTGCTGCTGACGGGAAAGGGTCTGAAACCACAGAGCTCAGGATCTTCATGAGGTTCAGCACAGGAGGGCAGTCAGTAGTTTCAGAGGCTTTGCAGGGCCTGCAACAGAACGGGCACTCTAGCCTTGGATTCCTAGGCAGGGCCAGACAGCAAACACATTCCTTGCTGATAATGTGGCCGCATGGTAAGTTCCTGGGTCTGTTTTCCTGCTGCTGGCTGGATTTTTCCCAGCAAACTTTGCATTCCATGAGACTGATCTCCCATTTTGTACTGCAGATCCTTCATTGTCCGTATGTGTTTTGACGGTCTCATGGACACTGCCATGGTTTCCTGGAGTAGGGATGGCTGTGCTGCGCAGGGATGTTTTCCATCTGTATTGATGACGGCGAACAGTTACACTTTAGTTAATAAAAAACATCAAGGTACTTGTCCTGCCAATGACACATTTACTGAAATGTGGAGGATATGTTTTGACTTTTGCTTCCCTCCAGTGGAAATAAAAAAATGCACTGCATTGCGATTAAATGTAGTTAAGGACATAGGGAGGTTGTCATTTCAAAATGAATTTGAATTGTACCATTTGCTAAGGAAAAGTCCTAGCCCCCTGATATACCTCTGTAAAAAATGGTTTCCTGGATGTTTTTCATTTTTTAGTTGTGTTTTTGTATCATTAGCGAAGTAATATAGCTTGGGTAGACATTGCTAATTCAGTTTGAATTTTTTTCTGGAGAACATATTTAAAAATGGGGGATGGGATGCAGGGATGATGTAATATTTCAAGATCCATGAGACCTATATACTTCATTTAGGTGCCAAAACATAGGTTTATAGAGACAGAAAATAAATCCTCGAAGCAACCCCTTTCGCCATTTTTCAAAATGGCAGTTCTATTATGTGTTTTAGCAATCATATTGGTAATTTCTTTTAATATTGTTTTTGTTTCAGGTTTTCTATTGCTTCAAATTCGTAAACATGAGTGAAGTAAGTAGTAGCAGTGCATCTTTACCCCCTGACAGAGTGTTGCTAACTACAAAATCTGAGGACTCCTTCAACAAAGAAAAATGTGTCATATGCCAAACTAATCCGAAAGAAAAGCTAATATCAACTACGCCTGGACAGAAGAGAATTCAAGATGAACACCATCTCCAGTCACAAACTATGCAACAGTATACACAGCTCTAAATAATTTCCAAAAGTGTGCATGCTCAGCTCGAAGACCAACCTATCCTGCCAATTTTCTGTGATGAAGATGTTTTCGATATTGTAGCTGACATCTTTATGAGCAATCCAATAGAATTGGATGATCTTTATCCAATGATGGGCATTTTCCCCATGACAAAAGTTGTGCTGCGGTGTGCAGGAAATTATCTCCGTGGATGTGGCATAGATAATGTACTTATTGAGACTGAAATCTTTCAGACCAAAACTGTCCAGTCAGTATTTAGTAGAATTCATTTTGTTCACTCATCACAAGTTATAATCCTCATATCTGAGGCAACAGAAACATTGCATTGGAATGATTTCTGGAACAAGATTGACAAATTAGGTTTTGCATATTTTATCACAGAAGTGAACAAGGCACAGGGTGAACTCCAATCAAAAGACATAATGCAAAGCCAGGCAATGTTCAATACGGTCACTTCAAAATCAGAAAACCTGAAAATCAAGTTTGTAGAGTTTGTCAAAGAATGTGAAGAAAAATCAGAACTTTGCAAGTACTGGGGAAATGTTTTACACATGATAGCCCTAGTGAAAACTTGGTACATGTCAATCGGGAAGGTGATTGGGAGCTACACGTGAAGACTGTGGTGTCACTGATTACTGTGTTTCATGCATTCGTTTGCATAAACTACCTGAGATAAGGGTCCTGGTATTTGAAAATAACGAAGAAGCTAGAGGTGAAAAAACATACCTCTACAGAAAATTAATCCAAAGACATTTTGTGGTGAAAGACAGAGAGGGAGGGAAAGATCAATGCTGGGGCTCCACATATGAAACTGGAACAGATGATCCACAAATTGCAGAAAAGCTCCAAGGGAATTGTTGGTCAGATATGAAAAGCGAGTATGTTGCTCAATGGCAGCTAGTTTACCATGAAATCCTTTCTATTTTCAATGTTTTCAGTCAGATGAATATTTCAAAATTATTGGACTCTCATGAAACTGTTCCTCACCACGAACTTGTAGGAAGGAGCAGGGGGCATTTCAAGAAAGTTGTTGAAAGCCTTCTTTGTTTCGTGCAGCAGTAAAGAAACACCTTTAAAATGACTGAGCCTGTGCTACTACACAACTTTGTGACTAAACAATATGTGGATAACGATATAAAGACACATCTACTAGATGCCCTGGAACATGGATCAAAACTATATGCAGAATTGAAGCAGGAGAGATTTGTATTGAAAGAGAAAATGCTGTTTGACATATTCACTAAAGCTAAACTTCCACGCATTAATTGCCATAGTAAAGTTTTGTCCAATCAGCCACTAAAAAAACAGGCGATAAAAAAACAACTTTTGCAAGCACATAGAGAGATGGATGTAGCAAAGGAAAGGTTGAATTTATCAAGGACATTCTGTTGCATGATCTTCTTCCAACAAATGCATTATTTGGTGGAGATTTTGCAACCAAACCAGTGAAGCATACACTAGTAAAAGAGGTAGAAAAAAACTTTCACCAAGGCAATTTCAATTCGAAAAGGTGTCCTCGTTGAAAACTGCTTTTGTTGTGGGCTAGATGTCAAAAATGCGAATGGTCTAGATTTCATCCATGCAAAACTTCAAAGAGGTCTTTCAGACTCTTCTACAGATATCAAAGTCAGTGTGCACCTAGTAAGAACTGCACATTGTCTTTGACAGTTATCTTGAACTATCTGTCAAAGAATTTGAGAGAATCAGACACATGTCTACAGGTGGAACAATTGACCTTGCCTGCATTAAATATTTGACACCTATACCTGTGCTACTTGATAGATTCTGATCATCAACATCAAACAAGATGACCTCGGAGATGTTAACTTGACAAAACATTGTTTATGCTTAAGTGAACACTGAATTTCCAACTATTGCAAGTGGAATGATTGTCAATGAGGAGTTCAAAAACTTAACAGCAAATTAGAGGAAGCTGACCTACGTGTTGTGTCACATGTTGGGCGGGCTGATCGAAATGGTTCCAGTCGAGTCATTGTATTGTCAAATGACACAGATTTATTATTGTGCTACTTAGATTTGTTGCAGCGTTCATAAGTTAAGGATTGTCAGAGTTATTGATAAGTTATGGAACAGGCAAAAAAAACAATTAATCCTGCTTCATATTCTGTACAAGAAACTTGACCCAGAAATGCCCAGTGTTCTTATCAAGGCTTATGTTCTTTTGGGTGATGAAACTATGAGCAAAATTGGAACAAAGCTCAGGACTTTTACTGCTGAACCTGTGAAGTTTCTAAAAGGATTTGCTGAGGCAGAAGAAGAATGTGACTTTAAAGACATAGAAAAATACCTTGTTTATGTATGGAAAACAAGTTCTGAGTGTCACACATTTGACGATCATCGGTACAGTGAGTTCAAGAGATCAGTCCCACTAAGTGACCTTCCTTCCGACGTAATATTCTCTGCATGGACACATTAAAAGAGTGATCTACTTTTTCAGAAGATGTGTAAATGTTTTGGATCATGCACATGTAGAAAAAGACCCGTGTGAATTTGGTTGGGAAGATATTGATGGTGTGCTAAAACCTACGAAATCTGTGCTACAAAAAGATTTTTTTGTCGATATGCTCTTCTCAAATGTTCAGCATTCTGCGAATGTTCCACAAGCGATTGCCGAAACAAATAATTAAAGTTAACTATGAAAATGTGTCTAAAACAAGAGTGATAAACATTATTTATTCTCGAAGTCAGATCATAAACACTGATTGGTGTGTGTATAAAAGGATTAAAAACCATTATTATTTGTTTCATTTTATATCTGTCTCTTCTTCCTCTATTATAGCTGCCATTTTGGAAAATGACAGAAGGGTTGCTCTGAGTGGTTATTTTCTATCTCTATAAGAATACCTGAGCCTCAAAACCCATGTTTTGACACCAAAGTGAAGTATATAGGTCTCGTGGTTCCTGAAATATTACATCATCACTACAGCACATCGGCCATTTAAAAAAATGTGGTCTAAAAAAACTCAGCCCGGATCAGCAATGTTTACCCAAGCTAAATTACTTCTTTAATGATCCAATAACACAAATCAAAAATGAAAATCTCTGGACAACACATTTTTTACAGAGGTATATCAGGGTGCTGGATTAAATGAAGTTACTTTCTGTTAACCTTACCTTTATGGGTGTTTCCCTTCCCTCTGACATGGTCAAGAGGTTAAATTTACAGCAGTGCAGGAATTCTGAGCTACATTGCTTCAATTAAAAAAACCAGTAAGTATCGCCCATGTGAGAGCTATTGGTTTTGCCAATGTCTTTTAGTCATGCTGTAGAGCCTCACAGTTGCGGTGCATCAAGGCTAAAAGAAAATTTAAAAAATGCTATACACATTTATTTTACCTTCTCATGTCAGTGCTTTTTTAATAACTTTTATTTTGCCTCTTTAAATATCTTTTAGCCACGTTGCTCTACAACATGGCTAAATGACACTGGCAAGGCCAAATAGCTCTCACATGGACCTGCCCTGATTTGTGCCTCGAAAGGGTCACAAAGCCTGGATGGTTCTGGTAAGATGAAACAGAGGTATGTCAATCAAAGGCAGAGCCAGTGCCTTTGAAAGGCTAGCAGGGCAAAGACATAGTCGTTATATGAGGGTAACATCTGTCATATTATCATTCAGGCTCCTTTCTCTGAAGGCCGACAGAGCAGAAGTGGATGTAAGCAACACAGACACAGGAACAGCAGTGGGGGTGGTCAACATGGGCAATTGAAGGGTATAAGGCAACAGGACGGTTAAAAAAGCAAAATAACACTATGAAACTTTCACCCCTGGCCGCTTTATAATGTTTTTTGCTTTTCTGATAAATGCTCCAGGGGGAGCCAATGGGAGGATGGGAGATAGGAGGTAAGGCACAACACAACCAGTGGGAGAGTTGGGGGAGAGAAGCAACATGGACAACAGGAGTGTGGATATAAGAAGCTACATATACAATGGGAGGGTTGTGAGTGGGTTATCAGAAGCTACACAAACAACAGGGGGTTGAGGGTGGGAGGAAAAAGAGACACAGACGAAGGTGGGGAAAGTAGCACATTATTTACAACTGATAAGACATTTTGTACAACTGAACAACACTTTAAAAAAAAAAATTAACAAAAAATGTTTTCTCTTTCTTGCACTGCTGGGAACTTCTTTCTGTCTACAGTCCGTTATGATGTTTGTTTGTTCTCTCAACCTGAGCAATCCTGTTTAATTGTCTCTGCTCCCTAAACAATTATTTAGTCTTTGTGGATTGTTTGGAAGCCAAAATTTGTTTTAGTGAAAAATGGCAAAACCTGCTGTTGCTGCTTCAAAGCTCAGTGTTCCTTCCCTTTTGTGTTCTTAATAGTCTGGTGTCCAATTAAGCTACTTGCAATGCGCTCAACACATCTAAATGGTTAATTAGAATGAATAGAGTATTTCAATTGAGGGTGAACCTGAATGAGCAGTCCAATGTACTTAGGAATTCAAAAAACTGCAGCCATTTGTTCTCCTCTCTGTGTATCATTAAAGCATAATCGATGAAAGTCTGGGAAAACAAATGCTTTGATCGAAAACAAGAATTCAATAAGCGAACTTTGAAAATCCGTGAAATTGCTGGATTTTAAAAGTAGAGTGAAGTCTTTCTGTTAATCAAATAAAATCTCAAACAATATTTAAAAAAAGGCTAAATGATCATTCATATTTAAAGAAGAAACTGATTTCAAGGTAGCATGCTTGCTTAAAAGCTCAAGGTGACATTTAAATGAAGCATTCCTAACTTGAGGGGTCAGGGTAGTTTTAGGGGCGGAGGTAGGGGATCGGGGTATTTTCGGTGTTAGGGGGATGGGGGTTGCTGTAGTTTTATGGGTGGGGTAGGGGGTTGCTGTATTTTAGGGGCGGGTGGGGGGTCAGGGTAGTTTACGTTTTAGGGGGTGAGGCTGTGCTAATTTTAGGGGTAGGGGTAGGAGGGGGGTGGGGTATTTTTTTTTTAGGGGCGGGGTTGGGGATCGGATAGTTTGGGTTTTAGGGGGTGGGGCTCGCGGTAGCTTTAGGGGCGGGTGGGAGGGTCAGGGTATTTTTAGTTTTTAGGGGCGGGGAGGGGGTTGGGGTATTTTAAATTTTTAGGGGGGTGGAGGGTCACAGTAGTTTTAGGGGCAGGGGTAGTTTAAGTTTTAGGGGTGGGGGTTGAGGTAGTGTTAGAATTGTTTTTAAGGGTGGGGGAGTTGCATGCTAGAACCACGCATGCATTTCACGCATGCCTTTACCAGGAATGCCTTTACAACGAAAAATCGTTGTTAAGGCATTCATAGCAAAGGCATTCATTGTAAGAGCGCGGTCGTTGTTTAGGAATGGGTGGTTCCAGCATGCGTTATTTTGACTCCTATTCGTTCCGTGGTGATCTGACCACTTTGGTGGCAGTCTGACCACCACATTATGACTGTGGCAGTTGCACTACAGTCGGACCGCCAGCACCTCCAGTTTCCCTCCACAGGAGGGACTGGCTGTGCTGGCGGTGTGAATCATCTGGGGCAGCGCTGCAAACATCATTGCCCTGGCGATTACGACCCCCCTCTCCACCAGATTTTACATGGCGGTTGAACTACCATGTAAAGGGTAGTAGAGTCGGTGTGCAGAGACCCCTGTACTGCCCATGCACTTGGTATGGGGCGCCCATGGCCAGCCTGTTGTGCTTTTCACTTTCTCTGAAAAGCGCAACAGGTGCTGGTGCACCCTACGTACCGCAGCATTGATGCCAACTCAATTATGAGCCTGCGTCAATGTTGTGGGCTGTTTCCCGCTGGGCCAGAGGGTGGAAACAACGTTTCCATCCACTGACCCAGCGGGAAACTCCTCATGGGGCCCGCGGGAAGGTGGCCACACTGGCGGCAACCTAACTGCGGAACATTGGCAGACAGTGAAAGTGTCCACCGAAGTCAAAATGACCCCTATTGTGTATGCGTGGCAATGCTGCAGTTTCTCTACATTTATAACTTTTTGGTTGGTTAGCTCATTTCACACCCAGGCTAGGTGAATGGCTCTATAAAAGCTGTGTACAGTTGGAAGTACCTTGGAAACAATAAATAAAGGCACTGGTCTTTTCCAAGAAGTGCGGCCAGCATCTGTTATCCATAAAATCTCCAGCACAGAGTGCCTTTCAGCATGATTTTCCCTAAGCAGATTTATAAAAGTGCAGTCAAAATACAGAGCGTTCTCCAGAAACAAACTGGATGGAGCATTCACATTTTGTTATCCATGGTGGAGGGGGAAAAGGAGCCTGCTACTGATAGCAACAGGCGCTGACACCAGACCGCATAATAATGATCCTTATCCCACAGTTCTTCGCGCATGTCAGACCTTATATTATTTTATATTATTATGATAAGTTGACACACAAAAGGGCAGTGACGTCTGCCACCCACAGAGGTCGAGTCAAATCTTGAGACTCAGGAGTAAGAGAACATCCAATCAGACGCTGTGGACCAATAAACATCAAATATGTCATCCAATAATTGAAATATTCAGTTTGGAATCAGTAATGTACACACACCATGACCTATGTGACCATGAATCCCCACAGAAGTTTAGTCAAGTTTAAACATTTATTACCCTTAAATAATCAATGCTAACGTCATGTAGATCATGCGCAAGACCAAATGAAACAAGTACAGAAACATCACAGGCTGTCCATAACTCCTAAAGAATCTCAATGTGGCCAAAACATTTATCATTAGACACTCCAAAAGAACAATGCAGAATAAAAACAGAAACAAGTGAAAAATAGAAACAGTATACATTTAGGGGGTTATTACAACTTTGGAGGAGGTGTTAATCCGTCCCAAATGTGACGGATATACCACCAGCCGTATTACGAGTTCCATAGGATATAATGGACTCATAATACGGCTGGTGGTATATCCGTCACTTTACCGTCACTTTTGGGACGGATTAACACCTCCTCCAAAGTTGTAATAACCCCCTTAGTATTTGCAGGTGAATGAATCACAATCAATTAATAAATCATTTAAAATCAAATATTAGGTCAGGCATCCCTAGCATGTACTCTAATTTGAAAAGCATGTGTGGGGTTTATGCAAAAATAAATACAAGACAACAATTAATTTGGAAAACATCTAACTATGGCGCTAACCAAAATAAGCAGTTGGATTTTCTAAAAGAGAAAAATCTGCAAGAAAAATAAAAAAATAAATGCACATTGGTTATACTTCTCCTAAATGAGACAGCAGTCAGCAGGGCTTTCATCAGCAGAGTGCAGGAACTGCAGGTCTTCATACAGCATCAGGCATCAAGAACATGAATGGGGCAACAGTTCAGTATTAATGGCACTTAATATATCTGAACTGATAGAATCATAGATAAAGGCAAAAACACATATAACTCTACACAGAACTAGAACAGAACTGACTTCCATCACCTAAACTTTGGAATATTAAGGTCCTAAAAGTTACTATCTAAGCCTCTATTGGACACGACTGTGAGGTGCTTTGGTGTACAGCCAATAAAACATCCTCTGCACTTCAAATGTATCTCTTCTTCTTACAGCATATTTGGATTGGTTTAAGCTGTCACTCCTCTCTCGTCTCCGGTCAGCAGCTTCCTTGATTCAATACAATTTTGTAATTGAACATGAAACATGACATTGAGCACTGAAGCCCATTGTTAAAACTTACAGTTATTATCTCGAGGAAATTTGACAAGTGAAACAAGAACAGGACATAATTTGTCCACTGTGTAAATCACACAGGATGTTTAATAAACTGCTTGCTAAACATGACAGTAAAGTCAGCAACATTTAAAGCATTATGCTTCAAGAAAATGCTAAAACTTAAGCCTTTTCACTAATGCTAATACCTGAAAAAAATAAAACATTTTAATAATAATTCCTAACATTAATTTTGTAATTCATTAATAATTCATCCTCTTTAGTACATAGAATTATGATTAAACAAAATACATTTTCATTAGACATTATTTTTTCGTATAATGCACATTGTAGTGTGGTATGGTATAGTGTCCACCATGTCAGTCACTTTAAAGCTGCACCTTTATTTTTCTAACACACGTTTTCGGTTGGGCCTTTAAGCACATGTTTTTTCACATTGCGTTCTAGTGATTCATTTTTATAAATAATATTTGCTGCCTAACAATCCCTCCTCTGACGACTATATGTGCTGTCACAAAAGAAATATACATGAATACTTTTATTAATACTAATGAGAGAATTCAAAACGTAGTTTGCCTAATATAGCTACTATTTCTCGGTTTTCTCCAATTTTCAAAATTTCTCAAATCACTGAAGTATCTGCTTCTCATCTTTTCCATTTACACTTCTTCCCTCCTCTGTTCGTTTTTCATCCTTTGTCTTTCAATTAATTTATACAATTTGTAAAATACGATTATGCAAATAACACACACAACCACTATTAGTAAAGGTTTCAGTATCATCCCTACAGCGCCCTGACCAAGATTTTCCAACCAATTTTTCATTTCAGTGAAACATTTGCCTATATTTTACCATACACCTAGCTCTTTCAAGACTTTTAAACCAGAATTTAGATCTGTTAATTTTTTTATGAATTTAGATCTGTTAATTTTTTTATGAATTTCCTAATTCCTTTCCTGTTTTCAGGGATAAAAGTACAACAATGTTGTAGCATCTGACAGACTCCGCCTTCCTTTGCTAAAAGGATTTCTAGAGCAAAACGGTTCTGCAGAACCATTAAACGTAATGCAGCCTTTTCAGTGTCCATCAGAATTATAGCTCCAAAAAAGTCTCTTACATATTATCTTCAATGGTAGACAGCTTTCTAACATGTTATTCAAAGCAACTCCTACAGAAGGAATGATTGCTCCATATATATCCCCTGTTATTTCCGAATAACGCACCCTTTTTGATCCTGGTCTTTGAATTTCCTGTGTGTCATCTATGTTGTCAATTTGATACATTTTAGGAAAGACTGCTCTGAGGTAACAAGTCCCATGCCATCCCGTAAGAAGACAATAACAAGCACTTTTTCCACAGATGTAATAAACCCCATGAATTGCAGGATCTTATCCATCCAGCATAAAATCCAATGTATTCTTGAAAAGAAATACATGTCTGGATTCACTTGATCCCACAAACTTAGAATCAGTTCTGGATTGTAGCCTGTACAATCAAAGCATTCCTACATGTTGGCAATTTAATGCAAGCTCCCTTGTGTGTTAGGTACACTATATGCATGATCATTCCCAAATGTACGTTTCACTAAACCCTTCTCTATTTTCTCCTTCATTGCCTTTCTCCTAACATCGGTTTGATCCAGGAAAGTTTTCTCCACAGCTGAAAATGAACATGCAAGTTTTTTTTCTGTGTGCATAACCAGTTCAAAATGTTAGTGTAGGCACAAACAAACCTCCTATAATGTCAATGTTTTGAGCTCTAGCAATACTATTCAAGTGTCGGTTAGCTGGAACCAAAGAAAAGACAACATCGAAATTCGAACAGAAATATTGTATGTATTCTTGATTATGGAATCTTGTTAATAGAAGACTGCAACTAATTCCATATGTTAGTGGTAAGCTAGGATAAGTAATTCTTGCACTGATGAATGAATTTGCATACACACATAACACTCTCTCACATGCATTATCTTAACATTCTCATACAGCTAGCGATAGAAATCATTGGAAGAAAGATCTCCTTGTGAGTTGTCTAAGTGTAAGTATTTCTCATCCCTATTAAAATCTCCGCTTTATCAGAAACACTCATGATTACAATGAATAGCAAACTTGCTAATACTCATACAACTACCAATCCAAAACACATACACTTGCAACACTCATTCCTTCCTTTACGATTGCCATTGGTATCCATGACCTGTAAAGAATCAGAAAGTGAAAGAAAAAGAAAAGTAGATTTAACTATGCAGCTAAACAAAACATAAAAAATAATCTTCAGTTTTCTTTGCAGCCGCTTTCAGGCTTTCCCAGAATGTGTCAAAAATTTATTTAGCAGCTTTGTCAAAATCAGGTTTTCAAAGTCTCTGAGTAGATCATAGTCTGATGATCACTAATTATCACTTCTAATGTATAATATCTTTCTTGTTCAATTGGCAATGTCATTTCGAAACTCAGTTCAAATGCAATTTCAAGTTCCAAAATGTTGAACTGGTTTCTCATGGTCAAAACTAAACTCTTGTTGCTATCCATCTGCTGCAAGGTACGCCCATTCAGGATCTGAGTATCTTTGACTTGCAACTCTTTTTCGTTTTACTCTTTGATTTGTACTTTTTTCTCCTTCACTCACATCTGCTCCTTCTGTTATTTCTGGTTCTGGGTCTTCATTTATAGTTGATAGCAAATCAGGAACTTTTTCATTTGTTTGCAGAGTAGGCCACTTGTCTCCATTTACAGTTTTTCTAGATAGTGATAGCAAAACTGGACTTACAATTCTTGTTGGTTCAGCAGGGATTTGACTTGGTTTACCTGCACCATTAGCCATTTCAGGAGGAGTCAAATCTGCATGAATTTGATTCAGCTCAAACTCTACTCTCGGCTATTTCAGGAAATGTGATCTGTTTTAACTGGTTTTCCCAATCGTCTGCTTCTGGGACAGTCTTTGGGTTCAGACTTGACTCTTCTGCTACATCCACTTTTGATTCTGCTGATGCTGATAGAGGACAATCAGGATTATTCTCTATTTTGTTTCTCTGAGGTACTCCTCTGGGATCTTCACCAGTTTGCACTGTTTTTGCTTCTGCAGTCTCTTGATCTGCTTTTGCCACTTGCGCTTCTTTTTGATAATGTACATCTCCTGCTGGTGCTCTCAGCAACACTGGATTTTCTTCATTAGCCAAAGGACATGGCACTTCACAGGTGTGGCTGGCGTGAATCCAGTTCAGGATCACAGCAGTCGTTGTCACCAGAATAATCCAGTATGGGCCCTTCTACCTAGGTTTCAGGAAAGTCGTCCACATGTGCTTCTTGATCACCACCCAATCTCCAGCTCAGAGACTATGACACTGATCTTGAGATGGTGGCATGGGTGTAGCCTCCACCTGGTGAGAAAAAGAGCAAACCACTTAAGCTGGGCCTTTGCAGTAATCCAGCAACAAGTCATCTCTTATGTTTATGAGTGCATTTGCCAGAAAAGCTGGAAATCTCATTGCTCTGCCCATTAGGATTTCATAGAGAGAGTCCAGTCCTTCTGTCAGATGTATTTTGCATGCTCATTAGCACCAAAAGTAAAGCATCAGGCCCTTTCAGGCTAGTAGAGACACGCATGTTTGCTAGTTGAGCCTTCAGACTGCCATTCATTTGCTCTACTAATCCAGAAGCTTCAGGGCGATAGCTACACTGCAGCTTCTGCTCAATGTTGACGGTTGAACATAGTAGTTTAATTGCCTCATTTTTGCATTGACTTCCTCTATCTGATTCTAAAGAGGCTAGAAAACCAAACCTAGGTATAAACTTCCTAAGTAAAAGCTTTGGTACTGTGAGGCTATCATTTCTACATGCAGGATAGGCTTCAATCCAGTGACTAAATATACAGACAGTCACCAACACCTATTTCTAACCACCACACACAGCCATCTCAATGAAATCCACCTGCATTCTGTTAAATGGACCACCTGCTCTTTCAATGTGACTCAAATTGACAACAGTTCTTTTACCCACATTCATTTGTTGGCATGTAATTCATCTGTGGCAAATTACTTCAGCAACCTGTCTAAACTTTGGATTGAACCAGGATTGCGTAAACGTTTCAATCATTGCATCTCTGCCAATGTGTGTTTGACCATGATAGCATCTTGGCATTTGCATCAGTAGACAATTTGGCAAAATTACCTGTCCTTCATTTGAAACCCAGATTTTATCACTTTCTCTTTGAATGCAACCCAAATTTGTCCAGCTTTTATTTTCATCTTCTTGAACATCATCCTGGAGTCTTATTTATCTCCTCCCAAGTGTCAATTACTGTCAGTAAATAACTTTAACTTGTCTCATCAGTATTCATTGCACTAACAATTTTCCATTCTTCATTAAAAGTGACACAGTTTAACGCACAGAACCGATCAACTTGATGCGCATTGGAATTTCCCATGGAGATAAAATGGCTTGACTTCTGATGAGCGCTGTACTTAACCACAACAATCTGCTCAGGTAGTTGTAGGGCTTGTAACAAATCTTGAATTCTGTCACCATTTCTGATTGGTGAGCCAGAAGCGGTCATAAAACCTCTCTGGGACCCCAACTGCCCAAAGTCAAGCACAACACTGAATCCATATTGGCTGTCTATAAAAATTGCAATTTTAAGCCGTGTAGAAATACAGCATGCTCTAGTAGAAGCCACCAATTCAGCCTCTTGTGTAGAACATACTCCTTGAAGCCATGAAGCTTTGAGTACACCAGAAATGGTACACACAGCATATCCAGATTTCAATGTTCCTGCATAATCTCTCAAACAGGAACCATCACGAAAAAATATTTGATCATTTTTTTCTAACTGATTATCCTGAATATCAGGTCTGGTTTTGGTGCACCTTTAGCAAAACACAGAAACCTCTACGCAGTCATGTTCAACTTCTTTAACATTTTCATGTTCAACATTGTCTATTGGGAGCAAGGTTGCAGGATTAAGTACAGTGCATCTCTTAAGGGTCACATTTGGATTTCCTAAAATCAACAACTCATACTTCGTCAACCTGGCATTTGTCAAGTACTGAGTCTTGGTCCTGGTAAGCAAGACTACAACTGAATGAGGGACCAATACAGTTAAAGGATGTCCCATTACAAAGCTTTCCCTTTGAGTGAGACTGACTCCAACAGCAGCCACAATTTTTAAACGGCCAGGTAGAGCTGCAGCAACACGATTCAAAGTAGCAGAAAAATATGCTACACAGCGATTTACGACACCCGAATATATGATGGAACAACTACTGCCTAAACAACGACGATCTAAACAACTACTGCAGAACCACGATAAAACCTAAACAGCGACTTTTTTTACAACGACGTCTCCACAACGCCAAAATCATCTCAAACAGTAAAACACCTAAACAACGATATCAACTACAACTAACACCGGAACCCTGAAAATACACATCCAAACGAACTACGAAAAAAAAACGATGTCTAAACTCAAATTAAACTTTAAAAAATTATTTAAACTTGTAAACAAACAGTGCAACCTTCATTTACAGAAAAAACATTTTTTTAATCAAACACATAAAACGGACTACATAAAGAAAAACACATCATAAACACATAGTCCTACAACACTGTTTACAGCCCCCAGGAAGTATTTCTCCCCCCCAAACAACAGCGAACAGAACGGGAAACCAATGAAAATTGCACAAACAATAATCTCAAAAAAATAAACATGCGTGCAATCATATCAATATATACAACAAAAAGAAGTCAAAAATAGGTTCTATCTTAATTTTAATTTAACACTTCAAACAGTTATGTAAACACATATGCAGTCGTCCACCATTTTAGATTCAGTGTTACAGAGAACACCATACAGAGAAGACGTGTGTACGAGAACGAACATACAGCGATTAAAATTTAATCTAAGAGCGCCATCTACTGTATTTAACAGGTAAATTATTATTTGTAAATACCCAAAAATTTATTAATTAACAGAACAAGACCGAAAATACGAAATAATAAATTAAAATATGTGTCTTTAAAATTACAGAGATGCAATACAGAATACTGACCAAGAAACAAAGAAAATCGTTTAAAAACTAAAGATAATTTCCACTTTTATCCAGAAACAAATTAACACAACTATAGAAAATGAATTAAAAATAGTAATATGTATTTTCCAAAAAAACAAGACAATTAAATTCACCTGTAAACAAAAAACACTAACTTAACCTACCAAAAAAAAGATAAATTACAAACTACCTAGCACAAAATAGATTATTACAAGGAAAACGTTAAAAAAATATTTTATATAAATTTATACAGTGTTCATACATAAAAACATACAGTAAACTTGAATTACTACACTATTTTATATTTCTTTGTATATACCAAAGAGAAACAAAATTAACAGAAAACCACTTCAAAATACCTTCCTCCCACAGTCTGTAATATTCTCTATTCAGTCAAACTTTCCACCACAAAAATATTATAAACCTGCCATTTGCAAATATTTCAAAATATAGTACATAAAAGTAATGAAATCCTCTTTCTGCATCTCTGTCTCAAAATCTTGTTTTCCTTCTTTATTTTGCCAACCAGGAATCTCCTCTAATCACACTTAAGGACTATACACCCACTTGATCCATTTTCCTACAACTACCTAACCATCCCTCTTTCCCTAAGTACCCTATTTTTAATAGACTACTAAAAGGGATTGTAGATAGCTTTCCCCCTAACCCCTTTATCAAACCTAAAGAGAATCTAAAAATACTTATCACTTACCTAATCTGTGCATCTTTTAAAACACTGCACAATTATCCTGTCAACCTGTTCATTATCAAAACATGCTTTCTTATAGACACAAAAAATACAGTATTTTAGCAGTATTAAATATATAAAAATAAATAAATAACAGCACTAAAAATTCCATACATGCATTAAACATCTTCAACAAACTAAACTCAAAGCAGTGGCAAAATACCAATTTATAAACAAAAATACTATGGCTACCTCAAACAAACAATACATCAAATCAAGTGGAAAGTAAAAACCACCTGTACACTAACTTCTAAACAAATACTAATCAGTGACTCTCATACATAAATAGAAAACACCAACTCCAATAAACATTTCCTTCATCAAATGAATTTAAAACAAACTAAATTTTAAACATAAATGACCAAAGAGAATATTAATATACATTTTCTTTCAGATTCACCAAAAACGCACAACAACAGATCATCAACAATGTAAAGACCACTATCTTCAAAACCAAATAAAAAAAATCACCTAAACAGTAAGTATAAAGAAAAATACTACTACCACTCCACCAACTATTAACCTAAAATCAAAACCTGTATAACAACTAGAAAAAACTACTAAATTAAGTCCACCAAGAATTATATTGTCACATACCACACATAAATAAAAAATAAAAACACTACTAATAATCTACTAGATACTTACAAAAAAACCTGCAAACAAATAGTATATAACAGCAGAATGACTAATCCTCTACCACAAAGTACTTACCTTATAACAGGTGCTAGATAGCCAATATAGCCAAACAAACAAACCAATTCCATAGAATACTTACCTCAAAGCAGGAAATAAACACTCAATAAATGCCAAATTAACTATTCTAACACCATTAAATAATTACTTACTAATTAATTACTTACTAACTTATTTTTTCTCTTTTTCTATTATTTACAGACTCTCAAAAAATGGCATCACAAGGTGAAGCAAGTTTTGTGACATCACACACAGGACACCAACTCCTTAAATTTGAAGGGTATCTTTATTGGAGAGATAACATTCAGAAAATCAGAAGTCTTTGGAGGTGTGTACAATACTTCTCTTAAAATTGCAGAGGCAGAGCAGTAACTCTAGAAAATACCATCATTAGGACAACAGAGCATAACCACTCTACCTCTGCAATGGAAATAGAAGTACGAGAAAATAAATAAAAAATTAAACAGTTTGCACACACCTCCAATGAATCCTGCGGACAGGTGCTAAGGGCAGTAGCGCAATCAATTCCCAAACTGGTTGCAGGTAGCATGCCTTCAATACAAAACCTTAGACAAATGTTCTAAAGCGAAAAACTAGCACGTAGCCCCCAACATGTTACACCACAATCCTATGCAAATATTAACATCGCACCAGAACTAACACTTACCTTTTCGAATGAAGAATTCCTAATATACGACAATGAAAACCGTCAAAAAAGAATTTGAATCTTTAGTACAACCCACAATTTACTAATCCTACAAAATAGTGAAATCTGGATGATGGATGGAACATTTAAGTCAACACCACACCCATTCAACCAAATTTACAGTGTACATGCTACAAAAAATAACACCACAATCCCCCTAGTATATGCATTACTACCTGACAAAAATTCCTCTACTTACGATGAATTATTATCAGTAATCAAAACCAAAACAATAAATAAAATACCTAGAAAAGTAATAATTGACTTTGAACTTACAATGATAAACACAATAATAAAAATATATCCAGAAACACAAATCCAAGGATGTTATTTTCACTTTTCACAAGCCTATTGGCGTTGAATACAAAAATCATCCTTAAGTACAGCTGCTTTGTACCACCTGATAAAGTAGATCAATACTACACAACAATCACAGAATCTATTACACAATAAATGAAGACAAATTGTCACCATTACTAAATTAATTCAAAGAAACATGGATAGGACACCTAAACAGATCAGGTCACAGAAGAAAACCAAGATATCCTATACAGTGGTGGCACTGCTACATGACCTGTTTAGAAGGTGGAGCAAAAACTAATAATGCCATTGAGGGATGGCACAACTCCTTCAACAAAGCAATCAGAAAACCCCACCCAAACCTATATCATTTCCTGGAAATTTTGAAAAAGGGGCAACGTTTCCAAGAAATGAGGCTTACTCAATCACTGTCTAGTAGCCTAAACCCACACACAACCCAAAAAAGCAAACAAATGTCCGAGAAAAGTTTGGTAAAAATACAAGAATTCCCTTTAATGGTACTTTTAGACTACCTAGACAGTCTAGCATATATACTAACTTACTAACAACAACAAACAAACTCACCATTACTTGCCAGTTTACAAAACACCATCAATGAAATCGAAATTATTAAAAAATCTTTAATACCAAATTAAGCCCAAAACACAAAAGCTCCTACCTTAAGGTGTTTTCTTGTCTTAATATAACAATAAGACCATCTCTGCATCTCTCCCTGTAGAAATATTGATCTTCTATCATATAAATATTTCATTTTCACCTTCAGAAAAGAAAGAAAATAAATCAATAACCCAAAAAATTACCATTCATAATAGAAAATATATAATAAAAAATAAACATGTATACACAAGAACAACTTAAAAAAAAAAATTATAACAAACTTTTTTTCCAATTATAAAGTACGTGAAGCACAATATTCCATATAAGCCATGAAAGAAACGTTTTCTCCCTAAAAAATAGAAAAAGCATAAATAACATACTAAATATATACTAATTTAATACAAAATACAGCATAAACACAAGAAAACGAAACAAAACATAAAACAAAATCAAAAATAAACAAATATGAATAACAGTAAGATACGATAAGTAATAAATGTTGCTGAAAAACCACCGCCAACTGCGTCTATCACCGAAATACAACATATATCAGCATCACAATTATTTAACAGTCACATTACAAGTATTAGTAAACAAAAAAATGCTAAACTTTTTTTAATTACACCGCAATCGATAACTAACCTGTACAGGAAAAAAACATAAAAATTATCAAAAGACGTAACTTAAAAATGCTACTCCCTAACTTTAAAGTACCTCCGATACCTATTTCTGTAATAAAAATACCCTAAAACATATATGAAAAATAATTTAAGTTAACTTAGCCGAGCAAAGCGTCCTCTTCCATCCACTCTTGACCACGACACTCCCCGGAATGAAGATTCAGACGTACGACCTACGTAAAGAGAGGAAACCACTAAAAATAGATAACGGACTATTGCATCCATAGGAAATAATGGAATAAATAGAACTATACCACTAAAAAGGTCAAAAACAAATAGAAATCATTTTTGTAAAAATTTCTAAAAATAAGTAAAAAATGAATTTATGTTTAAAAAGAATTTTCTGTATATTTTAAACTTTTTTTTTAGGAAAATAAACATTTCCAAAAGTTGTCATTATGTGTTTTAATTAAAAAAAAAAATATTTGCATGAAAAAAAATTAACAAATGGTGGCAATTTATTTTTAACTATAACACAAAAATAAAAAGACATAGATATCTTCTCTAACTATATTTAAAAAAATTATTAAGTGTAAAAAACACATACACTTTTCTTTCAATAATATTATAAAATTATAAATAAAAAAAATTCAAACATATTATACACACATGTAAATATAGATTTTACCCAAAACAAAATATCATTTCCGCTCCAAAATATTTAAAAAAATGTTTTGTAAAAATATTTTATAACAATTACAAAATATATAAAGAATGAAAAAAAAAATTGTACAAATAAATAAATGAAAAAAATAATGAGTAAAAAATTTAAATACATTTTACATATTAACGAAACTAATTAAAATTCCTGCATTACATTAATTCACACTTATATTCATTTTAAAAAACATAACAAATATATTTAATTAAAATACACAAAGAAAAAAAGAAAAAATATAAAATTTAAAAATACAACACAAATATTACTTGTAAAGCTTAAATATAAATTACATTTTCCAATCATAAAAAAAACAGATACCATATAGCCAATCCCATTTACCACAAAATATTTTATAAACTAATCACAAACCCAAAAACATAACATAATTTTGGAAATTAATACAAAACCACCCGCACAATTCCCTATTAAAAAGCCCTAGATCACATATATTCAAGACCAAAATTCAAACCATGTTTGTTTTTTTAAAAGGCACTATAGAAAACAATTAAACATAAAATAATTAAAATAATATCTGAGTACTACTACTCTTCCCCTCCCATAAGGTGCACATCCAAAATATCCAACCCCTTACTCCACAGCATATATTTTTATATATAAAAAAAAACATTAAACTAAATACCTAAGTATTAATACACTTCCCCACCTATAACCCCTCTATCCCATACATCCCACTCTCTAGCCCAATACACAATAATAAACTTCCCCACCCACAACCCCTAAATCCCATACATCCCACCACTAATTTTACAGCAACATTTATTCCTTTAATCAACAAAAAATAATAATAATAATAATACCCAAGTATTTTAATTAATACCTAAGTATTAATACACTCCCCTACCCATAACCCCTGCATCCCAGACATCCCACTCCTTAACACAATAATTAGTCCCTAAGTACTACTATTCTTCCCCTCCCATAAACCCTAAATCCCAATTATACAACCCCTTACTCCAAAGTATAATTTTAAATACATAAAAAATAATAAAATATTTAAATAAATACCTAAGTATCAATACACTTCCCTGCCCATAACCCCCAAATCCCATACATCCCACCACCAATTCTACAACAACATTTATTTCTGGAAAAAAATAATAATAAAAACAATAAAAAATAATACCCAAGTATTTGAATTAATATATAGGTATCAATACACTTCCCCACCCAGAACCCCTCTATCCCATACATCCCACTCCTTAGCCCAATACACATTAATACACTTCCCCACCCACAACCCCTAAATCCCATATATCCCACCACTAATTCTACAACATGTATTCCTTTAATCAACAACAAAAAATCATAATAAAAATAATACCCAAGTATTTTATTTAATACCTAGGTACTAATATACTTCCCCACCCACAAACCCTCTATCCCATACATCCCACTCCTTAGCCCAATACATATTAATACACTTCCCCACCCACAATCCCACACATCCCGCCACTAATTCTACAACAACATTTATTCCTTTAATCAACAAAAAATATTAATAAAAATAATAACAATAATACCCAAGTATTTTAATTAATACCTAGGTATGAATACACTTCCCCACCCATAACCCCTCTATCCCATACATCCCGCTCCTTAGCCCAATACACATTAATACACTTCCCCACCCACAACCCCTAAATCCCATATATCCCGTCACTAATCCCACACCAATATTTATTCCTTTAATGGACAAAAAACAATAATAACAATAATACAAATAATACCCAAGCATTTTAATTAATACCTAGGTATTAATACACTTCCCCACCCATAACTCCTCTATCCCACACATCCCGCTCCTTAGCCCAATACACATTAATACACTTCCCCACCCACAACCCCTAAATCTCATATATCCCGCCACTAATCCTACACCAATATTTATTCCATAAATGGACAAAAAAACAATAATAATAATAATACAAATAATACCCAAGTATGTTAATTAATACCTAGGTATTAATACACTTCCCCACCCATAACCCCTCTATCCCACACATCCCACTCTTTAACCCAATACAGATTAATACACTTCCCCACCCACAACCCCTAAATCCCATATATCCCACCACTAATTCTACAACAACAATTATTCCTTTATTCAACAAAAAATAATAATACCCAAGTATTTTAATTAATACCTAGGAATTAATATACTTCCCCACCTATAACCCTTCTATCCCATACATCCCGCTCCTTGACCCAATACACATTAATACACTTCCCCACCCACAACCCCTAAATCCCATATATCCCACCACTAATTCTACACCAACATTTATTCCTTTAATCAACAAAAAACAATAATAATAATACCCAATTATTTTAATTAATACCTGGGTATTAATACACTTCCCCACACATAACCCCATGTATCCCATACAGCCCACTCATTAACCCAAAACAAATTCATACACTTCCCCACCCACAACCCCTAACTCCCATACATTCCACCACTAATTCTACAGCAACATTTATTCCTTTAATCAACAAAAAATAACAATAATAATAAAAATAATACCCAAGTACTTTAATTAATACCTAAATATTAATACACTCCGCCACCCATAACCCCTACATCCCATACATCCCGCCACTTAACCCAATACATATAAATACAGTCCCCTGCGCATAATCCCTATATATCATATATACCACCCCTAAGCCCACTACATTCCTCATTTAATACTCAAGTATTTAAATTAACGGCTGAGTATTAATACGCTTCCCCTCACATAACCCCTACATTAAACATATATCCCACCCCTTAATGTACAACTTTCAAACCATATATACAAAAATATTTTTTTTAAACATACATATATACATATGTATATACACATAAAAATATAAAAATATATATATATATATATATATATATATATATATTTACATAACCTGTAAATATTACAAAAACAAAAAATAATAATAATACAAAAGAAATTCTTACCTTAAAATTCGTTCTTCCACCATTAAAGTCGTTGTTGCAGCACTCGTTCTTTAGGAAAATTTGTTGTTAAGACAGTAGTTTTTCTGTACCTCGTGGTACAGACTAACTAGTGGTTTAATACTCGTTGTTAAGGCAGGTCGGCCGTAACAACTCATTGTTCAGGGTGTTTCCCACGACACCCTGTACCTGTGTTAGAAAAGAAAGTGTACAGCTATCGCGTTCATGGCAAAACAATAAAATTAACTTTGTGTAATCAGGCATTCCCAAAGCTGGTGCGCTACACAGACTCTCTCTCAGCTCAGTAAAAGCTTCCATACAAGCTTCATGAAACAGAACAGGGTCAGTAATGTCTTTGTGGGTCAGTCTCTGCAGTGGCTTTGAAATAACAGAAAAATTGGGAATCTACTGGCGACAGTAACTCACCATTCACAGAAACAAACTGCCATCTCTTTGAGCAGCTGGTGGATTAATTTGCAAAATAGCTGTACCCTTCCTCTGGAAACCTTCCTTGCACCTTCCTCCATTTGATGTCCCAAATATTTCACCTCTTTCTGACAATATTATAATTTCGCTGGAGACATCTTTTGTTCATTTTCACCCAGATGATTCTACAAGGCAATAGTATCTTGCCTGCATGTTTCCTGTGTCTTTGAAGCAACCAATAAATCTTCAATGTATTGAACCCAATGATTCCAAATTCTTTTTCAACACCTGATTAAATATTGACTAGGATTCTGAAAAGCCTTGTGGGATCCTGCACCAGGAATACACACAATTACATAATTTGAAACAGAAAAGAAACCTACTATCTTCATGTAAAGGCACTGAGAAAAATGCTTGTGACAAGTTCACTACTGTCAACCATTCTGCGTCACATAGAATTTGGAAAAAAATAACTGCTGGATTGGGTACCACTAGGCAGCATTCAGTATTAATGGGTCTTAATATATGTGTACTGATAGAATCATAAACAAAGACAAAAACACATCTAACTCAGCACAGAACTGGAACAGAACTGACTTACAGCACCTAAACTTTGCTATATTAAGGTCCTAAAAGCCTCTACTGGACAAGACTATGATGTGGTTTAGTGCACAGCCAATAAAACATCATCTGCACTTCAAATGTATCTCTTCTACTTACAGCATATTTGGATTGCTTTACACTGTCACTCCTCTCTCGTCTCCAGTCAGCAGCTTCCTTGAATTAACACAATTTTGTAATGCAACATGAAATATAACATTGAGCACTGAAGCCTATTGTTAAAACTTACAATTATTATCTCGAGGAAATTTGACAAGTGAAACAAGAACAGGACATCATTTTGCCACTGTGTTAGTCACACAGGATGTTTAACAAACTGCTTGGAAAACATGTCAGTAAAGTCAGCAACATTAAAAGCATTGTGCTTCTAGAAAATGCTAAAAAGTAGGTCTTTTCTCTAATGCTAATACATGAAAAAAATAAAAACATTTTAATAATAATTCCTAACATTAATTTTGTAATTCATTAATAATTCATCCTCTTTAGTACATATAATTATGATTAAACAAAATACATTAGACATTATTATTTTGTATAATGCACGCTGTGGTGTGGTATGGTATGGTGTCCCCATGTCAGTCACTTTAAAGCTGCACATTTATTTTTCTAACACACGTTTTCAGTTGGGCCTTTAAGCACACGTTATTTCACATTGCCTTTTAGTGATTTATTTTTATTACCAATATTTTCTCTCGAAAAGTCCCCAGGAGTGCAGAGGCACTACTTAATGAGAAGTTGTTGAATTAAAAGTAAAGAAAAAAAGTGCCACGACATGGTGAGTGTTGGCCACATCATACCACTTTTTTGCAATGGCAGGCTTGGTGGTGTGGGGGGCATAGACGATGGTAGGTTGGGTGTGGAAGGTGAGAAATAGTACCTGAATCTCAACATGAGCAGCAGACAGACACTAATTAGAAATACTCAATCTGTGCTTGATCCGTGCTCCATACAAATGAAAGGAAGTGACACCTGAAAGAGGCTGGCCAATTAGGAAGCAGGAAAAAAGAGTGACAAACCAACAAATGGTAAGCCATGAGCGGGCTCCAAGCTCTTTACTGTGAACAATACCCCTCACAGCAACAGTTAATGCATACTGTTATGTGAGACCTAAAAAAGGAAAATGGTAATAATTGTATAAAAACAACAACTGATTTGAGTCAGAAACAGTCTTTGGAATGTTTAAAGTTCATGTGTGAAAAAACAAGCATTCTTATAAAAGCTGCCAGGTCTCGTAGTTGTTAAAACCTTTGTATGGTGCTCAAAACATAAAAACTGGGCTTTGCACAGCAGCATGACACATTCAAAATGCCCTCTTTACATATAATACCCACGCAGAAGCAGACAAGTGGTGCTTTGCATATCTTGCTTACAACTATCAAATTATCTTGTTACTGTAGTCTCTGGCTCCACCTAAGTCATCCAAAACCAATGCAAAATCATTTGAAACTTGAAAACAGACTTTTAAATGACCTGCAAAATAAAGTTTTCATAACTTGCAATAATTAACTAATTATAAGCAAAACAGCACTTGCATTTCTATATGTATTAGTGTCAAATCTGAACTTGTATCCTATAAATGTCACATATTTTCTTGACAGGCTTGAAGCGTAAACACACCTGTTTACTGTAGTCCTTGCACATCTTTTTAGTCTACATTCATTATTATGGTGTTTTGGTAGATTACCTAATGATACAACACCTCTAGCTTATATGCTAGCCCAGCTTTAGGACTCCAGGGTGCACTGAATATATATTGGAAGACAGTGCTTAGTTTGTAACAATACATAAATAAATAAAGTGCCAGGGTTCAAGGTTTTTCTCACAAGGCTACACCCCATTTCTACTACTGGTACCTCCCACTCCCACCATTGGCATCACTTAATGCATCGAAGGACAGTGTTCAAAAGCTTTGCTGCTTCCTCTACCCCTCAAGCAAGTTGTTTGGTTGTAGGGAATCCACAATATGTGCCAAGAAGTTCCTTGAATGTTGCCCTGTTAATTTGCAGAATAGATAAAGCCCTTACAAATCCGACCAGCATGAATCAAAAAGGTTCAGACACATTCTGGTCAATCAACCTGAGACAAATCTAACATACTAGATCACTGAAGGATGATGATCTTTGAAAGTGGTGGGGCACAATACCTCCCTCAAATAGTACCTAAGGGTGCTTTAGGGGCATTCTACTTGAGATGCACTTTTTTAAATAGTGGCAAATACAGCATTTTACAGCATTTGGTCTCTTAAATTTGCAATAGAGACACAGACTGTGAATAATTTCTCACAAAATAGTCTATTTCTATCATCATATGCCAAGAAAACCAAGCCATCCCCAAAAGTGTTGCAGGTTCAAAAGCCCACAAATAACTTTGAGAACATGGTGGCAGAAAGAAGCACTTTAGAAAACAATTTCCCTAAATGTGTTTAAAAAGCCACAGGTGACACATGCAGTTCAGAAAATGTAATTTCATAATGTCTATCATTTATTAAAACATATAGCTACTCATGTACATTTCACATCTTTTCATTTTTCTAGCCTGTACTTTTTAAGTAGAGTATTAATCATGTGATGAATAAGAATCCCCTTAGCAGGGTGGTGAAAAGACGTATCTAGCAATTGAAGGCAGTATAGCAGAGCTAGTAGATTTTACAGCCTCATAAAGTAGTTCTTTGATTCAAGTTATGGGATCATGCAGGTTTGGACAGTAGATGGATTGCACTAACCTTACAGAATAGGGTTTAGACCTTGCTGGTGATTATCCCTGAAATATTAGTTTGCAATAAATATTTTGAAAAGTGTTATCCACCAGCTAGTCAATGTTATGATTATATGTGCAATTTGGCACATTTTTCATGCTGGAAAAATACTCAGTCATCTCAAACAAACAGCTATTATTTTCCTAAAACAATTAGCTTATATGACATAATATCATCATCAAACATATTGTGATGCTAACATATCTTAGTGAAATATTGAGTTTATATACTTACAGTCTAAGCTACAAAAATATCTTCTACAAAATCTTGTGTGTGTGTGTGTGTATATATATATGTATATATATATATTATATATATATATATATATAGAGAGAGAGAGAGAGAGAGAGAGAGACAGGAATAGATTACCTAGTGGCAGTCGCCACTAAGTAGTTATGGTTAGGACCTAGTTTCTATAGAAAAAGTATTATTTTATTTTCTTATATCTTTCGCGCCGGTTGACAAATCTTCACAGAATTTTCCAAACAAAAACATGACGCTCACATCAGCTGCTGATTGGAAAGTTTTGGGGTGATCCGTTAAGTGGTGGAACAGAGAAAAAGGGGGGTCCTAAAACGTGTTTTCTCCATATTAACTTCCATAGGGATTTTGAACAGTAATAGAAGCTGAACCACTGGATGGAGTTACACCAAATTTGACAGAAAGCTAACTCTTGGTCCAGAAACAGCCCTTTTTTGTTAGTGTAAACCCATTCAGTAGTTTTTCAAATATAAAAAAAAATAAAATAATGTATATAGGGACGTGAAGGCTCTGCAAACCCACTCGATCTAGTGCTGAGATCTGATTGGCTGCCAACACTTCATCAAAGAAGTGTTGGAAGCCATACTGGACTCTGCTTCAGCCGAGTCCTATAAAAAAAAGATAAATAATTAGAAGGATGGCCAGAGTAGGTACACCTTGATCCTTTAGCTCTCGAGCTGTGGTCCCAGAGGGACTCCCCAGGGCAAAAAAGCACCTTTTAAAAAAAACTGTTGCTGCAAATGTGCAAAGGAGTCACAAATCCACTGTAAAAATTAAAATACAAGTGCAGTGTCCCACTTGTGCTTGTTTCACTAAAGCCCCTGGGGGGGCGCCACCTCCCCAGTGCTTAATTTATATAGAATGCAGGTGGGCTGTCCACCCTCCCCTCTCGCAGCCCCGGGACCACCACCTCCCGAGGGCTAAACAAATAATGAATACTGGGGGGTGCGGCCCTGCGCAGCCCCTGGTCTGCCTCCTCCCCAGAGCTAAAAAAATCAAGAATGCAGGTGGGCCTGTGGGCCCCACGCAGCCCCAGGGACGACCACCTCCCTGTGCTAAAGAACTAATGCAGGGAAGCCGTGCAGTCCCCACAGCCCTGGGGACCGCGATCTCTCTAGGGCTATTCATGTAAATTAAGGGGGGGGGTCATGTGGGCCCCCCCAGCCTCAGGGACTGCTGCCTCCCTGGGACTAAAATAAAAGAATGAAGGGGGTCCATTACGGACCCCTAGTCTCGGGTACCACAACCTCCCCGGGGCAAATACAACGTTAGAGTGGGGCAGCGCGGCCCCCCTTGTGGAGCCATAGATGACCTTAAGATTGCCACCACCCCCAGGGCTGGCTCCGACTTTATCCCGAGGTGCCCAACCTTGGGACATAGCTGTTCTCTTTGACTTGGCTGGAGTGTTGACAGCTCCCAGCAAGTCAGAGAAAACACTCCGGTTCCAGCAAGAGAGAGCTGTAAAACAGTTCTCGTTTGCAGGAAGCAAAGGTTTCCTAAGTTTACCTGCTTGCATAGATACACGCAAGGAAACACAGGAAACAATTAATCTCATAGACAGGGAGTTGAATTTTAGCAGCTCCCTGTCTGTGACAGCAATTCTGGCTCCTGCAGGAGGCAGGAAACTGGTTGGAAGTGCGGGGGCCTTCAGACTCCCTGTGGGGCACCCAGGAGAGATGGCCGGGCCTGAGGAAATTTGTCACAGGGGCCCAGATCGGCCGGGGGAGGGGGCCATGCGGTCCCCTTCCTCCAAAAATAATAATTAAACATCAACCTGGGGAGTAAGGACGCAAGGCCCCACTATGAAAGTGCTGTCTGTGGGATGTGTCCCACAGGACTGAAATTGGCCGGAAGAGAGGGGCACCGTGCCACCCCTCCTCCACACTGCACATTTACCCAACTAACTAATCAATAGAAAGTGTTCCAGTTGCGTAAACATTTTGTGCAAACTGTGGATTTTTGTTAGATAAAGGCACAGGTGAGCTTCCTTTCTGGCCATAATGATCATATCACAGAAATCAATCATCAGCAGGAAGCACTTACAAATTTAAATGTTGCAGGTGCCCCAGTTGAACCTCCACTCCCGGAAAGGAAAAATGATCCTAACTCCTAGACTCGACAAAGGCAAAACAAGTGTGCTTACTCCACGATTTCATTTAAAAAAAAAATCTACTATCCTTTGTCATGGTTAATGCATCTTTCATCTGTTGGTTCGCAAATGAACATTCTCACACCCACATAGACCCTCTCACGCCCACTCTCACACCCATACACTCTCACAGCCACTCTCACACCCAGAGACACCCTCTGACACCTATTATCACACCCAGAGAGACAGACCCCCTGGCCAACTCCTGCTGCACATGGCCAAAGGCGGTGCACAGCATGGGGTTGGCCTCAGGCCCAGTGGGCAACTCCCACCACACAAGGCCTTTTGCCAAGCAGCATGGGGTTGGGTGGTTATAGGGTGTTGGCCACATGGCCTGGTGGAGGCCCGAGTTATAGTTACCTTAGGCCGCGAGTTATAGTTACTTGAAATAACTCTAACTGTAACTGCTGAATTACTATGGTTTTGTGCGAGTAAATTCAGAACCTGACTATAACATCCCTGTAACTTTTTTATTTTTTGTAAACAGTTTTATCACCTTTGGTTCTTTTAAGTGAATATATATATATATATTTATTATATATATATATATATATATATATATATATATATATATATATATATATATATATATATATAAACACTTCATTTCTCTCTCTCCAGAGAAACACCTGCACTCGAACTGGGATGAAATGTGATTTATTCAATCATGCAGCAATATGCCATAGTGGTACCCATCAAATCTTTTCACAAAATTATCTTCAATTCAGAACGCGTTTCGGCTGCTTGCACAGCCTTTGTCAACTGAAAAACGCCATGCTTAATATATATTATTTGCACGTGAGTTAATTGCAACCAAAATGGTAAAAATACTGCTCCAAGCCATTGTTTCCAGTTTCACTTCGTTTTTTGTTCATCATTAGCAATTCTTTTTATATCAATTACTTATCTCTGAAGCTGGCCCAAATATACTCTCCGTGCTGCGATAATGTTTAAAATAAATCAGCTGGCTTTAAAACTTTATATATAGTCTTGCGAACATCAATTCAAATCAATTCTATGGCACTCAATCAATTCCGGTATTGATTGAGTGCCATAGAATTGATTTGAATTGATGTTCGCAAGACTATATATAAAGTTTTAAAGCCAGCTGATTTATTTTAAACATTATCGCAGCATGGAGAGTATATTTGGGCCAGCTTCAGAGATAAGTAATTGATATAAAAAGAATGGCGTTTTTCAGTTGACAAAGGCTGTGCAAGCAGCCGAAACGCGTTCTGAATTGAAGATAATTTTGTGAAAAGATTTGATGGGTACCACTATGGCATATTGCTGCATGATTGAATAAATCACATTTCATCCCAGTTCGAGTGCAGGTGTTTCTCTGGAGAGAGAGAAATGAAGTGTTTATGTTTAAAGCGAAATGGCGGTAGCGCTTTACCTTGCACCACCAGCGATTTGGCAGCACACCGGCAACCGCAAGTTCAGTGTTGATATATATATATATATATATATATATATATATATATATATATATATATATATATATATATATATATATAATAAATAAATGTAATATTTAAACAAAATATATAACCCCTTCTGTTCCCAGGACGTCATGGTTACGTCATGAGGCACAGTGCTCGTGTGCCCAGGACGTAACCAGCGCTCCCTCTGAGGGGTTCCCCCCACCCCCCCAAGGCAGGGATGGCACCCGACCCCGATTGTCACAGAGGCCTCCTCCTTCGCGCTGGAATGCTTTGCATTTCTCTTCCGATCACATGGAGGAGGCCCGGAGAGGCTTCAAAGGGAAGGAAATATTTTTCCTTCCCTTTGAAGTCTCTCCCTGCGTTTCAAAAGCCGGATTGTAAAGCAATCCGGCTTTTGAAACGCCCACTAGACAACAGGGATTTATTTTTTAAATTAAATTGGAATGAGGGGAGCGACCCCTTGGGAAAGGGTCGCTCCCAGGGGGGGCATTTCTTTTTAAGGCCTTTTCTGCCCCCCTGGGGGCAGATCGGACTATTATTAGGACGATATGCCCCCGGGGGGGCAGAAACCTCTAGGCACAAGGGAGATTTTTTTTTTTTTTTTTTTTTCTTTTTAATTTTAGAGATGGGGAGCGACCCCTTAGGCAAGAGTAGCTCCCATAGGGGGCAAATTATATTTAGGCCATTTCTGCCTCCCTTGGGAGCAGATTGGCCTATTTTTATGAGGCCAATCTGCCCCCAAGGGGGACAGAAACCACTAGACACCAGGGAGTTTTTTTTTTTTCGTGAATTTCACGCAAGGGGAGCGACCCCTTAGGCAAGGGTCGTTCCCCTGGGGGGCAAATTTATTTTAGGCCATTTCTGCCCCCTTGGGGGGCAGATCAGCATATTTTAAATAGGCCGATCTGCCCCCAAAGGGGGCAGAAACCACTAGGCACCGCCGATTTTTGTTGTTGTTGTTGTTTTACAGATGGGGAGCGACCCCTTAGGCAAGAGTCGCTCCCCTGGAGGGGAAAATTGTATTTAGGCCATTTCTGCCCGCTTTGGGGGCAGATCGGCTGATTTCAGGTCAATCTGCCCCCAAGGGGGGCAGAAACCACTAGGCACCAGGGATCTTTTTTTTTGCGCCGTCATGCAAGGGGAGCGACCCCGTAGGCAAGGGTCGCTCCCCAGGGGGAGGGGAGGCAAATTTATTTTAGGCCATTTATGCCCCCCGGGGGCAGATCGGCCTATTGTTATTAGGCGCGAACTGCCCCAAATAGCCAAAAAAAGGCTCAGCACAGGAGGGGGAAAAGGCCTGGCAGCGAAGGGGATAATACATAAAAATAAATGTAAACAATAAATATATGATAAATAAATCCAATGATACTGGCAGTTCGGGCTGGACTCTTCCCATAGGCAGAAGGATCAAGACTGATTTCCATATGGATGGGTCCAAACTGAGGTGGCATGGTAAGCAAATGAATGATGGATTTAACTCAGATCCCTGACTTGGGGTGAGTGTTTGAAAAGTTTGAGCACTGCATCCATCATCCTCATGTGTTGCTTATAACAAATACTACCTGCTAAAAAAATAATAACACAACATATACATACACATATACATTCAGAATAAAAAAATGAATACAATTATTCTACATATTTATTTGATAATTACAATTTAAATTGAAAAACATATTAGTAACATTTATGTTACTCAACAAGTTGGAAATAAAACAAAAATATAAAATTCTAATCAAACCATACTGTAAAATAACATCACAATACATAGAACTATAAAAAACTATATCACAAAACTAAAAACAAAAATAAAATGAAAAGAACCAAAATGCAAGAATACTTATTGCAAATTCAACAAGAGAACATTCAAATTTAAAGAAATAACTTTTACGATTCCCACTCCAAGTGAAGCAATAGTAGGAAAAGTGTTGAACTTTGTACTTTGTAGGGATGATTTTTCCCATCCCCATGCCAACCTAAGCAACAGTAGGAAATGTCATGTATACACATATACATTCAGAATAAAAAAAATAACAAATTAAATTAAATTATCCAATAGATGTATTTATTAATTACAATTTAAATTTAAAATCATATAAGTAGCATTTATATTACTCAATAAGTTGCAAAATTAAACAAAAATATAAAAATCGAATAAAACAATACAGTAAAACAATATCCCAAAACATAAGTTAAAAAAGTAAAAACAAACATTAAAAGAACAGCCAAAATTCTAGAATACTTGTTGCAACTCCAACTTAAACAATAATAGGGAAAGCATTGGACTTTTGGGATTACAGGAATTAGATTTAACATTGACACCCCAACCTAAGCAACAGAAGGAAAAGTACTGGATTATATCAAGAATATAAAATAGTTTTAAAAAATCACAAGCTAAAAAATTATTATAAAACGTTTGAAAAACTCCAAAAACTAAAATAACTACTAATTTTTATAAACAACCAAATACTCTTAAAATATAGATAAAGAAATACATTTACATATTGCTTTAAAAAACAAAATAACCAATGTAAACATTATTTAGTGAATACTAAAAAACTTAATAAATAACAACAAACAAAAACTAGACGTAAGTGCTAAGAATACACTTTTCCCTTCAAAGGTTCTGTTATGCCTCTGTCGTCCCATTTCTAGGGGGCGCTGTAAGGGGACTGTCGGAAGCCTGGGAATCACCTTGAACACTTATCTAGAGTCCCTTGCTGACTCCCGTTTGTTTCTCTTTTCGCCATGGTATGCTTTTATAGTATTACATTTGCTTCCTGGGACTGCAAATCCCATAATGCACAGCCTGGTAGTCAGGAAAGCCTGGATTCTGTTTCCCATTGTTTTCTATGGGAGAAGTCCAGTTGCTCCTTTTCACCAGATCCTCTCCTCCAGGACATGCGAGTGTCTGAAACTGCACACACCTGAGACCTCTCCTGTGCAGCCAGTCATGTGATTCCACCTGGGGTTTTCTGCAGCTTGGAACTGCTTATAAGCAGACATTACCTCAAGATCCTTCGTCGTGCATTGGAGTTCGATTCCTATGTGTTATAGAGCCTTTACCAGATGGTGTTCCAGTCTTGTTCCTGTTCCTGTTCTGTTCCAGCTTGAGCCTGTTTCCTGTTTCTCTGCCCTGTTCCTGATTGTTCCAGCCAGAGTCTGCTCCCTATCTCTTAGCCTTGTACCTGTTTGTTTCTTCCAGAGCCTGCTTCCTGTTTCTCTGTCCTGTTCCTGCCTTGTTTCAGCCTGAACCTGCTCTCTGTTTCCAAGTCCAGTTTTCTGCTTATTCCTACTCCCTGTATTCCAGCCCTGCCCTTGCGTGTTCCAGCCAGAGCCTGCTCTCTGTTTCCCAGTCCTGTCTCTGTTTGTTCCAGCCAGAAGTTTGCACCCTGTTTTCCAGTCCTACTCCTGCCTTTGCTTCAGCCTGAGCCTGTTCCCAGTTCCGAGCCTCTGTCTCTTAGTTTGTCCCTCTCCGTATTTGTTTCTGGTAAGTGTTCTATAAATCTTTACCAGTGAATAAGTGTCCTCCTTTGTACTGGGGTTGGCTCCTGGTTTCCAAGAGGCAATTCCAGCCCCCATCCTTGGCTAGTGTTATACGTTGTCTTTCGTGCCTAACAGTGACAGTGTGCTAGTGCTGTTTTTCCAGGAATCGCCACTGTGTTTCCAGCTGGACCCACAAGAGCTTGTCTTGTGTATATAAGTACTATACTTGTTTGTGCTCTATGGTCCAGAGACAGAATCACTTCAGCTGCCTCCTTTCTATGGGGCTTGTGGGGTGACTATCTGTAAGAGCAAACTGCACAGAGGCCTTGACATTCCCTGTCACTGTGGGAGGTTCTGCATCCTACTCTGTGTACAACCCCAGAGTGTTTGTCCATCAGTAATCCGTTTCCTGTTTGTTCACACAAAGGTTGCTCTGCACTTTCCTGTTTCCTGTGCCTGTCCATAGCTGTCCTTCCCGTGTATGCCTTTAGCTGCTCCTCCACCCGAGTACACTACCTCTTTGGGATAGTCTGTGACCTCAAGGGATGCCCCAACCAGAGTCCTGATCAGACCTGCCCGAAACTGTGACAGGTTCTTCACAAACCTTTGTTAGGTTTGTAGCATGTTTATCCAACCTCCTCAGGCAGCGAACCAGTCATAACTGACCACATTCAAATCTCCCCCAGAAGCTTGACACTTGCCTCAAAGTGATTGTCACTGCATCCCAGCCAAGTGATTTAGTGTAAACCACAACACATCTCCCTCCCTTATAGTATCATACCAGAATACAACAGTTAGAAATCAATATTAAAAAATAAGCTTCTAATTAAACAAATTACGTCACAGAAATCATATGTGTACAAAAATAAAATAAAACATATTATATGCATATACAAGCATTCACTTTATGTCTAACAATAGAAGGTTCGCTTACTTAATACAATTATTTCATTCATGACTTAATTAAGTCTGTTGTTTGTAACTTTCCCCATTATGTAGTCCTTGTGTCAAGTAGGTTTATATCTTTCTCTTCTTAACAAAAATTCTTTATCATCATTCAAATCTTCCACCCCATGGCTCTCTTTTAGCATGGTTCTTGAACCAACCTCATTCAGTTTTGTTAATCTAGAAATACTCCAGGCATCCCCTTAGTCTAAAATTGTGACTTTCCTTTTAAGAGAAGTTATCACAAAAGGACCCATGAATTTTGAACGTCCCTTTCTTATTATATTAGGCATTTTCACTAAAACTTTGTCACCGACCTGAAACTTTGATTCATGTGCACAATTCTTAGCATCATAGTGAGTTTTATATTTATTTTGGAATTCCCTCCTACGCAGAGCAAGCTCATCATTTGAAAAGTCCACATTTTGTTCCCCACTTATTTTTAGCCACACAGGATTGAGGTTACTTTGTGGTTTCCTGCCTTTAAGTGAAACAAATGGAGATATAGGTGTTACACTATAAGGAGTGACATGGTGTGCCCACCAGGTTTCTCTCAACATTTCATTTAGGGATGTCTTATTCAAGAGCGCACAATGTGCATAATTTTGTTTCTTATTCATACTCTCTGATAAATCATTGGCTTGAGGTGAATAGAGGACTGTCTTGAAATGAGTTATTGACAATTCTTTAAGAAAAGTTTTCTTTCCCTGGGATACAAACTGTACCCCATTATCACTTATAGGAGTTTTCTGAACACTCTCCCTAGAAAATTCTTCTTTAAAAAATGTGATTACTATTTTAGTGTTTACCATAGCCACACACTTTGTGACCACCCACTTAGATGTAAAGTCTACTAGCAGCATATCATTCATCGTTGGCTAGAAGATCAAGTGGCCCTGCTTTATCTAGACCTAGCTTAGTCCTTGGCTCCAATGGAACCTCAACAGGTAACAGAGGAACTGTGTGAGTTTTCTTTGTTTTGTCAACATTCACATAATGCCAAAAGTCCTTTACCACCACTTCAATCTCTTGATCCACTTTTGGCCACCAGTACCATTCACACAAATGGGCCTTGGTCAAATTAACTTATGTCTCAAGACAGCAGGAGGTACCACCTATTCCCCCCTTAATACTTTCCCATCACTAATGCTAAGTTTTTCTTTTACACAAAGAAATCCTTCCACATTAGTTGGTATATCTTTCTTGTTTGGCCAACCATTTACAATGAGTTCCTTTAATGTAGATAATTCTAAGTTGTTTGAAATAGCATTATTCCACTCACTTTCCTCCACGGATGATTCACATACCCAATCAACAGCTACTTCTTCATACACATCTACACTCTGGTTGATTGGCAGTCTAGAGAGACAATCTGCCATTGCATTCCCAGCTCCAGATATATACTCAACTGTAAAATTATAACTGGTCAATCCACCTGACCACCTCCTGATCCTAGGGCATTCATTCTCCAGCTCCTTACATAAGAGCATACAAGTAAGTGGTCGATGATCCGATCTGACCACAAATTGTATTCCCCACAAAAAAACCTAAAGTAGATAATTGCCTAATATATAGCTGACACTTATTGTTCAATAATTGAATAATGCTGTTCAGCACCTTTTAATGCGTGCAAAGCAAAAGCTATCAAGTTAATTTCATCGTTCACCATTTGGGCTAAAACTGCACCCTTCAGATTGTCATCGCTCAATAAAATTGTTTTCCTGTTAGCATCAAAATGTCACAAGGTTGGTAATTTTCCAGTGCTGCATTTAATGCTGTTGAAAGACTGATCACATTCTTCAGTCCAGTTGAACTGGGCAACCTTCTTTAGCAGCAACCTCAATGTTTGAGAAACACTAGCAAAAGTTTGGATACATTTTGAACAAAATTATGCCACACCAAGAAATTATTGTACTTGGTCTTTGTTTTCTGGTTTGGGAGCTTCCACAATACTGTTTTCCAAATAAATGTTTTGACTTATGATTCCCCAGATACGTTACAGTGAATTCTCTGAACTTACACTTTTCCAAGCCTGCCTTCTGTAATTGTTCCAAAACCTTCCACACTATTTCATTATGTTCACATTGGTTTCATCCATAGACCATAATATCATCCTGGAAAAACAAAACATTGTCCAACCCTTCTAGCACTTTCTTCATGGCCCTGTGAAAGCATGCTGCTGCAGAAGCCAGTCCAAAAGGCATCTAGATGAATCTAAATGCTCCCAAAGGGGTTACAAATATTATTAATGCAATAGAATCAGGATAGAGCATAACCTAGTGGTAAGCAGAGGACAAAGCCATCACACTGAATAACTTAACATCTTTAATTAAAGCCAGAGTTTTAGAAATATTTGGTAAGGGTTGACGATCAACCCAGATGTGTTTATTTAATCCTCTTAAGTCAACACACATACAAATGCCCCATCCTTTGGTGCTAGAACTATGGGGGCAAACAACTATGAGCACTCAATTTCTTCAATTACTCCTCTTTCTTTTAATTTTTTTAATTCTTCTTTGCGTGGTGCTAACATCATATGAGGAACTTTCCTTACATTAGACACACATGGTATTGTACCATTCTTGAAAACAATTCTATGTTCAAAATTATTTAATAACCCTATATCATCTCCAAATACTTTAGGAAACCTAGAAACTATCTTGTCTGAGAATCTGTCATTCGTCATTATTAACACTTTCTGTTTAGAATTTGGATTTAATATTATCCCCATGTCACTTTGATGTATCCAACCTAAAATGGTTATCACCCCTTTTTGCTACATACATTTTCCCAGTTGTTTTTACACTCATCAAATTGAATTCTCATCACCGAATAACCCAAAACATCTATTTTCCTGCCTCCGTACCGAACAGGATTTATATCTGGTGGTAGTAATTCAATTTTTCTATTCCCAAATATTGAGTTCCAGTTCTTGTCACCAATCATTGTATATGGTGATCCTGAATCAGAAAGTACAACCTTTTTTCCTCCCACCACAATTTCACTTTCTGGCATTTCTATCAGATCTGCGTTCACATAGCCATCATCCTTTATACTGAAAATACATTTTTCTTCAAATTTTTCTTCTTCTTCAATACAGTCGCCATCTGTTGTTTATTCCATCTACACACACTGGCATAGTGCCCTTTCTTACCACATCTCTTGTAGACTGCTAACCTTGTGAAACATCCAGGACTATTGGAAAGATGTCCTTCACTCCCACATCTAAAACATCTCACACCTCTACTTTTTGTTGATATTAGAGTATCATTTTGAGACGCTTTCTTGTCAAACTTTTTATGTCCCTTCTTGCTCTTCTTTCTCTCATGATTGTCTACTTCCTTCTATGCAATTCTACCAACTCCTCTTTCTTCATTCACTGACTCATCCACAAGCATGCTACCTTTTTCTTTTTCATCACCCATTTCACACACCCACATATTAGTATTCTCCATACCTTCAACTATAGCTATTGTCTCTTTCAAAATGGGATTTTTTGCTAATAATTTTTCATGTACTTTTACAATGTGCGTGCACCTGACAGTCTGGTCTCTGACAAGTTTGCATGTACGAGCAAATGTTTTCGAGGTTGCAACATACGTGCACATTTTCTCCTTTTTCCCCTGCACGCTTGTGCAAAATTTGTGCCTTTCCAGGACCACATTAATCTGTGCACCAAAATGGTTCTCCAACATCATTAAAGACATGTCAAAAACATTGTCTGGTTCACCCTTCCCATGACCAATGATGATTTCCTCTAACCTCTCATACACATTTCTCCCTTCTGTTCCTAAATTATGTAATAACCGAGCTTCTTTGCAAACTGCTGAAAATGTTTCTCCCCAACCGCAAGTAAGTATGAATCAAATATCTGCTTCCATCTTTTCCATGGCAAAATAGGATCGCCCTTATCTGAAAGGAAATGAAGAGGTTTAGACATATTAGCGCCTGCCATAATGTCTGAGTATTTGAATTGTTAGTAACACTGGAAACTTTGGGCTAACAACCTACTTCTCCATTGTTCAAAAGGACTATAGTGTGCTGATCACTGAAATGAAGACCAACAAATAACTTGTGTACATAGCTACATACATACATATATATATATATATCTATATACATATATATATAGAGAGAAGAAAAATATAATTGTTCCTCATTCATTGTCAGTAATTAATTAATATCAATGGTGTGCAGATTATCCATTATTCTCAAAGGTGTGTGGATCACCACCTGTTGCTGAGTGATTCACGTGTCAATAAATAATTAAATATCAATGGTGTGAGGATTACCAATTAATATCAATGGTGTGCGGATCAGTGCTTGTTATCAAGTGATCCAAGTATCAATAAATAATTCAATATTAATGGTGTGCGGATCACCACTTGTTGCCGAGTGACCCGGGAGAGAAGGATTCATCCAAAATGAACATAAGCATTTACAATCAAGTTTTCCCTTGTGCGTAAAAAGAAATGTTGTTGCAACAAAACTGTTTGTCTCCATTACTCACGTTTCCCAGCTTTATCCAATCACACTAGATGAAACGTCACGTGCTCACAACGCCATCATTTTGTTTGCAGACAGCAACAAGAGCACACCTCTCTCCCAACTCAGTGCCTTCAACCATTCGCACACGTGCCAAAGTTCCACTCACACCTTGGGTCAGCAAAAACATACACATCGGTTCCACTCTCTTGGCGGCTCCCCTCTCATCTAGGTGTCCACAATATCACTTCAAAAAGACTCTCAGGTCGTCATTATGATCTTGGCGGGATAGCCCGCCACCAACCATGCTGACGGTCGACAGAAGACCGCCAGTGGTGGCGGCAGGCATCCCGGCAGATAATGACGCCAGGAGCCTCACCGCCATTGATGGCAGTGAGGACCGCCAGGCGCCATGCTGGCGGTCGGTGGCGGGGGTGGATGCTGCTCCACCTACACCGCCACGTCAGTCCAGACACGGCCACACCTATAATGATGCAGTCATAGGCGTGGCGGTGTATGGAGACGCAGCGGTGCTGGTGGAGCAGTATCCTAGAAGCCCATTCCCTCCTGGAGCAGCACCACAGAACAGGTAAGTGCTGGCCAAGAGGGAAGGGGGATTTGGAGGGGTGTGTTGAGTGTGTGAGGGCGTGCATTGGGATTGTGTGTGTGTGTTTGTGAAGGGGGATGTGTGTATGCATGTATGAATGCATGTGTGTATGTTGGTGTATGTGCATGTGGGAGTCGGGGGGACCTGAACAGAGGTGGGGGAGTGGTGGGGGGGTGGGGGATCGGTGAGGGGGGTTGTGGAGCACCAACAGGGAGTTTGGAGGGAGGAGGGATGAGGAGTTAAGTTTCAGGGTTCGGCGGTGGGGGTGGGTCTAGGGGCTTGGGGGGGTGGGGGGGTGTTGTGGCAAGCAAGGGTCTGGCGTGTCACATATAGGTGACAGGAATGAGAATTCCTGTCACCTGTATGCTTTCCACCAGGAAATCCCTGGTGAAAATGGGATAATTATCCCACCAGAGGTCCTGCCTCCACCGCCGGGTTGAAAGTGGCTACCGTCAGCCCGGCAGTCAATTCTGGCCTGGTGGTGAGTAGTAGTGAACTGGCTGGTTTGCAGCCAGTTCACTACTGTTTTCTTTATATGGCGGTCTGAACCGCCATGCCGTTGGTGGTAATTACCACCACCACCGGCGGTGCGGTCATTACCGCCATGATCATAATGACCACCCTAATATGGGTGGTGTGGGTTCCGAATCATCTAGGAGGTTGTCCATAGCTTCTCCCTTGTCGCCAGTGTTAAGAATACACTTTTCACTTAAAAGGTTCTTCATAAACCTTTATTAGGTTCGTAGCATGTTTATCCAACCTCCTCAGGCACTGACCTGATCATAACTGACCACATTCAAACCCCCCCCAAAAGCTTGACACTACCTGGAATGCTGTGACATCAAAGTGATTGTCACCACATTCCAGCCAAGTGATCTAGTGCAAAGCACAACAATAAGTACTAATACTAAATAGTAAAAAAGCAAGTCAACCGATTAATTCAAACAATTAACTGATTTACATAATTCATAATGTAATTATCCAATTAAAACAATAATTAACAGAATGTACAGAAATAATTTACATGATTAATAATCTAATTACCCAATTAAAGATTTAGGGGCTGAATACTAGTGTGATGGTTGGAAAAACCTGAATGCCAAACTCCCGATGAGAAGACAGTCACATGCTGGTGGTCTCCCCCCCGGCCCCATTATAAGTGTTCCACCTGGCTGACCAGCAGAAACAAAGGTTTCTGCGGGTCACCTCGTTGGAAAACATGCATAGTCATTGGACTTGGCTCCACATGGAATGAGTCCAATGCCGACGCACAGGGGGCCTCCTTAGCACCCTCGGAATGTGCACTTTCTGCATTGCAGACAGTGTGCATTCCGATGGTGCTGGGGAGGGGAGACCCCGCACTGCTAATACCATGGACATGGGCAGTGCAGGACACCCCTATAGCCCCCTGCACTTGTTCACCTATAGCCCCCTGCACTTGTTCTCCGCAGCCTTTTCATGGCAGTTGAAAAAAAGCTGGCAGAGAACATGGTGTAATCTGCATGGTGGTGCTGACTTCAGCGCCTGTGTGGCTGATTACAACCATGACTGCAATAATCTTGTCGGGATCAAAGATCCTGGTGGAGATGACCGTCTTTTTTGCAGCCTGACTGCCAGGGTCATAATGTGGTGGTCGGACAACCACAACTGCGGCAATCACTTTTTTTTTTCTTAGCAATTGAGTCTCTGGTGGGCAGTCAGTTTGCACTCTGTCCAACCAGGGACCCTCATTCTAGTCAGGGTAAGGGAGTTACACTCCTCAGGCAACCCCTACTCACTCCCTTGGTAGCTTGGCACAAGCAGTCAGGCTTATCTCAGAGGTAATGTGTAAAGTATTTGTACTAACACACACAGTAATACAGTGAAAACACTACAAACGAGACACAACAACAGTTTAGAAAAATAATCAATATTTAACTAACTCAAACAAGACCAAAACAACACAAATCCAACATGCATAAGCAAAGTTATGATTTTTTTTTTTAAAAAGAGTCTTAATACATAGAAATCAATGGATGTGTGTTTTTTACACATAGTACCTGGTTTGCATCAAAAATAAAGAGGGTGCATCAGAGTAGTCAGTGATGCATCAATTGCTAACTCATAAGTGAGGCCGTGCGTAGTTTCTTCTCCGGTTGGGTAGGCAATCTATAATTTTTCTCTCCCACAGAAAAGAGATGTGACAATATCTGGACGGGCAACCTCAGGTCTGCGCAGGTCCACTGTGGTTTTGATGGCCAACAACGATGCGTGCGGTGGTGAAGAGCCGCACTGCATGGGTGATGTGTCAATTTTTGGTAGCTGCACGCAGGTGTTGCATCAATTTCCCAGCTGCGTTACAGGTGAATGCGTCAACTTTTCAGCTACAAAGCAGGTGTTGCATTGATTTTTCTCCCGCACACCTCATGTGCATGGATTTCAGCCTTTATTCCACCAGCTTCTCCTTTCAAGGGCCTAGGGACTGGATTGGGCACCTCTTAGCAGGGTAGGAGTATCAGCAAGAGAGTCCAGGTGCTAGCAAAGGATGTCTGTGATGGCCCTGACACTTCAGAACGGGGGTAGCTCAGTCCAAGCCCATGGAGCCACTTCACAAGCAGGAAAACACAGCAAAGTCCAGTCTTTGTCCTCTCAAAAGCAGAAGCAGCAACTGCAGGCCAACCCTGTAAAGCACACTCACAGGCAAAGGGGCAGTACTCCTCCTCCAGCTCTTCTCCTTGGTAGAGGTTCCTATTAATCCATAAGTAATCCAAAAGTCTGGGGTTTTAGGGTCCACTACTTTTACAAATTTCTGCCTTTGAAGTAGGCAAACTTCAAAGGAAAGTCTCTGTTGTTCACGAGCTCCTGCCTTGCCCAGGCCTGGCCCCAGACACACACCAGGAGGGTGGAGGCTGTATTGTGTGAGTACAGGCACAGCCCTTTCAGGTATAAGTGCCAGCTCTTCCCTCCCCAATCTAGCCCAGCAGACACATCAAGATATGCAGGCTACACCCTAGCACCCTTTGTGTCACTGTCTAGTGGGAATTCACAAACAGCCCAACTGACAGTCTGACCCAGACGTGGATTCCACAGGCAAACAGAGGCACAGAATGGTTAAGCAAGAAAATGCCCAATTTCTAAAAGTGGCATTTTCAAACTGACAATCTAAAAATGAATTTTACCAAAATAAGTATTTTTAATTTGTGAGTTCAGAGACCCCAAACTCTATATTTCCATCTGCTCCCACTGGGAAACTGCACTTAAAATATATTTAAAGGCAATCCCCATGTTAACCTATGAGAGAGATAGGCCTTGCAATAGTGAAAAACTTATTTGGCAGTATTTCACTAGTTTAGGGGTGCCTTACATGTACAAAAAGGAAAGGTTTGGGCCTGGCAAGTGGGTACACTTGCCAGGTTGAATTGGCAGTTTAAAACTGTACACACACAGACTGCAGGGGCAGGTCTGAGCCATGGTTACAGGGCTACTCATGTGGGTGGCACAATCAATGTTGCAGTCCCACTAGTAGTATTTGATTTACAGACCCTGGGTGCCTCTAGTGCACTTTACTAAGGACTTACTAGTAAATCAAATATACCCATCATGGAAAAGCCAATTACACATACAGTTTACACAAAAAGCACTTGCACTTTAGTACTGGTCAGCAATGGTAAAGTGCCCAGTGTACCAAAACCAGAAAAAATAAAGTCAGTCCAGCACATAGTCAAAAACACAGGAAGCTGGGTCAAAAAGACAGGGGAAACCATGCCAAGGATGTCAGGTCTAAGATATATATATATATATATATATATATATATATATATATATATATATTCCTGTCAATGACGCGGCACTCCCAGGATTTTCACGAAATCTTCTTTTAATACGAACAATACACCTCTATCTCACATGATTTAGGTATGAATGCAGTAAGATTTTTCTTGAGACAAAAGAGCATTAATTTTTTGAGACACTCGGAGATGCTAGTTGAAATGATAGAACTATGTCTCAAGAACAACATATTCATGTTTAATCATCAAATCTATAAACAAATCTGTGGGACAGCCATGGGAGTGTCCTTTTCTCCAAGTTATGCAAATCTCATGATGGGGTGGTGGGAGAAATGCATAGCTTGGGATCAGGAGAATGAATACTATATGGACAAGGTAGTGATCTGGTTGCGATATATAGATGATTTATTTTTGATTTGGCATGGAACTGCGGAAACATTTAGTGAATTTTTTACTCGGTTGAATAGCAATGATGTTGGATTGCAATTTACGTACAAAACAAGTAAGATCTCTATTGAATTTTTAGATGTACTAATATATGTTGAAGCAGATGAGTTACAAACGGCATTATATAGAAAACCTACTGCAACCAACAGTATACTACATGGTACAAGCTTTCACCCTAGATCACTAATCAAAAGCATTCCGTATGGCGAATTTATTTGCATCAAAAGGAATTGTTACATGGAACAAGATATGGACAAAAAAATTGGAGCGACAAAACAGAGATTTATAGATAGAGCCTATAAATCTAAGGCAATAGAACAGGGTAAAATAAAAGCAAGAGCATTGACACGAGCACAGGTACTGGTGAAGAATAAAAACATGTCAGAAAGAGCCATGATGAAGAATGATGAGTTAAGACTTATCATGGATCATAATAAGGAAAATCAACAGATAATCAATATATTGAAAAAATATTGGTATCTGATTCAAAGAGATAATGACATTGGACAGCGAGTAGGCACCTATCCTTCAATTACATACAGGAAAGTGCCATCACTTAAAGATATGCTAGTGAGGAGTCACTTCGAAACCACAAATAAGGTAAACTGGTTAGTTGATGGAAATAAGGTTTTTTTTTTGCTGCAGAAAGCGCAAGGCGTGCAAAATTGGCTGCAACAAAAAAGCGATAACAGATTTTCAGGGTAAAGAAATCTTAATTAGAGATAAAATCACATGTGAAACAACTTTTGTGGTTTATGTCATAGAGTGATGGTGTGGTCTTAGATATGTTGGCAGTATCATATGCCCTCTGAAAAAGCGTATTCTTGAACATATTCGAGCGGTACACAATGATGACAATACCTATGCCATGACCAAACACCTAAAGACTCACACAGAATCAAATTGGCTAAACCTGAAATATTATGGTATTGGGACAATAGCAAAACATGAACGAGGAGGTGACAGAGTCCAAAAGCTGAGTCGTCTAGAGTCTAGGTATATCATCAGATTAAAAACTAAGATCCCATTTGGGATCAACTGTGATGAGGAATTATACTGCCATTTGTACATATAAAATGAGCTTAGAACGAAAACCAGTTAAATAAATAAATAAGGAAATGTGAGTACCACATGTAAAGAATTGAGTATTGAAGAAATAGAAGATTGGGATATGAGTTGCATTAGGTATTATAAAAATATAGAAGTTATTATTATACATGTGGCCTAAAAACTGACAAAGATGTAACAATAATATATATAGATACTGGTGATATCTAAACTTAGTTGCATAACTTTGGCAAGTATATACTACCTGAGAAATATAGAAAATGGTCTGTGTTTTTAAGGTGCGTAACATATATGTTTCTTTTTGATGGTTGATATTGTTAGGGGTGTAATGTAATTGTGGGGTTTGGTAGAAAATGTGATTTATTAGAAGTAATTGATGTATTCACACTTGTTTTTATTTAAAAAAAACTACATATCCCAGAATGCCACATAAAGGCTGAAATGAGATGGAGAGTATAAATAGAGCACTTAATGGATTGGATAATTACTGTGATCAAGACCGTGTAGGTCGAAACGCGTTGGTGTTTGTTTGTCTGGTATCAATTGTTTGTATTAAATGAAGATTTCGTGAAAATCCTGGGAGTGTCGCGTCATTGACAGGAGTGTCAAGCTGGTGTGCAAAGAAAGTGAGGGAAAGGTCCTTCCCTGGCGCGGGCACCGACACTAAGAAGCGCGCCTTAATTGGACACCTTTGGGACAAATATATATATATATATATATATATATATATATATATATATATATATATATATATATACTTCGCATACTGCTCCCCAACAACATGTCAATAATTAAAAAAATAAAATAAAAACATTTGAAGCATATCAAAACAATAACAAATTGGAAAATGAAAAAGAACTATAAATAAGTTATAACACACAAAAAAATGAAATATTACAAAATAATGAAAAATTGCTATTATATACAACTGCATTGAAAGAAACAACATTAAACATAACACAATATTTTTATCTGCAATATTCTGTCCCATAATATTCTTGCATCACAATATTTATCAGGATATTTGTACCAGACGGTATTTTATACATGATATTGCTGTTATGCATCATATATTATGCTATGGCCTATATTGTACCAAGGGTGGGCACTATCATGCTATAAATGTTCCGAAAAGCCTGAGATTACTTCCATTTTGCCAGGACCAGCATTATACCAAGGTTGGATAGTAATGCTCACCTTTGGCCATGTAATACCATGAAACAGCTCGGGAGAAAGCTCCAATGTAGCAGAATAGAATACCCCTTCTTACCACTTTCTCTGAGTATTGCAGTACTAGCACCAGCCTATGATGTTTGTAAAATATGGGCAGTAAGAGATATACTTCATCACAGTATTGCAATGAGAGGTACACATACACATACATAATTAAGACTAAACTTTTCAGTCTAGAAATACAAACAAGAGTATTATTGGGGAACAGAAATGTAGGTAGCAGAATGCATAACACATTTCTAGACCTAAAGCCAAAGATGGCAGTGGTATGACTGATGTGATGGTGCCCACCCCTGGCAAAATGCTTGTCTTAAGATATTGGTGGTAATTCTTGCCATGTTGTGGTTATCAGAATGTATTATCATGTCCATCTTTGATAATGTATGCTGTATCGTAAATGTGGTGGTAATGCTTGACATTAAGTAAGTATAACTGCCCATCTTTGGAAAGTTTTGGCTGTGATGGAGAAAGCTATGTGGCTCTTTCTGTGGAGATAGTTGTTGTCACTTGTGATTTCTGCTGTTGTGGCAGTTATTGTTCCTGGTATCGGTTCATCTGTGGTCACTGCTGTTGTATCTTCCTTGCTTGCAGGTGTTATTCTTATCCTTGACATGTTGGCAGCTATGGCCTGCTGTAGTCATCGCCATTATGGAATCTGTGGTCAGTGCAGTCTTGGCAACTCTTGTTGCTTCTGTTGTCCTTACCATGATGGTTGCTACAATGGTCCCTGTTGTAGTCGCATCTGTTGTCTCTGTTGTGGTAGGAGCTATGGCCAAAGCTGTGGGTCCAGCTGTAGTTATAACTGTGGCAAGAGCTGTTGCTGCTATTGTTACAGCTGTTTTTGCTGCTGTGGGGTGAAAAGGGCAGACCTTAAGTGCCTCTCAGGCTCGATGCCTAGGCCATGTTGTTTGGGGTCAAAGAAAATAAGTTTTCAGGTTTGTTTTGTACTTGGGACAAGTAGGCCCAACCCCCTGCAGCACAAACCTTTTGACTGTCAATTTATTTGTGCCACATTATGGAGTAGGGAAGGGAATTGTGTGCAGTTGAGGTAATATTTGTGTCTATTTGTTAATGTTGTTCAAACTTGTATTTATGGTTCATTAATGCAAAGCCTTATTATTTGGGTGAGTGCTCTGAATAATTGTTGTAAACTTGGATTGCACTACTTGGTATGAGCCTGCCATTGAAATTGGTATGTGTGTGGCCGTGCTTGCTCTGAGTGCTGGAGTTCTTGGTAGGTGTGCGATATCTGGCCCCCTGTACCATCAAATGCCCTGACCAATGTCTCAAAGGGGGTGTATTCCTGTGTTTCTCCTTGGATGTTGGAAGTGTGGAGTGCCCTGTGGCGCATCTGATAATATTGCAGTTGGGCTGAGTCGGGGATCCGAAAGTCTATTTTGCATTGCTCAAATGTCTTAATAGTCACACACTCAAATAAGTAGTGCAGTTGCGCCCTCCCAGCTTTAGAATGAGTCGGCCGCGAAGTCCAGTATGAAGTCCAGGTAGTGAGCAAGTGGAGTATTGGGTTAGGGAATGTAATGAGATCCCTTTTAGGTGCAGTCCTGTCCCAGATCTTGAGGACAGTCCAGTTAGGACTCACAATGTAGGCGCTTCGTGGCCTCGCCAGCTTACAGAGCTATGCAAGGTCCCAGATAGGCCGACAGCCCACCGCCCTAACCATGTGGAACCAGTGCTTTTCGCTCTCCCAAACAACCCATTCCCAGATGTAATGGAGGCAGGCTGCCCAATAGTATTCAAGGAGTTTGGGACATGGCTGTCCCTGTGATCTCTGGGGAGCATTAGCACAGTATTCGAGAACCTGGGACATTTCTCCCCCCTCAACCCCACCGGAGTGAAGGTGCGTATGTCTTGCTGAAGATGGACAATGTCATCATGTGGGATGGGAATGGGCAAAGTCTGGAATAAGTAGAGGACCTTCTGGAGAGTAGTCATTTTGATGGCATTAAGCTGACCTAGCAGGGACACACGCAGTGGTCTCCACTGGCGGAACTCTTCCAAGACAGGCTCCCAGTATTCCAGACAGTTGGCCTGCATCGAGGTCATCAAGATGGAGTTCAGATTAAGGACCCAGGTCATCAAGGTAGGGGTCAGATTAAGGGCCTAATTATGAGTTTGGCAGTCCCACCCCGGGCCTGCCAAACTCACAGGGAGTACCCCACCGCCATTGTGGTAGCATCCCCCCTGAGCATATTACAATGTTCCAGCCAGGCTGACTGGTGGGAACAGTGCTACGATATTGGCCTTGGCTCCTTTAAAGGAGCTGAGGCTAATGTCGTAGCACACAGCACCTGCGGAATGCACACTGTCTGCAAAGCAGATGGTGCAGATTCTGAAGGTGCTGGGCAGGGGGGCCTTGAGCATACCCTTACTGCCAGCCTTTTCATGGCAGGATAACTGCCATGAAAAAGCTGGCAGAAAAGTGAGTTGTAATCAGCCAGGTGGTGCTAAATTCAGAGCCGCCTTGACTGAGTACAACTCATACCACCATCACCCCGTCTGGAATAATGTTCCCAGCGGAACGTCCGTCTCCTGGCGGGTCCACCCGCCAGGGTTGTAATGTGGTGGTCGGACCACTACAGTTGCAGCAGTCTGACCATCACCCTAAGGTTGGCGGTCTTTGGACCACCAGCCTCATAAGGAGGCCCTAAGAGAGAGATACCGTATGGGGCCCATTGGAAGAAAGCAATAGAATATAGGGTGAGCAGATCTGGCTTAGGTATCATTAGGTCCAGGACATGGCATTTCCACATGTTGACCTTGAAACCGGAGAAGCTTCGAAGTCTTTTAGTGTGCGCACCACTGCAGGGAGTGAGAGGGTAAGTTGGGTGAGGGTGAGCAAGAGCTCATCTGCAAAGAGACTAAGGGCCTGATTTAGATCTTGGTGGATGGGAATACTCTGTCACAAACATGACAGATAACCCGTCCTCTGTATTACAATACCTTTATATACTATGGGGATGTGTAATACGGCGGACAGGATATCCGTCATGTTTGACAAAGTATTCAATTCGCTGAGATCTAAATCAGGCCCTAAGTTTGAGGGAACGTCCACTGAAAGGAATGCCCATGATGGCCTTCGCCTGTCAGATGGTGATGGCCAAGGGTTCCACTGCCAAGGTAAACAGCAAGGGCGAGAGAGGGCACCCTTGCCTAGTGCCCCCATGCAGGTGGATTGGCTTTGTGTATTGACCTTTATTCAAATTATGGCTGTATCGGAGGCATAAGAGGACAACATCCTAGAGATCATGCCTGGGCCCAGCCAATCTTCTGGAGAACAGCCTTTAAGAATGGCCAGCTGACCATGTCGAAAGCCTTCTCCGCTATGGGATCTTGTGGAGCGTCTTCCCTGTTATAGAGAGCTTGGTAGAAGCTGTGGAATGCTTGTTGTTTCACCTATTCAGTAGTGACCCAGGATGAGCCCCTGTCCTAATCTTGGATATGTGAGCTTGGGCATGCTGCTGGCGTATCTCGTGGGCAAGGAGGGTCCCACATTATCCCCCTCCTAAAGTACTGTTGCATCATTTGGTGATATTAGTCCTGTGAGCCCTTAGCTGACTCTGTAGCAGAGACAAACGTCTAAAGTTGCATCTGGAGGGGGGCAGTTTGGTCGAGACACTCAAGAGTCTTGATCTCAGTAGCTAGACGCATCTCAACTAACTGTGATTTCCTTGCATGTGCAATGTCTACCCCGGATATAGCTCCCCTGATGGTGGCTTTGAAGCCATCCCAGAGTGTATGCCCTGAGATCCCTGGCAGGTCGCTTAGGTCAAAGCAATCTGTGATCCATTTTTGGATCTCAGCAAGTCAATGGGATCTTTAAGCAAGTGTGGGGGTTAGCGTCAGCACTGGTTGGCCCGTTTCAAGACTCCACTCCGGGTCCATACAAGTTCTGCATGGACGTGGTCTGAAATGGATATGTCAGAGATGGCGGCAGTGTCTAAGTCTTGAAGCAGTGAATGAGTGAGAAAAAGATAATCTATGCTGTAGTATAAGATATGGGCATGTGAGTGAGAGGAGTAATCCTGTGTGTCAGAGTGTCTATAACTCCTTGCATCTACTAATCTCAAATCAGTAAATTCTCATTTAAGGGCGGCGGACATTGCACCAGTACCCTGAAAAGAGGTAGCACTATGATCAAGGTCAGGGTCCCAAACCAGATTTAGATCGTCTCTCACTAGAAGATCGCCCTCTCATTTGCCAGCTGCTCCTGTAAAAGACCTCTAAGGTAGGTGTCCTGCACCTGATTGGGGCCGTAGATGTTAAGGAGAGTAATGTGCGGGCACCCCGTTAAAGTATAAGTTTCAAGTAACGGCCATTCATGTCCCTACATTTTTCAGTACCTTCGTGCAGAATCCCGTGTTGCACATAATAGCCACCCCTGCCATCTTGGTTGAGGCATGTGCTCAGAAGCAGGTTGGGTATCTTGGATGAGACATGCGATGAGTGCCCTCCTGCAGGAGGTCAGTTTCCTGAAAGAAGATGACATTGGAGTCATGCAGAAGGAGATAGTGCCAGACCTATGAAGTGAGTTCAGGCTCCGTGCATGAGGGGACAGTAATTTAGTGTGGTATGTGCAGTGTACTCACTGTGTGATGAAGTAGGTTTAGGAATTGTGTCACCGAGTTGGTATGTGGAGGTGCTCATGGAGGTGATGCCCATATAACATGGTAGGTTGGCATCTTTAGTCCAACTGAGAGTTACTGGCAAGGGTGGGAACATGGGTATGGCAGGGTTAAATAGTTGAGCAAGGTGGAAGGCCTAGTTGGTGACTGCTAAGCTGTAAGTGGCTGGTAGAGTGGTGAATGTACCAGGATGGTGCAAAAGAGATCCCCCCCAGAGAGCAGCCAACCGAAAGAAAATAAAAGTCATGTTAAAAACACAAAACATAAGAGGCCAGCAGGGCCTCAGATGGCTGGTGCCTGGAACCACCAGTCATAATGGAGGAGCCACTCTCCTAAGGTCTGAATCAAGGGTTTACATCTGGCATTAATATGATCACACAGTCTAGGGCTGAGGATGCCCCTCTCCTCAGGAAGAGTGAGCCTGTATGTCGTTGAAGTTCTCCGGGCATTCCGGACCCCCCTGGCCAGTAGAGGTTAGGGCCGGTGTGAGGATGCAGGTAGGTGAAGTAAGTGCCCAAGACTCTGTGTCTGAGGGGCTGCCAATTAGAAGGAATAGTGGGTAGTATGGAGGGAGATCAACTGGGGCAAACCAGGCACCACGATCCCAAGGTAGGAGACTGGACCTGTCTGTTCCCTGCAGGTTCAATGGTAATCCCAGGAAGTTGTAGTCATAGTTTAAATAGCTTCAGCTTCTTTGTCATAGAGAAGGCTAAAGTGTGAAGAAAGCACAAGATTACAAGGATCCAGTATCCGAGAAGGCCAGTGAGGGGCCCCTTTCCACGAAAATGTTGGTTGATGTATTTTCTAGTTTTCTGGGAGGAGGCTCCTTTGCAATGTTTGTCAGTACAGGGGGACTTCATGGTGGTCCAGATGGGATGCAGCGGTTCGCGAGAGGGCAAGCAAGGTGGCATTGGAGTCATCCCACAAGTCTGTCAGTAATTTCTGGAGTTGTTTTCTTCAGACAGAAAACAAGGTTCTTGCCCTCCCATGTGAACTTGATGGGGAATGGATGGCACCACTGGTAGCGGATTCTGAGTTCCCGCAGTTTATCAGTGACAGGCCTGAAGTCTCTGCAGCAATGCAGGGTGATGGGTGAGAGATCTTGGAAAAGCTGGATAGTGTGGGCATGGAAGATCTGATCTCTGTGACGCTGGGCCCCTCCCTCATGCAAACATTGTTCTGACAACTTCTGTTTCCCAAGTCCCCCTGCTTCATTTGTAATTCAATTTGCAGTTCTTACAGTGCCATCACTTTGGGCCAAAGTAGTTATTTGTCTTCTGATCGGGCATCCTTTGTGCATTCTAAATTATCTACTCCCCCCCCCCAGTTCACTGAAATTGCACCTGATGTCCTGTATGCATGTCTTAAAGTCCATTTTGAGAGAGCCGATTTCAGAGTGGAGTTCCTGCAGGAAGTGGTCCTTACAGGCTTGGGATATGGGTACTGGTGTTGCATCTCCAGCTGCATTGGTGGGCGTAGGGTCCATGCCTGCGGGGGTGCTTTATACCACAGCGAAGTAACCGGATTGTCCTCAGGTGGCTCACTGGGTGTGTCTTTTCTAGATTTGCTCCGTGGCATGACAGACACCTATGGGGTTCTAGGGGGATCAGATAGTAAGCAGCTCAAGGGGCTACCACAGTCTTTTGGTTAGAGGCTGTCTAGGTGATGGCGAAATATCAGAGCAATGGTAAGTTTAACACCCCAGAAGTCTGTGGGTGAGAATAGGCCAAGGGCACTAAGAATGGAGGAGGTTGAATCATGGACAGTTTCCTTGCAGGTCGAACCCAGAAGTCAGCCAGGGGAGCAGTGCAAGAGGTTAGCAGCCTCTCTGGACACGTGCTATAGCTGTCAGGCCCACCTCTGAGGTTTCAGGTGTGGCAGATATAGATGGTGTGTCTGCCAGCTGTCATCTGAGGAATGCAACAACACCTAATGCTTGGTCTGTGGGACATTTCAGGTCTGTATGGGCACCGCACCAGTCCAAAGAGGTGTCCAGTGAGAGTCCCTTTGGTGCTCGTGGGTCACAGGCAGCAGGCGTACATTTACTCAAGATCATGTGAGCTGTCAGGCTAGGGACCAGCCTTTGGGAGCGCAACACTTCCTCCCCAGGATTGGTGTGAGCAGGATCTCTTGGCCCACAGATGGCCCACAGCGAGTCCCCTCTCCTGTTGTGTAATGCTAAAGGGGGTGAAAGTGGTCTCGGGACAGTCACTTGGGGTGCCACTGGAACATAAGGGGCTAACAGGGAGGTTTTAAGGGGGTCACAGCTCCCCCCACAGTGCACTCCTCACCTCAGAGCCAGGGCAGAGCAGGAGGCCCCATAGTGGGTGGGTCTGAGTCTCGTCAAGGCCAGAGGGCTCCCTTACCCACCACAGTCTCCTCTGGTAAAGGGCCAGGGGGAGAGCCACAATGGTCCCACAGCGCTTGCTCCTGGTCACAAAGGTGATCTTTTTATGGCAGCGGTCTTCAAACCTTTATATGCTGTGCCCCACTACAAGAAAAAAAAGTCATTGGGGACCCTATCTGGAACTTTTATAATTATTTTATTGAATTGGCAATGTTTAAATATGCCTAGACTTATTTAAACATTGCAGTTAAGTTCTGATATTGTTTAAGAAAACAATCAAATGTATGATGCCAAACGTAATATTCTGGTCAGGCAGGCCTTATCATTCTTTAAAAGTATCCACAGTGTGCTATTAGAAGCCATGGTGGGGGTGTTGAAGACTATTTGAAATCCCTTCCCATTTGCTACATCTCACAGTTTGGAAATAAATGACAAAATATGTCATTGATGGCCCACTACAGAGCTGTTTACTGCTGCACATTTTTTTAGCTCAAAACAAAGCCCTGTTAGTAGCATATTGCTTCTTTTTGCTAAATCCTGGTCCAGTTTGAAGACCCATGCTTTATGGCCTTCTCAGAAACCGGTGGGATGTGAGGGGGTGCCAGGGCCCCCCAGAGTGCCTCGCTTGAGGTGGTGACTGCTTGGGAGGAGCAGAGGGGGATTACAGTAGGAATGGGCACAGGCAGCCCAGTCCAGGGATTCAGGGAAATCCGTGGGCCTCCTGTGCCACTATGAATGTGCATACATTGGTGATTTTCCCCTGCAGAAGCATGCCAGCATCTTTGCACTGGGTTGATTGGTGAGCAAATTGCTGGACACTGTACTCTTGTTGTTACAGCCCCCTATGCAGCAAGAGATCTGTCAGTGCTGCGAGCCCTGTGAGGCCTGCACTGGCACATGGGCATCCAACACGCTCCTCCCAAAATGGCAGTCCATCAGCTGTCAGCTACACATCAGGTTCAGCAGCTCACTGGCGAAGTCACTACTGCTGGCAGTGGAAAAGGACATTAGTCATGTGCTGGAGTCTGGTTGGCCCATTTCATTCAATCATCATCTGTTCATCCTGTCGCTGGGCCCTGCAAGCAAGATGGCAGGTCAAAGTAGGCCAAATGCAGAAGTCTGGGTCGATATTGCTGGGACCACTTAATTGGGGCATGATTTCCTCACTCATATGGGGGGAAAAGCAAGTGTCCCCACAAGATTTGTTCAAGCGCGGTCCCGGTGCCTTAGATGGTGCTAGAAGGCCAGAGGGGTTCCAGAGCCAAGATTAATCACGTCTAACTCCATGCTCCAGTAGACCATGCCCCAACATTGTTTTTTTTAAACTTAATTGTTGTGGAAGCAGCTTGTCCCTCACCATTTTAACAAATATTAGCAAAAAGGAAAAACATTTTTTGGTCTCAAAATGCACACATTACCACAGGAGTGCCTGGCACATTGTGATGTATGTATTATTTAAATATATATATATATATATATATATATATATATATATATATATATATATATATATATATATATAAATATATATATATATATATATATAGAGAGAGAGAGAGAGAGAGAGAGAATTTTAATAAAAACAAAAGGTCTTGGTTAATGCCAGACCTGTTTTAGATTTTATGTATGTGTAGATTTTCTCATGCGAAAATCTGTTGAGCGTTTACAAGTTCATTTTCCCTCAAACCACTTTTTTCCCAGCCTTCGAAGAAGTTGTCTTCTGAAAATTGTCAGGGGTAAATTTACAGCCTTTCGCAGTATATGAAATGATTAGAGAAGAGCTGGTAAAAACAAACCATTAAAACATGCAAGTTAGTAGGTCTGCACAGACTCAAAAGGGCATTCTAGCCCTTGAGCTTACCACTACCTCGAGCCCCAGTATGTAGATCTGCAGAAAGGTGGCAAAATAAGGAAATTGCTAGTATTTATGCCCTTCTACAGTATTTGCCCTGGCATAATCAGATGAGATTGCTGCCATAATTTGTCGCCGCACTACATGGCGCCAAAGAGACAAGTAGATTTTTTTTTACTGGACAAGTAGATTTATGAAGCAACCTGTCCCATTTTATTAAATTCCTCACACCTGATTTATTTTGTGTCTATCTCATGATCACTGCCAGACACCGCAAGCTGCGACTAGCAACACCTAAAGAGAGTGCCTCTTTCTGAAGGCAAATTCACACAATTACTTGTCAATCAAATAATCACCTCTCATAAATTCTTTTTCTGTATACTCTTTTTTTCTTTCTTTTCTTATGGCCTGAGCTTTACCAAACAGCTAAAGCTGTCTATAATCAGACCTAAAAAACAATGGAACGCTTAGAAGCAAACATAAGCATTCTGAATCTGGCCATTACAAAGCTTTCTAGAACCTTCATGACTGACAACCAGAACTAGAACATCAAAGACAAAAAAGCATCAAAAACCTGTGGGAGATACAGACAGTGCTGACATCTGGCGAGACAGCATTGACCAGCAATGCATGTAAAGTCCAGGAGGTGAACACAATCAATTATATGCTGCTCTGGAAAGAAACTGTCAGCCTGCAGTCCCTGCAGCTGCTGGATCTTCACCCTCCTTCCATAAGAGACCCAGCAGAGAGGAAAACTGCAGCAGATATCCGAAGCTAGATCTAATAGAATGAGGCGAGAATACCCAAAGCATGTGTTAGCGTGCCTGTTCCTTAATAAGTAAACTTACAAGGGAACGCGCATAGGTCGATGAACCTTTTGATTCGCATGGAGTATCCTAGCTAGGGTATGGTCGGTGTTTCCCAATAGTCAATACACAAAACTCAATAAACATAAGTCATCATTAATAATGAATCAATGAACATCACACCATGACCTTTCAATCATGATTAACCACAACTGGTTATACGTATTAGTGATATTATTTCCCTATTAGTTACAATACTAATTTCCCTATTAGTTACAATACTAAGTCATGAGATTAATTCAAATGCAATTCAATTCAATCAAAATCCGTATTAGTTTATTAGAAGGTGCCAAAAACATAACCAAATCAAAACTTGCATCAGAGTACATTCTAAATCATTAGCATAGTTCAATAGAAGGAACAAAAGCAATAAACAATTTCTAATCATGGAGTTCAGCAAAACAGTCCGTCAACCATTGTCTCTGTAATCTGTCAATCGTCATATAAAGAAACTTCATCTAACCCAGACTAGCATCAGCATGTGGGACTTCCTGCAAAACAATTTAGGAACAGGAATTTAGAAAAACATCTAACTAAGAGTACCATTTAGACAGCGCAGTTGGCACCTAGAAAGAAAAGGCACAAAATATAATTCAGTCACATTGTCATATTTACCTAGCCTCGGTATGGATCAGCACCAGAGTCAGTCTTCATCTTCAGGTCATCAGTCAATCAGCATCACATCAGGCTGTCAATCAGAGAGTATGAGCCCAATGACAGAATCTCAAATCACCTCTATAATCTCACAGTCTCGCTCCTAGCATCTAACATCTCATCTCTCCGTCACGTTGTTATATCGAAGTTACCCAGACTATCCCCCAATTGGTCAATTAATCACAAGTTATGACTCTACCCAATAGTTGGACTATTCCAAATCTATGTATTCTAATATTTCACAGTTCACATGTCGTTGATTGGTCCGCTTTACGATGTCCTCATCATCCGGCTCGTAAGGTATCAAAAATGTTGCATCTTCTTCTCCAGTCAGTGCCTTCATTGTTCGAGTCCTGGGAAAGTACATCTCATGCATGTTATACGTTATTAGTTACATTTACTAGAAACATCATCTCCTGTACATCAGTTCTCACAGAAGGTCTAGTTAAGCATTTAATTAAAACAATGAGCAGTTCACGGTCAGTTCATTTTGTCAGCATTTTTCTATTAAACGCTAAGAAATTCAGCTTTTTGCATGAGGCCTGGCAAGACTAGGCCAAGACACTCGCTAAGTTAAGGCCTACAATTATTGCAAGACATAGGTTATAACTCTCAATATGACATATTACTACACAATTCGAATACGCTTTCAATATTTTATGTATGTTAATCACTCATTTAGGACGTTGCATGAGGTCTGGTGGCCATTATCCGAGGTCACAATTTCAAACGTGCACAGTATTTTCCTACGATAATCATTTTCTAACAATTTCATTATTTTAGAACACATACATTCATTAATAATTTTTAATTAAGTCTTTTGCGTTAACCCATGCATGCATAACCCACGGTGCACATGGGTGAATTCAAAGCAAATAAGCAAATAAATAAGATTGCACATGTTCATCTTATACACTGTACATCTGAGAGGAAAAACAACAATCTTGTGGAAAAAACAACAGCAGAACTGGTTCAGAAAACAATAGATGGAGTCCGTACTTAAACACAAACCCCTCGGTCAAATCCTAATGGCTTCCATGGCGACCATGAAAAAAATAAAATGAAAGCTAGACTAGGTTCTCTAAACCAACACCCACAATATAGAAATCAACACAAACTATAGCTTTATAGGCAACTCATCATTTAGGTAATGCCCACCAACCTAAGAATTTATCATGTCGGCACTACTGCAGACTAAGACTACTGCAGACTAAAAGAAACACAAGATGTAAGCATAACTGAAAACTGGAATCTTGCCCACAGATCAAACACACCAAGAACCAGATAAACACATGCAAACCACAATCCCTGCAAAACAAAAGTGGAGAATATTGTGCAAGCCTTGATATGTGACAGTTCTAACTTGTTTTTTCTAAAACGCAATGGACAGAACAAGGGCTCACAGTGCTATCATTAATGCTAATGAAGGCAAGATATATGACGTATCTCTACAATCAAAGTCCCTAAAAGCACACCATGCAAAAAATATATTTTATTTTCCATAAATACATTAGATTCCAAAGATATTTAAAGATGCCCAGTGCACAATTGATCACAGAGTGACACTTGGTGAGATTAAGATTGTGCTTAAAGACTCAAGAAGCTTTGCAAACAGAAATATCTACATGTAAAAAAGCCTGTTTACTGATTTTAGTATGGAAGAAACCAGTTAAGTACTTCCCTAAATGAGTTCTTAGTTCTTCTCCTGTACTCAGCCCGGTTGGGTTTTAGTTTTAAAGCCCACAATAACCCTTGATTCTTTTCTTCTCAGGTATGATGCTTAATATTTATGACACAATCTCCTTTTGATATGATCAATGCCTTCAATGAGAACCCAATGAGGGAACCTAAAAAACATAGGAACACCACGCATAGCAAGAGAAACAAGCCAACGTGGTTCCATAGGAAGGCACAAGAGAACTATCTATTGACAAAAGGATAAAAACTTCATCCGGCGGACAAAGGGGGCAACATTGGAGGAATATTTGAACCCTTTTTTAGGTTGAGCGTTTGACCTCATGTTCACTTTTTAGTATACTTACACTGAGGGCCTAAAGCAATTTCATTTGTTGGTTGCAGTGTCCTTTAAAAATCCATGCTCACTAGTGGTCTGTTCTGCCTCTTTGTCCCGCCTTTGCCTGTTTGGGATCAGTGACCAACCACTGTTTAATTACGCTTTGTTGTGTTTGTTTGGTGTTTGTTGGACATTTTCTTTTCTTGGCTATCTGCTTGTGTTTGGCAAAGCTAGCCTATTTGTTTGCAGAGCATTTTTTTTCTCTCGGCTGACTTTCGCTGTAACTCTGCTCTAGGAAACAGGTCTGTAGATTATGTTATCTGTTGTTATTTTGGTTACTAATTATTGAAATTGTAAGCTTTTTGTTGTGTACAGCAATTTTATAAAGTTTACCTTTTTCTGTGTGAGATGTGTTGGCTTTATTGTAGATCACTGCCTTTTCTTCGAATGAAAATTTTATCTTTTTGACAAGTTTAATAATTTTTGTTGAAAGAAACTTTCTTGATGACATAAAAAATGTGAAAAGAATTAAAACAATCCCCAATGTACAAAAAACAGTTCTTAATTTCTGCTGGTGGTTTTCGGTGCAGGCTACTAGTACTTATTTTGGAGGGCCGGTACTCTTTTTTCTGCCTCAATCATTTACTGTGAGCAAAAGACGCATATGGGAAAGACGGAGGAAGAGAAAAACGAAAAAGTGTCACAAAAGGATAAAGCAGAAAGAGGCTAGATAGAGCTGAAGTGGCAGGGAGAGGCTGCAAATGGATTAAAGAGGCCCTAAATCACTTCAGAATTTCACTGCTCTAGTATTTTGTGCACCTACATTTCAATGCAGCAGACGCCAGTTTCAGAGGAGAGCTTTGGGCACCGGAACGTTTTATTTACAAATTAAGCACTGCAAAAAATGCAAACCTAATATTGACCCTGCTGAAAGTTAAATTTAAATAGAAAAAAATGTACTTTCTCGTTACTGCATGTTTTCTTTTACTACATATCGCTAGCAACTAATTTTATGGTTGTTAATTTATCAGTTTTATCAGGAACAAAGAAGTTTGTGCTGGCCTTTGTGTCTAACAAAAGCTAACTTACATTCTTAACAGCCTTTTTATAGCCCAACGTTTAGCAACATTTGTTGCATAAAAATAAGATCTTCAGACAGGGAAGAGCCAGGAACATTTCACACTATTTCCAAAGGTTTCTTTCACTTTGATCTCTTACCATATGTTTGCATGCTCCGTTTATGGGGTTAGCCCTGTTACAAAACTTTAAAATATCAATTGTTTGCCTTTTCTGGTGAGAGAGCGTAGTTTATATAATCTATATTAACATAAATGTTTATGAATAAATGTGTGACAATGCCACATAGAAACTGCAATAGTAATTTTGCTTAAACATGCACCTGAAATGTGACCACGGGGAGCGGCCGCCAATGTATACGTGGACTAATAATGAAGACTAAAATGTTTATGTATTATTATATTGAATACGTTTATGCTAATTATTGATAATTGTATCATTGAATTTGTGCTGAAATCCTTGTAGGCCTTAAGTTAGCATGAGCCGAAGCTTAGCTGCTTGGCTCTCATATTAAATGTATTTTTCCTATCTTGCAGTGTGCTGACTCGCAAAAGAACACGACCTCTTATTTTTTTCCTTCAAACTAGAAGACTAATGTAACCATGCTAGATCCGTTCCCATGCATTTTTTCCATTGCTTGTAGGGTGATATTAAAACAAAATGAAACAGTGTAGCTTAATGTAATGTACAAGGTCATTCAAACCAGTGAAGACAATGGAGCTACTGACCAAAATATGTGCAAAGAATTACAGAAAGATGAAATCATACCGGACGTGCCACCTCTGAAGACATCGAATATGAGAACCAATCACAGACTTGTAAAATAATATGGGGTGAAAGATGGGTGACCTAATGTGTTTTCTGATAGGTTAAAGATAGTGGGGTATAGCAAATGTCCAATAGAATTTTGGGGGAATGTACAACGAAAAAGGGATAAAAACCCATGACACGGGGAACCATTAAGGTGGGTTAGGGAATGCTATTGATTTTATCCAGAAACTTTGTCACTCTGTTTGGTGACTTGTTGGTTTACTTAAAACCATCCTAGCCCTTAGATTAGTCCATATTACACTTTACCTCCTTATGAGGGAAGTGCCCCCTTTTTGCCCCGCAGCTGAGTTCTGACAGATGGCGATTTGACTGATGTCCTGAAGACGAAGACTGAACCTGTGCGCTGACCTAAACTTTGGAGGGTAATTATGACAATGCATATGTGATTTGTCTGTTTACTTTTCCTTTCTAGGTACCAACTGCTTACTTTTGACAGAGACCATAGTTAGATGTTTTCCAAATTGGTATTCTAAATCGTTTTGCATAAAGCCCAACATGCTAATGCTAATCAGTGGTTAGGATCGGTGTTCACTAAACTGACGCAAATAGACAAACGACCGAAACTGTGCTTTGTTGAACTGACGCGTTATTGACACTCTGCTAAATTGATCTATGTTCACGCCGTATTATGTTCTGATGTTTGTGATTCTCGCCTTAATTAAATCTTATCAAAGTTACCATATTGTGACTATGCTATTATGTTTCTTGGTTTTGAGATTGACGCACCTGCTTTTAGAGTTGTAAGCAATAGGGAATAAAACTCATAAAATTCTACTAAACTGGTGTGGTTATTCATGACTGCAAGGTCATGGGAGTGATTTGAATTGATTAATGACTTTGACTAAAGTAAAATGTATTGTTGTAATGAATATTGATGACATTATTGACGTACTGATTGACATATTAATTAGCTATCTCATCCTAAGGTGTCTCTCAACTGGGTCAAAAGATTCATTGGCCTGAAACGAGTCCTGATGTGTAATAAATGATCAGAAAGGGACGTGTTAACAGTTCTGGTAGCAGAGCGACGGTTTGGCCCTTTGGGGCCCTAGGACGGAGAATTATTGTTTAAATTGTTTTTCTGAGATAATGCAAACTGGAGGTATGATGTGTTTCTAAAGTCACCATGACTTTCCTGGGATCTCAGAGCCTGCCTAAGTGAGTTGGGGATGTTCTCGGCGTTTTAGTATGTGTGGTGTAGGATTTGCGCTTGTTCAGCTTATGCATTTTGCAGGTGATTTGTGAAGTTTGTGTGTATTTAGGTCAGGTAAATGTTGTTTTAGTAGGAGTGGGCGTACTCCGCAGTATGAGAGTAGGGAAGTCGGCGTACTTCATATGAGTGTGGCGCTTTGTGCTCAAAATTATCCACGTGGTTGGTTGTTCATGTACAGACCCGTCGTGGTCTAAGACTCTGGAGTATATTGACAAGTGTAGGAGACACTTGGGTTTATGTTGTAATTTGTGCAGTTTAATTAGGTCAATCGGGCGTGGTTGACAAGTCGAGTTCGAGTCAAAATAGTATGTGTGAAAACCTTCGATGGAGATTTGGCAAGTTCTAAGGTGCACTAGAACAAACCATTGACAAGTCGAGAGTAGGATTTGCGGGTCGAATTCTGCTTGCGTATGCGGAAACTGAGAAGGAGAGAGTAGCGGCCGAGGCTTCAAGTGAAATCTCTGTAAAGTTCTGAAGCGAATGTGTTACCCTTCCTGTAGTAAACCGGCAAATTTGTGTTGTTGTTGTTGTTAAAGGTGCTTGCAGTAATTTTGCATTAGTTTGGTGCGAATCCAGTGAGGGGCGGACGAGCCGCAAGACTTTGTCAGCTGCAGTGTGTGAGTGTGACGTCAGTGGTGCGTCAGTTGTCGAAAGGGGTCGCGCACAGATTGGCTGCCGTCCGTGAGAGGCAATAGGTTGAGAAAGGTGGGTGAAGAGTGTCCTGGGAATTAAAGTCACTTCTTGATTAAATACAAACAAAAGAAAAGACACAAAAATGAACTTTATCAAAGCTTTTAAGAGCGCTCTGAAAGGAGACGCATACATTATGGCGAGTGAAGGGGAGCCCAAACCGCCTGAGGGTACTCCAGCTTATATAGTCATGGAGGAAAAAGGTGTTGCACTTTGTTTATGGATGAAACAGTGGCACAAATTGACGGAAAAGGAGGGATGTTTAGCGTTTCCGGAACACGGAACGTTCAATACGAGAGTTCTAGAGAATTTAAGGTGGATGTTAAGTGTGCAGAAGCCACCTCCGAGGCCAGCTCAGTATGAGGCTTTAGCAATTTGGGATTTAATGGCTATTAAACAGAGACAAGAAAAATTTCAAAGAAGAATAAAAAGGGCAGAAAAGACTTTAGTGGAAGCTAGGTGGGATAATGAGAGCAAAATGTGGAGACGGGGAATAGTTGACGGACTCAAATTGTTCCCAGCAATAACACAGGGAGATGAGACGCAGGGGAAGAAAGCCACATGTAAAACAGACAAAGGCTCTAGTAAGCCTAAGGAAACTAAGATATCTTGGGAAGAAGAAGATGTTTCAGATAACGAAGAATTCCTAAATCAGTCATTGCATGATCGCCTGCCACCTTATGCGGTAAGTGACAATGTCCCGAGCACTAGTGCAGGTCCTGGGAACCAGACGCAGGAGAACGGAATTACTGATACAGCACAGACTAGTGATACGGGTTCGATACATAATGGTGTCAGTGTACCCACTGCGCCAGACATGCAGATACAGTTGCAACCTCCACTGTAGATACAGAGAATCTATCCAGACGTCCTAGGACTAGAGACTACTACAAATCTGATAGTGCCGCCAGACCCGATATATACAAAATCGAGGTTATTGCAGATTGAGCCAACTCCACAATTGCTGCCCCAGCCACAACTAATATCAGGGTATAATCCAGCAGCAGGACCTCCATTAATACCTGCCCCAGCTTCAGAGAATCAGATCTTTGGAGTCACTGCTCCACAAAGTTTTGGACCAGGTCAGACACCTGCGGCCATATCATTGCCAATTACTGTTGGTCCACCGGTGCCATTGTATGCACAAGGTAAGCCTGGCATGTGTGATCAGGGGGTAATGACACAAGATGTAATAAGAGGAGGGTCTATAGTAACTCCCCAGTTAATGGCCCCAGGAGAGCAATCGGTTGAAAAACCGAGGTCTTTGCTCGGCCTTAGCCCGGTTGAAGCACCGTTGGAGGCAATGAGACAGGCAGGGCAGGAGTGCTAACCCCACAGACAAAATGTACGAATGCTTCACAGTCACCAATGATGCATGCAGGGAACATTTCACTGCAAGGTTTACGGTACAACAGTTAAATGAGTGGTTAGAGAAGACCTATGCTTCACAAAAGATTACAGTAACTGCAGTGGAACCGGAAAGGTTGGGGAGAGATGAGTACCTGAACTTTGTGAGGCTGGGCGTGGAAGCTGCTGAATTAGTGGAAGGAACAATGGGGGTAAACAGATTAGAGTCATACACAGAAGCAGAATTGAGGTATCTGTGCCCTAAAATCACTAAAGAAGTAGATAAGGTACATCAGAGATTAGCGAACCTGGCAGACAAGTACAATATTGATATTGAGAATACTAAACATTTAAAAAGAAGCTACAGGTTAGACTTCGATTCAAAAGACTTCGAGCATATGAGGTCTGCCTGAATGAAAGCGCATCTAAAGGAAATATTGCAAAGTGCTCAGATCTGGGGAGCTTTAGAAAAGTGGGAAGGCAGATGGGCCAAGAAAAGAGATAAGGAGAAAAGTGACAGTCCGGTATCAAGTAAAGCTAAAGCTTCACCAGATACGGAATCAGTAAAGATGTTACCCATGAGAGAAACATCTGTTGGGGTTCTAATCCATGTACCGTGGTCCAGGAGAGACATCCTATCTTTCACAAATGATTATCCCAGGTTGAGGGAGAAGCCGATCGAGTGGTATCAGCAAACAGATAGGTTTGTGAAGCTTGCGAAGTGTCTCTGGGAAGATTTGAATACCTTGTTTGAGATCATTGTTCCGCCTGACTTATGGCTTGAGTGCAAGAGAGGGGTAGACTGGCTGACACAGAAGCCGGCAAGGGATAAGGTGACTGGAGCACCATCCGAGGAGGTGATGAAGTACTATCATAAAGTGATTGAGTTTTTGAAACAGAAAGTATCGCCAAAAGTGACTGATTGGCAGAAAATCGACCGGACCTCACAGGAGGTTAAGGAATCGATACATGCTTACTATGAGAGGTTGTTGAAGGCATTCAAACATTACAGTGGTACTGAAACTATTGAGCCGAAAGACATGAACCATCTCGTGTTCAGCTTTGTTGAAGGGCTGAGACCAGAGGTTAGTCAGATGATTAAAAATCATTTGATCTGTTGGCAAGCAAAGCCGATTGATGAGGTGTTGCAGTACGCGAAGTACTGTAGTGACGAGATTGAACTGAAGCAGAGAAAGCTGAAGGAGAAAGTGATGGTGATGCAGATATGGGGAGCGCAGGCAGGTATGCAGGGAAATTGAATTCAGCAGATGATACAGCATCAACCGCAAGGGAATGGTGTGTTTCAGGCACAACCGAGAGGTCGAGGTCGAGGCTTTGTGAATCGCGGTCCAGATTTGAATACTGTGGTGATTCAAAATGAAGCGCAAGGCGCAAGGGATGAAAAAGATGACTCCATGTCACGCGTGCGGGGGCGTGGGGCATTGGAAGCGGAAATGCCCAAATGTGGTGCAGGATGGTGTCATTCAACAAAGCACTAATGTCGGTACATTACAAAATGTGAGAGGTCCAAAATTGAGAAGTCAAAATCCGAACTTCCAAAATAACATGGTTCAGATGCAAGGGATACAGGCCATGCAGCAAATGCAAATGCCGCGTGTTCAACCAGCACAAATGCAGCAAGGTTCCCATGGTACCTAGACAACAAATGCAATTACCATTAGCTCCAATGGGACAGCAACAGGTGATGCTTCCTCAACAGGTCACAGGTCAAGTGATGAGCCAAAATAATACAGTACAGCAATTCCCATTGCGTGGTGAAGATGGAATGAATGAGGAATGGTCGGATGACAGTTCAGACAGTGAAGAGTGCAGACTTGCAGTGTCCCTAGAAGTAGATCAGAGTGGACCCTATGTAGAGGGAAAGGTAATAGGTCACAAGGTTTTATTCTTGGTTGATACCGGAGCTACACGCTCTACAGTCAGAAGTTCAGAAGTTCCAAAATTACCACTTTCAGGGCGTACCATAAGAGTGGTCGGAGTAGCAAACCAGTACTTGACAAATCCGATTACAGATCCAGTGCAAGTTGAGATTGGCAACTTCCAGGGACTGCATAAGTTTGTAGTCTGCGATTCAAGTCCTGTGTCCCTACTGGGAAGAAACTTACTGTGCAAAACGAAATGCTCGATTACCTGTTCCAATGATGGAATTGAGGTGCAGACAAATAGTGATGATGAAGGGGATGATAATCAGTTTTCAGATTTAGAGACAGAGACCGCGAATGAAGATTACCTTTTGATAACCTTATTCCCGATGCTTACTGTAACTGATTTACCTGCTGAATTACAGGGGACAGTGACGGAGAAAGTGTGGGATTTGACAGGAAAGGAAGTGGGACTAATAAAAGGAGTGGAACCAGTTAAGGTACAAGTAAAGCCAAATGCAGTGTTTACCCCGGTGCCGCAGTACCACATGGCACAAGATGTCCTTATTCAGGTATCGCAAATAATTTCAGACTTTGTAAAACAGGGAGTTCTGAAAGAGGAATTGAGCAGCCCATGTAATTCACCGATAATGGGTCTGAAAAAGCCTTGTGGGAAGGTCCGAATTGTGCAAGATTTGAGGAAAATAAACGAGATTGTGGGAAAGTGTTGCCCCATAGTGCCAAACCCAGCAGTGATTATGTTTCAGGTTCCATGTGATGCTGAATGGTTCACTGTTGTAGACTTGTCACAAGCTTTATTTTCAGTGCCTCTTCATGAGGACAGCCAGTTTTTATTTAGTTTCAAATTCCTGGACAAGGTGTACAGTTGGTGCAGAATTCCTCAAGGATTTTCTGAGTCACTGTCCATCTTCAATCAGATATTAAAAAAGGACTTAGAATCTTTAGTACTGCCTTTCAGTTCGACTCTAGTACAGTACATTGACGACTTGCTGATTGCGTCCAGGACAAAAGATGACTGTAAGTATGACACAATTGCCTTGCTGAATCATTTGGGAAAGAGCGGACATAAAGTGTCGCCAAAGAAGCTGCAGTACTGTCAGAAAGAGGTGAAATACTTAGGACACTTGATTGAGAGAGGGTCCAGGAGAATATCAAAGGAAAGGGTAACAGCTATTTTGCAGATTAACCCTCTGACAACAAAGAGAGATGTCAGGATGTTTTTGGGAATGGTGGGCTACTGTCGCCAGTGGATACCCAGCTTCTCAATTATCTCAAAACCATTGATAAAGCTGACAGGCAAAGAGACTAAGGATGAACCGTACACCATAACCTTATCCAAGGAAGGGCTTGAGTCATTCATGGAATTGAGAGAGTGCATGTGCAGGGCACCAGCTTTGGGTATGCCTGATTACACTAAACCTTTTCTACTGTTTTGTCATGAACGTGATGCTTGTTCTTTGTCTGTCTTGACACAGGTCCATGGAGGTGCAAACCGCCCAGTAGCGTATTTTTCAGCTACCTTGGACCCCGTCGCATCAGCTTTACCGGGTTGTTTGCGCGCAGTTGCAGAAGTTGGTCAAAGCCTCACGCAGTGTGAAGGCATAGTGATGGGACATCCCTTGACAGTAATGGTTCCACATTCAGTTGAAATTCTGTTGACTCAATCCAAAACCCAGCACATGACAAATGCCCGACTCACACGATATGAGACAATTATTTTGGGGTTGACATGTCTCACTGAAGCGATGTACTGTATTAAACCCGGCAACTCTACTTCCTGTTGAAAGTACTGAGATTAATAATGAAGAGGAAGTGGAGCATGATTGTTTTGAGGTAACAGAACTATGTACTAAGCCCCAACCTGATATTCAAGATACGGAGTTAAAGGAAAATGACTGCATTATGTTTGTTGACGGATACTGTTTGAGAGACTCAGTCGGAATGCTGAGAGCTGGTTATGCTGTGTGTACCATAGCTGGTATCATTGAAGCTTCCTGGCTCGAGAGAGTGTATTCCGCACAAGTGGCAGAATTAATTTCCCTTACTAAGGCATTCCACGCAGCTGAAAATCTGAGAGTCACTATCTATACTGACAGCAGATATGGATTTTGAATTGTACATGATTTTGGCCAATTGTGGTCACAGAGAGGTTTCATGACCTCTTCTGGTTCTCCAGTGAAAAATGGCGAACACATAAAGGACTTGTTACATGCAATTCAGTTACCTCTTGAAATTGCCGTGGTGAAATGCAATGCTCATGTTAAGTCACAAGACTTTGGGGGTGATTCTGACCTCGGCGGTAAAATGCCCTTACCGCCGGTCAGAAGACCGCCATAACACCGCCGCGGCCAACCGCGACGGTCATTCTGACCCACAACGGCCAAACCTCCAAAAATCCGTCCTCCACTGCAGCCCGCCACATCGGCGGGCAGCGATAAACTGGAGATGACCAAACCTCCACCGTCACGCCAACAGAAATACGCCCATGCCATTACGACCCGCGAATCCACACGGCGGTCATTCAAACGCGGTATTCCATTGGCGCTACACACCGCCGCGGTCAGAATACACACACATCACCAAAACACAGCCACATTGGACAATTTGAAAAACACACACCTGATACACATACACACACTACTCCCACACAATCAACCAACTATAAAACACACACCCACATCACCCACAAACCCCTGCGACCCCAATTACTGAGAGAAGGAGAGAGAGACACAGCAGACAATCCAAAGCAAAACACACTGAGGCACACTACACCATCACACACACCACATAGTAGCACAAAGCACCACTCACCAACACACTCCTCATCACATACACCACCCCACACCTCACCCACACCACCCCATGGCACCCCAAAGGCATCCACGATTTTCGGACCAAGAACTCCGGGTCATGGTGGAGGAAATCCTAAGAGTGGAACCCCAGCTCTTCGGCTCGCAGGTGCAGCACACCAGTATAGCCAGGAAGGCGGAGCTATGGCAGCGGATCGTGGACAGGGTCAACGCGGTGGGACAGCATCCCAGGAATAGGGAGGACATCCGCAAAAGATGGAACGACCTACGGGGGAAGGTCTGATCGATGGTCTCCAGGCACAACATCGCGGTCCAGAAGACTGGCGGCGGACCCCCACCCACCCCTCCCGAATTTACATCGTGGGAGCAAGAGGTCTTGACCATCCTGCATCCTCAGGGCCTCGCAGGAGTAGCCGGAGGAATGGACTCTGGTAAGTCCCATCTCAACTACTATATCCCCCCCACCCCACCAGCATGCCAACCCACACCCCCACCCTCACCCCCAACCCCCCAGCACACATCCTTCCTGACAATGTCTCACCAGCACAACCCACCCATCCCAACACCAACTCCTGCATGCCAACACAAACCATGGGCACCCATCACCTAAGCATGACCACTGCACTAACCCCTCCCCCCCACTAAATACCCTCACAACACCTCCCTCCAGGGAATGCCTGCACTGGGGGACAAGGGCACCCACAACACGCATGCTATTGCACACACAGAAACAATAACCAAACTCTCTTACCCCATGCAGGACCCGAACGACAACACACCAGCCAGGAGGGTCCAGAAGTGTCCATCCCACCACCGGAACAGGCCCACACTGAGGATAGCAGCTCTGTCGACAGTGAACCTGATGACCAGCCCGGACCATCGGGGACCTCTGGGCAGTCGGTTCCCCTCACCCAGACACAGGCCACACCAGACCCGACCCCCTCTGCCGACACCAGCACAGCTCCCACCCAGCGGGCCCATGCCTCTGTCTCTAGGACAGCTCAATCAGCGGTGTGTCTGCCACTACAGGGCACCCAGGCTAACCCGACACCCCAACAACAACAGGGACCTGGGGGCAGTGGGAGCGGGCACACCGGCCAGGGGACAGAGGCCGGGGGAAACCGGGCAGCTCGGAGGGCTGCTGTGCGACGGGGGGGGAGGAGAGGCCCAGGGAACCCACTCTCCAAGAGGCCCTCACCACCATCATGGCAGCCTACCACCACTCCCAAGAAACGATGGCGACGGTACTGGCCAGGTTCACTGAGATCCAGGCACAGCAGGAAGAACGCTACATGGGGTTCAGGGAGGAGCTGAGAATCATCGGGACCGCAATGGGGACCATCGTCCTGGCCCTCCACAGGATAGAGGACGCGTTGCGGGACCATGGTGCACCACACAGGGCCCCTGTCACTAGGCCGGACCAGGAACAGCCTACCACCTCCGCCGGCGCTAGTGGACAGGAGGTCCCAACACCTCGACAGCCCCCCAGAACCCCACCTCCTGCTGAAGAACAATCACCCCGTAAGAGGAGCCTGAGACCAAAGAAAAAGACAGAGTAGGATGTCAAGACCCCCGCCAGCAGGACATACCCCCTCAAGTCTTCCCACTGTCCCACATTGCCACCCTGTCCAACCATGAACTGCCTATGCTCCATCCTTCCACAGGCAAAAGAACAATGCACCTGTGAGACTGAGAACTGGACTCTGCCATGGATATTCCTCCACCCCCACCCATCACCCTTAGAATCACATGTACCGATATCTAGCACTGTAAATAAATCACATTTTGCACACAAACCTGTTTTGAGTCATGCTGTATTATTAACAAATGGATAACATATTACTGTTCAATTTCTGTTCTGTCAATTAGTCATGACAACATACCAATGTCAATACGCTGTATTTCATGGGCGAACCAAGCAGAAGTCAGGTACTGAGTCAGACAGCACTGAGAAGGGAAGGGAAAGGCATAAATTAATAAAAAACATCTGTGGGGAACTACAGAAAGTACAGATGCAGGAGGCTAGAAGCAATTGTGAAATGGCGTGGGTGATTCTTACCTGGGTGTTACTGAAATACTGTTGTATCACTCTGTCCCTATTGTCTGTGTCGTCCTCAGAGTCTTCCTCCTCTTCACTCTCCACAGGCTCCACGGCTTCTACAACACCACCATCTGGACCATCCTCCTGCAGGAAAGGCACCTGGCGTCGCAAAGCCAGGTTGTGAAGCATACAGCACGCCACGATGATATGGCACACCTTCTTTGGTGAGTACATTAGGGATCCACCAGTCATATGCAGGCACCTAAACCTGGCCTTCAGGAGGCCAAAGGTTCGCTCAATCACCCTCCTTGTACGCCCATGGGCCTCATTGTAGCGTTCCTCTGCCCTTGTCCGGGGATTCCTTACTGGGGTCAGTAGCCACGGCAGGTTGGGGTAACCAGAGTCACCTATTAGCCACACACGTTGTCTCTGTAGCTGCTCCATCACATAGGTGATGCTGCTATTTCGCATCACATACGCGTCATGCACTGACCCTGGGAACTTGGCATTTACATGGGAGATGTACTGGTCAGCCAAACAGACCACCTGGACATTCATCGAATGATAATTTTTTCTGTTTCGGTACACCTGCTCATCGTCTTTTGGGGGTACCAAAGCCACATGGGTCCCATCAATGGCACCAATGATGTTGGGGATATGTCCAAGGGCATAGAAATCACCCTTCACTGTGGGCAAGTCACCCTCCTCGGGGAAAATGATGTAGCTCCGCATGAGTTTCATCAGGGCAGACAACACTCTGCTCAAAATCTTAGAAAACATAGGCTGAGACATTCCAGATGACATGGCCACTGTGGTCTGGAATGACCCACTGGCCAAAAAATGGAGGACTGACAAAACCTGCACCAGAGGGGGAATCCCTGTGGGTTGGCGGATGGGGGACATCAGGGCTGGCTCCAGCTGGGCACACAGTTCATGGATAGTGGCACGGTCAAGTCGGTATCGAAGTATTATATGGCGTTCTTCCATTGTCGACAGGTCCACCAGCGGTCGGTACACGCGAGGATTCCTCCTTCTCATCCCAAGTCCCAGCGGACGGTGCCTAGGAAGGACAACATGGAGCACAGAGTCAGCCAAACCACAGGTACGTACAGACAGCTTGCACAGTTAAAGAATGGCAATGGGTTGAAAGGCGTGTATGTGTGGCAATGCAAGGCCTAGGTCTGTGTGTCGCAGTCAAAATTAAGCCATGTGGGCCCTTGAAATGGCGGCTGCCTGACCTGTGAAGTGGGACAATGGGATGTGAGGTCACTGCGCTGGCGGGGCACACCGTGGCGGTAGGCGGTCGAAGACCGCGGCGCAAAGCCGCATTGGTTAACATTGAAGCCTATGGGTTTCAGGAGCCAATAACGAAGTGCGCCGGCGGTCGCGGTACGCACCGCCGCGGTACGCACCGCCGCGGACGTGACCGCCATTTTCTATCTGCTTAATCACTCGAGACCTGATCATCCACAGGAGAGGACCTATACTGCAAGTGCTGCTGTGACCTCGGTCTGGAAGATACAATGGCTGCTGCGACTGGGGAAAGGGCCCCTGCCTTCACGTCTGAAGAATTGGACAAGCTCGTGGATGGGGTCCTCCCCCAGTATGCGCTACTCTACGGTCCTCCAGACCAACAAGTGAGTACACCGGGTGCTAATGGAATGGGCTATGCCTGTGTGGATTGGGGTGGATGTAAGTTGGTGGGGTGGGGGGCGAATGAGGAGTGCAACGCCCGACAGATGAGAGCATGTGCCATATGGCAAAGTGGGTGGGGGGGGGCCAATTACATCTAAAATGCAGGCCATTGATGATTTCCTCCTTTCCACCCTGTACATGTCTAATAGGTCAGCGCCCATCAGAAGATCGAGATTTGGCGTGCCATCGCCAAGGAAGTCCGGACCTTGGGGGTCCACAACAGACGGGGCACCCACTGCCGCAAGAGGTGGGAGGACATCCGCCGCGGAACAAGGAAGACCGCAGAAACACTGCTGGGGATGGCCTCCCAACCTAGGAGGGGTGCCAGTCGCACCATGACCCCCCTGATGTCCCGGATCCTGGCGGTGGCCTACCCTGAATTGGATGGGCGCTTTAAGACATCACAGCAGACACAAGGGGGTGAGTATCAGCACATTCTCCTATCTTTCTGCGCAGTGGAGGCGTCTGGGTGGGGGAGGAGGGCTGTGGGTGACATTAGGCCAGAGCGCTTTCTGTAGTGTAGTCCTCTCCCTTAGGCATGGCCCTGTGCCCCCGGCCCCCACCTCGGTAGGGTGACAAGTACAGCCATTGAAGGTCCAGCATCTCCCATGTGCGCGTTTGACGTCTCTTGGCCTGTTGTCTTAGTCAGTAGTACTGAGTAGTGTACCCCGAATGCGCGGCTTAGTGCATTAGGCACCTGTGTCTGTCCTCTCCGCCAACGGTGTTGACATTGCATGCACTCAACCTGGTCTTCTTTTTTCTCCCCCCACCCTTTCTCTCCATCTTCTTGTGCATGTGTGCATTAGCATCATCAGGCGGAGGAGATTTGGCATCGGAGCACGAGGGAGCTGCAGGACACAAGGCCCCGGTGGGCCCAGGAACAGACACCGAGGGCACCAGTGATCCGGAGTGCGAGGGGAGCACCACGACGGGGACCGCTGGTGAGAGCAGCGAAAGCGACACGTCCTTGGATGGGAGCTCCCTAGGGGTGGCGGCAACATCCGTGCCCCCCGCCTCTACAGGTACAGCCGGCACCCAGCGCACCAGCCCCGCCCTCCCAGCAGCCCCTCAGTCTTCGCTCCGTGCCGGTTCGCCCAGGAAGGCGCGCGTCTCCTTCGCCCCAGGCACCTCAGCCCCTGCCCCTGTTGCCCCTGCTGCCCTCAGTGCGGAGCTCATTGACCTGGTAAGGACGCTCATTGTTGGGCAGACGACCCTTCTGAATGCCATCCAGGGTGTGCAAAGTGAGGTGCAACAGAGCAATGCGTACCTGGAGGGCATTCATTCGGGTCAGGCTGCCCATCAACGAGCGTTCACTGCTCTGGCCTCAGCACTGATGGCAGCCATTGTCCCTGTTTCCAGCCTCCCTCTTCTGACTGCCTCCAGCCTGTCTCTGTCTCCTGTCCCTCAGCCTATCCCATCCACACCATCAGACCAGCCTGCACACACCTCAACACCCAAGAGCAGCTCATCCAAACACAAGCACCACAGATCCCGCAAACACTCACCCGAGCAACACCCAGATGCAGACATGCCAACAGCCACTGCCACCCCTGTGTCCCCCTCCTCCTCGTCTCCCTCCTCCCTCCCTGTGACGTCCACACTCACACCTGCATGCACCCCAACATCAGCCAGTGCTTCCATCACCACCTCACCCTCCAGTACAGTCCACACTCGTGCAGTCACCACCCCCACTGCCATGTACACTTCCCCTGTGTCCTCTCCCACTGTGTCTGTCACCCCCTCTTCCAAGACACACAAACGCAGGCAGCCACCCACCCAACAGCCATCCACCTCGCGACAGCCTACAGCACCAGCACCTTCACCCAATGACAGCACACCTGACTCTCCTACAACCACCTCCTCTACCTCCACTTCCATCTCCACTTCTCCTACCCTTTACCTTGGCCCTAAAAAACTTTTCCTGGCTAACCTTAACCTCTTTCCCCCCGATGACCTCCCCCATCCATCTTCAAAGAGTCCAAAGAGCACCGCAGCCACCACCAGCCCAGCTTCGGGTGTCACTGTTGTGCCTGGGTTCTGGAGCCCACCCTTTGCCAGCAGTGACACATCGATCAGCAGCAAGGACACGTCCAGCCCCCCCCCCCGGCAAGAGGACCCGCCAAAACAAGGACCGCCGTGCGAGGACCGACAGGGCTGCCCCCAAGGAGCAATGTGCGGCCACTTCACCACCCACACCATCTAGGGGAGGCAAGGGCCCGAGAGCCCCATCAAAGGAGCGGAAGGGCAGCAGGAGCGCGGAGAAGGTGGACCCCACATGCCACATCCCAGCTGGGAAGGAGGACACTAAGGAGGCCAGGAGTCCGTCCCCGAAGGGTCCAGAAACGTCACGGTCCCAGGGCGACTGAACAGGGAGTCCAGGCCAGGTCTGGCTCCCTTGACCTGCTGGATGAGCACCGCTGAACAGGGCCCGCGGTGCAGAAGAGTACCGCTGAACAGGGCCCCGCCGTGGAGATAGGCACCGCTGAACAGGGCCCGCGGTGCAGAAGAGCACCGCTGAACAGGGCCCCGCCGTGGAGATAGGCACCGCTGAACAGGGCCCGCGGTGCAGAAGAGCACCGCTGAACAGGGCCCCGCCGTGGAGATAGGCACCGCTGAACAGGGCCCGCGGTGCAGAAGAGCACCGCTGAACAGGGCCCCGCCGTGGAGATAGGCACCGCTGAACAGGGCCCCGCCGTCTCAAGCACCGCTCCGCTGGGCCCTTCCTGTCAAGCACCGCTCCGCTGGGCCCCGCCGTCTCAAGCACCGCTCCGCTGGGCCCTTCCTGTCAAGCACCGCTCCGCTGGGCCCCGCCGTCTCAAGCACCGCTCCGCTGGGCCCTTCCTGTCAAGCACCGCTCCGCTGGGCACCGCCGTCTCAAGCACCGGTCCGCTGGGCCCTTCCTCTCAAGCACCGCTCCGCTGGGCCCTTCCTGTCAAGCATCGCTCCGCTGGGCCCTTCTTCTCAAGCACCGCTCCGCTGGGCCCTTCCTCTCAAGCACCGCTCCGCTGGGCACCGCCGTCTCAAGCACCGCTCCGCTGGGCCCTTCCTCTCAAGCACCGCTCCGCTGGGCCCTTCCTCTCAAGCACCGCTCCGCTGGGCCCTTCCTGTCAAGCATCGCTCCGCTGGGCCCTTCTTCTCAAGCACCGCTCCGCTGGGCCCTTCCTCTCAAGCACCGCTCCGCTGGGCACCGCCGTCTCAAGCACCGCTCCGCTGGGCCCTTCCTCTCAAGCACCGCTCCGCTGGGCCCTTCTTCTCAAGCACCGCTCCGCTGGGCCCTTCCTCTCAAGCACCGCTCCGCTGGGCACCGCCGTCTCAAGCACCGCTCCGCTGGGCCCTTCCTCTCAAGCACCGCTCCGCTGGGCCCTTCTTCTCAAGCACCGCTCCGCTAAGCCCTTCCTCTCAAGCACCGCTCCGCTGGGCCCTTCCTGTCAAGCATCGCTCCGCTGGGCCCTTCTTCTCAAGCACCGCTCCGCTGGGCCCTTCCTCTCAAGCACCGCTCCGCTGGGCACCGCCGTCTCAAGCACCGCTCCGCTGGGCCCTTCCTCTCAAGCACCGCTCCGCTGGGCCCTTCTACTCAAGCACCGCTCCGCTGGGCCCTTCTTCTCAAGCACCGCTCCGCTGGGCCCTTCTTCTCAAGCACCGCTCCGCTGGGCCCTTCCTGTCAAGCATCGCTCCGCTGGGCCCTTCTTCTCAAGCACCGCTCCGCTGGGCCCTTCCTCTCAAGCACCGCTCTGCTGGGCCCCGCCGTCTCAAGCACCGCTGAACAGGGCACCGCCGTCTCAAGCACCGTTGATGGTTCACTGTGCCCACCATGCCTCCTCCTTGACCAGTGGAGACTGTCATCCACCTGATGGACTGTGGCTTTGCACTCCCCAGGATGGTCCAGTGGGCAGCCCACCCACTGTAGAGACATTGAGAGACTGTGGCTTTGAACTCCCCAGGATGGTCCAGTGGGCAGCCCACCCACTGTAGAGACATTGAGAGACTGTGGCTTTGCACTCCCCAGGATGGTCCAGTGGGCATGGTGGCTCCTCGTGGATCTGGTGTCGTGAACTCATGTGGCTGTGGTGCCCCCCCCTTCCCTTCCCCCTAAGGTGCCTGTAGTTTTTACATCTGATGCCCCTGCAGTGTTCTCTCCAAAGGACTCAGGTCTCCTGTGTGGGCTTTGCCCTTGTTTCTCAAGACTTTGGCCCACGGACATGCTGAATTCGTAGGATGTGCAGGACTTGGTACTTCAGTTATACACTGATGTGTATGTCATTTGTTTTGTTATGGATATCTTTCATGGTTGTACGCTAATTTTCTGGAGCTTTTTGGTACATAAATATTTATTCCAAATATGATTATGTCCTAGCATTTTTCAGGGGTGTTTGGGTGGTGTCACTGTGACTTGTTGCTCTGCATTGGTGAGTACATAGTTGGCGGGGGGGGGTCGCATATGTGTGTGCCCGTAACCTTTCGTCCTCCCCCTCCCGTGTGTCGTAGGTGCAGTACTCACCGTTGTCGTCTGCGCCGGACTTCGTACTCGTGGTAGATGAGAAGGTAGACGAGAGCAGGTAGGATGTTTAATTCGGGTTCCATGCTGTCCTCCGTACTCGTGGAGTGTGTTTTGGTGAGCGTTTTCCCGTTCGTAGTCTGTTTCCGCCGTGTTTTTATCGGCGGTGCTCCCGCCCCGGAAAAGGTGGCGGATTGGTGAGTTATGATAGTGTGGGCGGTACATTGTCTGCCGCCTGCCTGTTGGCGGTGACCGCCGCGCTGTTTGTCTGTACCGCCGCGGCGGTCGGAGTGTTAAGTTGACGGGCTGTGTTGGCGGTTCCCGCCAGGGTCAGAATTCCATTTTTTGGACCGCCAGCCTGTTGGCGGGTTGGCCGCCGCCTTAACACCGACCGCCAGGGTTAGAATCACCCCCTTTGTGTCAATGGGAAACAGCTATGCAGATCAAGTCGCAAGATTTTGCGCACTGAACTGTATATCGTTCAAGGATCAGTGGGAATTGTTACCGCAAACTGAAAATGAAACATGCTTGAACTTTGCATTAAGGGTGGTTGATACACTATATGAGCTAAAAAGGGCAGAGAGGAGAAACGTTCCTGACAGAGAATGCAATGTGTACAAAGAGCTGATGACTTATGGGTCTCAGAGGAGGGGAAACTGGTTTTGCCAAACAGTCTTTTTTTTTTTTTTTTTATATTTTTATTGGTTTTATGTTTCAAGTATGCAATACAAACTGTTCGATTATCAGTAGCAGGATCACTTAAAGCATTATACAGTGTTTAAACCATTTAACTACAACCACAGGCCCCCTCCCCCCATTGAACACATCTCGGAATCCTACCAATCCTTCAGTATCATTTCTTGCTGCAATTGCCTGAAGCTTGACGTGTGTGGACTATCTTTGGGGGTGTACGCGCGTGTCCAGCATGTACCATGTGCTGCCGGGCCTGTATATTTTGCCTTCTGCCAGGGGCCCCGTTTAGGCTAGAGGGCGTGGGAGGCCCCCAGAGTGATACCACGCCCTGTGCATTGTTGGTGATCCTACATTAGAGAGCTGATGGGGCATGAATACAGGAGGAAGGGGGGGGAGGGAGATATTGGTGCCGTTGTGGCTGGCCACCCTGCGGGCTGCGCCTCTATTATGGAAGACGTGGGGAGATTTATATTGTGTGTGTTGCAGGTGTGTATTCACTGATTCATGGGGGCATATCATCGTTTTTGGCTTCAAGTTTAGATACCAGGGTGTCCCAGGTGGAACAAGCTGTATGATACCGCCCCTCGCACGTCAGTTTCTTTAGTACCTGGTATTCGGTGCGGGCCCACCGCAGTATTAGGATGTACCAAGATTTACGATCAGGCGCACTGGAGGCTTTCCAATGCATCGCTATCAATCTCTTACACATTAAACAGGCAAGGTCTACGAATTTGTGCAAGTGTTTTTGTTTTTTAGGTCTCTCCCTTAATCCCAGTAAACAAGACTCTGGGTCTGCTATCAGCTCAAGCCCCGTTAACTCGGAGATCTCGCGTACCACCTCCAACCAGGCTGTTTGTATGTTGGGGCAGTCCCATACCATGTGGTAGAAGGATGCTGACGCTGCTTTGCATCTGGGGCATACTGGCTCAGAGCCAGGGAACATTCGCTTTAACCTGGCTGGGGATAAGTGTGTTTGGTGCGTGTAATTAAATTGAGTGTACCTGAATCTTGGATTTCTTGAGACGCCCCGGGCGTGATACAAGGCTTTTGGCCAGTCCGCCTGTAGGATTGGGGCGGGAAGTACAGTGTTCCATCTCTCCCGGGCTTTCTCCGCTTGTGGCTCAGGAGATTTGTTTAGGATTTTGTACAGATTGGATACTATTTTTACTTGGTCATTGTATTGTAAAAGATGGTGTATCACGGGGGAGACCGCTGGTTCCGAGGTGCCTGCCCCCCACATCTTTTTTATTGCGTGGCATATGGCGTGGTATGTCAGAAACTGTCCGGGGCTTATCTCTGTGAGGGCCTGAAGAGCCTCAAACGACATAAGCTTGCCATCCTCGAAGCAGTCGCCCACTGTCTGTATTCCCACCTCCATCCATGCCCGCGGCGCCCGCATTGCAGCTGTAATCCCCCCCATTAGGTAGTCCAATGGTATGTGTGGGGAATAGGGGAGCGTGTCCGCTCCACTTTGCACAAATTTAGCCCAGCATGTGTGTGCCACCGCAAGCAGTGGGCTGACGTGTTCCGACTTAGGATGTTTAGATGTCAGCCATCCTATCAAGGGGGTCCCCTTCAGCCAGGACTCCAAGCCCGTGGATTCTGCCTGCGCTGGCCTGTGGATCCAATTTTGGACCCATTGCAGCTGTGCAGCTGCATAATAACGTTCGAAGTTGGGGGCTCCCAGCCCGCCAGCGTCTACCGGCCGTTGTAGCGTGGCTAGGGCCAAACGTGCTCTGCCTCCTCCCCAAATGAGCTGCAGCAGCGCTGTGTTTAAGTTTCGGAAAAAGCTTTTGGGAATGGTTATCGGTAGGGCCGCAAAATAGTATAGGAGTCTGGGTAGGATCAACATGTTTGCGATCGCCACCTTGCCAGGCGGCGAGAGCAAGAGTTTGTTCCAGAACTGCAGTGAGCCTTTTATGGAGGTCAGCGCCCTCCCCAGGTTTCCATCTCTCAGGTCTTCTGTGTTGTGGTATATGTTTATCCCGAGGTATTTGAACGTTTCCGGGCACCACTTTAGATGCCCTATCTGAGCAGCATCCTGATTCGTGGGTGACCGCCCTGCCAGAGGAAACGCGCACAACTTTTCCCAGTTTACCACTAGGCCTGACAGGTCTCCAAACTCAGCCAGTAAGGATATCACTGAGGGAACGAGTGCACGGCCATTTCGGATATATATTAAGGCATCGTCTGCATATAGCGAGATCGTGTGATAGAGCCCGTTCCTGGTTATTCCCCATTCGTGTTCCATAAGGCGTACTCTTGCCGCTAGAGGTTCCATTGCCATAGCAAACAGTAACGGGGATAAGGGGCAGCCCTGCCTCATACCCCGGAAAATCGAAAAGCTGTCGGAAATCACCCCACCCGTCTTCACCCTTGCGCTTGGGCTGGAGTACAATGTCCGGACCCAGCGGATATAGTTGGGACCTTATCCCATGCGGGCCATTGTAGCCAAGAGGTAATCCCACTCGAGCGTATCGAAGGCTTTTTCGATATCTAATGAAAGCACTATTTCCTCTTGTGTGTCACGGGGAGTATCCCTCATTATGCCCAGTAGTCTTTGAATATTTAGAAAGGTGTTGCGCCTCGGAATGAAGCCATTTTGGTCTGTATGTATCAGTGAGTGCATGAGGGGGGCTAATCTGTTGGCTAGTATTTTGCCTAGTATTTTACAGTCTACGTTTAGAAGTGATAGTGGTCTATAGGATTTGACATTAGTGGGATCACGACCTTTTTTAGGGAGTACCACTATCATAGCTTCTTTTTGGGATGCAGGCAGGCATTCATTAGTCCACGCTTCTACAAACACCCTTAAAAGATGAGGTTTCAGGCAAGCTAGATGGGCTTTGTAATATTCCGACTGGAGGCCATCTGCGCCAGGCGCTTTATTTCTAGGCAGCTGTGCAAGGGCTAATTCTATTTCATCTATTGTCATGGGGGCTTCTATTTTTTCTCTGTCTATTTGTGATAATTGCGGCAGTAGGGAGTCAGCGAGAAAGGCCTCAAGTTGTGGAGTAGTGCATGAGGTGCGTTTGGTGTATAAGTTTGAATAGTATTTCCTAAATGCCTCGTTTATCTCTGCCTGTGTGGTGGCCATAGCTTGAGCACCCACACGTATGGCCCCTATTGGAGATTGCTGTCTGTCCTTGCGGAGCAGCCAAGCTAACAATCTGCTTGATCTGTCCCCTTCTGTTTGCAGCCTCATTAAGTGATAGTTATAGTCATGGCAACGGAGTTTGCTATCGGCGTCTTTATATTTTGAGCGCCTCTCTTTTAGGACAGTATGAGGGACTTCTCCTAGTGCTACCGCTATTTCTGCTGCTCTGAGTTCCTTCTCTAGTTTGCCGATCTCCGCCTGCAAGGAGCGTCTCACTCCCCATGTGGAGGATATGCATACTCCGCGTACTACTACTTTATGGGCGTCCCACTCTGTTGCGCGCGTTGTTGCAGACATGGCATTAATATCCCAGTATTGGCTTATAGATTCTTTCAATGTTTTGGCGAATGCCTGGTCCTGAAGTGCTTCCGCTTGGAACCACCAGGTGGGAATCGCCTGTCGTGATCTACCCCAGTTCAGTGTTATTCTCAGTGGTGCGTGATCTGAGTTTTTGCTAAATATTCCGACTCGCTGACCAGTGTCCCTATATCTCGGGTGCCCATATTATATCTATTCTGGTGTGGGTGATGTGTGGTGCTGAGTAGAATGAGTATTCCCTTTGCTTTGGGTGACCTAGTCGCCATATGTCGTGTAGACTCATTACGCTTTCCCAGTCTTGTAGGGGGCCTGTGGGTTTCCTATTTACTGGTGGGCTCGCTTGGGTACGGGATCTATCCAATATTGCAGATGGTGTGCTGTTGAAGTCGCCGCCCCAGAGAGCCAGGGCCATGGGGTGAGACAATAATGTTGGAGTGAGGGTGCTGAGAAATCCCGTAGTACCACTGTTTGGAGCGTATATGCCAACCACTGCTATTTGCCTGCCATCTTATCTGCCCTCCACTACTACATACCTTCCGCCTTGGTCTATTTTATGTGCTGTTAATAAGAATGGGACTCCCGCCGCTATCCAGACCAGCACCCCTCTGGCATAGGCCGAGTACGTTGTGCCTTTCAGTAGGCCTCCCCATTTCGTGCGCAGGTCGCGTAAGTCCCCTTCTAGCATATGTGTCTCTTGTAATATGGCAATGTGCACTCCTAGTCGCTTTAGCCGTGCATATACTCTGGTCCGCTTGCTCAGTGCCCCCAGTCCCCTAACATTCCATGTCACTATGATATACTGGTTTTTATTGTTAATCCCGGGAGGCATCCTACGTAGTTTGGGGGATAAGTCTCTGCGCTTAAGATCTGAGCTTTGGTGTTGGCCCACCTGGTCACTACCCTTCTACAGCTGCTATTTATTAGATATAGCAAGTGCAGCTGTTTATTTTGTGTTTTGAGTGATTCTGATACATGCATTACTGCTAAACTACAATCCCCAACTCCCCACGATAGAACCCCATTGCTACCTACAACTAGCATAAAACTACTAAACCTAAACACACATAAACTAACCCATATCCGGTTGGATTTGCATATTGGGATTCTCATAACTTCCAGATGTGGCTCTTACAAGGGGCACACATCTTTCTGCAGACTTAGGCCCTCATTCTGACCCTGGAGGTTTGAAACCGCCAGGGCGGAGGGCAACGGAAGCACCGCCAACAGGCTGGCGGTGCTTCCAGGGCTATTCTGACCGCGGTGGTAAAGCCGCGGTCAGAAAAGGGGAACCGGCGGTTTCCCGCCGGTTTTCCCCTGGCCCAGGGAATCCTCCATGGGGATTCCGACCCCCTTCCCGCCAGCCTGTTTCTGGCGGTTTTCACCGCCAGAACCAGGATGGCGGGAACGGGTGTCGTGGGGCCCCTAGGGGCCCCTGCACTGCCCATGCTTAGCAGACAGTGAAAATCGCGATGGGTGCCACTGCACCCGTCGCACCCCTGCAACTCCGCCGGCTCCATTCGGAGCCGGCTTCATGGTTGCAGGGGCTTTCCCGCTGGGCCGGCGGGCGCTCTTTTGGAGGGCGCCCGCCGGCCTAGCGGGAAAGTTGGAATGGCCGCCGCGGTCTTTTGACCGCGGTGCGGTCATTTGGCGGTGACCGTCAGAATGACCGCCTTAGTCTGCTTATACCATTAGGCGCCCCCCGGGACGCAAGACCGCTCTCTCCAACGCCGCCCGCCGCCCGCAGTCTATCCCCGCGCAACCCCTATAACTTAGCTTTGCTATTATATCAAAGATACACAATGCCTGGGGAACGTTCACTCCGGTCTACAGCAGCGCCACAAAGTCTCTGGAGGTCTTCGAACTTCGAGCATTTTTGTAGCCAACGGGCCAGCGGAGTAGGCCTATGCAACTTAAAGTTCGTCTGCGGACCTGGGGGTGACCCTTGGCCCGTCCAGCTCTCCGGTTAATGTAGATGTGGAACTGGCCGTGTCGGATTCCGAGCCCTGCTCTGGAGGTGTCCTGACAGTTGCAAGGTTGCTTTGCATGTGTAGAGGCGTCTCTTTCAGCACTCTTGCTCTTTCTTCTGCCGCCTGCCAGTCATTGGGCTGGCCCCTAGCACGTCTCTTGGATCGCTTCCTTGAAGTAGAAGTTTGCCATTCCTCATCCACTTCCGCCTCTTCCCGCGGGCGAGCTAGGCCCTTGGCATGCAGCCATGTCCTAGCATCTTCAGGATTGGTGAATATATGGATGCGGTCCTCTGCCACTACCCTTAGTTTCGCCGGGAAGAGCAAGGCATATTTTATGTTGTGTTCTTGCAAGCGTTGTTTGATTTTAACGTAGGAGTTGCGTTGGTTCTGCACCTCCTGAGTGTAGTCTGGGTATGCGTTAATAGTCGAGTCTTCGTACTTGAAAGGGCCTTTATTGCGAAATTGTTGAAGTATTGCATCCCGGTCTCTATGATTCAGGAATCTGGCGATCAGCGGTCTGGCTGGCTGACCAGGAGCCGGGGGTCTGCCCGGAATTCTATATGACCTTTCCACGGAGAAGAACTTGGATGGAGCCCCATTTAACACATTCTTGATTAGCCACTGCTCCAGGGGGATTTCCGATTCTGTTTGCCGCATGCTTTCTGGGAAACCCAAAAATCGTACATTATTGCGGCGCACCCTGCTCTCCATTTCTTCCAATCTCCTCCAGAGCACTTTCAGTTCCGCGTCCATGCGCTGAATCTGTTTTTGGTTACCTTGGGCCATTGGGGTTAATTCGGATATTTCGTCCTTAGTTGTTTTCACTCGCTCAGCTAAATTCTGATGGTCTACGCGCAGGAGATTTAAGTCTTGTGCAACTGCGTCGATTCTGTGTTCTAGCAATGATTTAGGGGGTGATTCTAACCCTGGCGGTCGGTGTTAAAGCGGCGGCCAACCCGCCAACAGGCTGGCGGTAAAAAAAATTGGATTCTGAGCCTGGCGTGAACCGCCAACACAGACAGCCACCTTAACACTCCGACCGCCACGGCGGTACAAACAAACAGCACGGCGGTCACCGCCATCAGACAGGCGGCAGACAATGTACCGCCCACACTATTCCAACTCACCAATACGCCACCTTTTCCGGGGCGGGAGCACCGCCGATAAAAACACGGCGGAAACAGACTACGGACGGGAAAACGCTCACCACTACGCACTCCAGGAGGAAGGAGGACAGCATGGAACCCGAATTAAACATCCTACCTGCTCTCGTCTACCTTCTCATCTACCACGAGTACGAAGTCCGGCGCAGACGACAACGGTGAGTACTGCACCTACGACACACGGGAGGGGGAGGACGAAAGGTTACGGGCACACACATATGCGACCCCCCCTCCCCCAACTATGTACTCACCAATGCAGAGCACCAAGTCACAGTGACACCACCCAAACACCCCTGAAAAATGCTAGGACATAATCATATTTGGAATAAATATTTATGTACCAAAAAGCTCCAGAAAATTATCGTACAACCATGAAAGATATTCACAACAAAACTAATGACATACACATCAGTGTATAACTGAAGTACCAAGTCCTGCACATCCTACGAATTCAGCATGTCCGTGGGCCAAAGTCTTGAGAAATAAGGGCAAAGCCCACACAGGAGACCTGAGTCCTTTGGAGAGAACACTGCAGGGGCATCAGATGTAAAAACTACAGGCACCTCAGGGGGAAGGGAAGGGGGGGGCACCACAGCCACATGAGTCCACGACGCCAGATCCACGAGGAGCCACCATGCCCACTGGACCATCCTGGGGAGTGCAAAGCCACAGTCTCTCAATGTCTCTACAGTGGGTGGGCTGCCCACTGGACCATCCTGGGGAGTGCAAAGCCACAGTCTCTCAATGTCTCTACAGTGGGTGGGCTGCCCACTGGACCATCCTGGGGAGTGCAAAGCCACAGTCTCTCAATGTCTCTACAGTGGGTGGGCTGCCCACTGGACAATCCTGGGGAGTGCAAAGCCACAGTCCATCAGGTGGATGACAGTCTCCACTGGTCAAGGAGGAGGCATGGTGGGCACAGTGAACCATAAACGGTGCTTGAGACGGCGGTGCCCAGCGGAGCGGTGCTTGAAAGGAAGGGCCCAGCAGAGCGGTGCTTGAGAGGAAGGGCCCAGCGGAGCGGTGCTTAAGATGAAGGGCCCAGCGGAGCGGTGCTTGAGAGGAAGGGCCCAGCGGAGCGGTGCTTGAGATGAAGGGCCCAGCGGAGCGGTGCTTGAGACGGCGGTGCCCAGCGGAGCGGTGCTTGAGATGGCGGTGCCCAGCGGAGCGGTGCTTGAGAGGAAGGGCCCAGCGGAGCGGTGCTTGAGAGGAAGGGCCCAGCGGAGCGGTGCTTGAGAGGAAGGGCCCAGCGGAGCGGTGCTTGAGACGGCGGTGCCCAGCGGAGCGGTGCTTGAGAGGAAGGGCCCAGCGGAGCGGTGCTTGAGAGAAAGGGCCCAGCGGAGCGGTGCTTGAGATGAAGGGCCCAGCGGAGCGGTGCTTGAGACGGCGGTGCCCAGCGGAGCGGTGCTTGAGAGGAAGGGCCCAGCGGAGCGGTGCTTGAGACGGCGGTGCCCAGCGGAGCGGTGCTTGAGACGGCGGTGCCCAGCGGAGCGGTGCTTGAGACGGCGGTGCCCAGCGTAGCGGTGCTTGAGAGGAAGGGCCCAGCGGAGCGGTGCTTGAGACGCCGGTGCCCAGCGGAGCGGTGCTTGAGACGGCGGTGCCCAGCGGAGCGGTGCTTGAGAGGAAGGGCCCAGCGGAGCGGTGCTTGAGAGGAAGGGCCCAGCGGAGCAGTGCTTGAGATGGCGGGGCCCTGTTCAGCGGTGCCTATCTCCACGGCGGGCCCTGTTCAGCGGTGCTCTCCTGCACCGCGGGCCCTGTTCAGCGGTGCTCTACTCCACGGGGGGCCCTGTTCAGCGGTGCTCTTCTGCACCGCGGGCCCTGTTCAGCGGTGCTCTACTCCACGGCGGGCCCTGTTCAGCGGTGCTCTTCTGCACCGCGGGCCCTGTTCAGCGGTGCTCTACTCCACGGCGGGCCCTGTTCAGCGGTGCTCTACTCCACGGCGGGCCCTGTTCAGCGGTGCTCTTCTGCACCGCGGGCCCTGTTCAGCGGTGCTCTACTCCACCGCGGGCCCTGTTCAGCGGTGCTCTTCTGCACCGCGGGCCCTGTTCAGCGGTGCCTATCTCCACGGCGGGCCCTGTTCAGCGGTGCTCTTCTGCACCGCGGGCCCTGTTCAGCGGTGCTCATCCAGCAGGTCAAGGGAGCCAGACCTGGCCTGGACTCCCTGCTCAGTCGCCCTCGGACCGTGACGTTTCTGGACCCTTCGGGGACGGACTCCTGGCCTCCTTAGTGTCCTCCTTCCCAGCTGGGATGTGGCATGTGGGGTCCACCTTCTCCGCGCTCCTGCTGCCCTTCCGCTCCTTTGATGGGGCTCTCGGGCCCTTGCCTCCCCTAGATGGTGTGGGTGGTGAAGTGGCCGCACATTGCTCCTTGGGGGCAGCCCTGTCGGTCCTTGCACGGCGGCCCTTGTTTTTGCGGGTCCTCTTGCCGGGGGGGGGCTGGACGTGTCCTTGCTGCTGATCGATGTGTCACTGCTGGCAAAGGGTGGGCTCCATCTTTGAAGATGGATGGGGGAGCTCATCGGGGGGAAAGAGGTTAAGGTTAGCCAGGAAAAGTTTTTTAGGGCTAAGGTAAAGGGTAGGAGAAGTGGAGATGGAAGTGGAGGTAGAGGAGGTGGTTGTAGGAGAGTCAGGTGTGCTGTCATTGGGTGACGGTGCTGGTGCTGTAGGCTGTCGTGAGGTGGATGGCTGTTGGGTGGGTGTCTGTCTGCGTTTGTGTGTCTTGGAAGAGGGGGTGACAGACACAGTGGGAGAGGACACAGGGGACGTGTAAATGGCAGTGGGGGTGGTGACTGCACGAGTGTGGACTGTACTGGAGGGTGAGGTGGTGATGGAAGCACTGGCTGATGTTGGGGTGCATGCAGGTGTGAGTGTAGACGTCACAGGGAGGGAGGAGGGAGACGAGGAGGAGGGGGACACAGGGGTGGCAGTGGCTGTTGGCATGTCTGCATCTGGGTGTTGCTTGGGTGAGTGTTTGTGGGATCTGTGGTGCTTGTGTTTGGATGAGCTGCTCTTGGGTGTTGAGGTGTGTGCAGGCTGGTCTGATGGTGTGGATGGGATAGGCTGAGGAACAGGAGACAGAGAAAGGCTGGAGGCAGTAAGAAGAGGGAGGCTGGAAACAGGGACAATGGCTGCCGTCAGTGCTGAGGCCAGAGCAGTGAACGCTCGTTGATGGGCAGCCTGACCCGAATGAATGCCCTCCAGGTACGCATTGCTCTGTTGCACCTCCCTTTGCACACCCTGGATGGCATTCAAAAGGGTCGTCTGCCCAACAATGAGCGTCCTTACCAGGTCAATGAGCTCCGCACTGAGGGCAGCAGGGGCAACAGGGGCAGGGGCTGAGGTGCCTGGGGCGAAGGAGACGCGTGCCTTCCTGGGCGAACCGGCACGGAGCGAAGACTGAGGGGCTGCTGGGAGGGCGGGGCTGGTGCGCTGGGTGGCGGCTGTACCTGTAGAGGCGGGGGGCACGGATGTTGCCGCCACCCCTAGGGAGCTCCCATCCGAGGACGTGTCGCTTTCGCTGCTCTCACCAGCGGTCCCCGTCGTGGTGCTCCCCTCGCCCTCCGGATCACTGGTGCCCTCGGTGTCTGTTCCTGGGCCCACCGGGGCCTTGTGTCCTGCAGCTCCCTCGTGCTCCGATGCCAAATCTCCTCCGCCTGATGATGCTAATGCACACATGCACAAGAAGATGAAGAGAAAGGGTGGGGGGAGAAAAAAGAAGACCAGGTTGAGTGCATGCAATGTCAACACCGTTGGCGGAGAGGACAGACACAGGTGCCTAATGCACTAAGCCGCGCATTCGGGGTACACTACTCAGTACTACTGACTAAGACAACAGGCCAAGAGACGTCAAACGCGCACATGGGAGATGCTGGACCTTCAATGGCTGTACTTGTCACCCTACCGAGGTGGGGGCCGGGGGCACAGGGCCATGCCTAAGGGAGAGGACTACACTACAGAAAGCGCCCTGGCCTAATGTCACCCACAGCCCTCCTCCCCCACCCAGACGCCTCCACTGCGCAGAAAGATAGGAGAATGTGCTGATACTCACCCCCTTGTGTCTGCTGTGATGTCTTAAAGCGCCCATCCAATTCAGGGTAGGCCACCGCCAGGATCCGGGACATCAGGGGGGTCATGGTGCGACTGGCACCCCTCCTAGGTTTGGAGGCCATCCCCAGCAGTGTTTCTGCGGTCTTCCGTGTTCCGCGGCGGATGTCCTCCCACCTCTTGCGGCAGTGGGTGCCCCGTCTGTTGTGGACCCCCAAGTTCCGGACTTCCTTGGCGATGGCACGCCAAATCTCGATCTTCTGATGGGTGCTGACCTATTTGACATGTACAGGGTGGAAAGGAGGAAATCATGAATGACCTGCATGTTAGATGTGATTGGCCCCCCCACCAACTTTGCCATATGGCACATGCTCTCATCTGTCGGGCGTTGCACTCCTCATTCGCCCCCCACCCCACCAACTTACATCCACCCCAATCCACACAGGCATAGCCCATTCCATGTGCACCCGGTGTACTCACTTGTTGGTCTGGAGGACCGTAGAGTAGCGCATACTGGGGGAGGACCCCATCCACGAGCTTCTCCAACTCTTCAGACGTGAAGGCAGGGGCCCTTTCCCCAGTCGCAGCAGCCATTGTATCTTCCAGACCGAGGTCACAGCAGCACTTGCAGTATAGGTCCTCTCCTGTGGATGATCAGGTCTCGAGTGATTAAGCAGATAGAAAATGGCGGTCACGCCCGCGGCGGTGTGTACCGCGGCGGTGCGTACCGCGACCGCCGGCGCACTTCGTCATTGGCTCCTGAAACCCATAGGCTTCAATGTTAACCAATGCGGCTTTGCGCCGCGGTCTTCGACCGCCTACCGCCACGGTGTGCCCCGCCAGCGCATTGACCTCACATCCCATTGTCCCACTTCACAGGTCAGGCAGCCGCCATTTCAAGGGCCTACATGGCTTAATTTTGACTGCGACACACAGGCCTAGGCCTTGCATTGCCACACATACACGCCTTTCAACCCATTGCCATTCTTTAACTGTGCAAGCTGTCTGTACGTACCTGTGGTTTGGCTGACTCTGTGCTCCATGTTGTCCTTCCTAGGCACCGTCCGCTGGGACTTGCGATGAGAAGGAGGAATCCTCGCGTGTACCGACCGCTGGTGGACCTGTCGACAATGGAAGAACGCCATATAATACTTCGATACAGACTTGACCGTGCCACTATCCATGACCTGTGTGCCCAGCTGGAGCCAGCCCTGATGTCCCCCATCCGCCAACCCACAGGGATTCCCCCTCTGGTGCAGGTTTTGTCAGTCCTCCATTTTTTGGCCAGTGGGTCATTCCAGACCACAGTGGCCATGTCATCTGGAATGTCTCAGCCTATGTTTTCTAAGATTTTGAGCAGAGTGTTGTCTGCCCTGAAGAAACTCATGCGGAGCTACATCATTTTCCCAGAGGAGGGTGACTTGCCTACAGTGAAGGGTGATTTCTATGCCCTTGGACATATCCCCAACATCATTGGTGCCATTGATGGGACCCATGTGGCTTTGGTACCCCCAAAAGACGATGAGCAGGTGTACCGAAACAGAAAAAATTATTATTCGATGAATGTCCAGGTGGTCAGTTTGGCTGACCAGTACATCTCCCATGTAAATGCCAAGTTCCCAGGGTCAGTGCATGACGCGTATGTGATGCGAAATAGCAGCATCCCCTATGTGATGGAGCAGCTACAGAGACAACGTGTGTGGCTAATAGGTGACTCTGGTTACCCCAACCTGCCGTGGCTACTGACCCCAGTGAGGAATCCCCGGACAAGGGCAGAGGAACGCTACAATGAGGCCCATGGGCGTACTAGGAGGGTGATTGAGCGAACCTTTGGCCTCCTGAAGGCCAGGTTTAGGTGCCTGCATATGACAGGTGGATCCCTAATGTACTCACCAAAGAAGGTGTGCCATATCATCGTGGCGTGCTGTATGCTTCACAACCTGGCTTTGCGACGCCAGGTGCCTTTCCTGCAGGAGGATGGTCCAGATGGTGGTGTTGTAGAAGCCGTGGAGCCTGTGGAGAGTGAAGAGGAGGAAGACTCAGAGGACGACACAGACAATAGGGACAGAGTGATACAACAGTATTTCCAGTAACACCCAGGTAAGAATCACCCACACCATTTCACAATTGCTTCTAGCCTCCTGCATCTGTACTTTCTGTAGTTCCCACCAGATCTTTTTTGGTAATTTTTGATTTTCCCTTCCCTTCTCAGTGCTGTATGACGCAGTGCCTGACTTCTGCTTGGTTTGCCCATGAACTACAGCGTATTGACATTGGTATGTTGTCATCACTAATTGACAGAACAGATATTGAACAGTAATATGTAATACATTTGCTAATAATACAGCATGACTCCAAACTGATTTGTGTGCAATATGTGATTTATTTACAGGGCTAGATATTGGTACATGTGATTATAAGGGTGATGGGTGGGGGTGGAGTAATGTCCATGGCAGAGTCCAGTTCTCAGTCTCACAGGTGCATTGTCCTTTTGCCTGTGGAAGGATGGAGCAGAGGCAGTTCATGGTTGGACAGGGTGGCAATGTGGGACAGTGGGAAGAGTTCAGGGGGTATGTCCTGCTGGCGGGGGTCATGACATCCTACTCTGTCTTTTTTTGGGATCTCAGGCTCCTCTTACGGGGTGGTTGTTCTTCAGCAGGAGGTGGGGTTCTGGTGGCCTGCCGTGGTGTTGGTGCCTCCTGTCCACTAGCGCCGGCGGAGGTGGTAGGCTGTTCCTGGTCCGGGCTAGTGACAGGGGCCCTGTGTGGTGCACCATAGTCCCGCAACGCGTCTTCTATCCTGTTGAGGGCCAGGACGATGGTCCCCATTGCGGTCCCGATGATTCTCAGCTCCTCCCTGAACCCCATGTAGCGTTCCTCCTGCTGTGCCTGGATCTCCGTGAACCTGGCCAGTACCGTCGCCATCGTCTCTTGGGAGTGGTGGTAGGCCCCCATGATGGTGGTGAGGGCCTCTTGGAGAGTGGGTTCCCTGGGCCTCAACCCCCCCCCTGTCGCACAGCAGCCCTCCGAGCTGGCCGGTTTCCCCCGGCCTCTGTCTCCTGGACGGTGTGCCCTCTCCCACTGCCCCCAGGTCCCTGTTGTTGTTGGGGTGTTGGGTTAGCCTGGGTGCCCTGTAGTGGCAGACACACCGCTGATTGACGTGTCCTAGAGACAGAGGCATGGGCCCGCTGGGTGGGAGCTGTGCTGGTGTTGGCAGAGGGGGTCGGGTCTGGTGTGGCCTGTGTCTGGGTGAGGGGAACCGACTGCCCAGAGGTCCCCGATGGTCCGGGCTGGTCATCAGGTTCAGTGTCGACAGAGCTGCTGTCCTCACTGTGGGCCTGTTCCGGGGGTGGGATGGACATTTCTGGACCCTCCTGGCTGGTGTTTTGGCGTTCGGGTCCTGCATGGGGTAAGAGAGTTTGGTTATTGTTTCTGTGTGTGCAATAGCGTGCGTGTTATGGGTGCCCTCGTCCCCCAGTGCAGGCATTCCCTTGAGGGAGGTGTTGTGAGGGTAGTTAGTGGGGGGGGGGGGTAAGTGCGGTGGTCATGCTTGGGTGATGGTTGTCCATGGATTGTGTTGGCATGCAGGAGTTGGTGTTGGGATGGGTGGGTTGTGCTGGTGAGACATTGTCAGGGAGGATGTGTGCTGGGGGGTTGGGGGTGAGGGTGGGGGTGTGGGTTGGCATGCTGGTGGGGTGGGGGGGATCTAGTAGTTGAGATTGGACTTACCAGAGTCCATTCCTCCGGCTACTCCTGCGAGGCCCTGAGGATGCAGGATGTTGAAGACCTCTTGCTCCCATGATGTAAATTCGAGAGGGGTGGGTGGGGGTCCGCCGCCAGTCTTCTGGACCGCGATGTTGTGCCTGGAGACCATCGATCGGACCTTCCCCCGTAGGTCGTTCCATCTTTTGTGGATGTCCTCCCTATTCCTGGGATGCTGTCCCACCGCGTTGACCCTGTCCACGATCCGCTGCCATAGCTCCGCCTTCCTAGCTATACTGGTGTGCTGCACCTGTGAGCCGAAGAGCTGGGGTTCCACTCTTAGGATTTCCTCCACCATGACCCGGAGTTCTTGGTCCGAAAAGCGTGGGTGCCTTTGGGGTGCCATGGGGTGGTGTGGGTGAGGTGTGGGGTGGTGTATGTGATGATGAGTATGTTGGTGTGTGGTGCTTTGTGCTACTATGTGGTGTGTGTGATGGTGTAGTGTGCCTCAGTGTGTATTGCTATGGATTGTCTGCTGTGTCTCTCTCTCCTTCTCTCAGTAATTGTGGTCGTAGGGGTTTGTGGGTGATGTGGGGGTGTGTTTTATAGTTGATTGATTGTGTGGGAGTGGGTTGTGTATGTGTATCAGGTGTGTGTATTTGTAATTGTCCAATGTGCCTGTGTTTTGGTGCTGTGTGTGTATTTTGACCCCGGCGGTGTGTACCGCCAATGGAATACCGCGTTGGAAAGCCCGCCGCGTTGATTCGTGGGTCGTAATGGCATGGGCGTTTTTCTGTTGGCGTGACGGTGGAGGTTTGGTCATCTCCAGTTTATCGCTGCCCGCTGATGTGGCGGCCTGCAGTGGAGGTCGGATTTTTGGAGGTTTGGCCGTTGTGGGTCAGAATGACCGTGGCGGCTTTCCGCGGCCGCGGCGGTGTTATGGCGGTCTTCTGACCGGCGGTAAGCGCCTTTTACCTCCGAGGTCAGAATGACCCCCTTAGTGTCCATAATCGTCTGTAATACTTTCTCAAACTGAGCAGAGTGCAATATGAGGGTGTTTTCCAGTGACTGTAGGGACAGGCTGGGCTGCTGGTCTATAGGTGTTGATCCATGGGTGCTACGGTCCTGGTTCTTAGCTGACTTGGCTCTGCCGGCCATTTTGGCTGACCCTGGATTACCTTGCGTGCAATTGTTTCACACTGTTGGGCGCTTTCGATTAACTACTTAGCCTTTTGCTTTGTGTCCCCAATATGGTGTGAGCGTTGGCGCTGGGAGTGTGAGAGTATCTGACAGGAGCGAGAAAGAGATATTTCTGTCGTTGCGTGAGCGGTGACTGTAGTGGCGTGGTCAGTGGTAGACACCACCGCCGCCGAGCCCCACATCAGTCCAACATTGAGACCCCATGTGACTATGCGTGGCGCCCCTGGAGGGGGAGATGCAGCGCATCAGCTGGGATAAGGTGCTCACACCCCCAGGGGTGGCCGGAGGCCCGGCGTCAGGGGCGTCCCCGGTGAAGGGGGGGCGCAGTCGATGACCGGGGAGGGCAGTGCAACCCGGTAAGTTCGAGAAGGGGAGCCGATGCCCGGGTTCACGGGCAGCCACTGCGCCGGCGAGTTAGATGCTTGCTGTTCATGTACAGTCCGTGGGGCCCAGGCGCGGTCCCGGCCCCCACGGCGTGCGCCGGCCGACGGCGCCGTGCGAGCTACTTAGGCAGAGTCTGCAGAGGACTGTGGCACGCACTGGGGATAAGCCCTCCAGCGCTGCTTGCCTCCACTATAAGGGGCACAGGACTGTTGTGGGGCCGTCAATTCAGGGGGGGGAGGGGAGGTGCCCAGAGGTTCAATAATGTCCCGGCCACGTAGATGAAGCTATCCCCTCCAGCTCACCCCCCCTTACCGCAATACACTGTCCTGTAGATGTGCTCCTTAGCTTCCCTGCAGTCCTCCAGCCGTTGTGTTTTTTCTTTTTCTTTTTTTTTTTTTTTTTTTATCCAGGGCAGGAGTGCCCTTACTGCCCAACGAGATGAGCCCCTCCTGGGCCGCCGCAGCGATTCCTTAAATGGCGCCTCGATGACCTGTTGCCCTGGTCCCACAGCTCTTGCTCCCACCTGGCGCCGGCCGACTGCCGCGCCGCGAGGGCTCAAGGCGCCGCCCCCGGGTCCAGGCCAGCAATGAACCGGGCCCGGTCGGCGGCCCGAAGTCAATAGACGCGACCGCGGTGCTCCGGCACCCGCGATCGCACCAGAGGCAGGCCGGCGCCAGCCGCGCAAAAGGAAGGCGCGGGTAGAGCTGCCGTAGCAACTCCACCCGATCGCATTGTTCAGGGCGGGTCCTTCCTGGCCGGTCCCCGGCTCCGAACTCCTGACGGGCCCGAGCCCGGCCCCCAGCGAGAGCAGCCGCGCGGTCCCGAGGGGCGCCTTTCAGGATGGTTTCGGTGAAGCCCGGGACGGAGCGCTCAGTTCAAGCGACCGTCCCGGATGCCATTTTAGCTCCTCCCCCTGCCAAACAGTCTTTTGTCACAATTTGCAAGGCTTTATCATGGACAGGCACATCTTGGGAGGGATGCAATGATCAGATCTTTCAAGATTGACTGGTTTAACCCGAAATTCAGACAATCCGCAGAGGTTACTTGTCACAGGTGCATCATCTGTCAACAGATGAATGCCGGAAAAGGGACTGTGGTAACTTTGAGCCACATAGGGAGAGCTGGCAGTCCATTTAGTAAAATGCAAATGGATTTCATTGAGATGCCTGTTTGTGGATGATTGAAATATGTGTTGGTGATTGTGTGTGTTTTTAGCTACTGGATTGAAGCTTACCCCACACGTAGAAATGACAGTCTCACAGTTGCAAATCTGCTGCTTAGAGAACTAATACCCATGTTCGGGTTTCCGGTCTCTTTAGAATCAGATAGGGGCAGACACTTCGACAATGAGGTGATTAAGCTCTTGTGTGCTGCGTTAGACATCGAACATAAGCTGTATTGTAGCTACCGCCCTGAAGCATCAGGACCAGTAGAACAAATGAATGGTACCTTGAAGTCGAGAATGGCAAAGATGTGCGCAGCTACCAATATGAAATGGCCAGATGCATTGCCCTTAGTGCTGATGTCGATGAGTAACACCCCTGATAAGAAGACAGGACTGTCACCCCATTAAATCCTTATGGGCAGAGCTATGAGACTGCCCGCAGTACCTGCAAATGCTTTTGTGAATATCACGGATGGTATGGTGTTGGACTACTGCAAAGGTTTGGCTGATGTGGTTCGCTCTTTTTCTCACCAGGTGGAAGCCAACACATTGCCACCGATCAGTGATCCAGGTCACACCCTGCAATCCGGTGACTGGGTGGTTCTCAAGAAGCACATAAGAAAGTCATGTTTGAAGCCGCGCTGGAAGGGGCCATATCAAGTAATACTGACAACAACCACTGCTGTGAAATGTGCAGGCGTTCCAAACTGGATACATGCCAGTCACACAAAGAAGGTAACGTGTCCGACTGATGAAGAACTTGAAGCCTCCAACTCAGCAAGTCCAGAGAAGGAAGTCTCAGGGCCAGAAAATAGCCAAGGGGGAACTGAGACTGTAGGCGAGCCCACTGAGAACAGCCTAGTCCCTCAAACAGTGAACGAGTTCGAGAGAGGTGACAGTGTGCCTATCTCAGTAGAGGCAGCAGAAGAACTAAATCAAGGAGAGGTTCTCCCAGAAGTAGACAGATACGGGTTGGAGCTTGAACCTGTTACAGATCCAGAAGAAGAAGAAGGGGAAATAATAGAGAGAGATCAAAGCTAGCCTGCATCCCCTGAGCCAGTTGCAGGTCCATCAAGAGAAAACACCATAGCACAAGAGGAGGGTGCTGTTCAGCGTCCTGAAAGGACAAGCAGGAAAAAGACGCATAAGGGAGATAACTGGCCAGAAAAGCAGACTGCGAAAGAAAAGATCGTACCAGGTGAAACAATATCAGAAGAAACCTATACCACAAGAACAGAAGATCGGAGTGAAGGAGAATTACAAAGTGAACGCAGGTTGAAAAGAAAGAGAACCGCGAATAGAAGGTACGCAGGTCCTGAATGGGCATATGCAACGACATCTGAATGGCAACAAGAATTCTTAGCGTTCTGTTTTGATCGAGAAGTACCAGGCCAATACTACGGTACCTGAAATCAATCAGAGAAAAGACTGTGTTAAAATGAAATTGAAAAGGAAAAATTGAAAGCTAGAAAACTAAGAAAGAGACTTATGAATTACCGGATGTGACATTGATAACCTAAATTGACTTTGAAACCTGATTATGACAAGCTGCTAACCTGATTTGACAAAAGGGTCCTGGAGTGAGTGAAATGCTGTAAATAAACGCAGAAAGAAAGAGACTTTGCATCAAGAAAAAAAAAAAAAATAATGTATATCGTCCTCAAGTTGATTGTTGTTCTACCATCTGATTCTTTACAGACATGGCTTATAATATAGGTAGAAGCAAAAGGGGTAAAGTGTGTGGTTGGTTAAGTCTTATATTAGGAATTGTGTGTGCAATAATAATTGTAGGTGTGATTGTGGAAATGCAGTGGTTGGATAAGAAAGCGACTAACAATGCTTCAAAACCTGAGACTACAACATTAACACCATGGGAAAAGTTTGAGCAGGATGCAAAACACTTGCATGAGGGAACTAACTCAAAAGGAGAACTTTCCACTAATGTCTTCTATCGCTTGCTGAATGAGTATGTTGAGACCATGGATATGAAAAACTGTTATGTGTGCACAAAGATTCCTTCATCAGTACAAGAAGGGGTCACCTATCATAGTCTTCCATTAATCTATGGGATAAGTTGTAGTTTGCTACTAACAAGATTCTATCATCAGGAACATGTGCAATATTTTTATTCAAATTTGGATGTGGTGTTTTCCTTTGTGCCTGTGATTGAGTTTCTGAATGAATTAGCTAAGGAGCAGAGTATAAAATTAGTTAGAGGTTTCTTTGAACCGACACTTACATTTGGGACAGCTTATGCACACCGCAATAATCTGACTTGCTTATTGACACCTGTAGAGAAAAGCTTTTTAGACCACACTAATGATAGACGCAAAGCATTGAAGGAAAGATTAGAAAAGGGGTTAGAAAAACGCACATATGCAAATCATTATGCTTACACTGCAATAAAGACACAAGGCAAATTAGCTATAGATGCATTACATGTAGGAAGGCTTTGTATATATAGGCCGAAATCTGAACATGACACTTTATTTGTGGGAACGAGTGAATGCAGGCATGTGTTTTTGTTTCAGAGTAAATGGACATTCATGTTAAATGGACAGGACCCAGCGATCCCTGGGATCTATTATATCTGTGGACTTAATGCTTGTTACCGTCTCCCTAAGGGATGGTATGGGACATGTTATTTGGGAATAGTTTTCCCACAGATTTACCAGATTGATGACTTAAAGCAAATACCTAAAACGTCTGAATTACAACATGCTAGACAAAAACGAGAGACAGCGGCTGCTGTCGTTGGTGATATATTTGGAGGTATAATTCCTTCAGTAGGGGTTATCTTAAACTCCATAAAGATTCGAAAGTTGTCTACTATTGTGGATAACAAGTTGACAAATTTTACAGGGGCTATGCTCCTGATGGATGCTGAACTTGCTGCGGAAAGAGCTATGACTCTTCAAAATCGGCTTGCTTTAGACATTCTTTTAGCAAAGAGCAGCGGAGTCTGCAAGATGCTCAACGAGCGTCATTGTTGCTCGTACATACCTGATAATAGTAAAAAGATTAGAGGAATGCTTACTAACTTAACTAGAGATAGTGCAGATTTGAAGGATTTGAAGGAATCTGGAGTGTGGGAGAAAGTGGGAAAAGGAATTGCCAGAGTAGGAAGCTGGTTTACCAATATTTGGAATGGGGTACTTGCAAAAATACTAGGGGGTCTATTAATTGTTCTGGCCTGTTTATTAGGTTTATGGGGAGCATGCAAAATTAATGACAAAATTAAAAGAAATTGGACAAAGAGAAATAAAAAGAATGAGGAAAGTGAAAGGGAGAAAATGTTTAAGGAAATTTGGGAAAGTTCACACAAGGGACAAGATGTTAAAATGCGCATTATGCGCAAGGTGAAAAATTAAGGGAAAGGTTTGTGTGATGACGAACGTCATCAGAGGAGGGACTGAGAGCGTAGCTTATATAATCTATATTAACATAAATGTTTATGAATTAATGTGTGACAATGCCGCAGAGAAACTGCAATAGCAATTTTGCTTAAACATGCACCTGAAATGTGACCACGGGGAGTGGCCGTCAATGTATACGTGGACTAATAATGAAGACTAAAATGTTTATGTATTATTATATTGAATAAGTTTATGCTAATTATTAATATTTGTATCATTGAATTTGTGCTGAAATCCTTGTAGGCCTTAAGTTAGCATGAGCCAAAGCTGAGCTGCTTGGCTCTCATATTAAATGTATTTTTTCTATCTTGCAGTGTGCTGACTCGCAAAAGGACACAACCTCTTATTTTTTTCCTTCAAACTAGAAGACGAATGTAACCATGCTAGATCCGTTCCCATGCATTTTTTCCATTGCTTGTAGGGTGATATTAAAACAAAATTAAACAGTGTAGATTAATGTAATGTACAAGGTCATTCAAACCGGTGAAGACAATGGAGCTACTGACCAAAAGATGTGCAAAGAATTACAGAAAGATGAAATCATACCGGACGTGCCACCTCTGAAGACATCTAATAGGAGAACCAATCAAAGACTTGTGAAATAATATGGGGTGAAAGATGGGTGACCTAATGTGTTTTCTGATAGGTTAAAGATAGTGGGGTATAGCAAATGTCCAATAGAATTTTGGGGGAATGTACAACGAAAAAGGGATAAAAACCAATGACACAGGGAACCATTATGGTGGGTTAGGGAATGCTATTGATTTTATCCAGAAACCTTGTCACTCTGTTTGGTGACTTGTTGGTTTACTTAAAACCATCCTCGCCCTTAGATTAGTCCATATTACACTTTACCTCCTTATGAGGGAAGTGCCCCCTTTTTGCCCCGGAACTGAGTTCTGACAGATGGCGATTTGACTGATGTCCTGAAGACGAAGACTGAACCTGTGCGCTGACCTAAACTTTGGAGGGTAATTATGACAATGCATATGTGATTTGTCTGTTTGCTTTTCCTTTCTAGGTATCAACTGCTTACTTTTGACAGAGACCATAGTTAGATGTTTTCAAAATTGGTGTTCTAAATCGTTTTGCATGAAGCCCAACATGCTAATGCTAATCAGTGGTTAGGATAGGTGTTCACTAAACTGACGCAAATAGATAAACGACCGAAACTATACTTTGTTGAACTGACGCGTTATTGACACTCTGCTAAATTGATCTATTGTTCACGTCGTGTTATGTTCTGATGTTTGTGATTCTCGCCTTAATGAAATCTTACCAAAGTTGCCATATCGTGACTATGCTATTATGTTTCTTGGTTTTGAGATTGACGCACCTGCTTTTAGAGTTGTAAGCAATAGGGAATAAAACTCATAAAATTCTACTAAACTGGTGTGGTTATTCATGACTGCAAGGTCATGGGAGTGGTTTGAATTGATTAATGACTTTGACTAAAGTAAAATGTATTGTTGTAATGAATATTGATGACATTATTGACGTATTGATTAACATATTGATTAGCTATCTCGTCCTAAGGTGTCTCTCAACTGGGTCAAAAGATTCATTGACCTGAAACGAGTCCTGATGTGTAATAAATTATCAGAAAGGGACGCGTTAACACTGGTTTACAGCTATTTTATAAAGTTTAACTTTTTGTCAGATGTGTTTGCTTTATTTTCAGTCAGTGCCTTTCCTTCCAAATTAAAACATTGGGCCTGATTACAACTTTGGAGGAGGTGTTAATCCGTCCCAAATGTGACGGATATACCACCAGTCGTATTACGAGTTCCATAGGATATAATGGACTCGTAATACGGCTGGTGGTATACCCGTCACTTTACCGTCACTTTTGGGACGGATTAACACCGTCCTCCAAAGTTGTAATAAGGCCCATTGGGGGTGATTCTAAGTCTGGCGGGCGGCGGAGGCCGCCCGCCAGACTTCCCCCTCCAAAATACCGCTCCGCGGTTGAAAAGACCGCTGAGGGTATTTTGGGTTTTGCACTGGGCTGGCGGGTGACCGCCAAAAGGCCGCCCGCCAGCCCAGTGCAAAACTACCTTCCCACGAGGACGCCGGCTCCGAATGGAGCCGGTGGAGTGGGAAGGTGCGATGGGTGCAGTGGCACCTGTCGCGAATTTCACTGTCTGCAATGCAGACAGTGAAATTCTTTGTGGGGCCCTCTTACGGGGGCCCCTGCAGTGCCCATGCCATTGGCATGGGCACTGCAGGGGCCCCCAGGGGCCCCACGACAACCCATACCGCCATCCTGTTCCTGGCGGGCGAACCGCCAGGAACAGAATGGCGGTATGGGCTGTCAGAATCCCCATGGCGGCGAGCTGCGCCGCCATGGAGGATTCAAATGGGCAGCGGAAAACCGGCGGGAGACCGCCGGTTTTCCACTTCTGACCGCGGTCAAACCGCCACGGTTAGAATGCCCAGCGGGGCACCGCCAGCCTGTTGGCGGTGCCCCCATCATTTTAGCCCTGGCGGTCTTGGACTGCCAGGGTTAAAATGACCCCCATTGTCTTTTTGGCACTATTTGCACTTTTTGTTGAAAGAGAATTTTTTGATGAGATATAAAAATGTGAAAAGAAATAAAACAATGGCCAATGTACAAAAAGCAGTGCGTCATTTGACTGGTGGTTTCCGTGCAGGGCACCGTACTTATTTTTGAGGGTCGGATTTTTTTTCTGCCTTAATCATTTGCCTTGGGTAAAGCACACATATGGGAAAGAGAGAAAGAGCAAAACGAAAACGCGTCACAAAGGGAGAAAGCAGGAAGATTCTAGAGGGAGCTTAAGTGTCCAGCTGTAAATGGATTAAGGATGCCCGAGATCGCTTCAAAAGTACCTGCGTCAGTATTATGTTCTTGTACATTTAATTGCAGCAGCCACACGTTTCAGAGGAGAGCTTTGGGCACTGGCACAAATTTATTTACAAATTAAGCACTGCAAAAATGCAAGCATAATATTGTCCCTGCACTAAATGAAATGTAACTAGAAGATAAGGTTTTCCAGTAGTACGGAAATAGATATAGGCATGACCAATGTTCCCTGTAAGGCGCGCGAGCGCGTGCGCACTTTTCCTTCCCCCATCGCGCAGGCCCCTTTGGCAAGCGCGCACGTTGTGAAAACAGCGTTTAAATGCCACGGGGAGTGTTTTAAACATCATTTGGCGTACTTTAGCATACAAGCGAGCAAGTGATATTTGTCTTGGAAATTGATGGTTAATGAGCTAGGAAATGCTTCAGAACAGTAGAAAATGTGCCGTTATCGAATGTTCCACCATTCCTATACTTTGTGGTAGTTTATATGCTTTGTCACTTTCTGAGTTTAAATAAGCCTTTTAGAGCGATATACGTGCTCCCCTAAGGCAGATAATGCTCATATTTGAATCTGGATTGAAGTCAATGAAAACAGCGTTTAAATGCACAGGGGAGTGTTTTAAACATCATTTGGCGTACTTTAGCATACAAGCGAGCAAGTGATATTTGTCTTGGAAATTAATGGTTAATGAGCTAGGAAATGCTTCAGAACAGTAGAAAATGTGCCGTTATCGAATGTTCCACCATTCCTACACTTTGTGGTAGTTTATATGCTTTATCACTTTCTGAGTTTAAATAAGCCTTTTAGAGCGATATACGTGCTCCCCTAAGGCAGATAATGCTTATATTTGAATCTGGATTAAAGTCAATGAAAACAGCTTTTAAATACCGCGGGGAGTGTTTTAAACATCATTTGGCGTGCTTTAGCATACAAGCGGGCAAGTGATATTTGTCTTGAAAATCAATGGTTCATGAGCTAGGAAATGCTTCAGAACAGTAGAAAATGTGCTGTTATCAAATGTTCCACCATTCCTATACTTTGTGGTAGTTTATATGCGTTATCACTTTCTAAGCCTAAATAAGCCTTTTAGAGCAATAAACGTGCTCCCCTTACAGGTCATGTCCTTGGGGTGTGCAACCAGGTCCCAAAACTGCCTTGATGCCCTATTGCATGGAGCAATGATATCCCTTTTTTGCTTTAGTGATATGGAGAGGCTAATGCCAAAGATCTTGGCTAGTTATGCGCTGCACGCGCGTGAATGGTCAATTTCTTGGCACACGTATCCTTGGCTGCAGCGCACAGAGACCGCACACTGCCGCACACAGTGGAAAAAAATTAGAGGGAACATTGGGCATGACTGTGATTCCTACTGCTTTAAGCATACTAAAGATAAACTATCCGTCCAGTGTTAAGTATGTGTTCCCTTCACACAGCAACGGGAGATGAAACTCCAATTTTGGTCACTTTTCCAACCATGTCCATGATGGTTTAAACACCTTTTAAATGCTCAACTATTTATAATTCAAGCAGCTAAAGCTTATAGCTGGTAAAAGAAAATTTCTGGATGATGTAAAAACGTGCAATAAGAAATAAAACAATGTCCAATGTACAAAAATCAGTGCTTAATTTTTGCTGGTGGTTTCCGGTGCAAGATACTATTGCTTATTTCTGAGGGCCGGTACTTATTTTTCTGCCTCAATTATTTACTGTGAGACATACATGAGAAAGACGGATAAAGAGAAAAAAGGAAAAGGGTCTCAAAGGGAGAAAGCAGAAAGCTGCTTGAGTGAGCTGAAGTGTCAAGGTATAGCTGTAAATGCATTAAAGAGGCCAGAGATCCATTCAGGATTACATTTGTGTCTTTTACCCAAAGAAATGCCTCATAGAAAAAATAATTGACGCCCCCCCAAAATAATGCTTGTGCCCCCCACTGGCACAAATTAAACACTGAATTTGTAAAGTTACTTTGTATATAGAGCTGTATAGATAGGTTTGTATGAGTAACAACATGGGTTGCTCACGTAACTGTAACAATGAATGGAGTTGTCAAAACCTCCCCCTCTTTTCCAGAAAACACTGCTGCCATCTAGTACATTTTAATGCAGAACTCTTGATGTATTTGGAATCATTTTGGTGGGCGTTTTTGGTAGGGGTGCGTGCATTGTTAAATCTCATACCCCTAGTACACTGGTGCCAATGTTCTCTCTATTTAACACATACACACCTTCCGTTTTCAGAATCCATGGCTGGAATGCAGTTGCATGCAGACACAATTGCCCTCACCCAGTCACGCACACTGTTGCACACACACTCAGGCCCTCATTATAAGTTTGGCGGTCACACCAATGCCGGCGTGGTAGGGAAAACTACCATATCATGACCATAGCAGTGTTCCCAACGGAACACAGCCAAACACTGCCAGTACCACCAGTGCGGACGGACTGCCGCGGAGGGCGGCAGGCATCTCAAGTCCGGTGGGGACCAAATACCACTGAGCATATTATGAGGTTGCACACCGCCAGGATTTCTGGGGCGGGCAGACAGCCACCAAAACCCTGGCGGAAACGAACAGTATAAACGGACACACTCACCTTCAAGAACACAGACATGCCCGGAGCTGCCATGGAACACACAGCCGGAACAGCTAACGACAGCCACACACACATGCAAACAAAACACCTGTACCAACACACAAACCAACATACACACACACACACAAACTACACACACCATGGCCAACATGCACATGCCATACACACATCACCCGCGCACACACATCATCACCACTGTCTACCACAACCACACAAACGCATTGGCAAGGAAGAACACTGCACACCTCCACGTGACAACACATACTGACAGCAACACGTAACAACTGCACACAACCAATTAATAACAAAACACTGCCATACAATGTGTGAATTGCCACACCATGTCCACACAACATACAACGCACATGACATATCCATCACCACACACATGGATGCACACACAACAACCACACAATGCCACACAACATCATCACAACACATCACACCAAGTATAATGCACAAGTTAGCTACACAACTCATATTGCAACACAATCACATCACATACACATAACACACACAAACCAAATCGCACCAATTCAACACATTCATGTTGAAAGAAAGGAAGGACAAGTATGTCACCATCGAAGCCAACATGCGGTTGGCCCATATATATTAGGCAGAAATAAAACTCTGCAAAACTATATACAAAATAGGCAACTGGCAGTCCAAAATGTCCAAGTCCCTCAGGCACATATGGCACTTGTCATTGCCCCAACTTGACTCCTGACTGCAAAGTGGCCTCCACATGGTAGGGGCATCAAGGGGGCAGGCAGGTACCTCAGGGGTGAGGGAGGGATGACAGAGTTGGGGGTTATGGCTTGGGATGGGGGTCCTTGGGCTTGGGTTCTGGTTTCAGCGGGAGGGCTTTGGTTTAGGTTTAGCCTTTGGGAGTGGCTCTTTCACTTTGGGCTTGGGAGGGGTGACCTTGTATTTGGGGAGGTTGATTCTTTTTTAGGGGAATTGGCATGGGAAACACCAGAGGTGGCAGGGGCGGACTGGGAGGTGGAAGGACTGGCCTCGGGGAGAGACATAGGGCACTTCGGGGAACCACGGGGTGGGAAGGTGGTAGGGAAGAGGGACAACCCATAAAGAAATATTTTCTTAGGGACACAAGGGTGGTCATGGGAAAAGCGTTTTGGAGTGGATGGAGAGGGAGTGGTTGTTACATCAGTGGAGGGATTCTGTGTACCTATCCCTCTGTGTGGCCTGAGGTGAGAGACAGATGGCCCATCAGGAGCTGTCTTGCTCATCTCAAGTCTGACGTGTTGACAATGCAGGTTGGTAGGTTGATATCTCTTATGTACAGGCATCTGTTGTGTTCTCAGTCCTGCAACCTCCAATGCAGATGTTTTGACAACTATAGATTGGGTAATATGTATCATTCCTTATCCTGACTGTTCCCATTGCCATTCATGGACACTGGCCTTTCCTCACAGTTGTCTTTTGTTTGCTCATATCAGCTGTGAGCTAGGGAGCAATGGCAATGTGTTTCCGGAAATTGTGAATGTGGCATGGTATCCTGTTATCCCATGCCACTTGAAAATTCACACCGGGGCTGGCTACAATGTATTGCATACGTGTTGTGTGTGCCACCATGACTCCTAACCTGATGGTTGTCCCTGTCTTGGTCTATTTGCAGTTTGGATAAGTGGAGCTACCCTGGTGTCTGCCTGAACTAGTGATTCCCTTGAAAATGGATTTTGGAACATGTCTGAGGTACTGTGTGACCATCTCCTGAATCCTCCCTCTCCTGTCCATGTAACAGACTTATGGTGAGTGTAGCTTGACACACATTACTTTCAGGTGAGCACACATTGAAACATGTTGCAATAAGGACACAAATGCAGTAGTTGTGTTCTATGGTGTTTATTGTGTATCTATTGTCCAATAGGTCATGAGTGGGGGCATGGTAAATGAAATTATCACAGTGGGTGGCCCAGCTGTAGGTAGTACAGGTCCATTGTCCAAGGGTCAATGTAAAAATTGAGACGACATTGGCCACTCAACAGGGTGTCACAGTGGCACACAAGGGAGAATGTTCAGGAGAGGGTCACTTTCTGGCAGTGGATTTGATCTTGGCATCAGCTCCTGCAGGATGTCTGGATTGACGACCACGTTTGCAGGGGGGTCCTCAGCTACAGAGTAATGGGGGCCAGTGGCCTGCGGTTCCTCAGGCAGGGCCTCCATTCCACTAGCTGCAGCAGATGTTGAAGGTTCTGTTGGAATGTGGCTAGTGGAAGGGGAATGCTGGTGGGTGGAGGTCGCACACAGGATGGTGGTAAGTTCCTTTAGCACACCTGCAATGGAGGCCATGGTGGTATTGTGAGCCTGCCACTGCTGCATGGCCTCCTGGTGGCTTTCCCTTTGCAGCCTCTAGTTTTCCTGCAAGATTGTGAGTATCTTGCCCATCTTGTCCTGTGATTGCTGGTATGGATTCCTGGTCAGTTGAGTCCCTTGGGGGCTCCATCCTCTGGCCCACAGCATCCCTCCCACACACCCTGCCCCCTGTGCCCCTGGGCTTTTATAGTCTTTGGTGTGTGGGGTCGACTCTGGTCCTGGCACTGTGGGGCACACTGCTGATTGAACAGTCCTTGGGACACAGGTCTGGGGATGAGGTTTTGGTTGTGCTGTTGATGCCACAGGGAGGGAGGACTCTGATGTGGGCAGGGTGAGGCTGGTAGTGGTAGACTGACCAGTAGTTCCAGATGGGCCAGGTAAGTTGTCACTGTCCAAACATCCAAAGGCATAGTCCTCACTGGGGCCTTCATCCTGGGGGTGCTGGCTATCTCAGGCATCCTCTGCACAGTGGCAGTGACAGGGGTACCTGTGGATGGAGAGAGAGAGAGTTACATAGTGGAGGTGTGATTGGTATTGACATTGTGTGGTGCATACTATTGCTTGACTTGCATCCCAGTTATGGCAATGACTGATGTAGCTCTGTTGATATAGTTTGTGGGTCATGGATACAGAAATGGGTACCATGTTGCGTTCCAAATTGAGGAATCAAGATTGCATTACTGCTATTGCCATGAGGTAGTCCTCAGTCGTAATATGCAGTAGGTGTAGCGGGTGCAATAGTTAGCCATGCAGGTGTTGCATTGTGACATGGACATTTCAGGTTGTCATGTGGCTGGGCAGATGCATTGTGGGATGGTTCTTGGTATCCGTGCACTGGGCAGGGACTGTGTAGGAACAGTGGCTGGGTGGTGGTGTGGCATGCAGGGGAGGGGCATTTAGTGATTGAGTGGGAGGTGGAGTGGGAGATAGGGTGACTTGGGGAGGGATAGGTGGTAGAGATGCATGCTGGATAGGAGTACTTGGTGCGAGCAGGGTTTTAGTGACTTACCAGAGTCCAGTCCTCTGATTATTCCAGTCAGGCCCTCAGGATGCAGGATGGCCAAGAACTTCTCCTTCCATGATGTGAACTCTGGGGGTGGAGGTGGGGGCCAACCACCAGTCTTGCTGATGGCAATCTGATGTTGTGATGACATGGAACGCACCTTCCCCCCAGGTCGTTCCACCTCTTCCTGATGTCCCCCCTTGTGTGTGGATGGTTGCCCACTGAGTTGACCCTGTTGACGATCCTCGTCATAACTCCATTTTCCTGGCAATCGATGTTTGCTGGACCAATGCTCCTAACACGGTCATTCTGACCCACAACAGGCAAACCGCCAAAATACAGACATCCCCAAAAGTCCGCCACACCAAAGGCCAGCGAGAAACTGGTGATGGCCAAACCTCCACCGTCACGCCAACAGAAATACGCCCATGCCATCACGACCCACGAATCCACGCGGCGGTCTTTCAACCGCGGTATTCCATTGGCGGTACACACCACCGCGCTCGAAATACACACACATATACAAAACACAGCCACATTGGACAATTACAAATACACACACCTGAGACACATACACACACCACTCCCACACACCCAACGCAATATAAAACACACACACACATCACCCACAAACCACCACTCCTAGAGAATCGTGAACACGCACAGAGAAAAGAGATCCGAGCACCCAGACGCGCAATTCACTGTTACCACGCACTTCAAACAACACACCAATACACATCACCACACTTAGCACCACACAATCCACCACACACATCACCCACACCACCCCATGGCACCTCAAAGACACCCCAGGTTTTCTGAGGCTGAACTCAGGGTCATGGTGGAGGAAATTGTACGGGTAGAGCCACAGCTATTCGGGACACAGGTGCAGCACACCACCATTGCCATGAAGATGGAGCTATGGAGCAGAATAGTCGATAGGGTCAACGCTGTGGGACAGCACCCAAGAAATAGGGACGACATCAGGAAGCGGTCGAATGACCTACGGGGGAAGGTGCGTTCTATGGTATCCAGGCACAACATCGCAGTGCAGCGGACTGGCGGCCGACCCCCACCTCCTCCCTCAGAATTTACAACATGGGAGGAGCAGGTCTTGGCGATCCTGCATCCTGAGGGCCTCGCAGGAGTAGGTGGAGGAATGGACTCTGGTAAGTCAAATCTTAACTACTTCATCCCCCCCACCCCACCAGCATGCCAACTCATACCCCCACCCTCACCCCCACCCCATCACACCTACTCCTTGCAAATGTCTCACCATCACAACCCACCCATCCCAACACCAAGCCCTGCATGCGACCACAAAGCATGGACACCCATCACCAAAGCATGCCCACTGCACATACCCTTCCCCCCCCCAAACCACCGTCACAACAGCCCCCACAAGGGAATGCCAGCACTGGGGTACACGGGCACCCACCAATTGCACGCCATTCCACACACAGAAGCAATAACCATACTTTTATACCCCTGCAGGACCCGAACGCCACGTCACCGCGCAGGAGGGTCCACAAATGTCCACTCCACCCCCAGAAGAGGCCCACAGTGAGGACAGCAGCTCTGTCTCCCTGGACCTAGATGACCAGCCCGGCCCATCGGGGACCTCGGGACAGTCAGTTCCCCTCAGACAGCCACAGGCCACAGCAGACCTTCCCCCCCTCTGGGAACACCAGCACAGCACCCACCCAGCGGGCCCATACCTCTGTCCCCAGGACACGTCAAGCAGCGGTGTGTCCACCACTACAGGGCACCCAGGGTAACCCACCACCCCAACAACAGGGACCTGGGGGCAGTGGTAGTGGGCACACGGTCCAGGGGACAGAGGCCCAGGGAAACAGGGGAACTGGGAGGGCTGCTGTGCGACAGGGGGGGGACAGGCCCAGGGAACCCACTCTCCACCAGGCCCTCTCCTCCATCATGGGAGCCTACCACCACTCCCAGGAGACGATGGCGACGGTACTGGCCAGGTTTCAGGAGATCCAGCTCCTGCAGGAGGAACAGTATATGGGGTTCAGGGAGGAACTACGAAACATCAGTTCCGCCATGGGCACCATCGTAGTGGCTCTGAATCAGGTAGTCACCACATTGCGGGACACTGTGGCACCACAAAGGGCCCCTGACACTAGCATGGACCAAGAACTGCCTACCACCTCTGCCGGCGCTAGTGGACAGGAGGCCCCGACACAAGACCAACAGGCCACCAGAACCCCACCCCCTGCAGAAGGAGAACCACTTCGCAAGCGGGCCCTGAGATCCAGGAAGAAGACAGAGTAAGATGCCAAGACCCCCGCCAGCAAAGGATACCTCCCTGATTGTCATCCCACTGTCCCACATTGTCACCCTGTCCAACCTTAAACTGCCCCTGCTCCACTTTCCACAGGCATTTGGACAATGCACCTGTGATACTAATAGTCTGGACTCTGCCATGGACAATCCTCCACCATCACCCCTCACCGAATTTCAACCACCCACCAATTTAGAGCACTGTAATAAACACACTTATTGCACAAAACAATCTGGAGTCTGGCTGTGATTTTGAACTAATGTATTAGACATTACCGTGCCAAAATGGTCATTTACATTGTGATGACAACATACCACTGTCACACAGCTGTAGTCCATGGTGAAACAAAGCAGATGTCACGCAGTGGAGCCCAAATCGGAAGGGAAAGTCACAACTCAGTTACCATACACTGGGGGAAAAGGTCAGACAGTGGAGAGGTAGTAGTCTTTAAGTAAATGTAATATGCCGGAGTGGATTCTTACCTGTGTGTCATTGAAAATACTGCTGTATTACTGTGTTCCTGTTCTCTATGTCGTCCTCTTCGCCTTCCGCCTCTTCACTCTCCACAGGCTCCACAGCTGCTACAACACTACCATCTGGACCATCCTCCTGCAGAAAAGGCACCTGGCGTCGCAAAGCCAGGTTGTGAAGCAGACAGCAGGCCACGATGATCTGGCACACCTTCTTTGGTGAGTACATTAGGGATCCACCTGTCATATGTAGGCACCTAAACCTGGCCTTCAGGAGGCCGAAGGTCCGCTCAATCACCCTCCTAGTCCGCCCATGGGCCTCACATTGTACCGTTCCTCTGCCCTTGTCCTGGGATTCCTCACTGGGGTCAGTAGCCAGGACAGGTTGGGGTAACCAGAGTCACCAATTAGCCACACACGGTGCCTCTGTAGTTGACCCATCACATAAGGGATGCTGCTATTCCGCATGATGTATGCGTCATGCACTGACCCAGGGAACTTTGCATTAACATGGGAGATGTACTGGTCAGCCAAACAGACCATCTGGATATTCATGGAATAATAACTCTTCCTGTTCCTGTACACCTGTTCACTCCTGCTGGAGGGGGACCAAAGCAACATTTGTCCCATCAATGGCACCTATGATGTTGGGAATATGTCCAAGGGCATAGAAATCACCCTTCACTGTAGGCAAATCCCCCACCTCAGGGAAAACGATGTAGCTCCGCATGTGTTTCAGCAGGGCAGACAACACTCTGGACAACACCTTGGAAAACATAGGCTGGGACATCCCTGATGCTATGGCCACTGTTGTTTGAAATGACCCACTTGCAAAGAAATGGAGTACTGACAGCACCTGCACTAGAGGGTGGATCCCTGTGGGTTGGCGGATTGGTGACATCAGGTCTGGCTCCAGCTGGGCACACAGTTCATGAATAGTGGCTCGGTCAAGCCTGTATGTCAGTAAGACATGTCTTTCCTCCATTGTCGACAGGTCCACCAGCGGTCTGTACACAGGAAGATTTCTCCATCTCCTCGCATGTCCCAGCGGACGGTACCTATGAAGGACAACAGCGAGCACAGAGTCAATCAACCCACAGGTACGTTCCCACAGCTTGCACATTACACGATTCCCAATGCATTGAATGGCTTGTATGAGTGTCGATGCAAGGCCCAGGTATGTGTGACGCAGTAGAAAGTAAGCCATGTGGGCCCTTGAAACGGCGGCTGCCTGACCTGTGAAGTGCGACAATGGGATGTGAGGTCAATGCACTGGCGTGGCACACCTTGGCGGTAGGCGGTCGAAGACCGCGGCGCAAAGCAGCATTGGTTAACATTGAACCCTATGGGTTTCAGGAGCCAATGACGATGTGCGCCGGCGGTGTGACGGACATTTTCTATCTGCTTAATCACTCGATACCTGATCTTCCACAGGAGAGGACCTACACTGCAAGTGCTGCTGTGACCTCGGTCTGGAAGAGACAATGGCTCATGCGACTGGGGAAAGGGCCCCTGCCTTCACTGCTCAGGAATTGGAGAAACTTGTGGATGGGGGTCCTCCCCCAGTATGCGCTACTCTACGGTCCTCCAGACCAACAGGTAAGTACACTGGGACCATGCTTTGTGGGCAATGCCTGTGTTGAGTGGGGTGGATGAAAGATGGTGGGGAGGGGAGCGATTAAGGCATGCATCAAACGACAGATGAGAGCATGTGCCACATGGCAAGGGTGGGGATGGGTGGCCACTCACATCGAGCATGCAGAAGGTGATGAATATTTTTCTCTCCCTGTACATGTCACATAGGTCAGCGCCCACCAGAAAATCGATATTTGGCGTGCCATCGCCAAGGACGTCCGGACCCTGGGGGTCCACCAGAGACAGGGCACCCACTGCCGGAAGAGATGGGAGGACATCCGACGGCGGAGGCTCAGCTGGGGATGGCCTCCCAACGTGGGAGGGGTGCCAGTCGGACTTTGACGCCCCTGATGTCCCGGATCCTGGCGGTGGCCTACCCCGATTTGGATGGGCGCGTGAGGACATCACAGCAGACACAAGGGGGTGAGTACACTCTAATCCTGGTGACTTTGCGCGCAGTGGAGGTGTCTGGGTGGGGGAGGAGGGCTGTGGGTATCCCTAGGCCAGGGCGATTTCTGTAGGCTAGGCCCCTCCGTGTGGCATGGCCCTGTGCTCCCGCCCCCCACCTCTGTAGGGTGCCAAGTACAGCTATTCATTGCCCTGTGTCATCTATGCGTGCAGATGTCGGCCATAGGCTTGTAGGCCATGTCCCACGGATTGCGTAGTTGACCCCAAGTGCGCGGCGTAGTGCAGGGGGCTTCTGTGTCTGTCCTGTCCGCCAACGGTGTCGCCAATGCATGCACTCAACATTTCTTTATTTTTCCCCACCCCCCTTTTTTATTGTCTTCCTGTTCATGTGTGCCTTAGCATCATCAGGCGGAGGAGAAGTGGCATCGGAGCACGAGGGAGCTGCATCTCACATGGCCACGGCAGGCCATGCAACGGATTTGGAATTCACCAGTGAGACGGAGGGCGAGGGGAGCTCCACAGCGGGGACTCGTGCTGATGTCAGTGACAGCGACTCGTCCTCTGAAGGGAGCTCCCTTGTGGTGGCGGCAACATCTGTGCCCCCCGCAACAACAGGTACAGCCGCCACCCAGCGCACCAGCACCGCCCTCCCAGCAGCCCCTCAGCGTTTGCCCCATGCCCGCTCACCCAGGAAGGTGGGCATCTCCTTCGCCCCAGGCACCTCAGGCCCTGCCCCTGTCACCCCTGCTGCCCTGAGTGAGGAGGTCATTGACCTCCTGAGGAAGCTCACTGTTGGGCAGTCTACCATTTTGAATGCCATCCAGGGTGTAGAAAGGGAGGGGCACCAGAGTAATGCATACCTGGAGGGCATTCATTCTGGTCAGGCTGCCCTTCAGCGATCGTTCAACACTCTGGCCTCAGCACTTATGGCAGCCATTGTTCCTGTCTCTAGCCTCCCCCTCCAACTTCCTCCACACATACCCAATCACCTGTACCTCTGCCTATCCCAGACACACCATCAGACCAGCCTGCACACACCTCAACACCCAAGGGAAGCTCAGCCAGACATAAGCACTACACATCACACAAGCATTCACACAAGCAACATCCACATGCAGACATACCAACACCCACTGCCTCCACTGTGTTCCCCTCCTCCATGTCTCCCTCCTCCCTCCCTGTGATGTCTCCACTCACACCTGCATGCACAACATCTTCAGCCACTACGTTCATCACAAGCACACCCACCAGAACCCCCGCACACGTGCAGTCACCACCCCCACTACCATTCACACGTCCCCTGTGTCCTCTCCCAGTGTGTCTGTCACCCCCTCTTCCAAGCTACACAAACACAGGCAGCCACCCACCCAACAGCCATCCACCTCACGACAGCCTCCAGCCCAAGCACCTGCACCCAAAGACACCAGACTGAAAACTCCTACAACCACAACCTCTTCCTCCACTCCCATACCCACTACACCTACCCGTCCCTCTGTTCCTAAAATGCTTTTCCTTTCCAAACTTGACCTCTTTCCTACAACTCCCCCACCCCGTCCATCTCATAGGACTCCAGTAAGCACCTCAGCCACCACAAAAGCGGGCCCTGTGATGACAGTCTGCCATGGACTGTGGAGTCCCCCACCCTCAAGGTACAGTACGGAGCCAAGGCACGGCCAGCCCACCTCTGGTAAAACATCCGAAGATTGGCAGTGGCCGGCGCGAGAGGCCAAAGACACCAGGGACCAAAATCCCTACCATGACTCCAGCAGGAAGTGTGGTGCCAGCTGGCACACCGCCAAAGGTGGGGAAGGGCCACAGGCGACCAGGGAAGGCTGGGAAGGGCAGCACGCCCGACAAGACCGCCAGCAGCCCAGCTGGCCAGGAGGGCCCAGTCAGCCCCATCCCAGGTGGGCAGGAGGACACCAACAGGCCCGGTACTGCAGCCCAGGAGGGCCCCGCAAGCCCCATCCCAGGTGGGCAGGAGGACACCAACAGGCCCGGTACTGCAGCCCAGGAGGGCCCCGCCGGCCACACGACAGATGGGCAGGAAGGCACCGGCAGCCACAGGTCAGATGGCGATTGACCTCCACGCCATGGCCGGATCCGCTGAGCTGGGCACTCCTCCGAAGCACCGCTGAAGTGGGCCCTTCATCTCTAGCACCGCTGAAGTGGGCCCTTCATCTCAAGCACTGCTGAACTGGGCCCTTCATCTCAAGCACCGCTGAACTGGGCACCGCCGTCTCAAGCACCGCTGAACTGGGCCCTTCATCTCAAGCACTGCTGAACTGGGCCCTTCATCTCAAGCACCGCTGAAGTGGGCCCTTCATCTCAAGCACCGCTGAACTGGGCACCGCCGTCTCAAGCACCGCTAAACTGGGCACCGCCGTCTCAAGCACCGCTGAATTGGGCACCGCCGTCTCAAGCACCGCTGAACTGGGCACCGCCGTCTCAAGGACCGCTGAACTGGGCCCTTCATCTCAAGCACTGCTGAAGTGGGCCCTTCATCTCAAGCACCGCTGAACTGGGCACCGCCGTCTCAAGCACCGCTGAACTGGGCACCGCCGTCTCAAGCACCGCTGAACTGGGCACCGCCGTCTCAAGGACGGCTGAACTGGGCCCTTCATCTCAAGCACCGCTAAAGTGGGCCCTTCATCTCAAGCACCGCTGAACTGGGCACCGCCGTCTCAAGCACCGCTGAACTGGGCACCGCCGTCTCAAGGACCGCTGAACTGGGCCCTTCATCTCAAGCACCGCTGAACTGGGCACCGCCGTCTCAAGCACCGCTGAACTGGGCCCTTCATCTCAAGCACCGCTGAAGTGGGCCCTTCATCTCAAGCACCGCTGAACTGGGCACCGCCGTCTCAAGCACCGCTGAACTGGGCACCGCCGTCTCAAGCTCCGCTTAACTGGGCACCGCCGTCTCAAGGACCGCTGAACTGGGCCCTTCATCTCAAGCACCGCTGAAGTGGGCCCTTCATCTCAAGCACCGCTGAACTGGGCACCGCCGTCTAAAGCACCGCTGGCCCATTTGGCGGAAGGGGCAGGCCCGCATCTGTGTCGGGCAGGGCTGCACGAAGCACTCTGGGCACCAGTCCCCCTCCAGTACCAATGGAGACTGTTATCCACTTGTGAGACTGTGGCTTTGCACTCCCCAGGATGGTACAGTGGGCATCCCACCCACTGTATAGACTTGTGAGACTGTGGCTTTGCACTCCCCAGGATTGAACAGTGGGCAACCCACCCACTGTATAGACTTGTGAGACTGTGGCTTTGCACTCCCCAGGATGGTACAGTGGGCCAACTACCCACTGTAGAGACTTGAGAGACTGTGGCTTTGCACTCCCCAGGATGGAACAGTGGGCAACCCACCCACTGTAGAGACTTGAGAGACTGTGGCTTTGCACTCCCCAGGATGGTACAGTGGCCATGGAGGCCCCTCGTGGATCTGCCGTCGTGGACTCATCTGGCTGAGGTGCCCCCTCTTCCCTTACCCCTGAGGTGCCTGTAGTTTTGCTATCTGATGCCCCTGCAGTGTTCTCTCCGTTGGAGTCAGGTATCCTGTGTGGGCTTTGCCCATGTGATTTGGGCCCAGTGGTCCACGAACAATGCCTGCTACAATGATCGGACTTGACAATTTATGTATATAAAAGTTTTAGATGTGTGATATATTTTTAAGCCAGTAATACAATATATTCCAATGTTTATAATCATTTCCTTTTGTCTTTGCATTCTTCCGGGGGGTTTGGGGGGTGTAACTGTGATGTATTGCTATGCATTGATGTGTGTGTTGTAGTGGGTGAGGGCGTGGGTGGGTGTGTCGCGTATGTGTGTCCCCGTAATTTTTTGCCTCCCCCCTCCCCTGTGTCATAGGTGCAGTACTCACCATTGTCTTCTGCGCCGGCGTTCGTGCTCCTGGTAGAGGAGCAGGAAGAGTATAGCTGGGAGTATGTGGAGTTCGGGTTCCATGCTGTCCAGATTCCTCGTGGGGTGTATGGAGGTGAGCGTTTTCCGTTCGAAATGGCTGTTTCCGCCGTGTTTTTATCGGCGGGCTACCGCCCCGGAAAAGGTGGCGGATTGGTGGGTTGTGATAGGGTGGGCGGTACATTGACTCCCGCCTGTCTGTTGGCGGTGACCGACGCGCTGTTTGTTTGTCCCGCCGTGGCGGGCGGTGTGTTGAAGTGGCGGTCTCTGTAGGCGGTTTCCGCCAGGGTCGGAATTCCATTTTTTTTACCGCCAGACTGTTGGCAGTTTAGCCGCCGCTTTAACACCGACCGCCAGGGTTGGAATGACCACCTTTGTCTGTGAAGCGTGGGTGCTTTTGACGGGACATGGTGGTTGTAGTGTGGGTGTTGTGTTCAGTGTAGGGTGCTTGATGGGGTGGGTGGCGCTTAGTTGTGTCTGCTGGTTGTTTGGTGGTGTTTGTGTGTATAGTGTTGTTTGTGCAGTTGTGAGGTGTGTGCTGAGTGAGATGTGTAAAACGGCCTATTGTGTACAAGTGCAAATTCATCTGCTGTTGGCTCCTCACTGTCTATGATCGTTTTTTGAGTTGCAAAGGTTTGTGGATTGTGTGGGGGGTGTTTTATAGTGGTGTGTATAGGTGTGTCTGGTGTGTGAATGTGTGTCAGGTGCAGGGTATTCGAATTGTCCAATGTGGTGTGGTATTCAGTCTGAAGTGAGTTTTTGACCGCAGTGGTTCACACGCCAATGGTTTTTGCCCGTGCAATGACTGCTGCGCTGATTTGTGGGTCGTAATGTGGAGGGCGGCATGTGGTCGGCGTGGCGGTGCTGGTGGTGGGACCACCTATCTCCCGCCTTCGGTCGTCCTAGCGGTCTTGGATTTGTGTCTGTCTTTTGGCTGTGTGCTGTGTGTGACTTGTAATACAGCGGGTGGGATACCGCCAACACTGGCAGACTTATGGTGCCCTCAACAGCTGCAGTCTTGCCAAAAGACCATCAAACTCGTAATGAGGGCCTGAGTGTACCACAGCATATTGTATATTACGAAGGCCAAATTGCTTCTAGAGAAGATGTGGCATAACAGCCAGAGCTACCGACTAAGGAACTTCAAAATCAGGTTCGAGTTTTGGCGTCCACTTACCATCCTGTGATTCTAATCAAACCACTTTAATCTTTCTGTGCCTAAAATCAACAAGCATTGGCAAAGTCAAAAAATTCACCTATGCAAAATGTGTAGTACAATTATTTATTTGTTGCGCTTGGGCAATGTCACCTGTACAGACTGCCAGGTAAATATGTTTTGCACCTGGGAGTAGTTTGTGTTTTAAGGACCTTGTTTAAAAGCTATTCGAGTAGGCCTACTAGCCCTTTAGTTATATACAAGGCCACTGGAATCATGTGGCAGAAAGGACCAAAATATGCGGCAGGGTTGACCAATTAATGTGGCAAAAAAAGTCCAGTTATGCATTTACAATGCAATAGCTCCAACGCAAGTAAATGCAAGACCTATTGCACAGCAAATGTTTGTATCCTCTGTGGAAGAGGCTCTTGTCACAAAGGCAAGAGGACATGTAGCCATCCGGTCAACACACTGCCTGCCCTTTTGTTTGCGTACTGTGACCCATGTAGCCAGCATGCCTACACACCTCCTACCCTTTTCTTCCAGTACAGTGAGTCAGAGCCATAGCATTACAGATGAGAAATTCTTTCAGTTTTGTTAAAGTAGTGGAGAGAATGCCCACTGGGGCTTCATCGACTTGATATTTCACCAATCTAAAATTTCAAATCAAAATTGCATTTCGGATTATAGAAAAAATCCCTAAAGGAACACCACACGAATAGAAATCACAAAAATGCATGAAAGCCTAAAACACAAATACATTGCTCTGCATAGTCATAAAAAGGTTAAAAAAAATCACATACCAGATTTTAAAAAATTCACTGATTTGCGCAAGCGAATCGCACATTTTCAATAGCTACCAACTGCAGAACATACCATCGGACTAGATAACATGCCTAAAAAGTAAAGAGTAAGTCGGTGCTGGTAAAAACCATTCCGTTTTAAAATCAGTATTAAAACTTTGCACCCATGAGTCACATGGTATTTAAAAAAAAATTGTAAAAATCGCAGTGGAAACATTGTCACAGGGACAAATTAAAATAGGAGCTGAGACATATTGACCATGGGGAAACACAACTGACTCCTAATAGTGCCTAAACGATAATCGGTTAGCAATAACCTTTCCTGTGTATTTTTTACAAAATCTAAGTAGGCCTCCATGCCTTCACAGGTTTGGATCCTAGCATAGTCCCTAACAGTGGGCATTTTTTTATTCTTCATATTTATGATTTGCCCTTCGAAAAAGCAAACAAATGTTTGACCCATTCACTGTCTGCTTTAACAGTTTGGGTCTACCCAATGTTTCAGTAGCATTCTTAATATAACTTAGCCATTCAATTTTCTGGCCCCGCTTGCAGGCTAAGTAGTCATTAACGACAATAAAGTTGAGGATGGCCTGTTTGTTTGTCCACACGGAAATCCAAAAAAGGAACGGTGTTGACTTGATGAAGTCCTCGATATACGACAGACCAAACTCCTTATGTATGCAGAAGTGCGAAATAGATGGCAGGAATCCTAAGGAAATTATTTTCCTCCTGTTGCATTTTTGCACATTTTAGATAATCCCTGATAGATGCCCCACAAGATAAAACTTGAACGAACTTGCATTTGTATATTTCAAGGATAGGCAACACAGGTTTAGGGCCAGATGTATCAAAGGATTTTGCATTCGTAAATGGTGCGAATCGGTAAATTTCACCATTTGCGAATGCAAAATTACCTTTCACGATGTATGAAAGGCATTCGCAAGTAATATTTAAGGAATCGGAAAAATAGCGATTCCTTCTAACTGCAATGTGAATTTGTGGGTCGCATTCTGTGATTCACAAATAGTGACAAGAATTTGTGAATCGCAGAATGCGAATCGCTAATTTCATTTCGCAATGCAATGCATCAACAAATCGCAAATTGCGAATATTTGCAGAATGGCTTTTTGCCCGTGCAATTTACCACAAATTGAAATCAGGTGGTAAACAGGTGCAACCTATATAAAGAGGCCCAGAATGACTCAGCCTCTTTTCCACAATGGCTCCACTGTATGTCATGGCGAGGAGGATGAGGATCCTGGCAGGTTTGAGGAAAGGTAGGAGGAGACAGGAGCGCATTTTTAGAGTGCGCATTACCCTTTTTGACCAGATAGAGGAGGAGCTATATGATATGTACAGGTTAAACTCAGCCATGATACTTGACCTGATATCTTCTACAACCCATACTGCAGCAAAACAAACACAGGACCAATAGCATACCTCCGCATGTGCAGGTATTATGCTCCCTGCACCTATTAGCCTCAGAGACCTATCAAGGGGTCTTGCAGCAGCTGGAGGTGTCTCACAGAGTACTCTTTCATGCTTCTTCAATGCATTCCTCAATGCCATGGTTACCCAAATCTATCAGCACATAAGATTCCCCAACACCCCACAGGAATTGCTACAAACCAAATACAACTTCTACCAGATTGCCCAATTCCCACATGTCATTGGCTGCATCGATGGGACACATGTAGCTATGTGTCCACCATCGGCCACAGAGTATGTTTATTGGAACAGAAAGAGTACACATTCCATGAACATACAAGTCACAAGCAAAGCCTCCAACGTTATTACTGATCTTGTGGCCAGATACCCAGGTAGCACACATGACTCCTAAATCTTCAGGCACAGTGGAATAATCACAAGACTACTTGCTGGGGAGTTTGGCGATGGATACCTACTTGGTAATGTAAATGTAGCCTTGATGTATATGTGATGTCATGAATAACAAATACTCATTTTACTCTCCTGTCATTCTAGGAGACAGTGCACATGCAGTGCGCTCCTTCAAACTTGCACCCTATCTGAACCCTGTAACGTCAAGCGAAAGGAGGTATAATGCAGCACACAGGATCTTTATTGCCTTGACCTTAGGTAATATATGTGTGATGAGGACATAGGTAAGCACTATACACAAACAGGTGCTATTTACAGTGTCACACTATTAGCATCGTAGTATCACTGCATTGCTACATGATATGCAAGTCCACTGTACCTCTCAACATTACTTCCTATGTCCACGCACTCCACTTGAGTGCTCAGTGGTCTCGGTGGCACCTCTTGTTGTGGGTTCAAAGACAGTACTGTGTCTGGTACTGCGACACCTAGGATCCATCACAGAGGCTGTGAGACTGCTGAGGCTAGAGAGCTCCTCACTATCCCCACCACCCAGTTTGATGTTTGTAGCACCCCGTGCTGTCTGCATTGTCTCCAAAACATTGGTGATTTGCACCAATCCTTGGGCAATGTCCCGACTGCAATGTGTCATCTTCACTTGCATGCACACAGCACGTTGTGATACCAAAGCAGTTGTGGTAGTGAGCCGATTGACAGATCTGCAGAACCCATCCAACCTGCCCATCAGTTGGTGATGGTGCCTACGGTGGCTGACATGCTCCTGCTGCATCACAGTGCAGAGTTACCCAATGGCATTTGTCATCTCCTTTGAATGTTCTGCTGCTGTTTGCTGTCCCTCATGCAGCTTGCACATGTTTTCGTTGAGAGACTCCAACTGCTTGTGCACTGATCCCATGTTGTCATTGTGAGACTCCAACTGCTTGTGCATTGATCCCATGCTGTCATTGTGAGACTCAGACTGCCTGTGCATTGCTCCCATGTTATGATCGATTGACACCAACTGCCTGTGCATTGACCTCATGTGTTTACATTGCAGGCACTGCACTTTCAGCATGGAAGCCTCAATGAAACATCAAACAGTGATGGGCCCTCACCTTCCTCTATGCACTGTCTTTGCAATGCCTCCTGAGGGGAGTGGACTGATGCTGAGACAGGGACTGCTGTCTGTCGGTGCTTCTAGCCTCTGGGAGTGGTGTGGGTTCCGGCATTTCATCACAGTCCAGGTTATACTCAGGGAGGGGTAGCACTCTTGCCCTGCATCTAGTTGGTGCTTGTAGGAAGGACTCACTGGTGTTTGAGTCGGACTGTGGCTGACTTTCGCTATCCCCCACATTTCCACATTCTGCTGCTTCAGGGCCCGGAACATCTGCAACAACAATGTGTAGCATGTCATTCTTGGATATGTACTCACACAGTTGTTTAATAGGATTCAATTTACCCTGGCATAGTATCACTGAGAGTCTTTTGTGTCATGTATGTGTTTGGTTTTATACTATTTTGCTATTTATGGGGTAGTTGCACATTAGGGGTGTGGACTACCACTCCCATAATGCATTGTTGTGTTGTATATAAGATGTGGCATGGACTACTTATCACACTGCATAGTGCCATAGCTATTTTCTAAGGTCCATTTGTACATGCACATATGGGGAAACACATCATTACTGTCCTTACCTTTGCTGGTGCTGGGTGTGCCTAGGGTGTCAATGTCAGTGACACCACTGACAGCTTCAGGAAGCAGTGTGGACTCCACCATGTCTTCCATTGGTGTAGATAGTGTCTGGATGGGTGGACCTCCTCCGGTGCTCCTTGCCTTCTTCAGTCTGTTTGCTACCCTCCCTTTGGCACGTGAACGTAAGTCGTTTCACCGCTTGCGTCTCTCCTCAACAGAGCGCTGCACAACACCCACTACGCATATTTTGGTCTGGATGTCTGACCACAGTTTTCTCTTCTCACTTTTAGGTACCTGTAGTGAGTGTTTTCCAAATAGTTTGTCGTGGTTCCTGACCACCTCCTCGGTGAGCACCTCCAATTCCTGCTCACTGAATTTGAGTTTGCGCTTCCTATCTCCTTTCTCCTTCACATTCCCATCAGTAGCCATTATCCTGTTTGGTCATAGCAGGCTCTCAAGACTGCCTCCCTGTGCTTCGCTGGGTCCTCACTGTGTCCTCTGCCTGATCCTGTGGGTGGGGCTTCTGGAAACAGCATGGACCTACTCACTTCCCGGTTGTGATGTCATCAGGCTGTTCCAGGTTGCTGTTTTCGAAATTTGTGATTTGCAAATACTGATTCGCTAGTTTTAGCGATTCGGTATTTGCATTTCTAATTCGCTATTTAAGAAATGCAAACCAGGAGCTTGATATTTCTGGCCCCTAGTTCTCACCTTTCTAGCTAGGTCAGAAAACGCCGCCACAGATTATTATAATGGACACACCTGTGCGACATGCAAGCTAATCAGGTGCTCCATGTATCAAAGGTCACCCCAAGATGTGAGAAATCAAACACTCTCCTAATTGTTTTTCTCTTAATGATTTGCTTGCCCTTTTGTCATTGGTTACCACAGGCAATGTAATGAGTTTTAGACATGTTCATCTAGAGATCCAGGCTATCCATAAACTTGAAAAAAATATCAACAAGGACTCTAAAACCATTGGGGGGGGGCGGCAATTAAGATGGCATAATCTGCATATAGCAGCGCCAAAACAAACTGGTGTCCCACCTTTGGTACGTCCTTGTTGTTGGCTAACAGAAAATTGGTCAACCCCTTAATATGCAGAATTAATAATTTAGGGGGAAGGATACAGTCTTAGTGAACCCCTCTGGCTAGCCCAAAAGGTTTAATGCACTCAGAGACATCTTAAGGATATTGGGGACCTGGGCAAAACTCATTTTCAGGGCCCTTGTTCGGAATATATTTGCATTCATGATCCAATTACAGCTCTTTCATGCCTTTTTTGTCCATGACATTGACACATTGGTCCAAACTGTAAATGTATTTCCATATAAAATTCAAGGACTGTAATGTGTATTTTCAATAGTGTAATAAAGCAGCAATTTACTAATATAATTGCAAATAATCTCTATGACCTCCCCGGCCAATTTCTCATATTCGAGGTCCTGTTTGTAAAACAAATGTTTTACCGATGTTTCATGGTAGTGAAGACTATGAACACAAACTTTTTCTCCAAAATGTAAAACACTCACACATTACACATATTTAAATTACATTATACAAAAATGGTATTCAAAACAATCAAAGTTTAAGAATCACTCAATGTCATCAGGACAAGACTTTGTAGAGCAGAGCCAGCACTATTACGGTGTCCCCCTGAAAGGCTAGGCTCCTGGAACAGTGCCCACTTTTCCCATGTCTTAAAATGTCTCTGAGTACACTCCCCTCAGACCAATGCCTCACAAAGGCAGAAACCCCACAGTGTAGGGCCCATAAAAATTTACAAGAAGATGTGGTAGGCCAATATGTAACAGGATGCCTCATTGCTTTGATTGGTTTATCCAGTCAAAAGCACTGCTGAGATCCATAAAGGAAGGGTATAGAGTTCCTTTTTTGGCCACAGTGTACTTTTCTATAATTAGATGCATTTCAAGCACTTCTCTTGGGTCCCAAATTCTGCTCTGAATTCAAACTGTACCTTATTCTTATTTCCCGAAGCCTCATTACTATGAAGAATAAGATGCCCCACAATTTTGGCATCTGAATCAATTACAAAAATGAGCCTATACCACTTAGGGTCTTGTTTGTTACCCTTCTTATAGATAGGGACAATATTCACTGTCTGCCAGGAAGTTGGAATACTGGTGCTCATTTCAACAAATGTAATTTTTGATGCAGACTAGAAAACACAGACTTTACTAGAGAAATGCAGGAAGATATTTTACATATTGTGTATTGAGAGATGAGTGAAATGCCAAATTACTGTGTTGTTTGAAGTTTGGCACAATAGTTGTTCCTGTGATTGTAGGTTATTATGGTCATGAATACGTTGTTGTCGTATCCATAGAATACTCTAACAGGTACAACCATTGTTAAACTAATTGTAAGTTAAGAATAAGCACTCAACTTTCCAGACCCACCTTTAGGGTGGCTAGTTTAAGCTTGGAAAATGTTATTTTTGATCTATAAAGAACAAGTTACCTACTTTTGTTAATGCCTTATCTGGTAGAGACTATCTAGCCACAAATTCCTTACCTTAAAATTAAACCCAGGTGCCAGACTGGATCCCAAGATTTTTGTGAGCAGTTTCCCTGCAAGCTAGGAGGTGGCGAGGTCCTGCTCCATGGCGTTGTCAGCATTGTCTGTGCCAGAAATTACATTGTGCGATGCCTGTGTTGGAGCCACCATAGCAAGCTGACATCAGTTTCATTTTGCAACTATCCATGCCAGGAGCAGGGAGCCTTGAAGAACACTGACCACTGGTGTGGAACCGTAGGGCCCTGAAAGTGGAACAGCATTAACGCTAGAAATCTGTTCACAGAATCAGAAAGATGGGTGGATTGGTACGGAATCTGTGGCTAGACAGAGACTACCTGGAAAGGCGTTACCAAAGGTAAGTAACTAGTTCAGCTGACAGAGAGTTCTAGACACAGACTCCTTATCGTAGAATAGCTATCAAAGCAATACCTCCCAGAAGGTGGGTATGCAGAACAAATTCATACTAGAAAATCCTGTAGGACCGAACAGGCAAAGTGCCCATCACGATTGACCTTACTGTCCAGGAAGTAGGGCTTGGTGAACATTTGCAGAGACCGGAAATCTGTATGCTAATGTAGAGGTCACAGCCTTAGTTCTTGTGGAAAGAGAATGCAAACCCATAGGGGTTTGCTTCTTAGTGCATAGCAGATTTTAATGTAGAGCACGATCCATCAGGAGCTTTCCTCTTCTTGGCTCCAAACAGTTGGAAGGACATCTAAAAAATGTTCATGCGGTCAAGGTAGAAAGACAAAAATCTTTTTGGGTCCAATAGATGTAATCGCTCCTCTTCCTTAGAGGGAAGTGGCGGAGCATACAATGTTGGCGGGGTTTTGGACTGGCCTACGTGAAAGAGAGTGACAACGTTTGGCCTTAACGAAACTCTAGTGTGAAGAATAAGCTTGTTTAAGAAGATGGTTAGGTACTGATGAAGAAACTGCTCTGCTTACTGAGTCGGTTATGTCTAGCCCACATCTGATCATGAACTTGGCTGCATCTCTCCCTTCTGCAAAAAGCTTGGGAGACAATGGCCCGAGCCTACTCCGGGACAATGGGTAGCATGTGTGTAACTGAATCCCATGTTGCATGGGAGTAACAGCAGAAAAGGCACACAGTGTTCATGGATAACAGTAGCCTCGTGGATTCCGGTGGTTTGAAAGAGAATGCACCAGGGTTTACATGGGAAGTAGAGGCTTGTATCACCAACCTCTTTGGGGTAAGGTGTTGTGCGAGGAGATTGGAGTTCCTTGGGACAGGGCAATGGTGGTGGGCAATAGTCCTGTTCACAGGAACCCCTATGCTGAACTTGGACCAAGTCTCAAGTAGGACGTCCACAAGGGCTTCATTAAATGGGAGAAGCAGTTCTGAGGGGGGTCACTCCTGGCTGAAGCACCTCTGTCAAGACGTTAGTCTTGACTTTCATTGAGGGAAGGCTAAGGTCCAGGACTTCACCCTCCATTCTCACCACCATAACAAAAGAAGCCCCCTCCTCTGTAGCCATGGTATGAGGAGTGACCATGCCAGTATCTGGGGAGGTGTCCAGTCCACTAGTGTCCGCCAAGTCCTCCCTGCAGTCCATGCTGGGGTCTAGGGGCTGGTATTCCCCCACGGTCCAGTGGCACCTCCCAATCTTCTCCAATTCCTGGCCCATGGAAATGCTCCAGAGTGGCATTGGACGACATCCCTTCGGCTTGATGTCTGAGTTGGGAATAAGAATGGGGGGCACCACTGGGGGTACACTGAGAGCATCATCACTGGAACTGGCGTAGGTAAGGTCGAGATGGTATGACCAGTGCCAATCCAGATCTTTCTGTGGATCCATGGGGCTCGAATGGTGGCGTGGGTGGACCCACTAGTGGGGAACCAGTAGAGGCCGCCGTGGTCTTGCGGGGCCCAAAGGCGTGCAAGCGGGAACAGGCCATCCAAATACATGGTGCATGGTCTCATAAGATTCACAGAGTTGAGCGAGGGGTCGCTCCGGGTCTCAGAAACTTGAGGAGGCACAGAGCCAGCCCAGATGCAGGCTGAACCGCAGAGTCACGCTTCAAATGACAACATTCCCCCATCTCATTGGATGCTTTCGACGGAGAAGGTGAAGTCAAAGACCTCTTCGACTTCTTGCTCTTTTTCTTTTTGTGGGACTTTCCCGAACGCCAAAACAACTTTGAGTGCGACAAAGATTGATGGCCCTGCGATGTATCCTGGGACCCTCCTCTTGACCGGGATCGAGGTCACTGCAGCATTTCAAGTTGAGAGGCAAGGAGCTTGAGGGCTCACTCCCTCAAGACCTTGGAGTGCATTGTGCAGCAATCGATGCAGGCCTTTGTGTTATGGTCGCGTTCGAGGCACAAGAGACAAACAAGATGCGAGTCCATCACCAACATCTGTTGGTGGCAGGCGCTGCAGGGCTTGAAGCCCGCTTTTCTAGTGGACATCCTTGCCACATGGAACCATAAAAACACCACCTACCGGTGTGCAGGGGTACTGCCCATGAAATATTTCTTGTCCATTCTGATGCCTGGAGATAATTCTAAGGTAAAGAATCTGCGGCTATACGTCTCTATCAGATAATTCCTTTTAAAATCAAAGCTAACTAGAGTCAGTGAGCAATGCTTTTCTTAAAAGTCATTCCAAGATGATGACTGTTATACCAGTTGGCTATGTGTCTGACATGAGTCCTTCCTTTATTTATTTCAAATGTAAATACACCTCTGTTCCTTATTGTGATCAAGACTGTTTTCACAGTCAAAGCTCATCGAAATCTGTTTTCATCAGTGAAATCACAGCAGGAACAGCCTGAGAGCAGGTCTTTTTTCATAAATTTGCTATATATGAATATTTATATATACATATATAGCAAATTTATGAAAAAAGACCTGCTCTCAGGCTGTTCCTGCTGTGTATATATGTATTTGTATATATATATATATATATATATATATATATATATATATATATATATATCCTCCAACTCTCCTCCAAATAACAGGAGACCCAGGACACCTCCAAGGTGCAAATCAATTTATTTCAGCACACAAATCCAACGCGTTTCGGCAGCAGCCTTACTCATGGATACATCACTGTTACAGTGCCCCAAGTTAAAAACCATGCAATCCTAGACATAAAAAACAGACAACATCTCAAATCCCCACCAAAAGACACAAAATGTGGCGGCCATCTTAAAGTGCATCTATAAATAAGTTTCACAGTAGTTTGTACCATAGTCCTATCAAAATACAACTCAAATTATTGTTCAAATCCATCAGAATCTTTAAATTAATGTGATATCATAATTCGCACAATAAATAGAGTAAAATTCAATTGCCAAAATACAAAAATTGTAAATAGAATAATTCATTGCATAATAAAAGTTTGTTAACTATGAATGTTTTCAAAATTTAAAATTCAATATATCACTTAAATCCTGAGCATTATTAACTATGCTTGAATTAATTACTTATCATCCTATACCATCCAAATAGACCTGTACACCTACACAAAACTTTTGGGGGATCTCATATTTTTGGGGAATCTCATATTGGTATATTATATTAAAATGGCCCAGCTTCGAATGCCTTCCTGGTAGGAACACGGTATAGGAACAGAGTGGGAAATGCACCAGATTTAAGGTGCCTTTTGCCCACATCCAAGATAATACCAGGGACATTGTTACCTGTTCAATTGGTCAATCATCCAATTTATTTCAGCAATTATGGCTTCCGGATGGGAAGCCCAACGAAAGGAAAAATCGAATAAATTATTCTTTGCCCAGATGAATGAGGGGCCCAGTACACAGCCCAGTCGTAGTAATTTGAAGGTGGAAGTGAAACTACAAACTTTGTATGAAAAAATGGAAAAACTGCATAGAAGAGAATTGTCGAAATGGTGGGAGGTTGAGTCATTACAGAGATATATTGAGGTGGAGCGTGTCCCTAGGGGGTTGAGGATTTATACTGTACCTACTTATGAGGATCCTGATCCAGAAATGCTCGAGGAGTGGGCTGAGAATTCGAAACAGAGCTCATTGAATATGATGCGTATATTGACGAAATATGCAATGAAAGATAGGAGTAGGACCCTAGAAGAGATGGAGAAAGTAAGATTGGAGATATTGGCACTAATCACGCAGGAAACATTTGATGAGTATATGAAAAATTTAGAGAAAAAACTCTGCAAATTTGAGGAAGAGATCACTGCCAAAAAGCAGAGAAAATTCATAAGGGACTTTAAGGATTATCAGGCTGGCCGCATTTTAACATTTCAGCGGAAATATGATCATATGTACAATGAGGAAGTTACCGAACTAAATTCAAGGGACTTTGAACAAATTAGCCAACCAATTGAGGAACGGGAAGAAAGTGACATTTCGGATGGGAATCTCTCAGATGTATCAGACACTGCTTTGGCTGGGGCTCCGGCATCAGATAAAGAAGTGGACAGATTGAATTTTTTAAAGCAATTCAGACTGTTGAACCAGGGAAGGATGGATCAACACAAGGGAACTCACCCCCAGAAAGGCAGAGGACGAGGAGTCAGAGGAAGAGGGAGAGGAATAGACAGGCCAAGAAGAGGGGGCGCAGGAGACGATACAAGACCCCAGGGAATGATAACTCGAGCACGCAAGTGAAAACTATGAATATTATAAATCTCTCCAGCAGAACTTTGTCTGCTGTTGAAGAGGACCTCTTATCTCTGGGCCTGTCATTCTGCCCAACCAGTTGTTTTAATTACACTCAGACTAGGATTGACACCTTTAAGTTCATTAGGAAGTTAAAATTGAAAAAGTGGTACCACACTAAGGTTAGAAAGGATGAGAAAGTGGGGGTGGAAACAAATGTGAGCAATCTATGTATCTCTGATATTGATGTATTACATACAGCAATGGATTTATGTGAGGGGATGGTTCCCCATGAAGACCCTATCCTCAATCTGATGGGAACTGGTATTGCTTTAAACAGCAATTGTCCGAGTAATTTCAAACCAAAATCTACCTTTCTACCTGCCATTCATTGTGATGCCCTTGAGGTTTTTGAGCGAGAAATGACCAAACAATTGAAAAAGTTGAGATATAGTGTGACGAATGTGAAAAACAGCAATTTATCAGGTGAACAGTGGCAAGCCCTTCGGAAATTGAAAGAAGACCATACCATTGTGATTAGACAATCCGATAAGGGGGGTAATGTAGTCATTCAAGATACCACCAAATATGTGTTAGAGGGAATGAAACAGCTAAGCAATACTCTGTGTTATGAAGAAGTGAGTTGGGGAGATGTCAAATCAATGAATGAGAAATATATTGATATGCTCATTGATTGGAAAGATCAAGGGTTGATAGAATGGGATGAATTCCTGTTTCTTAAATGTGATCATCCGAAAATTCCAGTTCTGTATCTTCTCCCCAAAATTCACAAGGATGCGGTGAACCCACCAGGGAGGCCTATAGTTTCGGCTATGGAATCGCTCCTGGAAAGTACATCAAAATATATTGACTTCTTCCTACGTCCTTTTGTGGAGTCAATACCCTCTTATGTTAAAGACACCACACATTTTTTAAAAATCATTGAGGATATCGTATGGGAAGATGACTTCTTACTGTTAACCCTAGATGTGACTAGTCTGTATACGAGCATAGATCATGGCTTGGGGGTGAGAGCTATTAGACACTTTCTCAGAGCAAGGTCACTGTCTTTTTTCTTCCATTCGGAAATGCTATGCACTATGATAGAGTTCTGTCTTAAGAACAATGTATTCATCTTTGATGGTCAACTATACAAACAGCTTCAAGGGACAGCTATGGGCACCTGTTTTGCCCCCAGCTATGCAAATTTGTTTATGGGCTGGTGGGAGGAACAGGTGTCAGAAGAAATTACCCAATTCGATACCAATGTGGTCTTGTGGTGTCGTTTTAGTGATGACATTTTTGTAATTTGGAGGGGTAATGAAGAAGCAGCTATGCAATTTGTGCGAGATCTGAACACCAATGAGTGCAACCTAAGATTTACTGAGCATTTGGATTCAAAGTGTATAGAGTTCCTCGATGTGGAAATTTCTGTGAAGGGCAGTAGATTAGTGTCCAAATTGTATAGGAAGGCAACAGCCGGTAATAGTCTACTAAGTGCGCACAGTGCACATCCGGGGACTCTAATACGGAGTATTCCGTTTGGAGAATTGTTGAGAGCCCGGAGGAACTGTAGCGAAGAAGCTGATTTTCACCAAGAGTGTAATGTGATGTGTGAAAGGTTCAGGAACAGAGGCTATGGGGCTAAAGTGATCGATCAAGCCAAACGCAAAGTGGTGACATTGAGTAGAGATGATGTTTTGTATGGAACTAACAGAAGGCAAGAGAAGGAAAGTGAGTCCATTAGATTCATTACAACCTATAGTAATCAGTCGTACAAAATACGCTCACTACTTAGCAAGAGTTGGCATATCTTGCAGACGGACCCTGTTTTGGCAGACTGGATCAGTGATAATCCCCAAATAACCTTTAGGAGAAATAGATCTCTCAAGGACAATTTGTGTCGCAACGAGATAACATCAGTAGGACGGATACAGAATACGGGAATGGAAGGTTTCTTCTGTAGTATGAAGTGTAAAGCCTGCAAGACCAGCAATAGTTGCAGGACATTATATGTTCCAGGAAGGTTAGACAGCTTTGTAATTAGAGGTAATTACAATTGCAATACATCTTACTGTGTGTACTGTCTGATATGCCCATGTGAAAAATTGTATGTGGGCAGCACGATACATAATGCAAAGAAAAGAGTTTTAGAACACAGATGAGCCATTAGAAATCAGGATAAAAACTATCCAGTAGCTAGGCACTTCTTCAGCCATCATTTTGGCAATGAGAATCTGCTGAAGTTTGTAGTTATAGACCAAGTAAGGATGAGTAAAAGGGGAGGCGATAGAGAGAGATTGTTACGTGTTTTAGAGTCTAAATATATAATAGACTTCGAAACGTTGGAACCTGTAGGGCTAAATTCGAGTGAGGAGCTGAGCATCCATCTAGGGTAATCGATACTTTGTTTGGTGGGTGGTCATCTGATACAGAATGTGATGTAGGGGTGATTTTTTTAATCCTATTTGATTCTTAGTAGAAGGGTACAGGTGTTGGGGTCTATAAGGTTTCTACAATAGAAGAATTTGTTTGTCTACCCACTTGGGTAGAGAAGCTCCATATACCAATATGAGATTCCCCAAAAATATGAGATCCCCCAAAAGTTTTGTGTAGGTGTACAGGTCTGTTTGGATGGTATAGGATGATAAGTAATTAATTCAAGCATAGTTAATAATGTTCAGGATTTAAGTGATATATTGAATTTTAAATTTTGAAAACATTCATAGTTAACAAACTTTTATTATGCAATGAATTATTCTATTTACAATTTTTGTATTTTGGCAATTGAATTTTACTCTATTTATTGTGCGAATTATGATATCACATTAATTTAAAGATTCTGATGGATTTGAACAATAATTTGAGTTGTATTTTGATAGGACTATGGTACAAACTACTGTGAAACTTATTTATAGATGCACTTTAAGATGGCCGCCACATTTTGTGTCTTTTGGTGGGGATTTGAGATGTTGTCTGTTTTTTATGTCTAGGATTGCATGGTTTTTAACTTGGGGCACTGTAACAGTGATGTATCCATGAGTAAGGCTGCTGCCGAAACGCGTTGGATTTGTGTGCTGAAATAAATTGATTTGCACCTTGGAGGTGTCCTGGGTCTCCTGTTATTTGGAGGAGAGTTGGAGGATTTATTAGGGCCTCTCGGAGCCCACCCGGGACCGCTGTGTGGTGTTCCTGCAGTCCGAGTGTTTTATGTGAATTATATATATATATATATACACAAATACATATATAAAATATAGAAATTAATATTTATATTTAAATTATTTAATTATTTAATAGACATTTACTGTGACAAGTTGATGTGCTGTAACATTTTATTACTTCCAGGGTAAAATGCATTATTTTTATTTAGTTTACATATATATTTTCTATTGAAATATTACTTTTTTTTAAGTAGTACACGTTATTTGTTTTCCATATACTTTACCATAAAGAGAACTCCACCACAGTGGCGGAGATCTCAGCGACGAGGGCGGTGAACTTTATCTGCCTGTGAAATGTCACTAGTAGTAACTTTAAACTCGTAAATTCAGTCTTAGGTGTCTCCACCCGCTGAAAAGACAAGTAAGTCTACACTTAGGTATAAATCTACACAAAAAAATGGTGACTAGTGAAAAATGATAGATTTACACAAGTAAAATTACATGTGTAAACTTACTTTTGTGAACAGAGGCGTTATAGTGCTATTATTCCACATCGTAGCTGCATCATCTCTTCACATAGAAGACATATGTACCAAGAACATTATCTATCCTGGTGTGTGGCTGTCACAAGGATATAAAAGTGAGATATCAGTTTCTAACATTAACAAAGGTGGAGAAGTTTGTTTGGCATTTGGTGTCTCCGAAGGTCCAGGTCAGGAAATGGGAAAAGATGATACCCACTACAAAATGGATGCAACTGTAGGGACTGACGGAATTCCAAAAACCCTCTCCATGGTTAGACAAATGTTTTTTCAAGTTGATGATAGTCGTATACAGTATGGAGTCACTCTGCACTCTTTAAGAAGCTAGAGCACAAATGGCGGTATGTCATTTTCGAATATTTGCTAGACTGAGGTTACATATTGCATGGGAAAGTTCCCTGGTAGACTATCTAAACCAGAGCAATGCTAAGACTGATATCATTGACAGAGAGAGGGCATCCATTATCCTCTCTACACGGAGTGCTCCTTAAGGAGAAGCCACGTCAAGACCTAGCAATGAAAATAAAATCAGGAAGGAACTGCAGTGTGCAGCTTTCAGATGCAAGCTGGGATGCAAGCCTGGCATATCTAAAAAAAGGTGGCAAGTAATGCTAGATTCGACTCAATCAATTTAAATTCTTCCATAATATGCACCGTATCCCTGCTATTCTACTAGTATGCACATTACACATTCACAAAAATGCCCATTCAGTGACTCAAAATGATTCTGATGTATTGTACATGGTCCGATCCTGAAGTTGGAGTATACTGGAGACAGGTGGTGTTCCATCTGAAGAGAGTGGTTGAACTATGTTTGAAATAGGTATCCTACATTGTATTCTGTGTACCCACCCTAATTCTAAGAAAAATACATGCAATATCGTACTAGCTTCTTGGGCCTCCTAAAGGTGAAAATATGCATCACAATACAAGGATGCAGGACGTAAGCCTTGGTTTGGTGTATTGCAGTAAAGACCACGGGGTAAAGGTGGGGTAAACTCCAGAAAGCATAATCTGCATTTGTGAGCACCAGAGAAAATATTCACACACAGACACACACATCCTTTGCCCTTAAAATAAACACTTGAGTAGATGAGATTTAGCAACATTATAGTTCATACAAAAGTATAATTTTCCAAAAGGTTTTAATACACAGTGTTCTCAAAAATAAAACCAGGATCGTTCTTGAACAGCACAGGAGTTCTTTGTCGTTTGTTGATCTCATAATCATGGACTATTAGCCTTTAATGTGAGCAAATGTATTCTCTCACAGTAATAATCAAGACCCCACCCTCTAGTTCGTTCATCGAGTGAATCAACTGTCTGTAGTAACCTGATGTCACAGGATTCGCCTAAAAAGCAACAGAGAACAAGTAAAATCATCAGAATAATACATTTTAAATACTAACCACAACATGCTTTACTCAACACCAATGCCAAACAAATGGTGCACCAGAATTTAAGTTAGGTTGTTTTGAGGTTTGTTGACTGTGGGTGTAGAGGCTACTGCCAATTCTGTTCTTCCAGTTACCATCAACATTTAGGGAGTCCCCAGAGACCTCTAGTTTGATGACTAGTTCAGAAGCTCACATCTCCTCAGAAGACTGCAATTTTGTTTAGCTAGCACCACAGCTGCTATGCCACCTTACTGTAGCGACTGAGGACATTGAATTGTTGCAAACCTTATCATATATAGAAAACTTCCTATAACATATTCAACCCACCATTTCAGGCTTTGTCTATAATCCTTGGTTTGGTGGTCTGAGAGAGCAACAGGCATGTTTGCCCACTTCCCCTGCATGACTCCCACTGGTTTCTGGTGCTAATGTAATAGTGATGTGTACCTGACCTGCACTTCCCCTTCAGCCATTTATAACAATGGGGTAGACTTCCCGACTGCAAGTTATCCAATTTTCTAAGAGGAATTACTACCTCTGGTGCTTTCCAGCAGACCAGCGAAGATGCCTCTAATGTATAAATTCACTTTAGTAGGTCAAAAACTATATGCTGTATGGATTATGAGGTAGAAGACAGTGCACATGTTTCTTAAATTATCAGGCCACCCCTGTTACAATGCTTCCCCTAAGACTAAGGGGGTTATTACAACTTTGGAGGAGGTGTTAATCTGTCCCAAAAGTGACGGTAAAGTGACGGATATACCACCAGCCGTATTACGAGTCCATTATATCCTATGGAACTCGTAATACGGCTGGTGGTATATCCGTCACTTTACCGTCACTTTTGGGACTGATTAACACCTCCTCCAAAGTTGTAATAACCGCCTAAGTGTTCTTGACCAGGAGAGGACAACACACTACTTAAAAATGCCAACTGAGCTGATACTGCTATGTGGAAAAGATAAATCTTACTAAAAGTAGGTTTTTGAAAGGGCTTCATCTGTCAAGTTGTCTTTGAAGACTCTAATTTTTTTCAACTGGGCCACAGATTCCTCATCCAGAGAAAAGTCAATATATTATTACCTTCTCGGATGATGGCGGAAGTGGATGTGGAGATAGAGATTTTTCCCCTCTTCAGGCTTCAACTGGAGAGCTGCTTCTCCTGGTTTTTCTGTGAGGGGAGATATTATGACTGCACCCAGCACTTGTTCCTCAGATTCAGAGCCATGACACCTAAGGATGAGTGTGCACATCCAGAGTTCCACAATATAATTTAACTTAAGGGCCTGGGATTACTGTGAAACCTGAATACAGATTTTGGCCGGATAACTCAAATGTAAATGACATTATGGAATAATATGAAGCAGAGGTCCTTGGGGTGGTGGGGGGTGTGAGGGTCTGACCTATCTGCTCTTTCTTCAGCTCGCACCCTAGAGCCACACATAAAGCATATCCATCGATAAAAAACAGTGTTTACAGGAGACGCTGTAGGGTGGGGAGATGGGTTAGTCCTTCCGTTTCATTTTGGTCCTGATCCTATGCATTACTTCAAATACATTAGTGCTGTACAGCATGTTACTGCATAAGAGATGATTTAAGATTATTTTTAAGCTTCCAGTTATAGTCCAGTTCAGGTGAAGCCATGATGAACATCTTATTGACAATTAATGGCAATAAGATGAGCTGGTTGACACACTGTTTGGGGTCTTCTGGAGCATAATTTGGTCTGACACAATCATCGCCTCAGAAAGATTTGTTTTAAAAAACTATCACAGGTTAGGTTAACTGCGTACTGCTTCAGAGAGCCCCTCAGAGATCTGTGTATCTCCCTAGCAATGGAGCACCACCAACAGTCAGACAGTTACAGAGAAGCTGCAAACCCTTGCAGCAGACGTACTGTTTTCTCTACTTTCAGGGATGGCACACAGTGTTACTCTTTCTTGCTACTGAAACTTGGGCCGTGGTTCTATTCTCCGAAAAAGAGGGTGTTGCTCAATAGGCCTGTATTTCTAGAGAACACTTGTCAGTGCTGTGGAGCCAGGAAGAGCTCTATGGCTGGCTCTTGCCAATCTAGTTAATATTCCACAAATATACATTGTTCATCTATATCCTATTACATGTATTTAAAGTCATTACCACACAACTGTTGTGCTCCTTACATCTTCTTTGCTTATGAGGAAAAATCAAATTAAAGATTCAGTTTTCGTTTGACTCAAACTGAAATGTTTCTTTCTCCTAACCATTATTTATTTGTTTTCTTTATGTATTTCATTCAGATTTCAATGTATCAATCATTCAGCAGGTTTTGGTTGTAGCCATCACCCTTCAACAGGAGTATAATTAATTGTACTTACTTTCCTAGAAGAAAAATGTCATGCTCGTATACAAAAATGTAAAACAGTTATTTTCAATAAAAATGTAATTTTCCATTACATAAGAATTTACGTTCAAAGTAAAATTGATGTTACTTGCGGCATCACCTCTTTCAAAACACCATTTGGCATGGTGTGCCTCACAGATACCTGCCTTGTATGTCTATTATCAGCTAATTATTTATGCTTGTCTTCAGGTTGTCTATACTACTTCTCCAGAGTCACAAAACTTTTGTCTAGCCCGGATTTTTCCAAATAATGGATCCCTTTCTTTAGTTGTGGTAGTTGTGGTTGTTCTCAACATATTGCCGGTCTCCCAAAAATAAAACCAGACACTCAGATTTTAGTTGTCTGTGCCACTTCTAGCACACTGGATACCAGAGGGAGAACAGGTCTAAAAAAACGGCATTGTTAAATGTCTTGAAAATCACTGAAGTAGTTGCCAGTTTGCTTCTGGTCGGGATATTCAATTTTTTTTCATGACTGATATCAGCGCAGGTGGAGAATCTGAGGGATCTGGAGAATAAATTCTGATGGAAAAAGATGACAATAAGGTGGAAGTTGCCATCCTCAACATGTGAGGTCTTAGAGGATGCAAGCTATTTGAGGTGAATAGGCTCAATGAGGAGTTCATGATTTCTTATATAAGTCCCTTGAAGAATGATGACTCTTCAGAGTGTAATAACTCCTAGGAGGTAAAAGTCTCTTCTCAGTGGACAAAACCCCTGTCAGAGTAGCGTGGAATGGCTTAGCTGGGTGTGGCGAGGAACTTGTCACTGTGGTCATTAGAGTTGGATCAGTTACAGTTATAGTCATATGAGAACTTGTATCAGGTGCTGCTGAACATACACATATTGTAGAATTTTGATATGGCAAAGAAGAAAGATATTTCTACCACAGGAATTACTTCCAAATTCGGAGAGTTTGCGCAAGAATACTCACACAGCCAGCTTAAGTCCTCACTGAGTGGCAGATGGGGTTTTTCAATCAGCCACACTAAACTCATAAAAACATTTTTGGGGGGTGCAATCAGGTTCTACTGCATCATGCTAAAAGTTCAGTTTTGTCTCTCAGTAACAAACTTTCATTGATGGTCTCAGAGTTCTGGTACTACGGCAGGCAACTTTTAGTAGAACCAGGCATTGTGGACTTTACAGCCAAAAAGGTACTTCTTGTTGGCCTTCAATACTTTTCAGCAACAGCTGACTACAAGGAGATGGAATGGAGACACTCAGCATAGCATCCTTGTTTAGTTGGTAGCAGGAGACATGCTTTTGGCAACAGTGATTGTAAGGTGATGTGTCATTGTAAGACAAAGGTGGACTTTTTTGAACTGTCTAATCCAGTGAGAAGACCACAAAAATACTTTCTCAATTCCACTGAACATTTGTGGATGTAACTCCAACACACAATTAGTTGGCTATCGTACACAGTGCATAAAGAGGAGTGAGCAGTGCAGGAACATGAGAGGCAGCTAGCATAAGCCTTCGAGGTTTGACATGGCAACAAACCTTATCTGGGCTACACTCATACACAAACACATGGGTGGCATTCTTGTGGGGTAACCAACACTTATGGTGGACCAAAACCATGCTATATATACAAAGACACACCCACTGAACATCTACCTATTTCACTGGTGCATGTGAGGGGCTCTGGTCATGGCAGGATAAACATTTTTAACAGAGAAGTCCAGTAGACATCCTCAAAGAGGGAGTAGATACATTTTTTACTGAGAATCATGTGAAGCACCACCACACAAAGACAAGCATGCAAAGCCCTAGTGTCTTCCTGATTGAAGGTGAAGACAGGGTCCACAAATTATGTATTATTATTTCTAATATTATCATCTAACAACTCAGTTTATCAAATCAAACACCTGTGTGAATTTTCAAGCATCTATGAAACAAAGAAATTTAGAGGAGGGTATCTGGCAAAGAAGTTGAGATACATGAAGTGGCCTCCTAGAAAGGAACAACTTGGCCCTTATATGAGTACCCTGACAATGGTACTAACCACTTATCCCCCTGACAGCTGCGAACATATACACTTTTCTGAGCTGAGCCAGAACGTTATTTTAGCTTACAAGGAATCTGCTTTCTAACAATGGTGTGGAGGAGCTGTGAATTTAAAACCACTGAGACATACTTAGGCTTTGCGAGGATGGACCTGATGCTGTGGGTGAACCGCACATTCTGCGCAGCTGAAGAGTCAGATTTCCTGCATCTTGATGGGATCTGTCCCAAAATCACCAAATAGTGGACAGCACTATAAGACTGAATAGGCTTGGTGATAGCAGACTCTGTACCACAACCCTACTCATTGCCCTACTGGGGCATGCCAGAGATGTCCTAACTGGCACTCGCAGCTTAACGGCAATGTTTCTACTCATTGCAAAAAAAAGGCAAAAAGAGGAGATACAGCCAATTGAAGTTGCAGGGGAAGCCCCAGTCCATCGGATTGGCTCCCAGATGCGGCTACTGGCAGGAACACCATGAAGACTACTGGGTCCCGGCGCTAGAAAGAACATGTTCTAAAAACAACTGGAGCACCTTCAGTACATACTTAGCACTCCAGATGGATTGAGAGTCTCCTTTCCAGTCCCAGGTCTTAACAGCCACAATACCTAGGCATTGCCATAACTGCATTTCTGTCCCGCATCATTTGTATGTTACTGACTATCTGTTAACACAGTTAATGTGAACCTAGCAGAGTTACCTGTGTAGTCTTGGGAACTTAGATGGGTGTTTTGTTTGCTGAATTGTTGTATCTTGCTTTACTGCATAATAGCAATGAATTAAAAAACATATATGTCTAGTCTGCTTTGTAGAAATCCACATGTTCTTATATATTTGGTGATTCAAACTTTGGGGAAGCAGGACATGTTAGCCCAGGACTATGGGCTACATCTCACCTTGCAGCTGGCGCCGCTCACTGGTCAGCGTGCCATCGGGCGCTCTTAAAGTCGCAAACTCTCCTGCTGTGCTGGAAGCAGGGCACCATTGAGTGGGCAAGAGACTTGGGACTCATTAAGAAACAATTTGCTGCATTGTGTGCGCAGTAAAACCGGGTTATTATCTGCCCTGTTTTCTGACATTAAGATGGGTAGGAGAGTTAAATGGGTTGGCTGAGGAAGGAAAACTTTGCCAGAGGGACTGCATGGTTTTATCTTTTAAATCCCCACAATTGGTTGAAACAATCTTGAAATGCATAAAAGCATCAATGGAACCAAGTAATCACATTATGGTGCTTCCCTTGGGTTTTATTTTAATCAACCTTTCACATTGTGAGGGTTTTCAGGTGAAAAGAAAGTAAAGGAATCCTTAAATCCCACTTCTCCATTGGGTCTTGTCTATGTTTTACCAACTAAGAATAGATTTAGTAGCTTGGCATCTACTGATGGTGCCAGTTGATTGAATTCTAGTCTGGCTTTGGGACCCTCGGGTGCCTGCAGCAGTAAGTTCCCTCAAGGATGCTGTTTGTACTCTGTATGAGATTACCTAGTTAAGGAGTTTGCAATTGGCTTCCCCTTCCACCTGCAGAATATTAATATCTTTGGATAGTCGTGATTCCCCTGATGATCATGACCTGTATTGGAGGAATAAATTAGTATTTTGGAATATAGTAGGGTTAAAAAGTAAATTGCTGTCTGCTGAATGGATTGAGTTTATTATGGGATTCCACATACTGTGTTTTCAAGAGACCTGGTTAGTGGAACCTTTACATTTAAATAGTTATAAAACCACACTCCCGCTATTCCATCCTCTTCCGGGAGACGAAAGGGGGACTTTGTTCCTCTGTGTCGATTTGTATGCCTTCCACAGAGGTGCACCTGGCAGTGTTAAAGGTGTGCTTTCAAATTATTACCATTAAGTTACCGACCAATTCCCTTTGAGCAGTGGTAAACTTTTACAATAATAATGTGGGTATGCCCGAAGTATGGAGCGTTATGAGGCAATTTGACTCTGAATTTGCTACTCTGTTCACGGTGTCTAACAGGGATATGATAATCCTTTGGGGAGGTGACTTTAATGTTAATTTGTATCCAATCAAGTCAACTAAGATCTGTGGTCTGTTAAATCATGAAAGGTGTCAATATCAAATTGTATACATTCTAGATATGGCGATCTTCTTATTGATTTATTGTGCCACTATGATTTACGGTTTCGTAATGAATTTTGTAGCTCTGAAGTCCCATTTAAAAGCACTTTTAATGAGAGGGGAGTTAATACAGGTATTGATTATGTGTTATTCTCAGCATGGTATTCTCCGGTTAATAAAGGAATTTGTCATTCACAGTAATGCAATGAGCGACCATTACCCTCAAAGTTTTAACTTTTGTGTGGGGGACAGTGCCACACCGACATCGAATTTTAAACCATATATTGTGGATAACATTGGTATTGTTGGCACTAATTGGTGTATTCTATGGTGGTCTCAAATGTATCTTGTAAAATTTGTAGTAACAACTGGTGGTTACTCAGAGAGACACTTGTTTAGATGAGATAGCTGAGATAGATGGTTATGAGGAAATTATTGAGGCATTTATGCAAATCACAGAAGGAGTTAAAAATGGTTTATTCATGTCTATTAAGCACCCACTTAAAAAAAGAGGAGGCTGATTTGATTCATCGTGTTCACAGGCCCATAAGAGTTTAAAATCTGCATTGCAAAATGTCCCCAGGTGTAGGTCTGAGGTACAAGCTCGCAGCAGGGAGTACAAAAAAGTCCTGATGCAGAGAAAGAGAAACTTGAGAGATGAAGCCTGGGAGTCCCTTTATGAAGCTATCCTTACAATGATAATAGGGCATTGTGGCGAGCCGTAAATGCCACGTTTTTAGAGACCTGAAGACACCCATAGGCTGGATATTGCTATCAAGCAATCTGAGTGGGTCAACTATTTTTCAGATATTTATAAAAAATCTATGGGGCACTTCATCACTCGGCTATTGATATGTCTACATCCTTTAGACCACCTTCTAAGTTTTACCAATATCTTATTTGCAGTGGAGGAGGAGAGTACTTTGGCATTAGGAGCTAATCAATGTGGAGAGGCCCCTGGGTCAGATTCATTTCCTGTGGATCTCTACAAGGCTACTGTATCTCTGGGGGTACCTTTGTTAACATTAATCATGCATGCATGTGCTAGTGCTAGTTTTTTAACTACCTTGTCAGAATCCCTAAAAGTCCCAATATATAAGCAGGGGGACCGCCTTAACCCTGCCTGTTATCGCTGAATATCTTTATTTGATTCATTGGTAAGGATCCCGAGGCATGTGTTGCTCAACAGATTAGAAGACTGGGCCCAGTCGAACGGAATTATATCTGACCTTCAGTATGGATTTCGACACAGCATTGGCACAACTGAACAGGGTCTCAGTTTCACATTATTAATAGGGAAATACACTGAGATTGAAAACAGTAACCTGAACCTGGCTTTTGTAGATTTATCATCTGCTTTTGATTGTGTGGTCCATGATCAGCTCTGGAGTAGAATGATCAATATTGGAGTGGACCCTCCTTGAGTTGAGTTTTTGAGGCATTTGTATGCAGGTAGCACAGCCGTAGTCAGATATGAGAGTGTGAGAGCACATGTAAGTTCCACATAGTGAGAGGAGTCAGGTGAGGTTGTGTGTTAGTACTCTTTCTATTCTCTATTTATAATAATAACTTGGGGCAGGTTCTGACTGAGCGTTGCAACAACCTTCTCCAAGTTCGGCTTTGCCCAGTTCCCGCCCTCCTCTATGAGGATGATGCTGTGCTAATGGCTTGTACCCCTATCGGATTACAACGGTTGGTGAATACTTTTGTGAATTTTACACAAACCTTGGGGGCTTTCTATTAATAAGGGGAACACTTTTATCATAAAGTGTGGTAGAAGCCCAGTGAAATGCAGGAACCTGAATATAGAAGACAACCGTATTGATTTACAAACAACATTTGTGTACCTGGGTATAATGTTTGATCAGAGGGGCAGTTGGAATCAGGGTTTTAACATTAGGAAGCTTCAATAAAGTAAAACTGGATCAGAAACCCGTGAAGGAGTTACTAACTATTTATAATTCAAAGTGTGTGTCAACAGTTACATATAGGGCTGGTGTGTATGGGCACTCTGATTGACAACAGCTGGAGGTGGCTGAGAATGCTTTTCTGCGATTTGTACCTGCAGCGCCTGACAGTTGCCCTACTTATGTGTGTCACACAGAACTGGGTCTTTCATTTCTTAGCAATCTAGTGAAATACCAACCCATGTTATTATGGCATAGGATTTGGACTACTGAGCAAGCTGCCCTAAATCATGATATTGTCACGGATTGACTAAAGTCAGATGCAGCCTCCCAGTTTAATTGGCTGAAATATGTAAAAAAAAAATGGATGACCTGTGCACCAGGACTACTTTGATCAAACTGAGCATCTAATGAACATTAGTAGAAAGCAATTTAGAGCACACTGCCTGGTCTTATGTGAGTATCAAAGGTTGACCTGTGAGGTGATGAAAAGCACTGTTCGTAGGCATTGACGACTTTGGTCATGTTTGATTTACAACCTTACCTACAGCATGTGTCTAACGCCCAACATAGATTTATTTCAACCGGCGTCAGGTTGGATATATTCCTGTGCCTAGTCAGCTTTCCGGTGATTAATGACTGGTCCAGGAATTTAATTAATTGTCCCTGTAACCTTACTTCTAAATAGAGAACAATTCATTGTGTTTTATTCTGTAAATACTAAATGGACTTATGGAAGTTTTGCATTTTACCAATTCTGAACTTTCATGATTTTAGGCAATGTTGACCAGCATTCCTGTTTTTACAGTTTGTATCCAATACACATGTATGCCATAGTATGGCAAAGGATTCTGTGGGCAGTGACTAAGAGCAGGAACTCACTGATGATTTGTTTTTTTTAAATGTATAATGCTTCTTCTTGTGTTTTTTGCACAGATGTATATAATATTTGATGTATGTTTTCAAAACTGCTCTAGATTTTTTTTTGCGTTTAATTGTTGACTTTTATGTTTTTAACTTAAAAAATCGAATAAAACTTTTCTGATTGATTCAAACTCTGGAGACTGTTACTCAGGATAACGGTGTACTTTTAGATGTGTTATTGCCAAGTTCGCTCAAAGTGCCCAGTCTACAAAACTGCCTCCTGAAGGTGCAGAACATTTTCGTTTGTAAGAAAGTATATTGCCCAAGACCGGAATAATATTTTTATTTAGTTCTGTTAGCCATTTATCTTCTGCATTTGCAGGAATAACAACACCTTCACCTGTCCACTAATTTTAGAACGATTGACATGCAGGATCTTGACTAAATGGCACTTACTAAAGACAATATGTTAAGCAGATTTTCAAGAGAGCTATGTTAATAACAATTTTGCTCAGAACAAACTGTCTACTTCCTACACCCTCATGTCAGATAGACTCCTTGTAAAGGTAAGAAAAAAAAAAGATATTAGTGCGGATCTGTTACTTTTTAAAGGAGTGATGCAATATGGTTACAGTGTTTGTAGAGGAACATCTTTTAATACAACGCGCTAAACCAAAAAAACAGTGTTTAATCTTTAGTTACCTTGCCTTTATAGGTTTCCAGCTTTCATGCTGGTAACACTAATAAACTGGGTTTGTAATATACACGCTGAAAATATTATTACTGGCTACAAGAGAAACTGAAACAAATATGCAAACAATATTGCAGACCACTTAATTGATTATATTGATTCTGTAGGCTTTTATGGTGTGGAGTAACAAATATCCCTGATCCAAACAATGTGCAATAAGAATTAAGGAAACAACTCACCATATAACTTTTCAATTACAGAATTAGGGACATAGAATGGTGGGCCTGAAAAACAGACGTACAGAACACAGGGTGAATGGTACAGTTAGAATTCAGCTGGAATGATCATTGCTTTCTTGACAGTGGTTATTAAACCAATAGTACATTATGTCATCAGTTGATAAGTATTTTTTGCAAGATCAACATAAAGGTAAAAATGCTGCAGATCAATTAAGGAAGTAATTTCTTACATAAATCTTGCCATCAATCAAAGGTGAAATAAGCATTCAAAAGATTTTTATTACTCTTCGCTGAATCAAACTATACACTGCATCCCAACATGTTTTTATCTGATAGAGACATCTAGTTGCAGATTCCTTACCTTCCAATTTCCCCCAGGCATTAGTCAGGATCCAGAGATTTTTCTTGAACAATACCGCTGTGCGCCGTTAGGTGGGGTCAATTGGCTCCACGTCTGTCATTGACGTCATCTGCACTGGATATGACGGCACGGGTCCTACAACGTTGCCATTCCCACGCTCTGACATCAGTTCTTTTCTTTCCATGCCAGCCAGCTTTGATCCTAAGAGTGCTACCCCTCAGTACATTTTTGGACTGTCCTCTTTTGACTTTTTGTCTACGTTTTTTTGAGCTGCTAATTCCTGGTGAGTCAAGGATGTCATCTAGGAAGACCTGGTTCAAGCCCTGCAGATCCTGTAATTGGGCAATGTCTGTGACGGATCAGCACCTTGAGTGCCTTTGGTGTATGGAGGGTGACCACCACCCAAAGTTGTGCTCCAAGTGCTGGGCCATGCATCCCAAGGCTTTGCAGTAACAGTCCATGAAGCCTGACGCTAGGTTCCCCACAAGTCGAGGTCCCAGTCGAGAGGAAGGTACCCGGAGCAGGCGCAGAGTGCTTCATGCTTGGTTCCAAAATAGGGTTGGTGGTACCATCTCGACGTTCCCCGGTACTCCCAGAGCAGCCCGTGCTCCGGGACGGTGCCATCCCCATCCTCATTGCTCACTCCGACACTTAGTTGGATGGGCGGCGCACAATGTTGATTCAGCACACACAGAAGCAGTGCCTCCTATGTCGTATCTTGAGCCACTTTCCAATCAGCCAGGATACAGTAAGGAATTTGGTCGACTCTTTGGAATACCAGCTCCAAGATACAATGGAATGGCGTATGGACTTGGGAGAAGCCAGTCGCTTGGAGACCGCCCCAGGTACTGGCATACTTTCTTTCCCTACCATGGCTACGCAGGAGGGAATGTCCTGTTCTATGGTGGTGCGAAGAGCAGCTGAGGTCTTGGACCTTGAGTTGCCAACAGTGGCAGTCAGGACTAGTCTCTTGACAGAGATGCTTCAACCTGGATCCTCATCCTCTGAACCCCTGCTCCACTTCAATGAAACCCTTACAGATGTCCTACTGGGTACGTAGACCAAACCTAGCACAGGGGCTCATGTGAACAGGACAATTTGTCACCGCCATTGCCATGCTCCGGACAATCCAAGTTTCCTTATACAACATCTTGCCCCTGAGAGCTTGGTCATCCAAGTCGCTACATCCAATGGCACATTCCCTTCTGCATCCCTGGATAGGGAATCCAAGAGGCTGAACACACTTGAGAAGATGTTTTCTTCCACCAGCCTGGCATTGTGATCCGTCTGTACTCTACCAAGCAGATGAAGAGAGACACAGCAAAGTTTGCAATCCAATGTGGACTAGACACGACTGACTCACTGGGCAGCACATTTGCCTCAAGAGTGGCCCTGCAGCACCATGCCTGGTTGACGACATCTGGCTTTTCAGGGGATGTCCAAGCCAATCTTGTGGACATGCCCCTTGATGGCACCCTTCTCTTCGGAGAGAAAGCACACTCAGCACTCGAGCACTTAAAGGATTGATGTGCTACGACCAGGTCTTTGGGCCTTGTGGCGGTCTCTTGTCCCCCTCAGTCTGCTTTTACCCCTTTCTTGGCTATGGAAGGGGTACCCAGCCACGTCTGTTACCATCCAGCCACCATGCCATGTATGCTACCAAGCCTCTGCATTGCTGGGGACATGGGATCCACTGTCCTCAAGGAACAGGGAGTCAGCAGTCCGGTCAATCCACCCCTGCTGCTGCCTCCAGACCTTCCTAGTCTGACTCTTCCCCAGTAGGGACTAGTCGGAGGCAGGATTCGCCATCACCTGCTCCGCTGGCAATCCAGCATGTCATAAAGGTGGGTTTTGCAGATACCAAAACAATCAGAGAAGGTCTGATTTTATTAATGGTCCTGTGCATGATACTCCCATACAACTAACAAAAAAGCGGATGCACAGTTCCACAGTGAAAGTGATTCCTCTCTAACCAGTCAGGGCGGAACCAATAGGTCCCTGTGAGTGTTCAAGATTGGGAACAAGAGCCCTCACTCACCATTCAGTGACATGGTTCATCATCGGGCTTTGCTCCCCGTCAGGCCGGCACTGCAATGCCTGACGGGCCCCTCAAGGGGGCTCTTTGCCGGAGATCTTTTAGTAATCTTTGCCGGTAGTGAATGCAATAATGTGGGATCAGTGGAATTAATCTATTCAAATTGACTAGAGGAACCATTTCATGAATCTTTATTGAAAATATAAACATCTGTCAAGGTTAAAAACAAAGCAGGTGAGAGGAAAGTAAGAATAATGACTATGGAGGTCATTATGACCTTGGTGGTCCTGTACCACCACACCTGCGTTCGCGGTCAGACCGCCGACAGCGTGGCCATGCAGGACCACCAAATAATGACCTCCTTAGTGAACTGGCTGCATTGCAGCCAGTTCACCGCCTGTACCCTCAGGGGGGTGGGACCGCCTGGCTGAAAGTTGATCACCTATGACACGCGGTCCACCTAACACGGCCTGCAGTATAATGATTATCCTTACCACCAGGGATTCTCAGGTGGCAGCCCCACCACCAAATAAATCCCTGGCGGTAAGGATAATGGCCACAGGAATACTAATTCCTGTCACCGCAATACGACTCCCCAACCCCCCATGTAGAAGCCCCCCACCACCTGACCTCACCAGAAGACCCCTACCCCCAAGCAGCGACACCCCCTTCTCCCCGGTTCTCATCCTGACCTCCCCACCCCATGACCTTAGTGACCCCCATCACCGTACTGACCCCCGCCCCATCCACGCACGCACACACCACACTTACATACATACACGCACACTTCCACACTTCCACGTTCAGTCATTCGCACACACGGCCACGACACTTCCCCCTCTCCCCACATACACACACACATACTCCCCCACCTCCCGCATTCACGCATTCACACAAGCACACAGACACTTGCAATCACACGCACACATACACACACAACACCCCCCACCCGCTTCTTTCACACGCACACACACCCCCATTCACACACACAACACTCAACACTCCCCCTCCCCTGTAGGACGATCACCTTACCTGGTGGTCGCTGTGGTCGTCCAAGAGGGAATGGGGATGATGCTTGGTCTGCCGCCAGTGCCCTGCCAACACAACACTGCCACGCCGTTTGCAATGTAGTAATATGGCGGGTGGCGTTGTGGTACTTGGGGGTGGCAACGGAGCAAGCTCCACTAGACCGCCGACCGCCAGTATGGCAGCTGGCAGCTGCCCTGCCAAATAGTGGCGGAGAGCAGCCAGCAGCCATAATATGGCGGTCTGAAGACCGCCAACACTGCCGGTCCTATGGCAGCAGTGACTTTGGCAGCCTGCGGAATAGACCGCCAAAGTCATAATGAGGGTCTATGTTTCCCTACTCATATATGGTGTTATGTGTCAAGTACCCTATCATCTAGAGGTTGACTTGCAGAGGGCAGAGTTAAAAGTCCTTACACTGCCTATCACAGAAAGGTCAACATGTTTCTCGCAATGCTAGTCATAAAGATCTAAGTGCGATTCATCAGGACCTAGAAAAAAAATCATACCTAATCCTCACTGACTCACTCAGCAGAGCGCCTTGGGGTCCTGTTCCATATATACCACATAGTCTAAAGTGACGGTGTCCCCTTTCACAGGCAGAAGCAGCAACTGCAGGATAGCCCCACAAAGCACAGGCAGGGGCAGCACTTCTCCTCAGCTCTTCTCTTTGGCAGAGGTTCCTCGAGGTTCCAAAAGTGATCTTGAAGAAATCTAAAGTCTGGGGTTTTGGGTCCACTACTTAAACCCCTTTCTGTATTTGAAGTAGGCAAACTTCAAAGGAAAGTCTCTGTTGTTTACAGGATCCTGCCCAGGCCAGGCCCCAGACACACACCAGGGGGTTGCAGACTGCATTGTGTCAAGGCAGGAACAGACTATTCAGGTGTAAGTGACCGCTCCTCCCACCACTCTAGCTCAGATGGCTCATCAGGATATGCAGGCTACACCCAAGCTCCCTTTGTGTCACTGTCTAGAGGAGATGCACAAACAGCCCAACTGTCAGTTTGACCCAGACAGGAAATCCACAAACAGGCAGAGTCACAGAATGGTAAAAGCAAAAAAATGCCTACTCTCTAAAAGTGACATTTTCAAATTAACAATCTAAAAAACAACTTCACCTACATATGTATTGTTAAATTGTGAGTTGAGTTCAGAGACCTCAAACTCCATATTTCTGTCTGCTCTCAAAGGGAAACCACACTTTATGGATATTTAAAGGCAGTCCCCATGTTAACCTATGAGAGAGATAGGCCTTGCAACAGTGAAAACCGAACTTAGCAGTATTTCACTGTTATGACTTGGAAAACCACACAAGTACATGTCCCACCTTTAGCATACTCTGCACCCTGCCCATAGGGCTACTTAGGGCCTACCTTAGGGGTGCCTTACATGTATAAACAGGGAAGGTTGGGCCTGGCAAGTGGGTACACTTGCCAGGTCGAATCAGCAGTTTAAAACTGCACCCACGGAGACACTGTAGTGGCAGGTCTGAGCCATGTTTACAGGGCTACCCATGTAGGTGGCACAATGAGTGCTGCAGGCCCACTAGTAGCATTTGATTTACAGGCCCTAGGCACCTCTAGTGTACTTTACTAGGGACTTACTAGTAAATCAGATATACCAATCAGGGATAAACCAATCACCAATACAATTTCACATAGGGAGGACTTGCACTTTAGCACTGGTCAGCAGTGGTAAAGTGCCCAGAGTAACATAAACAGCAAAAACAGAGTTCAGCACCCAGTCAACAACCTGGGAAGCAGAGGCAAAACGTTAGGGGAGACCACGCAAAGGATTCCTGGTCTAACACTCTCCATAATTGTCCTCTCAGGCTTCTCACTTTGAAAACAGTCTTCCTCTGCCCACAGAGTGAGTAAGCTGCAGGCCGCCCTACCGTTCCATCTATCCTGGCAAAGTGGTACCTCGCACTAGGGTTTCCTTTTTGCCAAAAGTGGTCACACCCTTTCATGTAGGCCAATCAATCACCTTGCCTGCTTTTTACGCAACCCCACATCCTTCTAAGGAAGAGGAGGGACTCCACCTCATGGACCCAAAAAGAGCATTGGCATTCTACCTTGATCGTACCAAAGAGTTCCGGATGGATGATCAACTCTTTGATGGTTATGTGAGTGCGAAGAAAGGTTGGGCAGTGAAGAAGAGAACTATCTCCAGATGGGCCGTACTCTGTATTAAAATGTGCTGTGCACTGGCTAAGAAGTAACCCCCTGAAGGCTTGCGTGCTCATTGTACCAGAGTTAAAGCCATGACCACTGCTTTAGCATGTGGAGTTCCAGTCCTTGACATCTGTCAGGCAGCAACATGGGCATCTCTGCACACATTTACCAAACACTACTGCCTGGACACTTCATCGGGACGGGCACTTTGCCCATTAGGTCATGCAGAACTTTCTAGTATGATCTTAGTTTGCATACCCACCTCTCGGGATAGTAATGCTTGGGTATCTATTCTAGGGTAAGGAATCTGATACTAGATGTCTCTATCAGATGGACAAGTTACTTACCTTCGGTAACACCTTATCTGGTAGAGACAATATCTAGTTGCAGAGTCCTTAGGGAGCCACCCATCCTTCCCACTCTGCAAACTGATGTCTAAGGAGAGGGACTCCCCTTTCAGGGCCTTAGTTTCGATGCACCAGTAGTCAGTTTCTTTATGGCTCTGCGCTTCTGTGGTGGAAAGTTGTGAAAAGAAACTGACGTCAGCATGCCGGGGTAACTTCTATATAGGATCCGCATCATATGCAGAGCGGACAACACCGACAATAGACATAGAGCTCATCAATGCCACCTAATGGCGCGCAGGGGCACTGCTCAAGAAAAATTTCCAGATTCATACTGATGCCTGAGGGTAATTCTAAGACTAGGAATCTGCAACTAGATATTGTCTCTACCAGATAAGGCGTTACGGAATGTAAGTATCTTGCATATTGAGTCCCAATTGGAGCTAATATCTGACTTTGGTAGAATTCTTAAAGAAGTATATGAATACTTCTGGAAAAGTATGTCACAATATTTCAAGAGTATTGAACTGTATAAAATTAAAACATGCAGAACTTTCAAAAGTGGAAAATTTGCATTTGTCTGTGTGCATTTATGGCAACAATATCTCAGTGAAGGAACTAATTTTCCTATAACACAATAATTTGGGGGGGTTTTCACTCCCCATTGTTACCTTGGGCATAATATTTCAAATGTATTTGTTGGTGGATCTAAGTTGAGCATAGGTACAAGTATTACATTGTGAATCAGGCCACAGTGAAGAAATGAAATGGTGTGATAGGAAAAATACACTATCTGGCCAGATATTTATTTCTCTTCCTCAAAAGACAAAGCTGCGCTTTCGAGCATTATCACTTGGCATAAACTTGCAACATTTTAACTATCTGTTTATGCCACTGAACAATGATGACCTTGATTAAAAGCACATTACAAAACACACAATTCCTCTTAGAAGAATACTGACCTGTGCAAATTCAAAATCTACATTAGAACAACACAATCAATCAAGGGGTGTTTTGTGAACAAAAATAAACAGAAATATTGTTTGACTCGGAACAGACTGAGACCTTACAAGACTTCCACACACCCTATCTCTCAACCAGAGAGACCATGGTTTACCAAATATAGAAGCCGAAGTAAAAAAACAATGAACCACAGCAGCAGCGGAAAAACATCTAACCATAATAAAGACAAAATGCGCCTCCATTGTCATACCATGATCTCAAAATCCATGAGGGGAAAATGATTCATCTCCTCTGAGTGAATCTCTGAATCACATTCTCATACAAGGAAATAAAATCTTCACAGAATTCCACAATCCAGACTGCACCGCCTATGGTTGCCACATTTCTCTGATAAAAAAATACCAGCCACTTGTTGCTATTCTGGAAGGGCAAAGAGTGGTAGGTGAAAAAATTATGTAAAATTCGCAGTATTCTTTTGTAACATGGCAATTATCTATCTGTTTGATTTACTAATCATTCAGAAAAATTAGACAGCTCTCAAATACTTTTAACTGATTTCCTCAAATGTTTGCTCTTTTAGGTATGTGTTTCAAAATAGAAAAACACCATATTTCACTGCTTTTCACAGTATTTTACTAGCATAAATATAGAAATAGAAGCCAGGCCTGTAAACTACTGACCAGGTGGCAAGCCTTGCACCACCAAAAATACCTCATACTCCAAGCCTTCAGTCACATCATCAGAAATCATCTTGTCTCAAAAGGAAAGATCCTGTAACACACATCATAAGTAAGACATCCAGTAACCTACTTCCACAGACCAAGAATACCAAAATGACTTCCACATGGAAACCACAGATACATTCCTTTTTCAAACAAATTACTTCAAGGAACTGATTAAGGCAACAACCCCAATGGCTCTCTATTAAAACCCAACCACCCACAAACATTTAAAGAGAGCATACATAGGACAAACATAAAATCACCAAGCTCAAGCACCTGGCAGACCAACTTCAAGACATTGTACATTAGGCCAATCCTCAAGTAGAGCCTTGACACAGCTTACTCAGAGAGCTGCTGACCAAACTCCAGTGGTCTACTTTTAGGTAAACTGGAAAGAACACACTTCACTTATATATCAAACTTTACAGAAGAAACCAATCTTCTCTCTGACAATCAATCTCATTTCCACTTTGGCAGAGGTAGTGAATCTTGGATGACCTGATGACAATGGCAAAGAGAATCCACACTGACCTTAATCTCGGATGGCCTGAGGACAAGTGCAAACAGAAATGAAGTTGATATTCTACTACCCACAGGACCTGTTTGGACCTTTCGACTAAGTTCACAGCCCCTCGCTCCTAATCAGCAGCAAGAGGGCCCTCCTAGACTAGATTTCCTCCTACCTCTCCAACAGATCAAGCAGTATGTCACTAACCCCTGCCCTATAAGCTCCTTTCCACACTGAACCAAGGTGCCTCAATGCTTCATCATCTGAAAATTGTTTCAGCCATACAACTACTACACCTACATGTAGTACACATCACCCTAGTCCTCCACCTACTTAAATGGCCACCAGATGCTGCATCGCCCAATGGGTACAGAATACAACACTTTGCATTAGACTATCCCCCTCTGCTAACCACCTACCATACAAGAAGACATGCCTTGGTAGAAAGTTGTGTGTACAGGCCCAAAACTACAGAACTCTCACCCAACAAAGGCAAAAAATATCAAAAATACTTGGAAGGCTGTATAGACTGTACTCCTTCCCAATACATGAAGTAGGAGCCCATCCATCCAAGAAGCAGAATCTAACACTCACACAAGGATCATAAGCTTGATCACAGCTCAGTTCAGCTATTTGCCTGCTGCAACATTATTGCAGTGACATAATAAAAGTATTTCAGTGATCGTCACACAAAACACGAAAACACTTCCCACTTAAATCATACTGCTAAACTCTACTCTTTCAAATGAACACAACTATGTTATGTATGAGGTGTTCCATCTTTCGCTCCTCTTTGCTCCACTACAGCTGCCACAATAGCAGACCACCGAAATACTTTACACTTGCCACACACTAAAAACTGGCACCCTTCCAACCAACCACAACCTAAGGAGTACCATGCTACTTGTTAACCAAAGTATTTTGCAGCCTCATCAGGCCTTAGAAATGGCCAGTCTGCACATAGGAATGTCCATCAATCGATCACGTTAGGGAATTGATCACTTTGTCCGGTGAGGATTAATTATTATATATGGGATAAATTACTCATTGTCATACATTGTAAGGATACTGCAAGTCACCAACAACTTCCAAGACCATATAGAGGAACTGGACTGAGGGTCACTTTCCTCTACAAGGTAATGGAATGCTGAGGTGACTTTTAGTATTGTTTTTATGTACGACAGAGGATATTTTATTTCTTATAATACATGGTTACACCATCATGCTTCCAAAACCCAATTAAATCATTGGTGTCATGCTCATTGACGTTCACTTCAGAACAGAAGATTAAAATTAGAATTTGTACTGCGAAATTAAACACAATAAAAAGCCAATAGTAATTTTTGCAAAAAGATATTAAAATCGTTATCATGTGAATCAAGTTATGACTGCAGTGACTCAGATTGTGAAGAAAAATGCAGATATTCTATGTTTTCTTCAATTACTTATATTTATGTGGCTGTAAATATCTAGTTTCTGCTGATCACTTTTCGTTTTAAGAAAAAATGTATCAAAAGAAGGAAAAGTCCATTCCTATTTCCTTGTTTTTTAATGCAGCTATAATAATGTTCTGTGATCTGCCTATTACTGGTTACTAGCTCTGGCAGTAGGCATAGTGACGCAGAAATCAACTATAATAACTTACAACAGGTTAGCAGCTCTATCATTTCTTTTTCACAGGTGACTAGATACATCTGTAATAAGGAAGTTAGAGATAAGCTTTTATACAGGGATTGCAAGCTCCCATGTATTTTATGCTGCAAGTTAGGAAACACATAGTAGAATATACTTGGGAAGGTGAACACAATGCTGTTGATCTTTTCCTGTGCCTTATGCGTCTTCAACAGAGTTTTCTACCTGGTACATATTTGAAAAAGAACATTAAAATGCCTCTAACAAAGTGAAAATATTCTAAATATTTTGAGGCTCATCTTTTACATCTCGGTGCACCTCTAAGATATTTAACCAAACCTACTGACCATCACTCGTGCACTAAATTAATGATTTTCAATTTGCTTTAATTACCCATTTTTGTGGCTGAAGGGCAATGGCAGAAAATCCCTGATGAGTTTTGAATAAGTTGGTTACGATGGAGGTTTGGGGAGGTTGTAGTTCGTTTGCTTAGTGTGTCCTCGGCCTAGAAGTGCTCTTTGAATTTAATTAAAGCTGTATTTTTGAGATATACAGGAACCCCTCACAACGAGGCATTTGCACTTTTGCTGTATGCACTGTCTAATGATACTTGTTTTATTTAGCTTTAGATAATTTTATTGCAGCTCATAAATATTCCAGTGTCAATATATGTTAGATAAACCTTTTATGACTTGGTGCCACTTAAGATTGCTCAAAATAATTTGTTTAGGTTTAAAAATATATAATAAATTGAAAGGGAACTATACCTTCTATCAAAACCGGATTGTATAACACCGTAACCAGTAGATAACAACAGTCTTGCTCCATCAAGGAAAGCACTGTCTTGGCATAGCTAACAAAGAAAGATACGAGTCAAATAAAAAATAAAAGGAGAGAACACATTTTCAGCTCTGTGAGGCTATATAACAGAAAAGACAGTGTATACAATTTTCTTCTAAAATGCCATAGCACATATACACAAAACAATAAATTAATATTTTTATAACCACTGGTTAAATGATGTGTAATAAAGGACATCAAGGGAGTAGCTAGAAACATAAAATACCCCCCACCTTAAACAACATGGCACTAAACATTCGAGCAGAGTGGGAGATCCTAACCATTTCTATGCAGGCCTGTGAGAATTATTAATCCCACCCCCATAGAAAAATAGTGCAAAGTGATGCTTTTAATACATGATTTTAAAAGAATTTGGCCAAACAGCTGCATGTATCAAAACCTTTCCTTATTTCCTCTCTATCTTTTCTTCTGTAGTCTTTCTTTCCTTTCAATCTTCATTCATTTTTTCCTTTTCTGTTTCTTCTGTCATTAATTCTTGCCTTCTGTCTTTATATCTGTTATTCTTTCTTCATATCTTTCTTTCATTTCTACTTTATGATATTCTCTTTCCTCCTTTCCACTCAACGTTAATCCCCTCTTTGTATATTAATTTCCTTCTGTCCATTCTTCTTCCATTCCATCTCATCTTCTTGCTACCTTTCTGTCCTTTTTATGTAATTTACTTTCATTCTTTTTATCTTTACCTCCTTCATCTTTTTTCTCATTCATTCTTTACATGCTTTATCTTCTTGCCCTTCCTTCTTCCTTTCACTACTCGTCCCTATTTTAGTTCTTTCTCTCCTTTCTTCCTTTTTTCCTTCTTGTCTTTCCTTCTTTTTCCATATTTTTTCGTTATTTCATTTTGTTTTCCTGCTTTCCTTCTCCCCCTTTCTATTTTTATAATTTTGCTGTTACTTCCTTTTCTTCCAGTCGCCCTTCTTACTTTTTCTGACTTTCTTTCCCTCTATTTTTTAATTAATTTCTTCCTGTTCCTCTTTCCTTTCTTTCTGACCATTTTAACTTCTTTGCTGCCTTATTTATTTTTTTCTTCCTTGTTCACTCAGTCTGACTTTAATTGGTAATAAAGAACAAGTTAGTCAGACCCTCGCTGAAGCTGGTGTAGCGGGTGCTTCACGCCCTTGAAGGACATAATATTTTCAAAGCAATTTAACAGATTAAGGGATGGCAAGCAGTCCTCCAGCTATTCTGCTTACATAAAGGTTCATATTAGCATCAAAAGTTATGACTGCTCTGCACACATTTTTCAGGGCTCATGGGAGGATGCCCGACTATCCAACAACTATTTAAACAAGCCTTTGCAATGCAATAGGTCTCACATTTACTTGAGTTGGAGCTATTGGCATTGTGAATGCATAACTGGACTTTTTTGCCACATTAATTGGTCAAACCTGCTGCATATTTTTTACCTTTCTGCCACATAATTCCAGTGGCCCTCAGTCATGGCTCGCGAGTATTCCTGGGGGCGAAATGGGGCGGCGGGCAGGGGGGGCACGGGAGGAATTTATAATAAAATACATTTTTTTGTAAAACTTACCTCTGCTCCTGCGCCATGCCGAGCCGCTCCTCTCCTCGCCTTCATCCGGATGCTGCAGGCACAGGCTTCCATTCTGCCCTGCAGCCAATCCTGACGCTGCTCAAAGCAGCGTCAGGATTGGCTGGGTGAACCCAGCCAGGAGGCCCCCAGGCAGACTAGGAGCCTGTGCAGGCTCTCTCAGCTGGGCTTGAGAGAGCCTACTCTGCATGTATGTTTGGCCAGCCCATATTTACTTGGCAGTTGGTACAGGCAACATTGCCCACAGGGCAATGAATAAATAATGTACTCCAAGATTGCATGCTTACTGGGTTACTGTCTTTTTGCTGCAGTCTGGGGAGTCTAACAAAATGCCCATGATTTTTCATACGCGTGAGGAGAGCCATCTCACATGATATTAATGATCCTCAGTCAGTCTTGATCTGAAATATTAGTTATAAAATATTGACCATTGTACAGCATAATCAACTGTAAGCCCTCCTTGAGGTTAGGTTTGTAAATACACGCATTCACAGCTCAAGTTTCACAGACTCAAATGTGTGTAGTTCTTCTAGTCAGGTTTCTGCTTTGTATTCACAACTTGCACCATGATATAAAAATAAAACTACAAGTCACAGAATGCAGAGCTGAAACAAACGAAATGAGCGAGTCATGCATCGAACTAGAGGCTGGGCAACTTTACAAGTACTACTCCAAGGACTGGTGTCCAGCTTGTATCACAATATAAAATAAAACTACAAGTCCCAGAATAACTATGTGTGCTGCAAAGAATGTGTACTAAGCAGATCAGAGAGCATGTAATGTAAAAATGTCAAATAACTCTAGCGATTAATGTTCTTTTTGGAGAGAGAATGTACTTTTATCTAGTGGAAGTTTGGCTCATAAGGCAGCGCAGAGGGCTAATCTTTCTGGAGAGAGAACTTACTTTTGTCTAGTGGAAGCTTGGAGTCATCGTAAGGTAGCGCAGAGGGTTATTGTGCCTGCTGCAAAGAACGTGTACTAGGCAAATCACTAAGTGCATGGAGGGGAACCACATCTATGCAATCAAGCACGGTTCTTACTAGTCGAAAACATAAAGAACAGGCTCTCAGTTTCTCTTTTGAGCAATTGGGTGTCTTGTGTTATCAGTTATTTACTTTTCTTTTGCCGCCGATTTCAAACGTGTCCGACATCCCTTTAACTTTCAAGTCAAATAGCAAAGCTTTTCTCTGCAAACAAGCAAGAGCAGTGCGAAACTTAACCTGCAGGGAATGTGAAACCATACTGCTACTCGTGATCAGACTTTGACAGGACATCAGTGATCTAAATGTACGTCCAGCATTACTGCCCATTAAAGGCGTCAGTGCAATGCACAGCCATGTAGGGCATAATATAACAAGCAACAAATTATACTTTTCATATCCAACACAACCAATCTACTTCTGGGTTATCAGACTATAGTTCTTTTCCAAGGAGACACATGGTGCTGGAGTTAATATCATAAATCATCTCCAGAGGAAGGGAGAGAAGAAGGGTACTAGTGCCGATAAGGGGACCGTTAGATAACAATGAATTCAAAGAGCAACATTCAAAAAGTAAGTGATATGCTGGGCCAATACCGGCCACTGTATTCATTAAACAGCTTCCATACACTGAAGGCAGTGCTTAATTTGTGCTTATTGTTTCCGGTGCTGAGCACCGGCACTTATTTTTCAGGGCCGGGGCTTATTCTTCTGCCGCAAGCATTTCCTGCGAGCAAAAGAGACATACGGAAAAGATGGAGGAAGAGAAAAAGGAAAAAGCGTCACTAAGGTAGAAAGCAGAAATCTGCCAGAGTCAGCTGAAGGGGCATGGAGTGGCTTTTAATTGATTGAAGAGGCCCGGGATGGCTTCAGGATTACGCTGCCTCAGTATTCCGTGCTCGCACATTTAAATGCAGCAGGCCGCGTGTTTAAGAGGAGGGCTTTGGGCACCGGCACGTTTTTATTTACAAATTAAGCACTGACTGAAAGTAAACAAAGCGTAACAGTTTCTAGGTGCGCCCGTTTCCCTGGGAAAGTCTGGTGTAATAAGCCTTGATCATGTTATTTTAATGCTGCAGTGAGAAGGAGGAGTTTCTGGTGTACTTCACACGGGTGGCTGTGAGCTGGGACCGAGGCTGCTGTTGTGCACTCTGTCTGCCGACCCACTGTCTGATACAAAATGGTAATGGCCCGGCAGATAGTATAGCTGTTTGCAGACTGCCTGCTGTGAAGGAACAACAACTGTTTATGGGGTGACTGCGAGGAAAGGGCTCCCTTGATCACTGAAGATGTGCTGTACGTGCAGTGAGAAAGCGGACTTCTCCTTTGATTTGCTAATAAGGAGGCCGGTCAAAAAGTAAACCTTAACCAGCAGGGGAGCCTATATATCAGGGGCAGAAACAGGGCTTTTTAAAATCTATTTTCAACTACTGCATTTTATTTCAAGTTTCATTTTAAGCAATAGCGTCATAATGTGACAGAAAACCTTTAACTGCTGTTTCATCAATGGGTAACAGTGGTGCGTGGACAGTGCCCTGGCTATATGTGCTTTGTTCTCATTTACTGTAGTGAACTTGCTACAGAATTCTCACATAATAGCCCATAGGAGAACAGAAACAGAGAGAGTAAAAGGTTTACAGATGAAAAGGGTTCACAAAGACGTTTGGTGTTGTGCTTTAGCATTGTTTGCCACATAGTAGCCCTCAGTAATAAGCGATGATTCGCCCAAAGATGCAATCCACGAACGTGGGCCACTTTTTGTTTTTGATTGCTGGACCCCTATGTTGTTCCTATCAGATCCTGGATAGAGGGAGGAAAAAATGAGTCATATTCAACCCCAAGACCGAAAATGAGGTCAAACAGGCTGTTTTCCCATTACAGAGTGGGACTGTTTAAACAAGTTAAAGTAGCCTTTACATATTCGCACATTTTGTTGTGTCTATTCTACCGCCCCTCCCCCTTCCAACTTATTTGAATAGTATTCCTTGGCAGAATTGAATAAAGTGTGCTTCTAAGCTCTAACCACGTGTGTAGATGAAGGAGAAGGAGGTTGTGAGTCTTTACCACTGGGCCGTCACTCTTTATTTGGCAGCAGAATATTATATTTTACCATAAATGTCCGAAGGTCTATGGTACCTTTCATTCCTATTGGCTAACCATTTATCTTTCCCTCTACACTTGCCTCTCCAACGGTAGCGATAGGGAGCAAGCTTACCTCGGGAGATGCCAGAGGGATTACCAACTCACAGTATGACAACAAATATACATACTCTATAAATTCAACATCCGGCTAGAGCATCACCGTTATGAAAGACCAATGGGCCTGATTTAGAGGAGGGTGATAATGTATTGTCTCACAGTCCAGCCGCCCTACCTTCCTCGAATAAACATGTTCTAATAGGTCAGTGCACAAAGTGTCCTAGGGTCTTTGCAAGAAGTCATGATCAGGCTTTGTGTGTAACACAAGGAAGGTAGAACTCATCCTCTGAAAAAGTTATGGAGCCAGAGAAATAAGAAGAAAAGCTGAAGAGAGAACAAGCAAAGATAAAATATGAAGAATGTGATGAATTGCGAACACCTGAAAGGAACAAGGTGGTAAGAAGATTGAAGAGAGTGAAAGGGAAAAAAACGAGTGAAGATTAGGAAAGGAAATGGCATAAAAGGAGAGGAGCAAGGTGGAAGAAAATAAAGGTAACAAGGCCAATGGGGGAAGAAAAGAAGAGAAGCACAGAAGGGAGAAGGAAGCGGAACGGAGGCTGGCTATGAGAAAGTGAAGAGGTAACAAGTGAGTGGGGAAAACTGGAAGGGTTGAAAGAAGAATAACTGGTGAAGGCATGAGAGGAGGGAAACAAGGTACAAGGGCTGAGAGAGAAAAGAAGTGTGAAGGAAAATTAGAAGCTGGTTAACAGAAAGGAAGAAAAGAAGAGGAAAGACAAGGGAACAAAGAAAATGGTAAAATAACGGCGAAGAACAGAGAAGAGAAAAAGAATCACAGGCTGGATGCGAGGAAAGTGGGAAAGACAAGGCGAGGAGTGAAAACCGTAAGAAGCGTTGGGAAGTTCAAAGGTCGTTATAAAGAGGCTATAAAATATGGTTAAAGGAGGGTGACGGGAACATAAGGTGAGAGGGATGAAAACGCTTGAGATGCTGGATGTTGGGCTGCGTAAAGAACTCCTTTTACCACTTTTACCACATTAGTCCCCAGCACTGACCATGTAATGATTTCCAAAAAGCAGTAAGCCTCAGGTGTGGGCCACTTTTTTTTTGATACTCAGGCATACTTTTTTTTCTAATCCGATACAGGCTATATGGAAGGAAATTGGGTCAAATTTAACAACAATGCCTTGAAATGAAGTCAGGTAGGCTGCTTTCACATCACTGAAAGAGGCCGGTTAAGCCCACTGAAAGAGAGCTTTGAGCACACTTTTCGTTTTTTTGGGTGGCTAGAGAAGGTAGCATGTAAATCCCTGACAGGCAGAAACGTAAAACAATAAATAAACAAGGAACAGATCGCCTCTCGATGCTCCTCTAAATAAAAACGAGTTATAGCTAGTAGCGTTGTAAATTCCTAACCGGACTTTTCTTGCCACATACATTTAAAATGAAAGTAAAACAGTTGACATAAGTGAGCCGATTCAAAGCACCACGGCCGCCATGAGCATGAAGGAGACACACAAAAGAAAGAATGAAAAGTAGAACAGTTGACATAAGCGAGCCGATTCATAGCACCACAGCCGCCATGAGCGTGAAGGAGACACACAAAAGGAAAAAGAAGTTCGCTCGCAGTCAAACATATCGGCAAACGTGCAATTATCCATGTAACAGGGTCGGTCCCCAAGTTGGTAACAAAACTGCCCTAAGGGGGGACAAACATAAAGCATTTACTAATGATAGCAAAGGATTTTTGAAAGGCAAGCCCACGAACAAGTGAAAGGGATGGGCATGAGGTGGGCATGGTTAAAAGTTCACATGGATACAAGACGTCGGAAAAGCAGCGCTTGCGCGCTGCTATGCGTGATCTAATGAGGCAATAATGCAGAACTACTAAGGTACCATATGAAATGTTTAAAATCAACCTGCTGATGCCACGATTTACAACACAAAGTTAACGGCTGCCCAAAAGAAAGAGGTAACACTTCTTCCACTCCTGATGAAACACCAGGAAGTCGAACAGCAGCACAAAAGAATATCAGGTAAGAGGCATGTAACTGTTCTTTCTTAATGCACAAGAGAAACTCATGCAGGCTTTCCTGGATCCTTATAAAGCTTAACAACATTGACTTGGACATTGTGCACATTGTGAAAGAGGAAGGAGAGCAGAACCATGATATACCGAACAGCACACTGGAACACTTGACACAATCCCAGTTATGAGGTACAGAATATTGAGATGCTAGAGACTAGTCTGGCCTAGTGATCTCCACACCTGCCATAGACTGACTTCTGACGTATTGTACACTATACACTGGCCTAGTGAGCATTAGTACCCTGACATACTGAGCAGATCCCTGCTGCATTGAGTAGGCCTCTAGTACAATGGCACAATGATAATGAGATTTCCCGATGTCATACTGAGTAGCTCCTTTGAGCATTATGCTCTGCAAAGCATACTGAGCAGCACCACATGCCCTTTGAGTGGCCCCAAGGAATCACTCACACTTCTGATGTATTCTGAGTTGCACACCCTGACATATTTGACAGTCCAATGACACAGAGCATCATCGACTGAACACTAATTAGCTGCTTCCTGGCATCTTGCTCAGGAAACTAGACCACTGGCAAGCATCCTGGCACATTGAGCATGACACGTGAATACTGAGTCAGCACCACCTTGGCATACTGATTATCTCCTTAGCACATTAAGCAATCCTGATAGAACAATGAGCAACCCAATGGCAAAGTAAGAAACCCAATAGCACATGGAATATTGAATAGCCTTCCTACCACATTCATCTGCCTCCAAAATGCTTAGCAAAAGAGATTAGCCACAGGCACACTCTATAGCATACTGGATACCGGTAAAAATCTGGAACATTTAAGACGCACACTACACTGATCATACTACAAGTGATCGGAAAAATGTAAGCACCACCTTGGAACATTCATGCATGCCCAAGACGCATATCAATATCATCTTAAAATGTGATGCCAGAATCATGACATATAATGGCAACAATTCCGGTGGGATTTTATATTTAAGTAGAGAAGGTATGATGAAATAGTGAATGGCATTGAATTAGTATTGGGCACGGGATAAGTTGGGACAATACTAGAGCCTTATGAAATGTTCCCTGTCACATCATTTTCTGCAAGGTCCCAATACATAAAGAGACTATGGTGGTCATTATGACCTTGGTGGTCAGGTTACTGCCAAGCCGGCAATGGCGGTAGTACCGTCGCCAGGCCAGCAGTAATGACCGCCAAATAATGACCATGGCGGTCAGCCATCCCATAGGCAGCCAATGTACCACACCAACTGCCAGCTCAGTACAACCACTGAACACAGCGGGAGACACCTATAGGCAAGCAGAAGACAAGGATCCACCCACCATATTATGACATAGCACACCGCCAGGATTTCCAGGGTGGTAGCAATGACACCAAAAGCCTGGCGGAAACACATTGTATAAAAGGAGACACTCACCTCCAGGGACACAGAGGAGTCCGCAGCCACCACGGAACCTGAAGTACAAGTCTTCCCGATGCTGTATCACACCATGGCTGTCCTGGAGCGCCAACGCTGACGAAGACGACAATGGTGAATACATCTGCCTAGCACACAAAGGAGGAAGGAATGGAGGGGAGAGTGACACACACACACACGCACAACACACACCATACACACACCACACACCCAGAACCAGCTGCAGAGTAAATCAACGGTAACAGTACCCAGGAGCAAAGAAAGCCAGGACATATACCTCTGTTCCAACCACTGTAATCATGTTGGATGAATATTAAAAATCCCAAAACATACACAATTGCATATATACATGCAGACCCAAAGGCCAGTCCAAAGTCTCTAATGCCCACAGGACAAAGTACAAGCCCCAACTTGACTCCTGACAACATTGGGACTCCACTCTTCAGGGGCTTTATTTTGAAAATGGGCAGGCACCTCAGGGGGCATCTAATTGGAGGGGGCTCCTTGCCCACAGGTCCTGGAGGGGTCATTGCCCACTGGTTACTGAGGGAGCTCCTTGCCCACTGGTTCTGGAGAGGGTCCTTGCCCACTGGTTACTTAGTGGGCTCCTTGCCCACTAGTTACTGAGGGGGCTCCTTGCCCACTGGTTCTGGAGGGGGGTCCTTGCCCACTGGTTACTGAGGGGGCTCCTTGCCCACTGGTTACTGAGGGGGGTCCTTGCTCTCTGGTGATGGAGGGGGCTCTTTGCCCACTGGTTACTGAGGGGGTCATTGCCCTCTGGTGATGGAGGAGGCTCCTTACCCTCTGGTTCAGGATGGGGCTCCTTGGGCTCAGTCATATGAGGGGCCTCCTTGGCCTCTGGTTCTGGATGCGGCTCCTTGGGCTCAGTTTTGTGAGGGGCCTCCTTGGCCTTGGTTTTCAGATGGGCCTCCTTGGTCTGGTTTTGTGAGTGGTCTTTGTCTTGTGAGGGGTCTCCTTGGCCTTTGTCTTGGGAGGGGTCCCATTGGCGTTGGTTTTGGGAGGGGCTTCCTTTGCCTTTGTCTTGGGAGGGGTCTCCTTAACCCTAGGTTTTGGAGGTGGCTCCATGGTCTTGGTTGTCTGATTGGGAGGGGGCGGCACTTTAGCCCTCTGTTTTGGGAGTAGAGGAGTGTCCTTGGGGCAGTGGGCCGGTGTTGCACTCATGTGCCCCTTAGTGGCAGCTGGAGACTTCAGGGTGGAACAATGTCAGACTGGGTGCTTGAGGTACTGGGCTGGGGGGGGGGGTGGGACCTTCCGCTTATGGGCAGGGCGGGGGTTAGGGGGCAGGAAGAGGTCAAGGCAGGCAGGGAAAAGCTTCTTAGGGCCAATGGGACTGGATGTGGGAGAAGGGAGGGGAGTGGAGGTAGAGGGTGTGGTTGTAGGAGGAGCAGGTGTGCTTAACTTGGGTGCAGGTGCATGGACAGTGTGCGTGTGTGAGGTGGATGGCTGTTGGGGGTATGAGTGCAAGCGTTTGTGTGTCTTTAGAGGGGGGCATACAGGGTGGGGGTGGATGTTGTGGTGGTGTCTGCAAGTGAGGTGAGTGTGCTGCATGATGTGGTGATGGTGGTGGTGGTGCCTGCGCATGTGGTGTGCGGTGCATGTCTGCAGGTCTGCTGTTGTGGTGACTGCGGGCAGGCTGTGCAGGTGGCAGGTTCAGTGACTGTTGATGCGGTGCATGCAGGTGTGAGTGCGGATGTGACTGTGAGGGAGGAGGAGGAGGGAGAGACAGTGGAGGCAGTGGATGATGTTGTGTGCGCATCTGGCTGTGTGAGTGATTATGGACTGAAGTGTGCTGCCTGTTTTTGTCTGTGCGAGTCTTTTGTGATGTTTTGTGTGCATGCTTGTCTGAATGTGTATGTGGAATGGGTTGGGGTGAGGAGACTGGGACTGGGAAGTGGTAGTTGGGTGGGACAGAAGAAACAGGGACACTGGCTGCCGTCAGAGAGGAGGCCAGAGCCTGAAATGATCTTTGTAGGGCAGCCAAGCCACCGTGAATGCCCTTCTGGAAGGCATTGCATTGCTGCATCTTGGATGCCAGCCCCTAGATGGCATTTACTATGGTTAACTGCCCTACAGAGATGGATCTCAGGAGGTCAATAGCCTCCTCACTGAGTTCTGCAGGGCTGACCGGGACAGTGCCTGACGTGCCTGGGGCGAAGGAGATGCCCACTCTCCTGGGTGAGTGGGCACGGGAAACTCGGTGTTGGGCTACTGGGAGGGCAGTGCTGGTACGGGGGTAGCAGTAGAACCTGTCGCTGGGGTGGTCCCAGAGGGATCCGCCACCACCAGGGAGTTCCCATTGGAGGAGGAATCAGAGTTAGTGGTATCAGCTCCTGTCCCTGCTGTGGTGCTCCCCTCACCCTCCGTCCCACTGGTCCCCAGGCGTCAGTGGACTCTGCCTCCTGGGTCCAGTGGGCTGCAGCTCCCTCACTCGCCGGTGCCCCTGCTCTCTCGCCAGATGATGTTAATGCACACATGGACAGGATGACAAAAGGAGAGAGAGGGGGGAGAAAGAAAGGAAGCACAGGGTAAATCACAGCACTAACAGCACAGATGGCATACACATCACTGTCGCACACTGAAACTGAGAATAAGCAGTATGGACCACACTGACATACCATTGGCTAAGTACCACAGCAGGTAGGAGCCAAACACTGTCAGCTACACACCAACTGGGACCAACTGAGCCCTGTCTGACATGGAAAGCCAGCTACCAAGCTATCATAAACATGCATTTCACCCTAGAAACCTAAGCTGGACCATGCAGCAATGTCTAAAGGGGCATATTGGGGCATCCACTGACTAGTACCCTTCACCCAAACCCATCCCAGAGATGGTTGTCAAACACACTGTACTCACCCCCTTGTGGCTGCTGTGTTGTCCTCAAGCGCCCATCAAGCTCTGGGTAGGCCACCAACAATATGTGGGCCTTCAGGGGTGTCAGGCTCCTACAGGCCCCCCATCTCTCGTTGGGAGGCCGTCCCCAGCTGGGCCTCTGCGATCTTCCGGGCCCAGCGTCTCAGGTTCTCCCACCGTTTCCTGCAGTGGGTGCTCTGCCTGCTATAGACCCCCAGCGTCCGCACGTCCTTGGCGATGGTACGCCACAACCCGTTCTTCTGATGGGCGCTGACCTGTAGAGTAAACACAAACAGTGGGACACCATGAACCAGACAATCCAGCCTGTCACACATATGGCCTACAAACTGCATTAGCACCTCATCAGGCACACACATGACCTGTACCACTGCATTCACACTGCCACCAGCCATACCCCCCCCAAATGACACACTGCCAGCACACACAGACATCTCAATGCAGCCATGTTGCATGCAATGTACCCATCTGTACTCACCTGTTGGTCTGGAGGCCCATGCAACTGCCCATACAGGTGTAGGACCACATCCACAAGCCTCTCCAACTCCTCCGATGAGAAGGCTGGGGCCCTTTCCCCTGTTGCACTTGCCATGGCAGTTTCTAGACACAGGTCACAGCAGCACACGCAGTGGGGATGTCGTCCTGTGGAAAGTCAGGAATCAAGTGAAGTGGTAGAAATGAAATGGCAGTCACGTCCTCGGTGGCGAACACTTTCACCGCCAGCGCTGACCATCATTGGTTCCCATACTCCATAGAGGCCCATGTTAGCCAATGAGGAATGCACGGCAGTGCAGACCGCCTCCCGCCATGACGTGAAGGCTGGCAGTGTGAGGTCACTTTCACCTGTCCCTGCATACAGGACAGCAAGTTGCCATTTAATAATGCTGGTACACATGTACAGATTGATAAGTGCGTCATTGTAGTCAAATGTACTCACCTAAACAATTCCAGTGTCCAACATACAAGGATGCTCTGTGTACACTGCTGTAGTGTGTTCATGGTTCCAGTTGTCACTCCCTTCTTACTTTTGGGTATCAATCACTGCGGAGGAATAGGAGGAGGAGGCAAGCACCCATGTACAGACCCCTTGTGGACTTGGCTACACTGGAGGACAGGCACATCATATTCACCTATCATCTGGACAGGGCCACAATCACAGAGCTGTGTGCACAATTGGAGCCTGATCTGCTACCTGCTAACCATTGCAGCACAGTAACACCCCCTCTCTTGCAGGTACTCTCAGTGCTACATTTCCTGGCAACAGGCTCTTTCCAGGTGACAGTGGGCTTGGCTGCAGGAATGTCACAGCCAATGTTCTCTATTGTGCTTGCAAGGGTGTTTGCAGCCTTGCTCAAACATATGTGCAACTACATCGCATTCCCTCAGGTAGATGATTTACCCACTGTGACGGCTGGATTCTATGCCATGGGGCATATACCACATATTGGGGCCATTGACGGGACCCATATTGCCTTAGTCCCCCCCAGGGCCAATGAACAAGTGTACAGGAATAGAAAGAGTTTCCACTCACTCAATGTCCAGATGGTGTTCATTGGTGACCAGTACATCTCCCACATCACTGCCAAGTATCCTGGGTCAGTGCATGATGCCTTTGCCCTGAGGAATAGCAGTGTCCCACAGCAGATGGCACAACTACAGTGGCACAGAGTGTGTCTAATAGGTGAGCCTGAGTCCCTACCCAATGTATGTCAGTGTATGCCTTCAGGAGTCATACCCCATGCCATTGTGCAGGGCTAATGTGTGTGCCTTACTTCTTGCAGGTGATTCCGGCTACCCACACCTGTCCTGGCTCCTGACCCCTGTTAGGAATCTGAGAACAGGGGCTGAGAATAGGTACAATGATGCACATGGGTGTACCAGGAGGATTGTTGAAAGGACATTCGGGGTCCTGAAGGCTAGGTTCAGGTGCCTCCATCTGACAGGTGGATCCCTATGCTACTCCCCTGAGAAGGTCTGCAGGATTGTTGTTGTGTGCTGCATGTTGCACAATTTGGCCCTCAGATGGCATGTGCCCTATCTGCAGGAGGAGGGGGGTGACAATGCAGCTGTGGCAACAGTGGACACTGAGGACAGTGAGGAGGAGGAAGAGGAGGAGGATGTGGATAACAGGACACATATGATCCAGCAGTACGTCCAATGATACTCAGGTAAGACTGTTGAACTAAACATTTCTCCATTTCAGTGTTGTGCTGTGTGGCTGTACCATAACGCTAGTCATTACCTTTGCATCCCACCTGTGACTGTCACCTATGCCTTCCCTTATTGCAGATGTTCTGTGGTTACAACCGTGTACTGATGTGATGTGTACATACTGCTGAGACACATATGTAGGATGGATCAACATATTACCGGACATTTACATAGGATCATGCAGTTCATTACAGTTCAATACATTGTACATTAACTTCAGATAAAGCACTATTACTCAAGTTGTGTCCAAGGGTGTTTATTAAAAAATTGTATACAATGCAAAGTGCAATAGAGTGGGGTGATGGTTGGGAATAGTCCAGTGTAGTGGTCCAGTCTGTTTGTAGCACAGGTCCAATGTCCAAGGGGCCATAGGAAAGGGAGCAATGGCAGTTCAAAGTGGACAAGGCGACACAGGGGGACATTCAGGAGGGGCTCATTTCCTGGTGGTGGTCTTGGCAACTGTCTCTGGTGTCTGTCTGGGTCGCAGGGACCGTTTGCAGGGTGGTTCACCTTCTGCAGGGGGAGGGGTGCTGGTGGCCTGTGGGTCCTGTGGTAGGGCCTCCTGTCCACTAGCTGCAGCAGATGTGGATGGCTGGTCAGCACACTGGCTTGTGGAAGGGGCCCGCTGGTGTGCTGTGTAGTCCCTCATGATGTTGGCCATGTCACCCAGCACCCCTGCAATGGAGACCATGGTGGTGTTCAGGGCCTGCAATTCTTGCTTGATCTCTTGGTGGTGTTCCCCCTGCAGCCGCTGGATGTTTATCACTTGACCCATATTGTCCTGGGATTGTTGGTAAGCCCCCAGGGCATTAGTGAGTGCCTCTTGGGCAGTCGGTTCTCTGGGCCTGTCCTCCCCCTGACGCACAGCTGTCACCCAACCATCCCTGTGCCTGTGTCACCTGAACAGTGTGCCCACTCCCACTGATCCCAGGACCCTCATTGCCTTGCCTGTAAGGTGTGGACTGGGGTCGCTTTACAGGTTGCCATACTACTGATTGATGTGTCCTGGGGACAGAGGTCTGGGGATGTTGGGTGGCTGCTGTGGTATTGGATTCTGAGGGGGAGGCTCTGTAGTGGACTGGGTGTGGGCTGAGGTAGCTGACTGACCAGTGGTCTCTGATGGGCCAGGGAGTTCATCCAGATCCAGAGCTTCAGAGTTGCTTTCATCACTGAGGGCATCTTCTGGTGGGGGATTGGGTAGCTGTGGCACCTCCTTGCCACTGAGATTGGCTGGGGCACCTGTGGGGATCTAAGTGGTGTATAATGCTACATGTCTGTGACATATTCTGCATCACTAGCTTCCCCTATATTTTTGCTGCTGGCCCGCCACCTTTGTTTGTGTATGGTGATGGATTGTGGGATTGTTAGCTCTACATGCTGTGCATGCATTGGTGGTGGGTGTACATGAGGGGTTGGAAGGGATGTGCTTGCACTGGGTATGGCATGGAGTGCTTGGCAGTTAGGTTTGTTAATTGGGGTGGTTCACTGTGTGGGATGGAGTGGGGTGATGGGAGTCAGGGTCGAGATGGCATGCAGGCATGGGGGATGATAGGTAGTCAATGTTGACTCACCAGTGTCCAGTCCTCCGGCTACTCCAGTGAGTCCCTCAGGATGCAGTATTGCCAAGACTTGCTCCTCCCATGCTGTCAGCTGTGGGGAAGGAGGTGGGGGTCCACCGCCAGTCCTCCTGATGGCGAGCTGGTGCCTTGCTGTAATAGAAAGCACCTTCCCCCTGTAGGTTGTTTCACCTCTTCCTTATGTTGTTCCTTGTGCGTGGATGTAGTCCCACGGCGTTCACCCTGTCCACGATCCTCCGCCATAGCTCCATCTTCTTGGCAATGGATATCTGCTGGATCTGTGCTCCAAACAGCTGTGGCTCTAAGCTGACTATTTACTCAACCATGACCCGTAACTCCTCATCGGGTGCCTTTGTGGGGACATGGGTGTTGTGTGGTGTGTGTACGTTGTGCAGAGGGAGATGTGTGATGTGGTGGGGTGTGTAGTGCATGTCGGATGAATTGGTAGTTGTGATATGTGTGTGCAGCTCTCTTTTGGATTAGCGTCGCAAAGTGTAGCCATCTTGTCGGGTTAGCAAAGGATTGTGGGTGATGCTGGTGTGTGTTTTATAGTGCTGTTGGTGGGTGTGTGGGGTGTGTGTATTTGTGTCAGGTGTGGGTTTTTTGTTCTGGCCAATGTTGTCTTGTTTTGTATTTGGGTGGCCATATTCGCGTTGGTGATGTGCACCGCCAATGGTTCACTGTCGTTGAATGTCCGCTGTGCTGATTCATGGGTCAATATTTGGAGGGTGTAGTATTGGTGGCATAACGGTATGGGTGGTAGTTCCGACAGTTTATCACATTTGGTGGGTCTGGCGGATTTGTGGTTGTGGCTGTTCTCTGGCCGTTTTGTGTGTACGTGTCATAATCTGGCAGACAGATGTTCACCTCCTCGGCGGTATGCTGGTGGCAGTCACTGCAGTGGTATTCGGAATTTACCGCCAATGTCATAATGAGGGCCTGTATCTTTTATGTGACACAGAGCTGTCTGGTGTGCCTCCAGATGTTTTACAGGCTACATAGATGTTTGATGGTCATATGCATGCATTTTCTGCAGCAGAAGAATAATGCTTCTGGATTCAGTGGCAGACCTATGCTTTTTCAGGTGCCATTAAGAGGCCTAGGGATTTCAGTGCAACAAATTTAGAAAAATGAACAGTAAAATACCGCTTTTTGTGAAATTTGAAATTAAATAACCCCCTTCCACAAAGTCATTTATGAGAATATCAGGAGTTTGGTTAATGCAATGTCAGTGGAATTATCTGCAATAGGGTGGGTGGAATGGTGCCACTGTTTGTTGAGCACAATAAGTAAAGTGAAGCACTTGTTGACATTGGTATCTTACCAAAATCTTCATGTCAATTGGCTGATCAGAATGCAAAATGTTATGAAAGTAGAAAGACTCAGTCAAAAGAGTCTGCAATTTTCAGTGGCAGTTTACCTGCCAAAACGTATAAATCAGTGAAAGAGTGGAGCCAATAATTGTACTCACCGCTCCCTATCACATGGGTTAATTGCTACCAGAGATCCTTTATCCCAAATCCCATCATACTTTGCAGGAATTCTGTCAGAAAAATAAAAGATACATTTAAAATACACAAACAAACTTTATAAAACTAGAGGGGCTACTAAAATGTTTTTGTATAATGTTAAGATGTTTAAGAAGACAGAAACATTTTAAGCTCTAATACAGAGCCATATATGCATATGTCAAGGGTTCCTCTTATTCAAAACAGAAATGTAAAAACACAAATAAAATCTGAGAGCTATAATATGCCCAACAAAATGCCTGTCCACAGATTGCCCACCCATGAGTTACTGTCCAAAGAATGCTTGTTAACTATGTAAGAACACCTAGCTTCTACTCTTTCCTTTTCTCCTTGACTGCGTCGAACTGTATATTCAGTAAATGTCTGGTTTCCTGCTTGATCCAGCTAACAGTGCTGTTCCTCACCTTTCAAGTAGATGTTGGGATGTAAGTGCCCTAAATGGTGTGAAGAAAACTTGAAGCATCAGCGAAAGGAACCTATAGATTAAAGAAAATATCTCTAATGCACAGAGATTCCTAGGCACTTAGCAATCGTCACAGAGAAGGCACAAGAGGGTTCAGAACACAAATATCAGGCCTAAATTGGTCTTGGGGCTTGCTAAGGCATGTCTGCTGATGTACCCTTCTGGGCTGTATACAGGATTATGAGGATTACGTCCAGATATAAAGCAAACGTTTTGCAATGTCAAAAGGACTCTTGGGAACAGTGGGTGCCAGTGATTGCTCACTGACAACACAGAAGAATCTGAGGGTAGTGTTTTGCGTGCTTGAATGTTGCAGATCAGTGGCCCTTTCCCAATGTCCCTTCAGATGGACTAGCCACTTGACTTAATGGGCAAATTAATGACTTTCATTACCCCTAAATATCCTCCCTCCCTCCCAGTTCCCCCAAAACACCTTAAGCATGTTCTAAGGGCTAGTGTCTTTATCACGGCCTTCAACTGCAGAGCTCTGCTGCCTTTCTGTTAGGTCTGTGCTATACAAATACCACATACATACACAGAACGCCAATAATAGTTGCCTTACTATGAAAATGCTTTGGCATTTTTGCACAGATAAATAACTGAAATAACACAAAATTGTTGTCTTAAACAACAACAATTGGTCTAAACCAGGAGTCTCTAACCAGTTGGTCAGACACCTTCAGAGCAGCTCACAACCTTGAGGCCTTGAGTTCTTTTTTAAATAAGCACAAGGTCGCATTTTCCTATTAAAGTTAAGGGAAGGCTGTGTTTATTTTACACCATTATCATCAGGCTGCTGATAGCTGGGCCAGATAATGAGCAGAGCTCATTCAGATGTATGACTGAGGCAGGGGCAAATCAGCAAGAACTGGAGCACTGAGGTATTTAACACATGCTTTTAAACCGGAGAACACTAAAATGAAAAATTGCCTTAATGAATAAGTTAACTCTACATTTTAATTTTCTCACATTTAAACATTTTGCACATGAGCACTGTAGCGTCAGATGGCTTCCATCCGTCCAATGCACAGAAGTGGTTAAAGTCAATTAATCTGGACATGAGCTTGTCTGGTTACGATGAGTGAGTTGCTTAGCCTTCAGTAGCTCACAATGATTTTCACTGATCAGAAGTAGCCCTAAATATAGAAAAGGTTGGCAACCCCTGCTCTAATCTCACTTTAAGTTTACTAAGGAGTTTCAGGATAGAAAATCTGCAGGGGTGTTACTGACTGTGACTCAGACCCAGATGGTTAAGGCAGACAGCGTTCAGGGATTTGTTAACAACAAATAAAGAGATCATGTTTGATAAGATTGAGGTCAAGCTTTCTACGCATAGCAGAGCCAGACAGGGTTTCTCCATGCAGAAACGCAATATCATATTGTAGATAATAGCCCGATTTGGCAGACACATGAAGATAATTCATATTGGAGAAGTGTGAAAGTCCGATGCTTAAGGTAAAAAAAAAAGAGTTAATGATGGAAATGGAATAGTAAAGGTGTCTTATGAGGGAGGCATAATTAAACATCATTTGTAAGGATGAAAGACTTCTACCACGTGTGCAGCTGGACTACCCCTGACATCTTTCCATTCCTCCCTGCAAGTAAACTGTTACTTTTGCTTTTTGGCAACAGTTGTTATAACTCCTAGTCATCAAGGACTCTTAAAACCACAAGTCTGGTGCTCCAAAACAACATTGTTGGTGTGCCCAGAGATTGGCGTATCACCATCCTGTAGTCTAAGCAGGATAGCATCCCTCCACCTGCTTTGGTTAGGCTCTTGCTGATGGCTCACTTGCAGCCAGGGGTGCTCTTTACTGGCCTCATTATGTAAATTAAGTCTAGTGGCCCGGCAGGGATGTGACCCTTTTGTGTGCATTACTTTTGGATGGTTACAAATGTTATATTTTATATAAAAAACACTATTGGGCCTATTCACAAAAATAAACTTAAATCTACGTGTCTAAGTTTACTCTAACACATTTGAGTAACTTTACTACATTTGGCTGTTCATCATTAATGAGTCTAAAGTCACTCAAAAGTGCAGGCTTACATGCCCGCACCTGCCTTAAATAGTGGGTGGAGTCAGTAATAACTTCAAATATGTTTGGAAATTTACTGCTAGAAGTGACTTCACCACTGCATTTGAAAGTCAATTTGTGAAGGTTTGTTTTAAAAAAATTAAACCCATCTTAAAGTAAAAAGTTTATATCTATTTGTTGTGTACTAAAGGTTACTAAAGGACAACATTTTTTTTTTTATTCAAGATATATTTATTTTTAAGTTGAAAAAGGCATTAAATTATTTAAAAATAATATTTATAATTTATATATTTTAACAATGAAATAATTTTGTATATCTTTAAAAAAAATGAAATTAGTTAATTTACTTTAACATTGTTTCCTATGGGTTTTCCATTTTAAGTCCATCCCTCCTTTAGTTTCTAGGAGAGGGTGTTGTCGTTCCTTTGATAACCATGGGTGGTGATGAACTTATTCCAGCTCTAAATTAGAGTACGTTTACAAATGTTTTGGCCCTTTTTGGCTGCAGTATCTTTAGAGGAGCAGTTTGAGAATAGGAAAGGGAGTATTCATTTGTAGGTGGGTCCGATCCGTTTTTATGAATTCTCTCGATAACAGCTTGAGAAAGGGTTTCTAGGCCATCTAGCACTAAAGACAGCCAATAAACCAGCATAAGTCAGAGAACCTAATGGACTGCAATCTCCCTCAACCCCCTCAGCGCTACAAATATACAGTTCATATTAGGTAACAATCAGTCTTGTGAGACTCAGGAATAGTTGTTGTGGACCCCAGGCCTCCTTTCATCTTGAATGAACACTCAAGAATTTACACTGGGGATATACATGTCTATATTTTATGAAAATCTAAACCTATCCTAGTGCACACACTATCAATAGGAATTACTATTAAAATAAAGAAGATAGTGGCAGCAATAACTGACAAACAGAACAACAGAACAACAGTAAATACAGCAATAGCTTAATAGTAATTTAAGATTCCTTTGCATTGGTTTCCCAACCCCTCCCTTCCTTTGGCTACTAAATTGACCTTGGCACCAAAAGGGCCCTACTATGATTTTCTTAGATAGCCTTGCTGATACCTGTGTACATTTGTAGAACAACAGAAGCAGTATTCAGTAAAAACAGAGCTGTGTTACCTGTCTTTGTACCTCAGTGGCTGTGTCATCCTCAGGCAGTCAAATAGGACTGTAAGTAGGCTCAATTTGCCTTTGTGTAAACTTCAGCAAGGAAACATACCTCTAGCCAACGCTCTTGTCTACACGAGTCTCAGCCTTCAATCCTGGGATCGAACATTCCTCTCTGTTTAAATTTCACGCTCACTGCTATATAAGATTCCATGGCTGTCGTTTTAGAGCACTGATTGTTGTTATTTTGGACTGTGCTAGGTAGCTGTATTTCTAGTCTAGCATTAGATACAATATAAGCAAGCGTTAGCTAAGCCAGTTTATGTAGAGTTGGGTGCAAGTCTTTTGGTTTTGTCACTGCTTGTTTTGATTTGTAAAACTTTGTTGCTTGGGGAGCTACCGGGCCCCTACCAGTATTACTAAAACACTGGCTAAAAGCAAAATTATTTTGGACTTAACCAAAGGTATGGTAGGGTATTATAAGTCTTCCTTTATGATACCTATTATTTATCAGAACACATTAGAATGTCTGATCCAGGAGACTTACCACAGGTTACAAAATAGGCCTGCATTGCTCCACATATTGAGTGGGCAGAGCTGTGCCCTTGTTAGCTTTAAAAAAAAGTCATACGCTCATATACTCAGCTTAATAATTACAGTGATGTACTGTGTTTATGTGTGTTAGTTGGTAAGTAGCTTTACAAAGTGCAAACGTCCTCTAAAAGAATTGGGACTGTACAGTGTAGAGGGAATATCACACAGATGGACGACGAGCAGTTTGGCATTTCTCCCATACAGAAGCACAATGGAGCAGAGTTACATGGCTCTGGAGATACAAACTGACGAGGTATTGCTTAAGGAGCACTTTCTTGATTTGTTTGCCAAGGAACTTGGAGGATTTCAACTGGGTAATCTTCCACACCGTGGAGGGCCGGGCTGGCCAGATGCCTTGTTTTTTTCCTTTTCTTGTATCTCCTGTGGATCATGTTGCTGTTGGTTTTTTGGAGTTCACCTGATGTTACATTCAGGAAGCCAGATAATACTGGGGTACCATCATTGACCACTTTGCATATGTTGCAGGTCTTCTAGAAAAGGATGTATGCAGGTAATGGGAGCCAGCAGAGATCTTTGAGCACAAGCATGATTCTGTGAAACTTTCAAAGTCCAATAATGGGGCAAGCTACATTGTTCTGAATTCAGCTTCTGGGAAGGAAAACTGATGTTATTTGGTTGTGGTTTTGTGAGCAACGTATATTGTGAACTTGGGGTAAATGTTGATATGGGGGCTGACAGAACTGGTTCCATAGAAAAGTTGAGGCATCACGTCACTCATGTCCCAAGACTACCTGCAGCATGTTCGTCATGTGATCGGCTTTAGTTGAAGAACAAAGATTAAAAAGTTCTGAAGTTCACATAAGTGGCAGCTGATCCAGACCCATCTCTAGTCTTGCTTGAGTGAGTCTTGCCTGAACTTCCCAAAGCAGGAAAATCTAATTGCTCTTGGAGGCATGGCAGAGAAAAAGTGCAAAAAAAACCCATTGTTTGTTGCAGTTTGCTGTCATAGTCTCAAGGCCTTAAAAAGTCCATTTGAACCATTAAGTAAGGATTGGGTACTTCAGACAATGTCTAAAACAATAATGATAAATAATGCACCAAACAAATAAAATAAGAAAGTTTTATAAAATTAATCAATTGTTAGTACAACATCCCAAAATATCCACAAGACACAGCACTAGAATCATCTTTAAAGATCCTGTGATGTTAAAAAACTAAGATAGTGGCTGTGGACACAGTATTAAATGGCATTTGTGATTCATAAAAAAGAGTTCACAACTAGGTTCTAAAGACATTGAGAAGGTATCCTGTGTTCTTTCAAAAGATTATTATTATTATTTTTTAATCCTCTAATTTTGTTAAGATTAGAGAGGAATATTCAACCATTTATATCAATCTGTGGATGATTCCGCTCTGAAGAAATTATATAGCATTTTCAAATAAATTTTCATGAAATATCTACTGGAAATTAAAGTGGGTGTTCATGCTACAGTCAACTGTGAACAATCCCAAATTAAACATGCTCCAGTCAACTGCGAAGAGTCCCAAATGGGGCATTAATCAAGACTTTAAAGATTGGATGAAAAGGCGGAAAACGTCATATACAATTTTGCAGATTAAGGGGCATATTTACAAGCCCCTAGCGCCATGGAAGTGTCACTTTTGTGATGCTCCGGTGGTGCTGTGCACTGCGCTGTATTTACAAGGTCGTGTTAATCCACTTTTTGTGGCTTAATGCCACCTTGTAAATACAGCCCCATAACATGCAGCACTTTGCATGGAAGGGGTGTGCAATGGGTGTTGCTGTGATTTTCGTAAATCTGAGGCAGTGCCAAAAACTAAGGCCACCCCTGACGTGTTGTTAGTATGAAGCAATGGGAGAAATGCTTTAATTTCTCCTAATTTTTTGCTCTTTCTATGTGTGATGCGTTCTGCACATAGAGAGAACAAATTGTCATTGAAGATTGTTTTTGTGCAGGAAGGTGCCCCTTTCTGCGCAAAAATAGTCTCCCCTGCAACACAGCCATCCTTGCACCATGGCACAAGAGTGGCTGCATTGGCGCTCGGCAGCAAATGTACCCCCGGCCCAGGGGGAAACACAGAGGTGCGCCATGTTCTTGTTAATATGGGACATCCCTGCGTTTCTAAAGTGACACAGCACGGCGTTGCCAATATTAACACAGTGCCGTGCTGCGCCACTTTATTGTAAATATGCCCCTAAGTGTATAGTTACAACTCACCTTTAAGGGAGAGCCTGGTCTGCTTTCCAGACAGAACAAACTGGCTGGTTGCAAAATATTTATTGTGGGCTTACCAAGAACATACAATGGGTTGCAGCCTACCAATTGCTTACCAATGGTTTGTTTTACTGTCAGACTTAATTACTAGTTTTGTAGTTGATGGTTTTACTTGTTTCAGCTTGCCAAAATCCTGTTTGTCCCTCTCATGAAACATGGCCTCTCCTCCTTATCTTTGATTGGTTAGCTTCTATGCTTCATTTTTTCTGTTTAAGTACTCCACAAGAGTGCATGTTTTTTCAAGCAGTCTACCTTGTGTGATTTTCTTACCTCTCTTCACATTGCTCTTTCCTCTCACCCACACTTGTGGTGCTCGCACTCGCCCACATGCTTGAGAAGTACTCTCACTCTTGTGCTTCTCACTCCAACCCACCATTTGTGTGCTGCTTTTGCTCCTGTTACCCCATTCCAACATCAACACCAGAAGACCTCTATTGTGCTAAAATGTTATTATTTTTTATTTACCAATTCAAGTAGCGTCCACCATCAGTAATTAAAAATTACATGGAGAGGAGTCAATTTCCTAACAACTGTGAAGCTGATTACACCAGCTATTGCTATTGAGTGTATCTGCTTCTCATCTGTACACTACAGCCAAGATGTGGTGCAGGTTTGGTAGCAGCACTAACTACAGCTAGCATGCTATACTGCATAGAAACACACTTTTCAGCACTGTTTTGGGGCAGTCTGCTCAAGACACCAAGAACAGTATTGGAGTTATGCGGGTGTACATTTGTTTTGCAGTGTGAGGGGAGGGCGGGCAGGTGACCGCATGAAACGCCATCTGGTAAGTGCCACTGGCTCCCAACTGCTGTTGCATGCAGCCACTGAATGCAGCGACTAGTAGGCAGACCAGTAAATTACTGAGAAAAGCATGTTAATACATATATTACCAGCTTATAAACTTGCATTTTTTTTGTCCCTTGTAACATCAGAAAAACGTAAATGCTTATCTGAAGTGAATAACCGGTCACATTTCAAGATGGCTGCTGTTGTCCTGCACTCTCTGGTCAAAGCAATGTTTAATGTCATGCTGACCATGTTGGGTAGCCCATAAGATATGCAACAATACAAAGTAATGAATGCGATCCAAGCACTCACGTCCCTGGCTGATTGTGCTCTGCAGCGATACTCTGGTGAAAACTATCCCGATGTATTTATTCCAACTAACAATGATTCTCTTAGAGAAGGTGTTTTGTTTGGGAATCATTAGAAAACATCTTGCTTTTTATGCGGAGCGTGCAAGCGCTTTGACCTGTTGTAAGGATTATGGGCTTTTAACCACACCCACGCATGCCCATCACTTTTACTCATTTGTGGGCTTGCCGTTCAAAAATTCTTTGTTATTGTTGGGAAATGCTTTATGATTGTCCCTTCTTGGGGCAGTTTTGTTACCGCCTTGCAGACTTACATGGATAATTGCATGATTGCCGATACGTTTGACTGCGAGCAAACTTCTTTTTCCTTTTGAGTCTGTCCTTTGCGCTTATGCTCATGGTAGCTATGTCGCTTTGAATTGGCTCGCTTATGTCAACTTTTTTAATTTTAATTTTTAGTTTAAGTGACAAAAAAGTTCAGTTAGGATTTTACAACGTTAATAGCCTTAAATCAAGCCAAAGCCAGACCCACTGCATTGCAAATGCTTGTTTTAATCAAAGGAATGCCGCTGGCAGATTTTTTGGGGGCATCCCTGCATCTCATGTTTTTATTGTAAGTGCAATGTGGATTTCTCCTAAAGAATGCGGTGTGCACTGAGATTCCCATAGGCGTACTTTGACTGAGAATGCATTGCCTCTCGGTCTCTCTCATGACCATGAACACATTGAAGGTGCTGTATATATTGTACAGTATATTCAGCTTGTGGTTGTTAAATGGATCATTAAAACACAAATTATTTTGAGCCTTGAGAAATCTGCACAGTGCCTGCACATTTTTAGAATGCAAGCCATCAGTGAACTCTCCCAATGGTTCCTCAATAAGGAATAATGGAAAGGCAATGTTTATGACTATTTATTATGTTTCCCCGCACATTCTGTGAATAACAAAGATGTACCCAGCTGAGGAGCCAAGTAAGATGGCTGTCTAGATGCTCCCTCGCAAGCTCCCGCAAACACAAAGATGATCCTGCCTTAATCCTTTATAAACTCTGTCCGTCCGCTCCTGTTTTTGCACCCTCTGGCCTTGGGGCGACTGCGGTGAGCCCGAGTATACAACCTGGTGAGCGGTGACCCAGCGGCAACGCAGGTGACTGTGGTGGTGCACCTGCTCCCCCATGCACAGCTCGAGAAGGGGACATAGTTTGTGGTGACCCCAACGATCCTGAGGGCCTGGGGGAAGACGTGAGGAGTTCTCCCTGACGGCGATCGACTCAGCCCCGCATCCGGCCGTCACTTTGCAGCCGCGACCCAGTGATTTACGGTCTCTGGCCTAGATTGGTGGATTACTCTGGGATAATCCCCTGATCCCCTGCACACCTGCTGTGCCCCGGGGAGCCCGGTGGGGTGAAGAGGGCAGATGGGTGATGCTGGAGAGTGGTGACCCGGCTTTGGACTGTGCCGGAACAGGAGAAGTGACATGAGTGCCGGGATGGCCAAGAACCCTTTTGAGCCTTGAGGGGAGCTGCGCTCAGAAACCAGCATTGCGGGCAGAGACCTCCAGTAGTGAAACTGGCTGCTAGGCCCGGTGCCTGAATGTGGGGGTTGAGTGAGCGTGTCCCCTGAGACCTGGATAACAACAGGGGAGGATGGCACTGGAGGCAAGATCCAGTGGTAGGGATACGTAGAGCAGGGGGCCACGATCATCAAAACATGCCTGGACGCTGCAAGGAGGGCGATCTCTGTTTGGCCCTTTGGTCCCCTTGATCTCTCTACACAAGACCTGCTAGGGATACGGGCAGGAATATTGGACCTGGTCTGAGGGGGATTTTTTTCTTGGGAGGCTGTGTTTAAGGGCCTTCTTCTTTGTCCTACACCTCACGCTTTCTCCGTCCTGAAATCATAGTGCAGGGTCCTCCTGGAGGGGTGTCCCACGTTGGGACTGCTTGATGGCCTAGCTTAGGAGCCCCTGGGGTGATATTCAGTGTGCCTTGCTTCGGGGGTCCTTGGGAGGCCCTTAGTGGACGTTGCCAGGCTGAGAGGTCACCCTGCAACATAATATCAGTCATGGGAAACAATAAGCATTTGAGACCAACCCAGGCAAATAAAATAAGCAACTATAGCCAATCGCTCCCAGGAGACATCTCCCTTTTAAGAACAGACTTCCGTAAAGTATCTGATAGAGTAACTCAGAATGAACGTGATGTGGTGGAGCTACACCAGGAGGTCTGTGATCTGTGCAGCACTGTCATGTCACTCCAGAAACTTCCAACCCACCTTGTTGAACGCATGGAGGATGCTGAGGGAAGATCCAGGAGGAACAATCTCCGATTTGTCGGGTTCCCCAAGAGAGAGGAGGGGCCTTCCGTGGAGCTGTTTCTGGAGGACTGGATCACAATGACGCTCAAACCCAAGCGCCTTTCAAAATTCTATACCATTTAGCATGCCCATAGAGCTCTAGTGCCGCCCCAAGACCCGGAGCTCCTCCAAGAGCCATAATACCACGCCTTTTCATCTTCAGAGATTGGGATGCGATATTGCAGAGCACACGGAGCTCTGAGCCCCCACATGTATCTGGGAGTTCCCATTGCCATCTTTCCTCATTACACACAGTGAGTGCAGGAGCAGCGAAAGACCTTTATGTCGGTCAAAAAAAGACTCCAGGGCCTTGGTCTATAATGCTGCCTCATCTTTCCGGCAAAGCTCCGGATTCAATATAAAGGTAGGGGGAGTTTTTTTTTTTTTCATGCAATCGACTGAAGCTATTTGGTTTGATGGGATAGACTCTGCTCTTGTGTATTGTTGTTACATTCAGGAAAACCGACAGTCTCACCCTGTAGATGGGCACTGAGGTCAGGCTTTGTTCTTAGGAGTTGGGGGGGGCATGGGATAGTTATACCTTCTCACATTCATGATGGTGCAAGTGACTAAACTGCTGTCCTGGAACGTCCGTAGTATAGCCCCAATGGAAAAAAGGCGATGGGACACTCATACTTGAAGAGATATAAAGTATCTTTCACCCTCCTACAAGAGACACACACATGGAGTACTTGTATCCCTTCTCTTTGTAAACGCTGGAGGGGGCTATTACATGCAACGCACTTTTCTGGCTATGCCCGAGGAGTGTTGATTTGGGTGGCCCGGCGGTCCCATTCACACACTGCCACTATGTCCTTGATCCAGAGGGACACTTTATCATATTACACGGAGTGCTAGATGGTAGGGAGATTTGCTTCATTAACACTTATGCCCCCAACACTGACTCTCTGAACTTTTAAGCTGGGGTGGTCCAGGCAGATACCCCATACTTAGGGGCCAAGGAGATCATGGCAGAAGACCATAATTGTGTATTGGATGGTAATAAAGACCGTCACCCTCCAAGACAACATACCAAACCTCATTTGACGACAGCACTACATGTTCTCATGAGTGAGTTACATTTATCTGACCTTGGCGCACCCGCAACCCGGATGCTCAACAATTCTCATGCTATACACTGGCCACGACACACATAGCAGATTGGATTATGGTCTGATATTGGACTCCTTAGCACCCTGGGCCCATTGTATTTCTTACTTACCCATGTACTTGTCTGATCATTCTCCAATCCTGTTTGAGGTGGGTCGATTAGAGGGCAGACCCAAAATATGGCTCTGGAGGCTCCGTGCCGAAGCCCTTGCAGATCCCCCCTTTGCACACACGATTAGGGAAGCCCTGACCCACAACTTCCAGGAGAACTGGGGTACCTCCTCTAACAAAGTAACTGATTGGGACGCAATGAAATCAGTAATTTGTGAGGTATGTCTCAAGACTACTTACGGAGTAAGAAGTCCCCTTGAGAGAGAGATTGCTCGAAATGAACAGACCTTCAGTTCTATTGAAAAGCATTTTCCCCCAAACCCAGACCGCCTAGAGAACTGGCAGGGAGCGCGTTGTCCTTATTAGATGAATGGCGCTGTCTTGATCAATACACTTTCTCTGCCTAGGCTTCATGCGGAAGGGGACAAAACGAGTGCTGTGCTCGCCAGATTCATGGCGCAGGAGCACTCCAAGGGTCTGAATCTGTCTCTTCACACCAAGTTGGGTCTCCCGGTTTATACTCAAACAGCAATCAATGGCACCTTTCGAGTTCACCTGGGTGAGGTGTACACGGTTTGAGATCACCCCCCACCCAATAGCATCACAGATTACCTTCTTGATACTCCATTACCTACTTTATCTGCAGAAGTTAGGGAGACTCTTGAGAACCCCCTCACCCGAGAAGAGCTCCTGGTGGATCTATGTGCAAGGAAAATTGGCCAAGACTCTGGGGAGCAATGGCTTCCAGGTGGAACTTTATGTAAAATATTCAGATATTCTCATTGACAAGCTCCTGGAGGTATTTCAAGAGGCCCTCCAGAGAGGGAATCTTCTGCCAATGTTAAGAGAAGCCGAGGTCTTAATGATACATAAACCAGGGAAGGACCCTACTATGAGGTTGACATACAGTCCAATCTCTCTACTTAACGTGGATGTTAAACTCCTAAGTAGTCTACTTGCCAATCGCCTCCATCTGCCTCTTGCATCCCTCATACATCCAGACCAATCGGGATTTATCCTACGGAGAAACACGCTACACAATCTGAGAAGACTAGCACACGTATATCATGCCTCACAATGCCTTAATGAAGATCTTGCCCTGGCTTTCCTGGATATCGAACAAGCTTTTGATTCTTTAAACTGGTCATATCTTTGGCAGGTCCTGGGTGCGATGGGGTTGGACGCCCTATTTATCCAATTGGTTTACTTATTGTACACAAACCCACGTGTCCCAGTGCGGACTGGGGGACTGATCTCAAACCCATTTCAACTGGATAGGGGCACCAGCAGGGTTGTCCAATCTTGCCAATTCTATTTGTGTTGGCAATGGAACCCCTGGTGATCCGTTTGCGCCATGTGCTGCACCATTGGGGAATTGTATTGGTGGCCACTACACACGTGGTCTCTTTTTACGCAGATGATACCTTACTCTATCTCTGGAGCCCGTCCATTTCTGTCCCACCACTCGTGGGAACGATGCAGAGCTTTGAAACGTTTTCTGGGTTGCATGTTAACCCTTCTAATTCTAGTCTGTATTTTCTAGGTGCCTTAACGAGAGTTGAGGCCGAAGACTTGCCCTGTATAGGGATTCCCTGGTGAACCTGAGATGTCTGATACCTGGGGATATATTTAGCCCCTAAGGAGACAGAGTTTTTAGAACTCAACATAGTCAGGGTTCTTATGGCCCTTAAAGCATCTGTCTGCTTCTGAAGAGACCTACCACTCTCTTTCATGGGGGAAGCGGCAATCACCAAAATGATCATTCTGTCTTGTTGTCTATATGCCCTGCAAAGTACCTTTTTTTAAATCCCCAGGAACTTTTTCCGCTAACTGGACGGTCTGTTGACTGACTTTCTGTGGGCAGATAGGTGTAAACGGGTAAGCCTTTCTACCCTTAGACAGCCCTGGGTCCGGGGTGGAATTGAACTGGGAGCGCATATATGAGGGAGTCCGCACAGCAAGTACAAATGCTTGTTTTAAACTGATGCAGTATAATTTCGTCCACCAAACATATCTGTCCCCCCAATACGTTGAGTAGGATTTACCCTACTTGCCCTGACAGGTGACCCTGCTGCAAGACTCTGAAGGCACATTTCATTCACATGGGGTGAGACTGTAGCACCCTTTCCCCTTACTGGACCACAGTTTTAAATAGCCTCCAAAAAGCAATGGGTTGGACAGTGTCACCTGATGCAAAGCACATACGTTTGTGTACCCTCCCTTCCCCATCAAAGAAGAAACTTAGTAGGAAGTTAGTGGTGTTAGGTTTGATACTGGCCAAGCGTCGCATAGCTGTTAAGTGGATGAGTTCCACCCTCTCCCCTCCTACTCCGCCTGGCTCAGGGATACTATAGAGTGGGCCACTGCAGAAGAAATCAGAATGAAACATGCACACTGATGATAAACTTGCAGAGGACCTCATGTCATGGGCAACCATGCTAACAGATCTTAAAAACTATAATACTGAGGAAGCACCCGAACGGTCCGATTCTAGGACTCCCATTAACTCGGTTTTATGAAGTTACACAATACCAATTGAGGTGTTGTATAAAAATGTATAGGTATACAAAATAGTTTTAGAAGAGCAGGGGGCGGTGTTATACTAGTTGTTAAGAGCGTATTGATGAAACTTATATAATACTGATATTGCTGATGTCTTGATCCTGATGGTAAAAGTTGTAAGACATCAATAAAGATTATTTATTTAAAAAAAGATGTACCCAGCTTTCAGATATATCCAAAATGTAAACCAATAAAGCCAGGTAAAACCGTTTTTTCAAACTTGTTTGCTTTTATTATAAAAGAATGCTTTAATTCTTTCAGAACAAGATGAAAGGGTTAGTGGGAGCTGTTACGTCTCTTCTGTTGTCAAAAGCAAGTGTAAGTTTAGCGTTTCAGCCACCCAATATTCTAGTATTTTTCCGACAGTTGAGGGAAAAGAGCTTGTGTAAAGAAGTTAGCTATTATTGGTTAGAAGCTATTCTGCCAGCAAGATAAGCTTCTGTTGTGGTTCAATTAAAGTTTTAGTTCTAGAAGATGTCAGTCACAAAAAAGTCTCTGTTGGTGACCTTGTGAGGCAAATTATCAAATTGTATACCGGAATCAATGGAACTGAGCCGTAAGGACTATACTTTCGCTGGCTTATACAAACAAATACAAATTCTGCTTACACAATATAGTTTAAGCAATATGACTGTAGGACTCTACTACCGCTGAAAGCAAGTTGGATCTAGCCATAGATTCAGAGGTTTTATGGAAGATTCCAGCCAGCCAGAGACCAGAAAATAAATGCTCTGACAATGGCAATCCTTTTCTGATATGATTTTAAAAGCCTAAGTAAAACACACAGAACAGGTACGTCATGAGTATCAGCAGGTCAAGTCCCTCTCTTGAGCAAAAAGTCCACGTACGGACACAGAATATATAATGCTTGGTAAAAGTAGCGAAGGCTGCCCCTACAAACACACACACACCCACCACAATAAACGAACAACAGATAAGCATTTTTCCAGCCAGTCACAAAGAGTTTTCCCTAATCAAGTAAAGGTATATTTTCCAACCACTATTGGAATTTGCTTCCAACGACCTTATTGGCTGCTTGATTACAGTAATCATGGAGCGAAAGATGGCAGTATAAGATGTAATAATGGAAAATGGATTTCAGCCTGAAAATACTGGGCTGCCCAAGGGAATTCTGGACAGGTGGAAAAAAATAATGGCCACAGCTCCAGTGCCTTTTCTAATATTGCCTATTACTAATTCCAATGACGACATATGGCAAACTCCAACCAGTTTATGGAATTGCGTAGTATGGAGAGCTCTTTTGGTGAACTAAGAATATGTGATGCATCTACCTGTTGCTGTGTAGTCTTATTTACTGAAATATATGTTTCCCTAGTGGCACCTAAGCACCACAATCGTAAATCAAACATAACTACACCACAAAATATAATAATGATTTCTAAACTTAAGGGGGTTACTGGAGAGGAAAGAGAAAACTAGGGGGCAGATTTAAGTGCCCCTAGCGCCTCCTTGCTCCACATTAGCGGCATTTCTTTTTTTACACTAATGTGGCTCAACAAGGCCGAAAATGGCACACCATGCATGCATTGCGCCACTTGTAACCCTTTGTGCTACGTTATGCCTGCGCCAGGCAGAAGTATGCAAGGGGGTCGTTCACCCGTTAGGGAGGTCGAAAAAATGGTGCAAAAATATCTAAGAGAATTCTTTGCATCATGTTTTTTCGGCACTTTTAACACATGCTCAGAGAAGACGTTAAGAGGAGGCACACCATTGTTTATAATGGGCCCCAATGGGCTTTGCAGGGTTAGCGTCAACATTTTTTACTCTAATCCTGCAAAGCTTGGAACTAGCGTAAAAAATTCTGATGCTAGTTCCCTAACTATCGCCATGGTGTGCCGTATCTTAGATACAGCGCACACATGGTGGCATTAGGGGGGCGCTAGAAAAGTGGCGCTGCACTATGTTAAGAACCACTTTTCATAAATCTGACCCTATAGGCCTTAATAGAAGCAGATACTCTTATGCAAACAGCCCATCTATGCTAACCAATCCTTCTGGCAACTTTAAACTCTTCAGAGTGACTGTTCACTACAACTGTGAAACAAGCATTGGCAAAGCCCGTAGATCTGGCTTTAAATTTGCTAAAACATACAAACACGGGCATGCACAAATACACACTCACTGCTTGTGCTGCGTCTCCGTGCTACCAGCCTCTTTCTAAGCCTCCTATTTTTAGGTCTTAATTTCCCACGCTTACAGTGCAAACAGTGGATAGGCATAGGAAGCAGAAAAAGTGTCAGGACTCACAGAAACACCAAATGGTCCATCATTGTGCATTTCTGACCATCTGTATATGCATGTGTTTACACAAGAAAGGCAGTCTTATAGGCTTTGTCAGTGCTTATTTTCCTCTTTATGCTTATGCTGAACAACAATGGCACCCAATGTTCAACAGCAGTGGCAGCCAAAAGGCATGATCTATTGGCTTTGCCACTGCTTATTTATTATACAAGTAGTAAGTGTTAATCTACTATTTACAACTAGCATAATTAGAAAAAACGAACCCTTGATGCAAGCTGAAGAAGTAAATCTGTCTGATGGCTGGGTGAGGTACATAGAGGAGCCTGCTCAAGCCAAGTGAGAAGAAGTGAGTTAATGTTAGAATGTTAGAATGAGTGTGACAGTGAGGAAGAGTTAGTGCAACTGAAAGAGAGTGATTAAGTGAGAATGAATAATGGTGAAGGCCTGAATGAGAATCAGTGTGAGTGAATGTAAGTGAGCATAAGTGAGTGAGCGTATGCCTGCAACTGGGTGTGAGAGACAGAGTAATGGGGAGTGAGTGAGAATAAATGAGATTGAGTGTAATTGAGTGAGAGTGACAGGGTTACTGAGAAAGAGTGGGAGGCAGTGTAAGACAGTGTGACGGAGGGAGAGAGAGTGTGAGTCAGAATAGGTGTTAATGGGCATCATTACGTGTGTGTTGTTTGTGTGTGTGTGTTCTTATGTGTATACCCTTGTGAGTCTTCCCCTGGCACCACAGACATAATTCAAGGCTTACAGAGGCACCGATGGCAAGATGCTGGAATATTGAAGGGAATTCTTGGCATAAGGGGAACCCATGGTAAAATGCTGACACACACTGGCACACTTCATGTAATTCTTAGCATATTGACATCTGCTGTAAAATGGTGGCACACTATCCATCTCCCCTCCTGAAAGCAGATGTAACTGAAACAAGCATTTGCAATGCAACGGGTCTCGCGTTTGCTCATGTTAGAGCTGATCGCGTTGTAAACTCCTAACCCGACTTTTCATCTATCGGCAAAAGTGCTTTTATGTACGTAACCCAAAAAAAGTGAAATTAACTGTGTAAAGCGCTCGACTTCTGCCAAGCAAAATCGCGCTAGGAAAATAGAGAAAAAGTAGTCCACGATCCGACAGAAAACAGCGAGCCTCGCATGTTTTCTGTACTTGGTCGCTGCGCTCGAGGAGGGCTAACCACCGGAAAAGGCATGACGTGTGCATGCCTTCCACTAATGAAAGCAAGCAGATTTTACTAGGCAAGCCCACGAACCAATGAAACACACTGACGTGACGTCGCCAGGGCTCCGAGACCTTTTCTAATAACTAAAGCGTCTCGCTGCGATACGCATGCACGAGCGCATGCAACGCAGGCTCGACCGTAAAATCATGGCAGCAGTCCGTGGGGAAAGGAAGGGCAAGCTACTTAAGCTGTTGTTGAGTTTACTACGTCCTTTGGCTGCAGTTTAAAGGGTTTCTATTTTTACAATGTTCTGCTCTCAAAACGAAGAATGGGCATACAGTGTTAGTTGATGCTGTTTTCATGCAGATAACTAACCTTCACCTATGTTTCTCATTCGTTTGAGGAACCATGAACATGTTGGAGAAACAAACCACTCACAAATAGTGGTTGACAAATGTGCACTGACCATTTGGACCTGTTTCTGACTTTGTGATTCAACCTATGTACTAGTTGGTTGTGTTGCAATACTCTAGATGCAGGGGTCATATTAAGACTGCCTAATGAATATTAATTATCCAGGTCACTATTTCCAACCACTTTGATAGGCACAAGCATAATAATAGTGGCATACAAGGAACAGAAGACCGTCGTCGCTGCTTATAAAAAAATGTTTCCTGTTTGTGAACATATTGGGGATGGAGGTGCAGGCAGTGGTCCTCTGGACCACCACCAGCTTCCCAAGGTTACCAGACACAATTCTCAAAGGGAGTCATCCAACTAGTACCACTTCCCCTTTTCAAATGGGGTACAACCTCCTTTGAGAAGTAGTTAATTTTTCGATGGTTTGAGACCGCAATTGAAGTAAAAAAAACATTGATGCTTTCATTTAGATTTGCAAATAGGAAGGAATGTCCCTTTTACACCCACCTCTTCCAAAACAGAACGAGTCAGTATACCCATTTTGCAATTTGTTATGGCTTTATTGAATCACAAAATGGGTTTAGTAAAATGCCATTTTGCAATTTCAAACTGTCATTTTGCAAATCACATGGTTTGCAACCACAAAGTTATTTTACATCAGGTACTTCAATGCATTTCCAGTTTCAAAGATGTCAGCAAACGTCATTTAGTAACAATAGGCAATTCAAGCTACAAGTCAAGCAATTTAGAATGAAACGCCACAGTTCAACCAGAGGAAAATCAAAACTGTAACTCACAAGGAACAGAAAACATGACATAGCGATTTCAGACATTAAAACTGCATGCTAAAAGAAATACTTCAGATTCTTACCTGATAAAATCATAGAAACTACAACAGTAGAGTGAAATATTTCCAGAAGAGCTCTGCAGTAATCAGAAAAATGAAATGAGTCCACATGCTTACAAAACTGAGACATTTTTGAAGTGATAGAAGGAAAATGTTACTTACCTTGTAAATATCTGTTTGTAATGTATGTCGTAGTTGGACTCTCGCTCCTAGGCAAGACTGCTTGTTTAGGGATGACAGCACTTTTGTCTTTAGGTGACTAGGCCAATCCTACAACGAGTCACAACTGTTGGCCAAACCCTCCCGGATCACAAGCATTAGCTTACCAAAATCCTAAACAGTAAAAGGTGATTTCTGGCAGCCTTTACGCATGGACTCTGGTGGAACGGAGAGTACCCTTTTCTCACGTTACCAACAAGTCTCAGCCGCACACTGGCAATGAATTAAATGCAGGAAGGTTTTCAATATATTTATTGAAATGACTGCAATCTATGGTAAAATACATGAGCTACAATGATTAGGGTACTGAATAATTAAAGAAGCATGATTGTGAAGATGAGAGTTGTGAATACAAAGACCCCCACCATCTTACAATAACATGAGATGCAGAAACCCTAGCATGGAGAACCTACTCTCTAACCTATGGAGAGCTAGGTGTGATAAACCTAATCTGCTAGTACCATGTCCACGAGAATAGCATCCCAACTCTCGTTACCTTGGAATCAGGTCTCTAGGTCAGGCTCAGTGGTGGCAACAAAGGCTGGATTATGCAGCAAGGTGACGTACAGCATAGATGGTGTCCATGGCATCTGGTAGGTATCCCTCTGATAACCTTGTCTGTGTGAGATGTATTTATACAGACCATGTAGGACCCCTGATGTCAATACCTATGTACATCACCTGATTATGATGCTGATAGTGGCGCCTTCACAGAGTGGCACTGATAACACAAATAAAAACATTTCTCTAACTATAAACAAGGACAGCCATCTTGAAAGAAATAATAAAATAAATAGGCTAAAACAGAGCAGGGTAAGTAGGTTATAAGTCACTAGGAGACGGGTCACAGGCCTGCAAGCCAAAGGGCTAAGCTAATCTCCTGAGTCCCAGTAAAACTAAATAGGATCCACTACACATATAGGGCCTCATTACAATACCGCCGTGCGGCCGCCAATGCAGCCGCACTCCAGCGGTGCCCATTTTGACAACAGAGTTTCCACCCGCCGGCCCAGCAGGGATGTGGGCCGCAACATGGGCGCTGGCTCCACTGGCATGGGCAGTGCGGGGGCCCCCAGGGGCCCCGCGACTCCCCGTACCGCCAGCCTTTTCCTGGCGGTTCAAACCGCCAGGAAAAGGCTGCTGGTAGGGGGACTCGTAATCCCCTGGGCAGCGCTGCCGGGGCCATTGTGGCGGGAAACCGCCGGCCCCGGCGGTGTGACCGCAGCGCATCCGCCGCGCTCGTAATGTCCCTGGAAGCACCGCCAGCCTGTTGCCGGTGCTTCTGTTATTTCAGCCCTGGCGGTCCCGTACCGCCAGGGTTGAAATGACCCCCATAGTGCTGTACATTCATGTGTCCCGTACCGCCAGGGTTGAAATGACCCCCATAGTGCTGTACTTTCATGCTTTTCATACAACTTTCCTCTAGTGCTGGGCTTGGATGTTCACAAGTTGTTTTTCTTCAGAGAAGTCTCTTGAGAAACAAGTTGTGATATGAGTCCTCCTCCTGGTGGACATTGCACTTGGGCATCAACTCCATGGTAGATTGTTTTCGCACAATGGTTGAAAGTATGATGGGACGGCTTTTGTGACATTTACAAAGCCTAAGAAGAGCTGGTTAAATTTGCCAAAAGGCGTAGTCCTATTGGTGCAATGTATAAGAGCTATTTTGATATATAAGGTGTGCAGCACTCTTTCCGCTACCAAATCTGGCAGTGGGAAAAAGACTGGAAGCTCTATGGTCTGGTTAACATGAAATGGGGAAACCACACAAAAGAAAAAATATGGATTGGTTCTAAGAACAAGCTTGTCTTTATGGACCTGAAGAAATAGCTCTTAAAGGATAAGCCATTGCAGTTCACTAATGCATCTGAGATATGTAATGGCCACAAGGAAGGTTACCTTCCAGGACAGCAACATAGGGGGAATGAGTGAAAAGGTTTAAAGAGTGGCCACATTAGCCTTGTGAAGACTATATTAAGATTCTACATGGGGCATAACCCTCTTGAGACCTGCCCTGAATGCTGTAACGACCGTAATTCTAAAAGGGATGAATGTTCTCTGTTCTGCATTTCATCTGGGTACCTGAAAGCAAAGTTTGGGCATTGTGTATTTTCTGGGATGCCAAACAGGTGCTGCAGTGTTGGAAGTTCCAATGGAGAACATTCAGCTTAGCAGGTCCCAAGAGTCTCAGCAGGTCCATAAACTCACTGTCCACCTTCAGAAGGTGTGCCGCCATGAGGTGTACGTTGTGGCCAAGTGCCCGATGCCAATATCCCTGCATTGTGACACCTGGGGGGAGTGTCCGTCATTAGGTAGTACATGGTAGTCATGTTGACTGTCTTGATGAGGACTTTGTTGTCCTGAATGAACTGGAGGGAGGCTTTGACAGTGAGAGGAATGGTTATCTGTTCCAGGTAGTTGATATGGCAAACCAGTTGATGAGGGGGCCACATTCCCTGCACAGTGATGTAGTTGAGATGTGAAACTTGTGTGAGAGTCAACTTTGGTAATCGTCACCTGCAGAACGGGGTCTAAGAAAGGCCTGCCCTGCAACAAGTTGTTGATTGCCACCATTGTAGAGAGTGGCGAGTCCTGGCCTGAAACAACACTAGATTTTCCAAGTGAGCCTCCTCTTGGGACTACTGAACTGCAAGACATTTCTTTAGTGGGCCCATATGTAGGCTAGCCTGGGATACAAAGGCGATACAGGAGCCCATCATTATTAGAAAGTGCATCATGGTCCTGACCGTGAGCTGACAGTTCTGCTAAAAAAAGAGGCAGCAGCTGCTAAAATTTGACCACTCTTTGCTGGTTGATTTAAGCTTTCCCTATTTCCTGGGGTTGCAAGCTGCGAAACAGGAAAACTGCTATTTGTTTGTGGGCTAGACACTGCAACCTGCTGCTGCTCTTGATCAGCCTATCGTTGAGGTAGGGGAAGTCATGAATTCTCCCCTTTCGCCGATGTACAACCACCATGATGAGGCACTTTGTAAACAACCTTAGAGCCAGGGTGACCCCAAAAGAAAGTACTTTGATTTGGTACTGCTGTCCACTTGCCACAAAGCTATAGTACCAGTGATGAGCAGGGTGAATGGGTATGTAGAAGTAGACATCCAATTTCCTCATCCCTTTTCTTATACTCCCCTGAGAGTTGTTTAAGAAGCCTATGCATCTACTCCCACTGAGCCCTCTCATACATGGATAGGAGTGCAACAGAATTAGCTATGCACCAATGTGTTGCTGCCCTAACCACTACCCTCTGGCCTGCCTTATTGATCTTTTTAATCTACTACGCAGAGGCACGTTATTGGGCGGTGTGGACTACTAAAGAGTTGGGAGGAACCTGGTCCTTGGTATACACGAAGTCTCCACAGGAGGGCTTAAACCCTTTTTCAACCCTTGGCATAACTACTCTCACTTTAAAAGACTCTGTGAAATTATCTGGAGCAGACATCAGTATGTCCTTGAGTACTGGTAAAAATTATACTGTGCGCTGTGGAGGATACTCCACCTCCTTGGAGCTGACTGTTGACAGAGGCTTCAATTGAGAGTTTGGCATCAAGGAAAGCTTTTTTTGGTGTTAACGGAGTCTTGTACACAAGTGCAGGTTTAACCTTATTGCTTGCTTTTGGGTGAGAGAGATGGTTTTGGAGCCCTTGGAGCAAGAGGGGCTCAACAGTCAAGGGGTTTGACGCCTTTAGGTGGAAGCTTGCTCACTTCTGAAGCATTTTCCTGGTGTCAACTGAAGACTAAAGGTGGATGGGGACCTATAGGGGCATATGTTTGGGTCCTTACTTGGGGCACTGCACCCAACTCCCACTGGAGTGTGCTATACCTCAGCATTGGCCTTTTTGTTGAAGGCCGTGGCTTGGTTGTATGGGTTTCTGGGCCCAACAGAATACCCAAGACCCTAGATGTGGTCTTAGTATGAGGGCCACTGGTCTTTGTCCTCCATATCCTCATGCTCTGATGCACTAGAGTCGACTGTATCCGGGCTGTGTATGGTCTGTGAGGACAGAGTCAGGATGGACCAGTGTCTTCCTATTCTTTGGCAATGAAGGGAATTTCTTCCCCAAAGATGTTTGGGGGCTCCATTTGTTGGTACATCTTGTAGAGTGCCTTCAATACCTTAGCATCTTTTGGGATCGGAAGGAGGGGCACAACTCACAGGAGGCGTCATGGTGGTTGGAGGACAAGCACATGTGCACAAATTATGGTGGTCCGCCAACATGTGCATGGAATTACAGTGAGGTAAATCTGAAAGGGTTTCCATTCCATCATCCACATGCGATCAGCATTCTTTAGTGTTGAAGGCCTGGAGATGACACATGTCTCCCAAAGGGGGCAGTGGGTTGGCAGGGGGACCCAGTTGCCCCAAGATCTGAACAATGGGTTTCTGTGTCTCTGGAGGTATTGCTGTGCCTGAAAGATGAAGGAATGCTGACAAGTCAGAGCCAATGCACCAGGATCAAAAAGGAATTGTTCAGGATGAAGAAACATTTTCAGCAAACAAGACACTTGGGGCCCTCTCGGGAACACATCTGATCCGGGGAGCAGAAACAAATAATCTAAAATGGAGTCAATGTCTATGTGCAGTGTCCACCCAGAGGAGTCACATCACATTCTCTGATGTGAGACTCTTCTTAGATGAAAAACAACTTGCAAACGCCTGAAGTATGCAAAGCATGTGTATCTACCACCAGACATGCTACAAACATAGTTTTTTCCCTTGGAAAATTTAGTCACACACAGGTATTTGAATACATGCCTTTTACTGCGTTTACTTTAATGGGGCAGATATAATGTTGGAGAAGGGGGTGAGCTAGAATCGCTGCATCCTCCGCTCAATTTCAAGAGCTCTGAGAATCAGTTTCCAGAGCCATCACAGACTGTATCACCAGGATCCCACTATTTGGGAATAGAAGAGTAAGAAAAAGCAAATTGTAATGAGAGCGAATTAGCCTATAAAGGAGGGATTTAGGTGCAAAATGTGATCAGTCTTCAAGGAACACTTGTAAACTAAATCCACTATTTCAATTTTAAAATACTGCGAGGGAAACAATCAGAGGGTTTTAAGGCAGGTGGAGGTAGCTATATTTTAATGTACAACTCAAACCTTAAACAATTTGGCCCCAGGTATTGCAGGAACATCTTCTTCAACATATGGAATGTTCTGTTCAGTGAAGAAGTCTTTTAGTCCAATTTCACTAACGTCCACTCCAGTAATCGTGTGTCCCATATCTGCTAACCTAAACAAACATTAAAGATGGTTAGCATTTCAGTTGTTGTGTTAGATGTCACTTACTGACATGACATGCAGGTCTAGCCGAGTCCATTACTGTACAAATAAACTGTGTTGAGAGTACAATAAAAACAACAGTTACTTTATCAGCTTTCAAAAGCTGTCTCCTTGAGATCAATTCCGAACTCAATGAGACCAAAGAGTTTCTGACCCAGCAAAAAATCTCCAAATTGCAAAAGGACATCGGGAGGTTCGAACAGGAAAAAGTCTATCCTTACATTAGAGAAGACTTTGAGGCTGATGTGCAATCCCGCTCATCAGATGAGTCCACTGTTTCCAATAAGAAAACACATAACTACAGCAGTAGTTCCTCATCTGATGGATGGAGCACTGATGACAATATGCCACAGCCCCTTTTCAACCACCCTCAATACCCCACTAACCACCCCTTCTTCTGGCAACCTCCGTATCCATTTTTTCAACCTTGCCCAATGTTACCTTATGTGCCTTTTTTAGGCCACGGCCAGGGCACAGGAAGAGGCAGAAGGAGAGGAAGAGGTAGAAGAGTCCATTGGGGCAGAGAGGAACCACAAATGGTCACCCGGAGTCAGGGCAAGATCCCCCCACCGAGGACCTAGTGGTCAACTTATCCAGTAAACAACTCTCGTTACATGAGTCAAGAGCCCTTAATAGAGGCTTAGGCTTTGTACCTACACCATCTGAGGACATTTTTCGTTTAAACTGTGAACTCTCTCAATTTTTCAGGAAGATCCGCCTTCATTTCTTCTTTAAGGACCAACCATTGTCTCCCACAGTGGAGGACACGGGTTTAAGGAAACCCTCTACTTTTGTCCCTCCATCCCATCCTCTCCCATGCAAGGTTCTGGCATTTGAGAAAGCTGTCTTATCAGACCTCAACAAGGTCCGTCCTAAACAACCATTCATTAATATACCCACACTAGAAAGGGAGGCCCTGAGAACTCTATCTATGGATCAGTCAATAGTGGTCAAACCAGCCGACAAAGGAGGGGCTATAGTTGTCATGGACACCTCTGACTATAGGCACGAATGCCTCCGCCTCCTTAGTGACACTACATACTATGCACCATTAGCTCATGACCCCACCAATGATTTACAAACACATATCAGGAGTGTGATCGAAGAGGCTCGTAACAATGCTTGGATCTCCCCCAAAGAAGCCGAGTTCCTTGATACCGCCCACCCTTGTACTCCATACTTTTAATGCCTTCCCAAATCCATAAGGGCACCTTTCCCCCACCTGGTTGCCCCATTGTATCAGGTATTGGCTCGGTTCTAGAACCTCTATCCACTTTTTGCGATTTTTTTCTTCAACCTTTGGTGAAAGATTCCAGCACTTTCTTAAAAGACACCAAGGATGTTCTCAACTTGATTGAAACTGTCAATTCCACTACCCAAGTCCCGGCCCTGATCACTTTGGATGTAGAGGCCCTTTATACTAATATTCCTCAGGAAGCCACCCTACGAGTTGTGGAGTCTGCCCTTCTCCAGAGTTCCTGGTCTTCCCCTACCCAATGCATTTTGTGATGCAATGCGCTACATTAGCCATGACAAAGAATTTCTCTCAATTTGAGGATTCTTTGTTTCACCAAATCCGGGGTACTTCTATGGGCAGTACATTCGCACCGAGTCTGGCCTGCCTTTACATGTACCACTTCGAGAGAATGTTCATTTTACCTACATCCAATCTCTTTCATGATAACATCAAACTGTGGCGGAGATACATCGATGATATTCTCATCATTTGGCAAGGTCCTCTCCAGGATGTGGATCTCTTCACCAACTGGGTCAACACCTTGGACCCCTTCTTGAGATTCACTGCTCACACTTCTTCCACACAAGTTTCCTTTCTGGACTTAATGATCAGGATTGATAATGGTAAACTTGTCACTGACACCTATCACAAAAGTACTGACCGCAATAGCTTGCTTCTGTACAACAGCCATCATCCTAAGGCCCTGCGTGATAATCTTCCTGTTGGCCAATTCCTTAGGCTGCCTCGCAATTGCAGTTCGGTCCAATCATTTGATATTCAGGCTCTTGACTTGAAATGCAAACTACACAATCGACATTACCCCAAGAACATCACTAACCCTGCCTACAAGAGGGCTCATAATAACCACAGGGAGGCACTGTTGGCACCTGTGGTTAAGGAACCAGAAATCCGTTTGACATGTGTATCCACCTACACCCCCCTGTCCAACAGTGTGAAAAAACTCATCAATAAACATTGGAACATCTTACAGAGTGGTGGTACCCAGATCCCTAGGCCCCTCTTTGCATTTAAAAGGTCACCCAACATCAAAGATCAGGTTGTCTATACGCGTCCCCGCCAACAAGAGGACACGTTGAAACAGACCACCCTCTGGAATCTACCCCCGGTTACTGGGCACTTCCCGTGTGGTTCCTGTTACGTTTGCCCCCTCACGAAACAAATTGACCATTTGGACTTGAAATATGTTGGTACTTGGCATCTGAACAGACATACCAATTGCAATACATGACAATGTATCTATCTGATCACCTGCCCCTGTAATTTACAGTATATCGGTATGACAACCAGACCTGTGAAGCAGAGGATTAATGAAAATCGGAGCAACATTAGGTGCTCTCGTGTCACCACCAAACTAAGCTCACATTTTCTGGAAGCTAACCATGGTCCTGACGACTTGTGGTGGATCGTTCTACAGGTGCATAAACACAATAACAATGATCTTAAGTACCTATTTAGAAGAGAGCAACGGTGGGTGTTCAGACTCAAGACATCCAGCGAGGGGCTGAATGATGAGATTCCTTTGTGCACTTTGTCAGCCTAACTGGACTGTAACACATTGAACTTTACCAACATGACAACTGTCTAACATTACGTTTTACTTATATGACCAATGTATTCGGGTTCCCCTACTACCTACATCTGGTTGCAGTAACAATCTTGTTTCACTTTTATTTTTTTATATATTAATCATTTTAGGGGCTACTCTCATGTGCATCAACCCGCAATTGGGCTCAACACTCTCTTTTTTGCCCCTACACAGTGACCATAAAAGGACATTGTGGTACACATTCGTATTTCTACTAGCAAGATGGCCGCCATCGATGTTTTATATGAGAGCCCATCATCGGTGTTCCTTTTTCACCACCAAGATAGCCGCCACCTATTTTTCAAATGGACCCTTATTGAGAACATCCCTACTAGTAAGATGGCCGCCGTCTTACTCGACGCGAGTCTATCGTTTATTTTTACTGCCTCAATCGTACCGGACCACACACTGAGCATTTCCGGATATAGACGCAAGTGATCGCGCCTTAACTCCCGAGTATATTAAGAACTCCGACGCGCTGGGTTAATGTCTCCAGGCGCGCGGCTGAGGGCAGGTTTACCGTGGGACCGAGGACAGAATAAAGTAAGTCCTCCTTTTGCATGCTGTTCTTTTCATTATTTCTTTGTTCACATGATATTGACGGCAGCTTTTCTTAGGATCTTTTAAGATTATTTCTCCACTTGCACAGCCATCTACCATATGTTTAAGATAGGGGTCTGACAGTTATCAGCTCCTTTGCTGAAGGTTATGATGGGACTGTTTTTCACCTTCCTTAGTGTCTGTTCATATTAGATGTGAGTGGCCAATGAACAAAGAAACTTTTTATGCATATTGTTCTTTTTTTTGCATTTCTAAGCAGTAACCTGTCAATATATATTTAATCCATGTATTACTATGCTGTTTTTACACCTAGTAATTCTTCTTTGGTTTGAGGCTTGCGCGTTCCTATGATGCCTATTCTCTACTATGTGATGGTAAGCCTATTTTGTTATTTCCGTTTGTGCCGCACTTGGGACCTGGGTTTTCTGCGTTTGTATCACCTTTTGCATCCCGAACAACTTCCTCACTAATGAACCTCTATATTCTCACTTTCATGCAGGGGGACTGATTGACCAATCGACATTGACAAATAGTCCTCGCTCAGTAAGTGACCACTCAGCACTTATTATTGCATATAAGAATAGGAGAAGTAGTTGTTACGGTCCTGATGAAGCATCATGGGATCATTTTTTGATCATCGAGACGCAAAACATGTTGACCAGATTGCGTTAGGATTGGGTACGCTACCTTTTTCCTCTGTGTGGAGTGCAGTGGGACATTATTCCCCGCATCCACTCCCCTTGTCTCTCTTTTAATCTTGGCCTGAACCTTTCCCTGATTCATTAAAAGTGATGCTTAAGGCTGGAAGCCAATTTTAACTTTTTCTGTCTCTCCTACACTTTTTTTCAACAGTCAGTATTAGTTTCAGACCTAAGTGTATCTGCCATACAATATTCGGTATAGTACCACCACCATAACTGGGGTGGTCCGCCAGACATTGCAGCACCGGTCTGACGAGGAGATTGCCTAGTGATGAAGCTTGGCATTCCTAGTGGATGTTTGAGGGCTCTCCTGAAACCACTGACTTCTCTCAACCCTGCATGGGTTTATTCGTTGGAACAGTGTACTATTTCTATTTATACGTTCAAGTCTTGGGAGACCGTACACTGGACCATTATTCTCCCAGTCCCTCTCTTTTTTTGATATGACATGCAGACAGCCATGATCTACTTGTGGAGTTTATGTTTTGGAGCACATAGATTCATTGTTGTCAATTCCAGACTTTTCATTGTTGAGTCTACTGTGATACCTATCTCAAATGTATTTTTTCACTTTTCTTTTCATCCTTTGTTTTTTAAAACATATTTTTATTGTATTTGCAGATACAAAACATAACCATGACAGAACCATAATGACATATTAGCCATCAGTGAGTTCTACCTAAACAGTGGTTCTCTCATTCCATCACTACCCTCCCTCAACACCTACAAAAGCGCACCTCCCTACCAAATGTAAAAGCAACATGCACCACAGACAAACAATATTGATAATTGTTATCCCCACAATCCTTGTTATTCTTATTTTTAATGTTTCCTCAGATACATTATTGCCTCATTATTTTGTAACGTTTATCCGACTTTTTGTCTTTGCTTTTAAACTATTTTCTAGGGTGTATTTGATTATCTCATTTCTATCACATCAGCCTCGATTCGACCATGACTTCCTCAGTCTCCTATTCCTACACATCTGGCAGTGCTAGGGCCAAAGCAGAATCGCTTATTTCATTCTCTTCTGGGCTTATTGCAATTTCAAATATCTTATTTTAGCATACAGATTGAACTTTTAATGATATACAGTTGCTAGTTCTTCGGGCAGTTGATGGAGAAGAAACCTTTGAGGTGCCATTGAAGGAGCCTGTGGTCTGGAAAGGAAATGTCTGAAGTGCAATGAAGGAGCCTATAAGGTGCTGTTGAACAAACCTGAGGACTGCGGAGAAGGATCCTGTAAGGTGAAGAGGAAAGATCTTTGGAGGTGCCGAAGAAGGAATTTATGTCTTGTCAGTGATGGAGCCTGCAGGATGCAAGTGAAGGAGCCTGTAAGTTGCTGGAGATGGTGTTCGTGGCTCACAGGGCAGGAAGCCTTGATAAGAAGGCTAGGGAGCCTAAGAGGACCGGTGCAGAAATATTTGAATTGAAGAGGAAAGAGCCTGCAGGGTGCAAGTGAAGGTTTTCCGGAGGTGTCAAGGAAGGACCTTGTGAGCCGGTGAAGAGCCTGCTCTGCTCGGTCCCCATACTGGAGGAGCACAATGTGCCTAAACTTCATAGACCGCCTACTTTATCAGAAAGCAGAGCTCCGCTCCATCACCTGGTAACATACAGTGAGAATGTCATTACAGTGCTTCTAAAAGACCTTCCTCAAACATAACCACAGCATACTATGCCTGCTCGTTAGATCTTCAGGGAAGTCCTGTTCCTGGCAGTCCTGGGAAAGGGGTGGTGCACCATAGGACTAGTATTTGTATATGGCTGCACATGCAAGGAAGTCGCTCTGTTCTTAAACAGAGAGCTGTGCTCGTAATCAGGGCTGTCTATTCAGGATATTGTGGGTGGGATGAGGGTATCAGATACTTCAGCCTTTGCCTATGAGGTACAAGGGACAGCCATATATGTATCTGTGTGTGTGATGTCCAGAGGCTGGGCGCAAAAGCAGCTGTGCTTCCTATAAACAGGAGACTGGAAGGCAAGGAGAGCTGTACCTATGATGTGTTGGGAACAGCTTTAGGCATATTTGGGGAAAGTGCCAAGGGAAAGGCAGATTGGAACTGGGTTTGCGAAGTGCAGAGACGCACACCATTTGGAGGTGAGGCATGGTGTAGCAGACAGCTGTAATGTGAGGTGCAAGGAGCAGGCAGACATACCTATCTACATGTGTGGTGGGTGCTGAAAACAGGTAGACACAACAACTGAGCACTTGAGGTTCAGTTACAGAGGAAAGAGAGGGAGCTTTATGAGGTGCAGAGACAGGCAGACATGACACTGTGAGGTGCAGGGAACAAACTGACATTGCGTACGTCTGGTGCTGAGAGGGACACATATGATGCTGCATGTGAGGCAGGCACACGTGCTGGGTCATGGAGGTACAAGTAGACATGAAGCTGAGCATATGGCGTGCATAGAAAAAGCTCTGACAATAGTGAGGTGCAGGCACATAGGCTGTGAATGTGTGGTGCAAGGAGGAGCAGGTACACATGATGCTGCATGTGAGGTACAGGTATCAGGCATACTGAGGCTGTGCATGTGAGGTACAAGGACACGGTGACATGACAATGTGCATGTTAGGTGCAGGGAACAAACCAAACAGACATGACATTGTGCATCTAAGATACAGAGAACAAACCCATGACACTGTATGTGAGGTCCATGAAGCGGACACGCACAAGTCTGTGCATGTGTGCTGAAGGGAGCAGGCATATGATGCCATACGTGAGATGCAGGGAGCAGGCACACATGAGGTTGTGCATGTGAGGTACATAGACAAAGTTGTTGTTTTTTTAAATCTGTTATTTAGTAAGTTCTACGCTCTAAGTTATCATATTTAATAGCACGTCCACCTCAATGTGAAAGTAATAAGTAAGCACCTTCTTTCCCTTTGAGGGACTCAGAAAAACACAGAACAAAACTTGCCTGGATGGAGCAGTTATAATTGTAAGCAGAATCGGAAAATGCTCCAAGACTTGGTCGCAGTGCCAGAAGTTCCACTTTTCTTTTTTATTTGATTAACACGAGGATATAAACAAATAATTCCGGCCCAAATTATAATGGTGTTTGCTTTTTAAAGTGTGTTTATGTGTATTTGATGAAGTGGTGATCATATTTGCGTTCGCCCTGTGCTGCATCTTGTTCCCACAGTAGAGGAGAAGCCTGTGACCGTCGTTCCGTTGTATACATTGTATTTTTACCGGCTCTGCCTTGCAATGAATACATTTGTTACCACAACAGTGAGTTTTGTATCCTTCATGCTTCCACATCCTCCATTGCTGCTTTTTAACTAACTTTATCAAGCGTTGAGTTTTACTTGTGCTTGTTTACCACACGGCAGGAGTGCTTTGAAACAAGGGTGATAAATGTTTCTAAAGTCTACAAACTGAAGAACTAATCTGGGGTGTTCCCGTTGAAATGTCCCCTCCAGGTTCCTCTCTAGACACAGTTTTTGTCTATTGATGCCCCTCACAACAGGGTAGTTTTCACCCTGCAGCACCCACAACAAAGGCACAAGGGTGTCAGTGTTTCACCGGCTGTCATCAGTCCGCCTGAAAGCGTTATCGAGGAAGAAACAATGGCTGGGCCACCCCTCGGGATTCCCTTTAACTTGTCTGACAGAACCTGCAGTTCTCCCCTCGCCCCTGCCACCTACCAAAGGGAAATGCTTCCGGAAGACTGATCAGCAGCCCCTTGCCAACAAAGTCTTCATTACATTTCCGAGTCTGGGTCTCCACCGTCCAATCACAGGATTTTAGGCAATACACTTGCATTGTCTGTGGAAGCTATACTCGCCCTCCATCCTGTGCCATGTCAAACCAGATGTGGCCCAAATAGATATCACCTCGCTTTACCATGAAATATTGTGAGCCAAACTTCAGAAGACATCAACTCATGTCAAGCAGCATTGCAGCATCTCATGTCAAGATCTGCACCCAGACATTATTTGAAGCTTCTAACCCTTGAGTTGGCTTAAAACGCGTCCCTTTTATTCATAAAAACGGATCTTTTACTGTTACTTAAAATTTTAAATTGACATCTCTCTTTTCTCCTTCCAATGACCCTTTTCTTACTCTCCCATTGCTGTTTAAGTGAAAAAAAAACAGGCAAGTAATAGGGCAGGCCAGAAACCAATATCAAACCTAAGAGTAAATTTGTTTGATTTTCTTCCAAAACCAATTTGTTTTTAAAGGGGATTTTCTGTGGAAAGAAAATCACCATTTCTCTTTAACCAATCCTGCATCACTGAGAATCACCACCAAAAATAAGGATTCCAGATGACCCTTTGTTTGAGGACGTCTGTTTGAGCTTCATGCTCTAGCATTGCTGCAAATCCAGAAATGGCCTATAAAAGCCTCCGTCGCCACTGTCCACAGATTATTTTGTTATTAACAGATGTACAGCACACCATTAACAACTGAACAGGCTTTGGTCCTTATATTATGGCTGTTGTATAAAGTTAAGACAGCACAAATAAGGGAAAAAAAAGATTTCTCATGATGGCCAAAGCATTAGTCTAGCTCAGTACAGTCGGATAGAAGGATACATTGAAAACATCAATGGCAGTGCGGGTTGCACACAATGGTCTTTACTGAAAAGCAAAAAATAAGAACAGAAAAGCAACAGGTGTAGACAGAACAGCAGAGATCTCAAACAAGATCTGGACAATCGAGTGGCAACCACACTGTGATCAAAAAGCCTACGACGGTCAGTTACAATATTCAGCTATGACTACTAACAACTGCTGAATTAGTTCTCCCATTTGATACGTTCTCCTTTTGCTGTATGAGCATTTAATAAACGAAACCATTATTCTTTTAGGATTCATGTTGATGAAATGAATGGTCAATCAGTGTGAATATGAATCACCAATATGAGGTTTGTGGTGACATTCTGATATACATCAGGAACTTGGCACCATCTTCTCAAGTTTGTAGTTTGATGCAGGAGTTTGAACATAGTTCGGTCTTCATATAAATAAAGCATACAGAGCCACCAATAATGGCTCAACAAATTGTAATTGTTTCTCATGCTTACAACTGTTACACTAGTAATTTGTGGATAAAGCTCTTTTATGCTTCCATATGAAAATGGGCTAACATCCTGCCATGTTGTTTATGGAGCAGAATATATTTTTGCTTTAGTTTTGCAATTCCCTGTGGTTGAAGACTTTATGGCTTTCTATATGACTTCCAGTTGAATGGTTACACATCCTGTTGCCGGAAGCCTTACATTTAAACAGCTGGAAATTTAAGGGCAATGATGCCTCCCAAGAATGAAATTTAGATCTCCAAAACTGGGATACCATCTACATAATGGGAATGCTGACAAACAGCCAGGTAAATTGTCACTGTTGCTTTGCTTCAACAGTGGCAACCAGGATCACAAGTATCTATATCACTAACTGTTTACCACTCACACTTAGTGCAAAGGATGAAGCGACAATGTCTTCAGAATGCTTAGAACACACAAATTAACTTGTTGAGACATCCACTACAGTTCTCTTACGTACTCCAAGTCAGTCCTATTGGGAAGTTATCTATAACGGCTGGGAAGCCCAGAAGGGATGTCAATTCACATAGCATTATTTGTAAATTAAGCCTTACACATAGTCAAGTGCAGCTGAGCTAACTGATTCGAGCATAACACTAACTGACTTCAGAACCCCAAATCAACTCGATAGATGATTACTTTGTTCTTCATATTTAACAAGATTTGAAAATTATTGTGGTTCATGGGAGATTTTACACAATATTCCAGTTCATGCTTTTAGAATTAACCTAAATCAAATCTTTATGATAATTCAAGCAGATCAGGGTGCACAAGTTATGTGGTACGTTTTCTGCTGGTATCTATTAAATCTGATTGTAAGCATGGGCATGTGAAAATAGATGATAGTGTATTACCACTTCATGTCAACAGCTTTTCCACACAATGGGAAGAATATCCTGAGTCCAATTCTACTGTTTAGAAGAGCATTCAGGTGTGCACGTAATAATCTGTGGAGGAAAAAAACAGGACTATGAATAAAGTATGCTGATGTCATTTACAAAAATGTGATGCATTACTGTACATACTAGTTACTTTCACGAACATACATTATAAAGTCAGTGACAGCATCACCTCCTTTCAATGAGGTAAAAAATAAAGGTAGTGTGAATGGAGGGCCTCAAAAGTAGAGCGTCTTCCATTTTAACTTCAAAAGGAAATTGTACTGCAGCAAAAACAAATGAACAGAATTGCTCTAGACTTGGATTTAAACTAGAACATTAAACAGGAGGCGTGCATTTGTTGATTTGGCATAAATCAGTTTTGTAGTTTGCAGTGGTGGCTCGCTGGAGGGAAAAGGGGCAGAGTAAGGGGGAATAACGACAAAAATAAAATCTGATAATATTAACAGAAATGTACCTTTTGTGCCGCGCCGCTCCGATCCTCAACTGCAGAAACAGGCTCCCAGCCTGCTCTGCGTCCAATCCTAATGCTGCTTTCATGTTGCTTCGCTCCAAGGCAGAGTGGAAGTCTCTGTCTGCCTGTGTTTGGCCGGCCCAAGACAGTCGGGCAAACATACATGTGCACTCTGTCCCTGTCATTACCCGCGGCCCGCCCCTTTTACAAGAAAACAATAATAAACATAGTTTATTATTGTTTTCTTGTAAAACTGTTGCAGCTGTTGCTGCTGGTAGGGGTGCCGCTCCTGTGCCATAGCAGAGACTACATAGTAGTTTGTGAGAAATTACTGCTACAGAAGGGGTCAGGCACAACTCAAATTGATACGTTTGGTGAGATATCTTGTTAATTTACCGATATTCCCTAAATCTGGGAATCCACTAAGGGTACACAAATCCATTTAAGAAAAATAAGGGCACAACATTGGATGGGGGAGCTTTTGCTCCATAGTCCTATGTTGATTCATGTATATGCAACCATATTTGTAAATCTGTACACTCTGATTGGATAGCTGTCATATAAACATTTCTGTAGCGGGCACCTTTACCCAAAGCTGTTGGGAAAAATAAAAAATTCAATGGTGGAAAAAAACAGGGCACAAGGGGAAGGGTGAGCATACCCTCAGTCCCACTTCTAGACAGCTGGGGTCCCTCTACTAAAATAATTTTTCAAATGTAAATTTGCTTGCAGGATTGGAGGATCGGTGGCTGAATTCAGAAACCCCAGACCCTTTGTGGACCCACGTAGCCTCCTCAGCGTCTCAGTATCTGTAAATCCAGTTTTTTTTATAACAAACATTATTTTTGAGAACTCTGCCAAGTGGAGGAGTTGTTTCCAATGCCTTCCAGCCAAAGAAAGCTGTACTCCACCTTCTGCCCTGCACAGCAGTAGCAGGCTGCCCATAGAGGATACACATCAAGCTCTGTGGTAAAATCTCCCTGAGCAAGGTTGTCAGCCATGCACAGGTGGGACTGTCTGCATGCTAATGATAGGGCGCGGCACAAGCCTGCTACCAACCCCTACAGCATACAAACAAAGGATGTACACATTAGGGGCCAGATGTAGCAAAGTCCGATTCGCAAAATCGGATGCAGTACGGTGTCTCAGACACCGACTGCGAGTCGCTATGGGGTCGCAAAGACCCACCTCATAAATATTAATGAGGTGGGTCGCATTTTGCGACCCCATAGCGAGTCCCTGCACTCACAGGGATGGTGGCCTGCTGAAGTCAGCAGACCTCCATGTCTGTGACTGCTTTTTAAATAAAGCAGTATTTTTTTATTTATTTTGCAGCCCGTTTTCCTTAAAGGAAAACGAGTTGCAAAATAAAAAAAATAACGAAACATTTTGGTTTCGGTTTTTCAGAGCAGGCAGTGGTCCATTGGACCACTGCCTGCTCTAAAAAACCCTTATTGGCAACATTCACAAAGGGGAAGGGGTCCCATGGGGACCCCTTCCCTTTTGAGTATGGGTTACCACCAGTGTGACATTCGCGGTCACAAAGCAATTTAGCATAGCGATGCGAGTCGCAAATAGGAAGGGAACACCCCTTCCTATTTGCGAGTCTCATTCACAATTTGCGAGTCGGTACTGACTCGCAAATTGTGAATGTGCATCGCAAAAGGCTTTTTGCATGGCGCAAACTGCGATTTTCGCAGTTTGCACCATGCAAAAAGCTTTCTACATCTGGCCCTAGAGGTGTTGGCCAACTCCAGAAAGTGAGACATAGGCCACAGGCCAGGGTCTGTCCTTGCTGATGAAGCACACGGCTAAAGGCCCAATGCAACAGTAGTTGACCATCAACAAGGGGGGGTTGCTTTTAAAGAAGTTGTATCTAGCCACTAAGAAAAACAGAAATTCACTGAAAAAACCCACAAAGTGAGTTTATGGCTGTGAAAGAAAAAAAATGAAAAACACCTAAAAATTGTACAGTTTTAGTTAGCTTACAAAGCTAAAAAGGTAAAATAAAATGATAATAACGTACACTACGTTTTATTTTTCCTGGGAGCAAGGTGCAGGGCAGGGCTGGGCTGGGCTGGGAAGGAAGGGGCCGGAGGAGGGCTATGCACTGCAATGCACCAAGATGTGTGCATGACTGTTTGGCCAGCCGTGTTGGGCCGGCAAACAGACATGCGCACTTTGCATGTTCTTTACCCGGCTGTATTGCTCAGCAGAGTGGAGAAAATGCACAGGATCCCACTCTCAATCTGAGCGGCGAAGCAGGCCGCTCACACCAATCACAGCTCTGCTGTAATGCGGAACAGGAAGAGGACGGATGGGAGAAGAACAAGCCTCCCCACAAAGGAGCTTTTATATTTTCTTTATTTTTCTAACCCCTCTGTCCCGTCGAGCCCTGTCCCGCCACCCCCGTTCAATGGCAGACATTTTTTTTGCAAAAAATGCAGCAGTACAAAAGCCCACAGCGACTCAGAAATATGGAAAATATTTCACTGGTCTCTCTAAAATATGTGTTTCATTACCAAAATGACAGCTCCCAAACAACTCGTCAGTGCTTAATTATGCAGCAAATTATGTAACACAGGTCATCTAAATTATGTAGCAAGAATAGGCACATTGTGGTGCACTTTCGCAGGCAGGATTATTTTGATGAATCTGTGCTAGAAACAGATTTTGCTGCATTCTTAATACTGTGTGGAATACTATGTGGCAAGAGCGATAAATCAATAATTATGAGGTAAATGTCATAGGTGTTCAATTGTGATGGGCAATGCACTCATTGTTGTGTTCTGACAATGATCCCTTTTCATAGGTTAAATGTGCACTAGGGTATTGCCTTGTGATCTTGGGCGTAAATGCAAATGAACTGGAAGCGCTGTTTCCTTCATGGGGACAGTGTCCCCTTAGTGCACTACTATTTCATCTCAAACTGAGGTTCATGTTAACCTTGTTGTAAAGATGGTATTTTTAGTGTGAGAAAAACAGTTCACCACTGATGGTAAATTAGTTACATTTATTCTTCAACAAAGCCGCATTTATCTTCATGCATTAAGCCTCATCATTGTCAAATGGTGTACATTCAATACATAAATAGATTCTCTAAGTGCGCAATGAAAACCAAAAAAAGTAGTTCCCTAAAAGTGAGCAGTGGAAATGCACGAGTCAGACAATCATAAGTTTAATAAAGAGGCTATGCTCCAGAAAAAAAGGACAAACACTGGAAAATTAAGGCAAGCCACTGAATAGTTAGCAAGCAAATAGGAGTTACAATAAAGCCAACCAATTGTAAGCAAGGAATCATGGAGGAAGCCCACTGTAAGTGCACAATAGGTCTTTTGTAACCAGACAGTATGTGTTGTCTGGTAGGAGAGACCCAAAAAGGCCTTTCAAATGTCCACGCCCAACACTAAATGGCTGGAGTATGCAGAGAATGTGTATCAATGACCACACAATGCTATGAACACACCTTTCCCCAAGATAGACTAAGAGACTGCACAATAAAGAGGGCAATTACAAAACAAGGAAAAACAGTTCAACAGAGTGCGGTCACAATACATGGCAAGGAGAGAAGGTTACTTGGGACAGTCTCATTGACATTACAATACAGAGTGCGTTTTATAACTTTAGAAAATGCTCACATTACAAAGCACACAGTCCTTCCCTCTAAACTGGGGCTCCTATATAATGAAAGTTTCTGCAATATCATCAACCAACGATCTTATGATGGCAAGCCACTGTGATGTTGCCATCATGATAGTCACTTCTTTTAGAACCTGAAAACAATCTTAAAATAAAGTCTCGCTTCTTCTGCCTACAGAATGTTGGAAAATATATAGGTGTCGGCAATGAGCTTAACGATGGTATGTAAAGCTTAGTGCTCTTCCTATATTTAATACAACTGCAATGAAGTAGATTCTCCACTTATAAAAAAAACAAAAAAATTCTGAAGAAAACCGTTACAGATAACTTGGAAGTAATTAAGCTATGAAGGATGGACTGCGCAGATAAAATAAACACAGTTTTCTCACTTCCACATTCTTTCCTTTTCAGTCGGGCACAAACTGAATGAAATCTCTGAGAAGTGTGGTCGTGCGGCGCACCTACCTACAGTCTAAACCTAAACCGATGAACCACTGCCGGATCATTAAACAGCCACAAAAACGGCCAAGATATTCACCCAACAGGCAGCCCACAAACCTAGGAGTAGGAGTGCCGATAAGGTAGCCTGGGCAACACATCGAAGTTCCTAACGAACATTTAACAGGAACTTACCTGTGTACCTGATCCTTGTGAAATGAGGTATTTTTTTGCTCCCATTTCTTCTTCCATTCCTCCTCGTCGACAACTTTACTTTGCTGCCTCGGAGCAGTTTCGTCTCCCGGTGGAGTTTCCGGAATCTCCATTGTGCCTTAAAGAAAAAAAGAATATTTTTAGAACGCAAAAATTATTTTGCTTTTTCTGTCCTACACTGGCGCGTGACACAATTGCTCTGCGGTCAGGGCACACCTGAAATTTGGTAGTTCACTTCAGAGCCGTGTCATGAGTGACTGAATATTTTATTTACAGAAGAACTGCTGACTACGCAGCCCTGCAGCAATTAGGAGAGAGAGAGAGAACTAGTTTTGCCTGTGAAAGGGAAGTTCAGACTAAATGCACTTTTCTGCTGAGAATGCCAACGAAGATGTCTGTTGTGATGATGAACAATCACCACCTACCAACAAAACAGCCGAGACACACACAAGGACAACAATGGCGCATGATGTGTGTTGGTCTAAATCTGCCATGGTGGATTGGAACAGGGCAAACCCAGTATTAATTCCTGTAATTATTAACGGATGTAGACAATCTACCATTTCTGCCACCATCTTGTAAAGTATGCTGGGGGTCCACAAAGGGCAACTAGAGATCATTAATACTGAATAATAAAAACATATGGACAGTTACAGTTAGAATGTGTTATTTACTATGTAAATGATACGCAAAGGATAGTGTCATGAAGTGCTAGGACAAATTGAAGAGCACATTTGTATGGTACCTTGACACCGATATCTGCCCATTTAACTGCTCAAATGAACATTAACTAGCGGATCATATGGGAGAAGGCGTGGGTCCACTGGAAATATCTTTCAGGAGATCTGTTGTTACTCTGAAATTATATTGTTGATTTCTACCCAGATGGATTTTGGATTCTTCAGTGCAAAGCCAAGTGCTACCCAGGAAGAGGTAGTCTATAGCCACAAAAGCAGAATCTTTGTGTTCTTTGATCAGAGTCATTAACAGACTTTTTTACCAACAAGTAGCATTACAAATTTGCAGTAAGGAGAGAGGAGCAGCGTAGGACGTGAGGGAGATCCTGCCGGATCCCAGATCTGGAAGCTAATATTGTGAGAGAACCGGGCTGGCCACAATGAAACACGCTGAATTTGTCCCAGTGCAATATGGGTCACATTAGCAGCATCATCATTTTGTCTGCTTTCCACTTCGAGCAGCAACCTGCAGATGGTGAGAGGGCTTTGTTATGTTTTTCCAGCTGGGCTCTTAACAAAGGCAGATAAAAAGTGTCATTCGTCCTTCTTTTGTTCAAGTATAATCCTGGATGTAGTTCTGGGTATATTTGGAGCCTAATACAGAGATGCTAATGTAATAGAGAGAAACAAAGCCACATAGCTTGTTATCGCTTCACAACTGCATAAAATAAACTATGATTTGGAGGCAGGTTGTTGCACTCTAAAGTAACTATAACTCACACCCTTGCTATGCACAGTTTTCTTATCAATAATTTTATTGCAAATGTTGCATTGGTAATATCAAAGATGCCATACAAGATCACATCAATGATATAATATGTGGAGTAATAAGCTGTGCATGGCAAAGACGCAAGTTATAGTTGCCTTGAGGCGCAAGTTATAGTTACTTGAAAGAACTATAACTATAACCACTGAATGTCTCTGGTTTTGTACAAGTAAATTCAGAACCTAACTATAACATCCCTGTTACCTTTGTTTTTTCAGTGAATTTCAGTTTTTCTAATGTAACATAATTTTAATTACTATGCATTATTCTAACCCCGCTACGCACAGGCTTTGACCGCACGAAGCAGGGGCTGGTCACAAGGCCTGGCCTGCAGCCAGGCTGTGCAGCCAAGCACTTGTAACCACCCAAAAACGCACTGCCAGGCCAGGCTTTGCGGCCAAGCACTTGTAACCACCTAACCCTGCGCCACGCACGGCCTTTGGCCATAGACAGTGCAGATTGGCCACAGGGCCTGTCTCTGTCAATGGATCTGTGAGTGGGTGCATACGTGTCTGAGTGCATATGAAAGTGGGTGTGTGTGTCTATGAGACGGTCTGCGTGGGTGCATGAGTGTCTGAGTGGGTATATGAGTGGGCGCCTGAGTCTCTGAGTGCATATATGAGTGAATGAATTAGTGTATGAATGAGTCTGTGTTTTTTCTTTCAATTGTTTTCCTATTTGCAAATATTTTGCGCATAATTAGCAAAAATTCACAAATTTTCTTAAATACCAGGCATGGTGATGAAAAATTATTTTAAATCTATAAGTTGCCCCTAAAACGCACCTATATCATACCCCTGGGGTCAGGGTACCTTCACCGTGACCCATGATGCACCTTTCAGTTTGGATTTTCACCCCCGGGGCCTGTGTCCCATGAAATAAAATGGCAGCTGCAACTTTCTAGTCAGGTTGCAGTCAGCCAATCCATTGCTTCTTTTTGCATGCGTATTCATGAAAATTCATGAAATATTCGTAAAGTCATCAAGGCCAGAGATATACACATTTATTATCCCTTTCATATCTCAAAAACTACTGAACAGATTTACACCAACTAAGCGAAAGCTTAATCTGCTTACAAAAAGCTAGCTTTCTGTCAAATTTGGTGTAATTCTGTCCAGCTGTTCAGGCTGTAGAAGTGTCTAAAAGCCCTATTGGAATTAACACGGGAAACACAACACCTCCCTTTTTATCAGCCCCCGCTTTACAGATCACCCTGTACATTTTTGTGCACAACCAGAACACTTTTTTTGGAAAGTTTTGTGAAGGTTAGTCAAACGGTGCGAAAGATATAGGCAAGTCAAAAAATGCTTTTTCTATAGAAACACAATTCTAACTATAACTACCTAGTGGCAACTGCCACTAGGTAATATGTATATACATATATACATATACATACATATCAGTAGTAGGAAGGGATACCTTTAATCACCATATTAAAAGTGACAGTTATCCCGCCCCGGAAGTGATGCCATTTCCGGTGGCTGGGACTTCCGGTGTCCCTGAGAGCCCTCCCCGGAAGTGCCATGTGTGTAGGGTGTGTCACGTGGTCTGTGACCTCATGGTGTTGTAGAGTAGCGCCCACCCTTTTTGAAATGCTGCATATAAGGAGCTGGTTAGAGCCGTCTGCCAAGCCGTGAACCAATGCTGAAACAGCTTGTCAAGGCACCATGAAGAGATACAATCCGATCGCCAGAAAAGCCGCCTCCTCAGGGTCCCTGAACACTATTGGTAGATATTACCGGACCCTAACACCTCTTACGATGGATGAGAATGCACAACAGGCTGTCCCTGACAACAGGGATACCGATGTTGCCGGTTTTCAAGAGGAACTTTGCCAGTGGCTTGAAAAGCTCAACCTCAAGGATTTGGCGAACCTGATATCTCCTATTAAGGGGAACAGCAGCGACAGCGATGCCTCGAAAGATGAATTAAGTGTTGCAGTTAACTTCCTTGACATTGAAGATGTTGAAGAGTGTGTAGCACCGCCAAATTCGCCCGTCTTTGAAGACATGGGATTCCAGGAGGACCCCGAGTCAGAGGCTGTACAGCCGTCCATTGTAAACTCCGACGATGTTCCTACCCCGATGGACCTCTGCGACTCACAAGATTTCAGAGGAGCCTCTGAGTGTGGCGAGAATGTTGAGGTTAGTAAAACTCTATAGACATTTTTTTTTTTCATGTATACTCTGGTGTCATACTTTTAACTAATAATTTTTCTTGTGCTTTCTGTTTGAACCATAGAAAACAACTGCAGAAAGAGAGCCCCTAGAAGGGTCCGCGCCAAAGGTTAACGACGTAAATTTTTACTGCTTATGCTGTTTCAGACAGTCTGAAAGTATTACAAGCCGGAACAAAGAGCATCGTAAGAAATGTGTTTGCACCTACACTAGCCACGATTTTGAAAAGGAAACTCCGGGCGTGCCCTATGACGCCATATGGCCAGTTAAAGGTTTTGCAGCGACCGTTGTGAACACGTGTGTTAAACGGGACTATTATGATCTGTGTTACGGGCATAAAATTAATGAACCACAGCAGGCGGCTCACAAGTGTCTATTCGAGTCGCACACTGCAAGAACAATTCGCCACATTTGTAGTCGGCTAGACCCTCACCGGGTCTATAATTAGTTAAGGGTGGTGAACGGGCTGTCAGCTGTGAAGAAAGGTGTCTCCACGCTAATATGATTAAGGTCATGGCTGCGGCTGTCAATGGGATCCGATACTCTGCTGAGCCCTGCTCAAAACTCGACTGTATGCAGGGGCTGTCTCACTACTTTGACAAAAGTATGATAGAAAGGGTTATAGAAAGACAAATGTGTGACATTTATTATAAAAACAGAAGAATGAAGTCTTTAGCCCCACGAAAGTTGTTTTTAAAAAAAAAAAGCAGACCATAAATGTGTTACTTAACGCTCCATACTTACTCACTTCTAGGCGGTGAATCCGAGTATCGTGGTGCAAGATGTCTATGAGTTACACCCGGGATACATCTGTATTGGGAGATTGATATTTTTGCTGGTTAAAGAAAGAATAGCTGAAATACACCCTTTGACTCTGCGGTATCTGAACATTTCGGAACCTTCGGCCTTGTTGCAGTGAAGCAATCATGTGTGTATCGCCAAGTGGTGTATCAATGTCTGGCTAACCGCATCTGTGAAATGTCGGAACTTGGACAAAGATCACGCGTGAGAGTTAAGACTTTCACCCTTGACGGGGATACACGGGGCTTTGGAGCACATGACTGAAAAGTATCTCACAAATAATGGTTCTGTATTGTCCTACCTAGAACTGTATGAACTGTTAAATTCTGTCAGTATCCGGAGCGTTCAGAGTCATAGGTGTGGGGAGCGGGAAGTCATGTCTAGAGCTATTGAGAGTATAGCTATAAAAATATCAAAGTTCATGACGCTTAGGGCTTGTAAAAGGACCTGCTCTGAGTAACATGTGTAACGGGTGTTGTACTATGTATACGCTTGTAAAAAGGCCCTGGTGGGCCACCGTTTTGACAGTTATGAGCTATGTACCACAAAATCTCAAATACATGCTTGCTATGTAGTCCTGCGAAACTTTTATGTTTTTTATGTTTAATAAAATGACCTTACACAAAACATGCGTCTTTCATTTCGAGGTGATGGTGGGTGACAGCATGACGGGTGCCGTTTTAAGGAAGCTTTATTACGATACACAGGGGGTTGGAAGCTTCGGTGGCTCCGAAACTCTATTTAGAAGGGCTTGAGCTGAAAATTAATCTGTAAACCGCGCCGTTGTGAAGACATGGTTAGCTGGGGAAGAGGCTTATTCGCTCCAAAAACCGGCCAGGAGACGCTTTAAGAGGAGGGCCACCGTTGTTAGCGCACAGCTCGATTATCAGTGGCAAGCTGACATAATCAGTCTTCAAGCTCTAGCAAAACATAACAATGGCTCCATGTATATATTAACCGTCATAGACATCTTGTCCAAGTATGCCTATGCAGAGTCGTTAAACGATAAAAGTGGTACCAGCGTCACAGCCGCTTTTAAAGACATCTTCGCTATAGGTCGCGTACCTCAGAAACTATAAACAGACCCCGGAAAGGAATTTTTAAACAAACCTTTCCAAAAATTATTAAACCAGCACGCTGTTCAACATTTTGTAACGCACACAGATGTAAAGGCTGCGGTTGTAGAGCGTTTTAACCGAACTTTAAAGTCAAAGATGTGGCGCTATTTCACTGCCAACAACACCTACAGATACGTGGATGTTCTACAGGCTTTTATAGATGTTTATAACGCCACCTACCACAGGACAATCAAATTGGCCCCCGTTGAGGTAACGCGGGATAATTCATTAATGGTGTGGAGAACTGTGTACTGTAGTCGTTTTACGCCGAAGGTCAAGAAACCGTCTTTAAAAGAAGGGGATCATGTCAGGGTTTCAAAGTTGAAAGGTGTCTTCACCAAAGGCTACCAACAGACATTCAGCGATGAGCTATTCATAGTGGAAAGTGTTGAGCTTAAAGAGGGAGTATATTTCTACAGTTTAAACGACTACGAAGGTGAAAAGGTAGCAGGTGTCTTTTACAGCGAAGAGTTACAGAAGGTTCCCTACGATACGACCAGAGTGTACAGGGTTGAAAAGGTTCTGAAAAGGAAAGGGAGCGGTGCCAGGAGACAGGCGTTGGTCAAATGGCGGGGGTGGCCTGAGAAATTTAACAGTTGGGTTCTGGCCAGCTCGCTGCACGGTGTGTGAGGTCAAGCTGTAAGCACCGAGATGGAGAACTCACCTTTTTATATCACGCTACCGTCCAACGCTTCAAAGAACATGTTCCCAGACAATCAGATTTCTAGTTACACGGTGAAACTGGCAAAGCCGGTGGATTTGAAAGGACCCTGGGAGGTGGCGCTAACGGAGATACAGTACCCTAGAACTTGGAATACATTTACAAAGTCAGAGGCTAAATTTCATATAAAGCGCACTCAGGATGCCCTGAGCTTTCCCCAGACTTTCCCACACGGCTATTACCCAACCGTAGCGTCGGTGGTCGAGACCATCAATAAATCTATAAGCATCGTTGAAGAGTATGCAAATATATATCTGGTGTCGGATTACGTTAGAAGAAAAGTATTTCTTAGAGCCCCCGAGTTTGATACCAGGTTTACATGTACTGGTAAATTACAGCAGATTTTTGGACTGTACAGCATGTGCAAAGACAGGTGGATCCAGACCCTACATTCCTCGATATTAACAGCGGATTTTATACAAGCCTACGTGTATAGCGATATCGTAGAACCGCAGAGGGTCGGGGACAGTTATTCACCTTTGTTGAGATGGGTCCCTGTGCAGGGCGAAAATAACAAGATGGTTAATATGCAACATCACAAACTCGACTATGTGGCAATTTCTAAAAAACATTTTGACACTATAACCATCATGGTGTACAACGATCAGTCGGAGCCGGTGGCCTTTAAATACAGGAAAGTTATTGTTAAGCTTCATTTAAGACCCCGTCGCGACGGTGACTATTAAGCTGCTGCGATGGTCATCATGAAAACCTACGGGGATCCCTCTATGTACAGGGACTATTATAGAGTTCAGGCTGGGTATGGAGGTCACCCGCCCTACTTTCAAGGGGCTCCTGTTATGTACGGGTCAGGCTTGGGGGGTTTCTTCCGGAGCCTGTTTAGGCGAGCCATGCCCTTTTTGAGAAGAGGGTTCGAAATTGCAAAACCTCATGTTAAAGCGGCTGTTATGAACATAGCCCAGGACGTCGGTGGTAGTGTAACGTCTGCGGTCCCCTGAGCGTATGAAAAGACAGCCCCAAGGAGGAGCTGGGATGATGTACAATGTGTCTGCTGGGGTTAAAAGGAAGCGAAGGGCTTCAAGGCATAGGGGGTCACCAATGCCCTATAAGAAGGATAGGACTAATTGAAAAGGCCCACACAAAAGAAGAGACGTAAGACGGAAGAGATCTTCCAAGAAGAAGAGAACACGTTCTAGTGCGAATATTTCTTAAAGCATCATTCATGGCCTTCGTACACTGTGCATCGGATGAATGCGCCAAATCTGAGTTAGATCTGTTTTCTCTCAAACCCACACAGACCAGCATTGAAAACAGTTTTTTCATGGAAGTGTCTCCTATGGCCACTCTGACGCCGCTTGCACCAATAGAGTTTTATGTGTCGGGGTCCACGGATATGTACCTGGATCTCAACAACACTCTTCTGCACCTCGTCTGTAAAATAACCAAAGCGAATAGTGCCAACTTCGAGGCTGATGCTAGAGTGGCCCCGATCGCCTACCCCATCGCAACCATGTTTAATCAAGTGGACATTAACCTAGGCGATCGACTCGTCACGCAGAGTGATAACATGTATGCCTACAGGGCCTACATAGAGAGTATTCTAAATTACAGTCGCGACGCACTGGACACACAGCTTTCAGCGGGGCTCTTCTACAGAGATACCGAAGCTCATTTGGAGAACACGGCTTTGGACGGGGACAACAAGGGTTTTAAAAAAGAACCAGCTTCGTCGCCGGCAGTAGGCAGTTTGACCTCCTGGGGCGCGTACATTCAGACCTTTTCTTCCAAGACAAACTGCTAGTCAGTGTTATAGATCTTAAGATCAAACTCAATCGTAACAAGGACGCTTTCTGTCTCATCAGCGGTGATGCGGAGCAGTATAAACTGGTTATATTGTCCGCAAGCCTGTTTGTAAAGAGAGTGAAAGTGTCCCTGAGTGTCAGACTGGCCCATGCAGAAGCTTTACAATTATCGAACGCCAAGTATGCCATTGAAAGAGTTGCTCTGAAGATATTCAGCATCCCCGCCAGTACCTGATTAACACAGCAGCAGAATCTATTTCTGGGACAATTACCGAAACTCATCATCATAGGGTTTGTGGACAATACAGCTTTTAGCGGCCTCTACAACTCAAACCCTTTCAACTTCAAACACTACGATATCAACTATGCCGCTTTGGTTCACGAGGGCGCCGTGATACCCGCAAAACCCTTCACGCCGAATTTTGGAACATCAAACTTTGTCAGGGAATATCTTGGGCTGGTCTCGATAACGGGGAAACAGCTGCGGGACGCGGGTGTAGTTGTTTCAAGAGAGGGGTATGCGTCGGCTACACGCTGTTTGCTTTCGACCTGACGCCTGACATGGAAGACGGTGACCACTACAACCTGATCAAAAACGGAAATCTAAAAGCGGAAATACGCTTTACACAGGCGCTGGCTGCCAATGTTAACATGGTTGTGTTCTCGGTATTCGACAAGGTTATCCAGGTCAACCACACCCGGCAGCTTATGTTTGACTACCATTAAAAGAGTGTAAAATATATATTTTTTTTAAATGGACACTGCGGAGATACAAGACTTCTCAAGTAGACATAAATATGCTAAGAAATACTTTCTAGGTGTATTCCCTAGCGATGGACTAGCTGAAAAGATAGGCCCAGAAAGACCCCGCACCCTCGTCTTTAACACTGATCCCCATTACAAGGCTGGTACACATTGGGCAGCTCTGTTTCTGGATGTGGACACGGTTATAGTGTTTGATAGTTTAGCAGAGTTCCCTGAGCATAGCATTTATACAAAGCCGATATTCAAATATGTAAAAAAAGCATCACCCACGGTTGAGTATAACAAACTATGTGTGCAGGATCCTTTGGCCATCACATGCGGGGAACATTGTATATACTTTATTAGCAAAATGTCTGAAAGTATGACGTTTAGAAATTTTTTAAATCTGTACTCAGCCGATCTAGTAAACAACGACGGTGTTGTTATGAAATATGTGAATGAAAACTGCAGGACAATGTCGAGCGCTGTTAAAACAGAATATGGTCTTTGTCATAAGTGTAAGGCATTGTAAACTGCTATTTGTACTGATGAGTGTCTAAAATTAAAAAAAAACATCTTAAACATGATTTTAGCCTAGGCATTTTTTTTTTATTCACACAGTGCACATTTTCAAATTATTAAAAAAAAAAAGATGTCAGACGACTGTTGAAAATTTAAAAGTGTTTATTACCAACCTGTTTCAGCACAAACATTTACAGGGGTAAACATATAAAATGAAGCAACATTTTTCAACCCGCAAAACTTTTAACAAAAACTGTACATGGGTGCAAATTTAGAGCGGAAGCCAGGTGCTCATTTTGAACAGTCTCTTTTTAGGCCCCAGAGGAAGAGCAACGCTGCTCCTAGCTGGTGTTAGTTGTGGAAAGAAAGGCGACGTCGATATAGCGGGGCTCCTTGTAAAAACAGCAGGGGTCGGATCTTTTAAACTTTCAAGCTTACAGCGATTCTCTGCGTTACCGATAATCGTTGAGGGAATGTTGAGTTCCGCAGCGGCACTTAGGAACTGCTCCCAACCTCTAGGAGCATCTTGTGTTGATAGGGTTTTACCGTGTGTGAGACCCCTGACCAGATCATACATGTGGGAACCAGCAACCGGCTGACCCTTGTAAACAAATTCACCCCGGTCGTTCCACGTGGTCAAATCTTTAGTAGCAGTCATTTTACTGAGCAACATTTGAGCAGCCCCTCTATATTTCTGACTTATATTTTTCAAAAGGTCTAAGACAAAGGCATCCGGTGCAGGTGAGGGTCCTAGGTCTTGAGGCGCCATAGAGGATACTGGCTGCTGTTCAGCATCTGGGGTATACAGAGTCAGTTTGTTTTTTTCAGAGGTTAGTTGCTTGTAGTACTGTAGAAAGTTTTGAAGGGCTCCTGAGTAAAGCCCGCTTTGTCGTGTGGTTTTAAATCAGTTCGGTTCAAAATGGCTTTGATTTCAGCGTCGAGACACTGCGTTTCGTTTTTGCGTATGTCCCAGACATCAGTGGTAGAAGGGCCGAGCTGTTCCAGCTGTTGCCGGGGTACGAGGTACATTTTGTGGGCGTGCTCCATCAGGGTCTCGACAGTAGCCCTGTGATTAGGGTTATAGCTATACCTAGCAGCGACCCTATAAAACCACCAGACTGTTTGACCAGTTTTCTTTTAGAAAGGAGCAACGCCCTCTTATTGCTGAGCTTCTTAATAAGGTGACGCTTCTTCTTCAGAACGCGGAACTGGCTCGTTGATATCGGGACATTACCTTTTAGGGTGTTTAGGGCTATTTCTGAAATGGCTGCCACTAAATCGTCCGAGGCAGCGCAAAGGATGGCCTTTCTTTTCAAGGGGTTGGCTGTGATCAGCATTTTTAGGAGGCCTAAATTACGCCGCAGCCTCGCAGACATAGTGGGGACTTTATATTACAAGGTTTAGAGTGTAAATGTTATAAAAGTCTTTTTACGTGTTCTTTTTATAGGCTTTGGGCCCTTTTGTAGGCGTGTAGGCGACTGGGAAGTCAGGTGGTAGTATACCTGTGCGCAGTCTGTAGTCTTCAAGAGTGTTAGGTTTTAAATCCACCAGTAAGTAGCTGTGGGGTTTTGATGTAGCATCGTTAAAGGCCTCCATGAAAAACTGCGTGTTTCCGGGGTGCATTTGTTTAGCTATAATTGAGATCTGAAGCTTGTCTCTGGGTTTTTTAAATAAGACCAGGTATGAGGCGTTGCGAGTTATGGACGGGCTGCTCTTACCCTTGTAAAACAAGTTCTGAACTATATAGCATATGCTCAGATTACGGTGGTGTGAATATTGCGTAAAAGCCAGCTCAATCTCGGGGTGGTCCCGCCTTCACGCATGAGAACATCCACCACGACCATGTTTACAAGTTGTTTAGGTAACAAGTCATCGTCGTTGAGATTACCGGGGATGCCTTCTATAAACTGGATGTGTGGGAACTTTAGGGTGAGCTCCGTGTAAAGATCCTGCCAGCAGGAATAAAGCCACACAATGTTGTTAGGGGTCTGAGATAAAACACCGGGAGCGTTTTCTAGCAGTTTCTCTATAAAAAATCTTTTTTGGAGGGACCAGCTAAAACGCAGGAGAACGGGTGGTGTAGCCTGGTGTCCATATCTGGGTGGGGTTCAAGCCTCTAATGTCTTTTAATACCCGTAAGGCAGTGTTTTGTAGTCCTCTGTGAGGACCCGTTTGTCAAACACTAATCTTAAGGTTTTATACAATGGTTGTGTTGTAATTTCCCACGTTTTCTTGGACCTGACTATGCTCGGGTGGTGTACGACTATGGTTTTGTTATTTTTGTGATCGCTCGAGGCGGAGTACTCGTGCACCAGACCCTTCAGACTGTCAACGTTTATTTTAATCGTATTGTTGATGTTTAAAGTGATACCTTTGACTTTCATGCAAACCTTGTTGTTTGAGGTCTTATAACTGTACGTCTTAGGGCCTGATGAGGTAAATTCGTGTATATTCTCCCCCTTTTCGAGCTCACTGGTCAAATCCCCTAGATAATCACCCAGCGGAGGATCTTCATCACCCTCTTTACTCACAAAGATAACAGAGTCAGTGTTGTGGTACAAACAACGATCCTGAAGCTTGTCCAGTAACCTGTAAAGCTCTAGCCGGGCGTGAGCGGTTGTGAAGCATGCTATAAAGATGTTTATATTGTTACACGTTGTGGGGTACTCTTTGGCGTATTTCCAACATAGAACGTCCGTCTCGTCGTCGATAAATTCACAACTGGAAATGTCATAAACCGGTGTGAATATATACTTAAAAAGCTCATCTGGATCTGTGACGATGGATGTGTTTGACAAATTGGTACGCAGTGTGAATTTTCCCCACAAGGAATTGAGGCAGAGCTTAGCTAGCTGACAGCGGGCGGGGTTAACCTTAATGACCGCAGGTCTCAGTTTAATACCCTCGCGAGCTTTGTAATCAGCGATATTCTTTTTCTTTGAGGGCTCATCGACACACCAGTCTGGATACCCCGAAGCCTCCTGTTTGTCTCTGAGAAACAAGTTGATGTACTCAGAAAAGAGCTGGGTGGTTGTGTTTGGAAAGTGCCAAATTTCCAGGATTTTACCGAGCCGATACCCTTTCTCGAGGGCCGTCTGCACCTCGATGGTACACCAAGGCCCTCATTCTGACCCTGGCGGTCTTTGACCGCCAGGGCGGAGGACCGCGGGAGCACCGCCGACAAGCCGGCGGTGCTTCAATGGGGATTCCGACCGCGGCGGTAAAGCCGCGGTCGGACCGGCACCACTGGCGGGGTCCCGCCAGTGTACCGCGGCCCCATTGAATCCTCCGCGGCGGCGCAGCTTGCTGCACCGCCGCGGGGATTCTGACCCCCCCTACCGCCATCCAGATCCCGGCGGTCGGACCGCCGAGATCCGGATGGCGGTAGGGGGGGTCGCGGGGCCCCTGGGGGCCCCTGCAGTGCCCATGCCACTGGCATGGGCATTGCAGGGGCCCCCGTAAGAGGGCCCCTACATGTATTTCACTGTCTGCTGCGCAGACAGTGAAATACGCGACGGGTGCAACTGCACCCGTCGCACAGCTTCCACTCCGCCGGCTCGATTCCGAGCCGGCTTCATCGTGGAAGCGTCTTTCCCGCTGGGCTGGCTGGCGGTCTGAACGAGACCGCCCGCCAGCCCAGCGGGAAAGTCAGAATTACCGCCGCGATCTTTCGACCGCGGAACGGTAACCTGACGGCGGGACTTTGGCGGGCGGCCTCCGCCGCCCGCCAAGGTCAGAATGAGGGCCCAAGTCCCTTCCAGCAGCCTCTGCTCATCACTATGCAAGCATTCGCTAGTCTGTTTACTTTCAGCGCAGGTTCGGCAAAGGGGGAACATTAGCTTACCGTCGACTCTATAAGGGAGCACCGGAAAGTAAAGTTTCTGCGGAGGGTGAATCTGGCACTTAACGATTCCAAAGTACTCTTTGAGAGGTTTAAAGTTCCTGTATATGATCGTAGGATGTCCCACAGGGTACAACTTCACCTTGTTTACAAACGGATACAGACTCATGAAGTCATAGTAGTTTATTTTCTCACCCGGTCCAGCTACGCGGTACAATTGTATGGCGTTTGTACGACCACCGAATAAGGCGTCACGGGGTTCCAACGGTGAAGGTAACTGCTGGCTCTTAATAAAAGTGCCCAGTTCACCATCTTTCGATAGCTCCGTTACCCAATCATGTTCCCAGAGAGTTCTCAGAACAAACCCACAGCTCTCAATATACTGCGCCTTCGCCAGAGTCCGATGGTGCAGATGTTCAAACGTGGTGCCCTGCAGTCTATTAAACTCATGGGGTTTGTAACACTGAGGACACCCGTGGTAAAAGCAACCGTTGAACTCAAAGGCGGTTGGCACACCGTTAATTAATGCATACCCGTCTAGGTAGTAGCGACCCAGACGGTATTTGCCGCCTTGCAAAGTGTGCTGAATGAAGATATGAAGACGCAGACGTACATGAGCCATTGAATAGACGGGGTGGAGTACCGTTTCTGTTTGCCGTTATAGAGGTCAGGCGGTACTAAGGCGATAGTTCCATACAATAAAAACATGTGTTTATAAATAGACATACACATTGAAGCCAAAGTAATGTTTTGAAATGGGTCCAGGTATACAGTTATTTTCTTTTTTTTTTTACTCTTGCGTGATTTGGTTTTAATAAACCTGACCCGCTTCATCATCGTCACCACAACGTCTCTGAAAAGGTTGCATGCTTTTCGCAATATCATAACATCCGCCTGACAGTAAGCTTTCAATTTGGTTTGAAAATGAAACCATTTTTCACGGTTTTCATCGTACCACTGTAGAAAACTCTCTTTTTCAGAGGGAATCATGTACTCTTAACCATAACTGTCGGGCGGAGGCATAGGGCCGCTGTAATTCTGATTCACCCATGTGTTAAAAAAGTGAGGGAAATAACCTTTACAACCTTCAAAACCAAAGGTTTTTGGCAGCTTGCTCAACTTCATGGGCAGAAAATTCAAGGTGTCTATGAACCTAATGTCAAAAGGCACAACCTTAAGCAACATTAGTTTGGAACCTTGGGTAATGAGATTAACGGGCAGCTTTTCACGTATCAGGTCGCGGATAATGAAGAACGAGTCGTATGCTTTGGAGTTGTGAGCCAGAAATGTATAATCCTGGTATCCCGGTTGCATGAACGTGTTGAGGAAATCATTCACGCATGACCGCCCTTCAAACTCTCAGCTTCCATCACCTGTTAGATGGTGGGCGTAAATATAGTTTGGCTGGTGCACCCCCGTCTCTTGCGTACACTCTATATCAATTACGATATAGTCATCTGTTTTTTTCTGGTGGTGACTTCTGAGCATGTAACACGAGGGGGTTGTTCCGGCTTTAAAAGCCTCTGTACACCTAGGGCATTGCATACCTTTCCATTTGTGGTCGACAGGCTTGTAACGACCGCAAACCCAACAGTCTGGGCTAGGCTGATGTGCGTGTTTAAGCAGTCTTGCGACCGACAAAACAGCTTGCACGTTGTGCAGTTCACTTTCTGAATATCGTCATTGACACATCCGTCCCTTTGACACATTTTACAGTGTAATTCACACTGATGTTTGGTCCGATTGTTGTATATGTGATCGCAGTGCTCACACACGTACTTGGCACCTAGAAAACCCTTCAGGTTCAAGACACCGTAAAAGTGTTTTTCATGATGTAGCACATACACGGTCTTGTTTTTCACACATTCATTGGTAGTGAAGTACTTCCAAGAACCAGCGTGGTATAGAACTTTTACTGTCACGGCAAAGTGGTTCTCAAAAAGTCATAGGTCCCCAAAACCTACCATTTTGTCGGACGGTCGTTGAAGCGCCTCCTGGGCTGCTACCGCCATCGACATAATAACGGCGTCTGGGGTAGAGCGGTCCACCAATAAGCCTGCAATGCTTGCGGCCAGACACATATTGGTAACTCCGGTATTAAAATCGAGCAACCAACGAGATTTCTTGCCGATGATTTTACTGTAAATAACGCTCTTTAAGGTTCTGGAAACACCACCCTCGCGACCCCTATCACTGAGGGCGATGATTCTAAAGGACCCGTATGCCAGTAATTCAGCCTTGCTCTGTAAAAGTTTAGATAGGTTTTCTAAAAACGTTACAGCGTCAAACACATCCCGAGACGACCGTCTGGTGAACAGGGGACTATTGAGACCCTGGCCCTGAAAACGCATCTGAAAGAAATCATTAGGCCCCACATCGTGTAACAATCGTTCGATTAGCGTTTGCACAGCCTGATGTATAGCAATAACGCCATGATCTGAGGAGTGTAGGCGATCAAGGTTAACAAACCTAAACTCCTCATAGTGTTCTGTAGCGTTAAACCGCTCTACAACGCGACTATACCGTATCACACTTTCCATAAATACTGATTCTGAAGCCTCAGCTTGAGAATTACTGGTTGTTGGAGAGCTCGCAGGGGTATTGTTAGATGTAGGTGTGTTTTTAGACCTTCTGGTAACGCAGAGTCTGGCTTTCTTTAACTATTTTATTACAAGCTTGCGGTTTCTAGCGCTACCAATCCACTTTGGCTTCTTATGGGTCCATCTGGTTTTTGGTAACTGACCCCCGCCGATCTGAACAATATTAGGGGTGTTTTCAAGTCGTGACACTGACACTTCACCTACTGCTGGTGGGGATCCTTCAGACTGTTTAGGGCTGAGACTGCTCTGACCATCATCCCCAGAGGGTTTGTAAATACCATCAACACCTCCTAACTGTATATATTGAGGCCTTATGGGCTGTGGTTTTGGGGGCACACATGGCCTTTAACTTTTGAGCGCACGTAAAACTCTTATAGCTCTACTAAGCAGGTGCTGTGGCTTCTTTTTATATTTAGACCTAAGGCCCATTGTACCGGTAAATGTTGCTCTAACATTCCCCTGGTCTGCACGATCGCCTAGTCACGCTGGTATGTTACCCATGCCTACAACTGCTGAAGCACAAGCTTGGGCCACCATGCTTCTACACCGAGCCAGCAGCTGTTTTAAAACCTTTATGTTAGCTCTGGATGTCCCAGTATTACAGTCGTTCTTACACAATTTTAAAGTTTTTAGACAGAGCTGGAATTTGAATTGTCTAAACGACTGATGTATTTCTTTAATGTAGCTGTCTAGAACTCTAGTACGGTTTGAAAGGTTGGTTTCAAGACCAGTAATTGTGACATTAGAGGTATGATTGCCAACTCCCAGAGACACCCCTGTTATAGGACAATGGCTGACGTTATCACCCCCATTCACTGCTGCTGGATCGGAGCGGGACATAAAAACAGGGTTCCAGTGTGAACACCCACGAGTTTGAGAGGCCTGATCATCGCTCAAGGGTGTTCCAAAACTCTGATTTTGCGATCCGCTACACCCTATACTGCTGGAGGGGTATATTGATGAGGATGGTGAGGACCACAGCGCACAGGCACTTGGTGTAGGACTGGTCATGCCCTTTATGAAGGATGGTGGGGTGTAGTTAAGAGTTGTACCTGGACCATGAGCGGTGTCTGTAGAGCGGCTGCAGGGCGGGTCTTGGGGGTCTGGGCGGTTCACGAGTACCGTTGGCGCTGTGGGGTATTGAGCAGTCCCAGTGTTGACCTTTAAAGATGACCGAGGCAATTTAGGCGGATGGCCGGCATCTTTGGAGCTCTTGTGGGGTGACTCTAGGATGTAAAGATAGCAAAACACATATTAGGGATTGTTATAGCTGCTATACCTATGGGGGTGAAAGAGGTTTAGACACTCTAAGCATTGTACACATCAGACTCTTTAGTTTCTAAAACCCACCTGGGGTTTTCCGACTTGATTTACCCTTCTTAATAGGCGGGCCGTCCTTAGACGCTTGGGACTTCCTTTTGCGGGCAGTGTTTTTAAAGCTCCTATCCAGATTCATGGTCGATTCTCCCTCAGGGATACCTTGGGATAAAAAGAAAAAAAAAAATGTTACATTTACAATATAATAATACATAGACTATACGTACTCCCTGAGGGGGTCCCAATATAGGGATGGGTGTTGGGTGTTTTAGGTTTTCAGGGCGTTTACAAAAGAACCGCATTATTTACCTGCAAAAGCGTTATCCTGAGACATTGTGCAAGGCCCGTCTTGAACCTGGAGGATTTGCTGTAGAGCGGCAACCGCAAGCTGTAGTTCTGCATCATAACCTGTGCAAAACCACAGATATAAGGGAAAACGTTAACAGTAAAATAAAAAATTTAAATAAATAAAAAATAACCATCATGACAACTCTGTTTAGAACGCCCTGTAACTCACCATGTTGAACTGTCTCCACTTCCACAGGGGGTCGTAGCCGGCTCTTGGAGGTCCTACGTACACAAGAGATAGAATTGCCTTTAAAACACAACTCGTTACATGTTATATTCGTGAGCCCTTCATAAAAACAGGTCAAGTGTTGAGAAACAAAAAAAAAAAGAATTTTAAAAAATAAAATGTTTAAAGCTCTCAAGATTCCAACTGTTGAATCCCTGTGTTTGGTAGGTATAATACACCTCAACATTTGTAAAGCTTTTCTCAAAAACTATAAAAGGTTTAATAAACAGAGTCCACATGATGGTGCTATAACACAAGACCAACTCTAGGATTCACTCTATAAGCCATTATTTATATAATTCTAAGGGTTGCACAAGCTTATTTTACACATATTACTAGGCATTCAAAGGTCTTTATAATACTATGTAATTACAACATTTGTAAAAATATATAACACACCCTATTTAAAAAAACATTACAGTTCCTAGATTTTATATATGTATAATACACTGGAAACCAGATCCTAGGATCCAGGCTGGGTTTTCAACTCAGCTCAACAAGGCTCTGAACCATATGTGGGGGTGGAGCTCAGGCTAAACTCCAAGCTGAGCCACCCCCAACCAACACATTTAGAGTCTTTGTTTAAAAATGCCCATCTGTGGATGCATCATCTGTGAGGGCCTGGGTTTTTCAGCACATCAAACTAGGACACCCAACCCTACTGATCTAAGGTGAGTGGATGGGGGCATTGTGGGGTCTGAGGCTCTTTACCAGGGGTATTTTGTAATTATTTTTATTTTAATTTATTTCAATATCTTTTATTTTTATTTTTTATTTTATTTTATTTATTATGTATTTATTTATGTGCTTAAAAAAAAAAACCTTGTAGACCCCCAGGGGCCCCTAAAACCCTGGGGTCACACCTGCCATATTTTTATTTATTTAAAAAAAAGCCGAACAATGTGACCCTGGAGTCATCTGAACCATGTGTTACAGGCCCTCATGGCCACACAAGCCTTATTTTTTTATTTTTTTTTTTTTTAAATGATGCTGCCCTATAGGGCCTTGGGTGCCCCAATCCCAAGGCCCCCAAAACCCTGTTCCTTTCTTTTTTTTTTTTCTTCATTTTATTTATATGGGCTCTAGGGCCCCAGCGCGCGAGGTCAGGGCCCCACAGACCCGGTCATCGCGCCATTACTATTTTTATATATTTGTTTTTAAAAACAAACAAACGCCGCACTCTGGCAGCAATCGATCGGATCCCTGAAGCCTCGTGGAACACCACGAGGCCTCGGGGGTCCGATCGGAAGAAGGTTTAATTACAGAGAATGCCTCTGAAACACGATCGGCATTCTCTGTAATTAAACCTACTGCGCCGGCTCTCAGAAGCTGCTAGGTTGATCCCCAGTGGCTTCTGAGAGCCGGCTTGCACAGTCCCAGATAATGGGTCTCCGAGGCTACGAATGCCCAGAGACCCCGTGTTATCAGTTTCACAGAGCCCTGCTCCGAGGGAGCATGGCCCCCGGAGCAGAGATCTGTAAATCTGATAACACGGGGTCTCTGGGCATTCGCCGCCTCGGAGACCGGGTTAATTATTAACAAAGGCTAAACTGCGCTCAGAGACCATGGGGTCTCTGAGCGCATTTTAACCTTAGTTAATAATTACACCGGTCTGAGAACGGTGAAATTATCAACTAAGGTTGAACTGCGCCCAGAGACCGCATTGTCTCTGAGAACAGTTTAGCCTTAGTTAATAATTACACCGGTCTCCGCGAGGAGAATGGTGAAATTATTAACAAAGGCTAAACTGTTCTCAGAGACCATGCGGTCTCTGAGAGCAGCACGGAGTCATGTTAATGACGGGCTCCCCAGAGCGCTGGCCTGCTTTGGGGAGCTCTGTTATTAACATGACTCCGCGATGCTCGCAGAGACCGCATCTGGGGAGTAATGTTAATAATGGGCCTCCCCAGAGCTTCGAGCCTGCTCTGGGGAGCACTGTTATAACTTTTAGAGCTCTGTGCACCGCAAACCAGAGCTCTAAAGTTAATAACAATGCAACCCCAATACAGGTCCATAGCTATGGGTAGTCCCATTATTAACTTTTCTGAGCTGTTCTCAGAGATCACTTTGTCTCTGAGATCAGCTCAGAAAAGTTAATAGAATGGGGGCCCAGAGCGCTGGATATCTCTGTGGAGTACTAGAACCGTACAGGACAACTTAAAACCTACAGGCCCCCCACAAAATACAGCCCCAACAAAAATACCTACCCATGCATAACCCCAGAACAACCCAGTAAAAATTAAGCCCTACAGCCAACCCACAAAATACAGCCCCCACAAAAATACCTAACCATGCATAACCCCAGAACCAATCAGTACAAATTAAGCCCTACAGCCAGCTGCCAAAATAAGTGCAGACCACCACAAATACCTTCACATACATAGCACCAGAAACAGCATGAACAAATTAAGCCCTATAATCAAACCACAAAATAAGTGCAGACCCTAAAAAATACCTTCACATACATAACCGCAGAACCAACAAGTACAAATTAAGCCCTACAAACACCCCATAAAACAAGTGCATACCCTAAAAAATACATGTACCTACATGGCCCCAGAACTAACCAGTACAAATTAAGCCCTACAGCCATCCCACAAAATAAGTGCAGACCCTAAAAAAATACCGGCACATACACAGCCCCAGAATCATCATGTACAAATTAAACAATACCGCCCACAAAATAAATGCTTACCCTTAAAAATACATGTACCTACACATCCCCAGAACCAGCATGTACAAATTAAATAATACCACCACAAAATAAATGCTTACCCTTACAAATACATGTACCTACACATCCCCAGAACCATCAAGTACAAATTAAGCAATACTGCCCTCAAAATAAATGTTGACCCTTAAAAATACATGTACCTACATGGCCCCAGAACTAACCAGTACAAATTAAGCCCTACAGCCATCCCACAAAATAAGTGCGCCCCCCTCAAAATACCGGCACATACATAGCACCAGAACCAACAAATACAAATTGAACAATACCGCCCACAAAATAAAATGCTTACCCTTAAAAATACATGTACCTACACATCCCCTGAATCAGCAAGTACAAATTAAGCACTACCGCCCTCTAAAATAAAATGCTGTCCCTTAAAAATACATGTACCTACATGGCCCCAGAACTAACTAGGACAAATTAAACAATACCGACCCTCCCCACAGATAAGTGCGCCCCCGTCAAAATACATGCACATACATAGCACCAGAACCAACAAATACAAATTGAGCATTACCATCCCAAACCCCAAAATTAAGTGCAGAGCCTCAGAATACCTACGCATACACAGCCCCTGAACCTATCAGTGCCAATTAAACATTGTAGCCAACAGATTACAGCTGCCCAGTTCCCAACATACATTAATTTCATTTTAAAAACGTGCATTTTACACTGCTGGGTATAGTTAAAAATAAAATAAAAAAGGTTGGGGCTGCCATCCATGTTAAACTATAATAGAAAATATACAGACACCACATAGTTACAGACCTTAAGTAGAAGAGGTTTAGCATCAACAGTCTGTGCTGGGGTCTTCATATTTTTCTCCTTGAGGGTTTCTGGAAGCCTAAACTCTCTGTAAGCGCCCAGTGTGTAGTTGAGAAAAAGACCCCAGTGAATGTGGGGGTTGTTTTTATATGGGTCCCCCTCTTGATTATGCATAGGTTTTTTGTGCTGGGTTAGGCTTAGAGTTAGGCATCTGTTTTAGGTTTACAATGTCTATTTTTTTTTTTTTTTTTTAAACTGTATGGTCACTTCAGACTCTGACATCTGCTGAACACCTTTGGGGACACGGCCTGGGAACTCCATATGCTACATCTGTTTTAGGTTTACAATGTCTGGCTCCTGTTTATCTCCAAACTATTTTAACTGTTTGGGCAGTTTAGACTCTGACATCTGTTGAACACCTTTGAACTCTGGCCTGGGAGCCCCTCTCTGACATATGTTGAACACATGTGGTCCCAGGCATGGGAACTCTTAGTGCTACATCTATTTTAGACATGCATTTCTACCATGATTGGCTGGCTCTAACAAGCATATCATTTGACCAGCCCCTCTTTTAGGATTAGCCAACAGCTTGGAGGTTTGACCAGCCCCTCTTTTTGGATTAGCCAGCACTGTAGAGGTTTGGTCAGACCGCCCCCCCTTCGCCGCCCTGTGCAGAGACCCCCTATCAGTCACTTGCCCCTGATTGTCTGACATGTCCAGACCTGTCCCCACAGGCTCTGAAAACACTTGCACAACACAAAGGCCCACATCTTACAAAAGCCCATTGACCAGCACCCAGAGGTCTAGGACACAGCCACATAGTTAACACATGACACCATGAGGTCACAGACCACGTGACACCCCCTGCACCCACGTCACTTCCGGGGAGGGCTCTCAGGGACACCGGAAGTCGGAGCCACCGGAAATGGTGTCACTTCCGGGGCGGGATAACTGTCACTTTTAATATGGTGATTAAAGGTATCCCTTCCTACTACTCATATCTATATATATACATATATATATATACGTATATATATATATATATTTATATATATATAAAATAATATATGTATTTTTATATATAGATATAATGTTTATAAGTTGACTGTCAAGCTCCACTTTTCATGACTCCACCCTAATGACTCCACCCCCTTTTCACTGCCATACCTTTAAACCAATTTATGGGTTCACGGAATCATTTTTTTCAATTTCTAGCGCTGTTAAGGAACTAATGAAGTGTTAGGAGTTAGCAAGAAATCTGCTAAAACAGTGATGAGAGTAGTGAATCTTCTGGTTTAGAATGGAACGATTTAGGTGAAATAAGTTGCACTCAACCTCTGATTTAATATATTCTCATAACCACCAACCCCCTTGTAAACTGCCCACACGTTAGCAAACCATCATCGCAATGTTTCCAACCTCTGGCGGTTGCCCACAGGGAAATTACTCTCCATCCTACTAACTAGTAAAGAACCGTAATCACTCACTCCCTGTGACAGTGCTCTAATACAGTAAGTACTGAGACAGAGAGAGAAACTCAGAAGAAACCCTTGAAAAAAAGGAGCAATAAAACAATGACATAAAGATAAAATCGGAGCATCACAGTCTGATTACAGCATGGGGGCGGTTTTTCAGGTGTTACAGCCTCCTAATAAATTTATTTTTTGGAAAGTAATTGGGTACAGGTGCTTTCAGTCGGGCATGGTGAGGTGTCTGTTGGACTTCACATAAACACAGACAAAAACGTACACACTCTCTCTCTCCCTCTCTGCTTTGGATGTTTCACAAAACATTGTGTTTTCTCTCACTATGTACCCCTTACCAATCCGCATTTGTATAATTTACCACTGCCCCTTTAGCCTTCTCATGTGTCCTATAATGTATTTTGACATTATATTCCAACAAGATTGTTGGAAAATGTGAAGCCCCCCAATCTTACTGACTAAGCTACGCCCCAGTTAAAACATCCACCATGAGACCAACATAAAGTAAACCATCCTACTAATCATTAGAGCAAATACCATGTCCTTGATTTTGTTGGCACTATCAAACGGAGAGGGCTCCTTGCTTGCTTCAACCACTAAGCAACAAAAGCTAGTGTTGCTTTTTAAGCTTCATTAGTACCTGCACTGCCACTACTGAACTAAAGACTTTCACAAGACTTATCAAAGATAGAAATATCCAACTTCCATCCAGGCTAGCTTTATGTAACCAGCAAGGTCAAACAAGCAGTGGCATAGTCAATAGGTCACGCCTCTGGGACCTTAGAAGGGTTAAGCCATGCAGCACATTTTCCAAAAACCTACATATCAGACTACCCAATGCGTCACAAAACTTAAAATACTTTTAAAAAAATGGTCTGATAATCACTAACTAACTTCCGGAGAAAGCCTGGAGCACATAATGAGCTCATGGTGCACTTGAAAACGCAGTGGTAGCTGCTAATCTACTGTAAACAAAATAATATCTACCAAGCAAGGTAGGGTGCATTACCACAGGCTGTTAATAGGTATCCCTAGGGAGTTCTAAAGGGATCTCTATTAGCCATATGAGGTACTGCACCCTTAAGGCAACCTTCTAAAGGATGTTTTTTTCCACTCTCTTCTGTTGAATGCAGTATCACAGGTGTGTCGAGAACTGACCTCAACCGGCATCAGCCACCTGTGTGGCAATATCCAATAGAGATTTCTAAAGTTGGAGAAATCCCTATAGTATGCAAGCTTTCAAGGAAATGAGCCCAGATGCTCCAAGTTATGGGATGTCAACTGAATTTTACACTTCATAAAGAACTGGCCACGGAAAGAAGCAGCTGTCTACCAAACTATGTCAATGTGTCTTATTTCCTATGGAAATGTTTCTGATACCTCGCTCTTGGTTTACAAGGGAGAAATTAAGACTGGAGAGTGTATCCAGAAGATTACATTTTTGTTTTTATGTAAGGACACATAAGTGAGAAATTATTTATACTTCTGGGTCGGAAAGCAAATGTCAGCTATGCGCATGCCTATACCAGTAATTATATCTATAGGTGCTTTCTTCTCGTTCTGAAAAAAGGTGACTGGGAAAACACACTCAGGTTTTTAAGGGCTGGTTTCGGAAGAGCTTCCTGTCCTGCAGAAGCAGGAGATGGAAAATTATTGTTTTAGGGTGGTCACTGCCTTGCGTTTTTTTCTTCAGTTTTAAGTTACCTTATATTGTTTTACTGCTGGCGTGATTATGCGAAGGTTGCAAGTGACCTTTGCATATGTGTTCAATATTTGACTTACCTATATTTCCCAGCAGGGAATCAACTCTATTCTCTGGGGTGCAAAGCCGACTCAGACTTTCATCCTTTTGAGGGCAATAGTACCACCTATTATAGCCAAGGTTTAGAAGACAGGCGTGCAGTACGACAAAATACACAATGAAATAACTTCTCTCTTCCTCCCGTCCATGTTTTTTGGTGCACTTGCCACATCTTTATTTGGGCAAAATTGGGGCACAAACCAGACCACTGACTCCCACCGTTGTGTGTGTGAAAAAGGCTGCTTTATTGAAACAGGTGTGCATCACGAAGACATACCCTGGCCTGTTGCCTTACAAAACTAATAGCCTCACTATACATAAACTGCCACCTACTCCTTAACCCCACCCCTAAAGCCTACCCTCCCCTTAACTTTAAAAAAACAGTGTACATCATAAACCAATGCACTCCGTGATTTGTAAACTTGAACGTATTCCATTATAACCTTAAACATTTTTAAGTATTTACAATGAACCTCCTGTGAGGTAACTTAACGTTCTGCTCTGTTTCTGTTGTGAATTTTCTGATCCCCTCCTTTTTAGCCTGCTCTTCCTCTGTCAAGAAACTCCAATGACCTTCTGTGAAGCCCTGTGACTAGTGGGCCACCCACCCTTGCAAAACCTGCTTCAGCAACAACTACAAACAAACAGAACCTGCACACCTGTCCCTAACAAGCCACTTATTCTCACTACACCTGGACTACCTCTCTAAAGAAAAAAAACCTAATCTAAGGGATGGGTGGGTGGGGAAAAACTGATGTCCTGTAATGTCTCTAGGGCTGCCACCATGTGCACCTACCCACACAAAATGGTGGTTTGCATCCCCCAAATGTTGGCCACATAACTATTGGGCTACATCCTTTACCGGATGTAGCCCAAAGGTAGCGCAGTTGTCTAGACTGTGCCACCTCTTCCCGAAATGCTCCCAGGGGACAAACCTCCCTCCGGTCGACTGTCTCCCAAACCCCACCTTCTCCACCTCCCTCCAAGCTAATATAAGGCACAGCTAGATTTACCAGATGTGGCACAACATTCAGTGATGCCCCCAACAAATTAAATGCTAAAAGCGAATGACAGTCACTAGCTTCAGTTTTAACCTGCAGGTGACTTTCCCGTTGATTCTACTGTTTTCCACAGTGCTATTGGTTCTGACCTTTAAAACAACTCAACAGCTTCACTTTCAAATCAGTCTGTAACCTGTTATTAGGCTTAATGCCTGGATAATAGAAATATTCAGGTGTGTTTCATTTCCTAATGCTGGGATAATAAGCAGGTTGTGTGTTAAGATTTAAAGTGGTTCAACCAAGTGGCGGTCGAAGTAGGCCTCTTGAGAGCAGAACACCATAAACTGGCGGACAGGGTCAAGGAAACGGAGACCACACTCGCAATCGTTGAACCAAAACAGAAAGACCTAGCAGCTGAGGTGACCTCTTTGGCTGCCAGAGCAACACGACTAGAACAAAGGGCTGAGGACGCGGAAGGCAGAAACAGAAGGAACAATGTGCGTGTGGTGGGGCTGCCTGAGGGGGCCGAGGGGGCTAATATGGTGGACTTCCTCGAAAATTGGTTTAGTACAACGGTGGCACCTGGATGCCTAATGCCCTTTTACACGCTGGAGCGAGCGCACCGAATGCCAACGAGGCCCCTCGCCCCCGGCAGGCCACCCCTGGTGGTAATTGCCAAATTGCTGCACTACAAAGACAGAGACACTCTTATACAGAAAGCCAGAGAGAAGGGTCCCTTTAAAGTAGCAAACGGAGAGGTGACGCTATTCCCGGACTATACCTTGGATGTCCAGAACAGACGGGCCTCATTCCTAGCAGTCAAAAGAGCCCTGAGAGACGAAGGGATTCAATATTCATTGTTGTATCCGGCCAGACTGAGAGTGATACTGGAGGGGAAAACCACTTTCCTCCAAACCACGGAGGACGCATGGGAATGGCTCAAGAAACGAGGAATCCAGTTGGAGCGGCCCACGGATGGGAACACGACCGCGAGCCGAACCCGCCGAGCTCCTGGGGCACGGAGACAAGGGAGTCGACCGAGGCTGGCACCAACACAAAAGCAAAAAGAGAAGGGCAAGAGGGCGGCTCTGGAAGCAGCTGCCCGAGTTAGTGGTGGAACCCCCCCGGGGGGCTCAGGAGAAGAATCAGATGATACAGTGATATCTTCGATGGGGGACTCGGCTTGCTCGGGCCATGGCCCCAAAGTGACGCCGCAGACTGCCGATGAGCTCTGATTAGCACCGCGCGAATGGACCTGGCGATACGGCACAACAGTAGAACGTGGGCCCCTCCGGACATGGCCGCCCCTCCAATCAGTATCTCGTTGGTCTAGCTACCCTGGCGAGAACTGTAGCAATATGTTGGAACAAGTTGCACTGTTGCGTGATTTTCTGGGCTACCTGCAGGTTAGTAGGTGCCCTGGGGAGGGGGAGTTGGGGTTTACAGTTATTAGTTAACTTGGCTAAATGGGTGGCAATGCACGTTGATAGTGAAGGTTCGAACAAGGGTAGGAGTAGAGCGGCAACCTGGGGACATCAAGGATGCTCTCACCATAACACTTTACTAATATGGCAGACTATAATCTCTTAACATGGAATGTCAGGGGGATGGGTACCCCAGCCAAAAGACACAGAATCCTTTCCTATCTGAAGAGAAGAGGGCCGCAAGTGGCAATGCTCCAAGAGACCCACTTACTAGCTGGAGAGGTTGAGAAGCTGAGGCGTAGATGGAGGGGACAGGTGTTCGCCACAGAGTACTCAGCTTATGCGAGAGGTGTACTGATATGGGTCAGGACCGGGGTCCCACTGATAATAGACTCATTTGACATAGACCGAGAGGGCAGGTTTGTGGTGTTAGAAGGGAGACTACACGGCGTCTCGATTGTCATGAGTTGCATTTATGCCCCCAATCAGGACCAGGTCCCCTTCCTGACCAAACTATCGAGCCACCTCACCCGCCAATGTACAGGTGAATTATTAGCTGGTGGGGACTTTAATGCAATACTGGACATTAACAAGGACAGGTCGACCCCACCACTGCGGGGTGCAGTGTCCACTAGAATAGACAAAAAACTCTGTGAATGGCTGGACACCTGGGGGCTAGTGGATATTGGGAGGGAACAACACCCAAATTACAACTACTACTCATATTATTCAGGCCTCCATCGGTTGCATACCAGAATTGATCGAATGACTTGCACTGCGGGCTTAGCGCGTTATGTGACCCACTCAGAGTACCTTGGTTGCACGCTCTCAGATCATAACCCCTTGCTGGTGACACTGAGCATACTAGAGGACAGACCCCCAATCCCATCATGGAGACTATCCCCTGCTGCGTTAGAGGATCACTCGTACAGGGAGGCTCTTAGTTGCCACTTGACAGAACACATTAGAATTAATACTGGATCTACTACATCTAGAGCCACAGAATGGGAGGCGCTTAAGGTGGTAACGAGGGGCTTCTGCCTGGGTCAGTTGGTGGGAGTGAAACGCACGTTAGAAAGGGAATTGACCTCCTTAGAGAAGAAAATGCACGAGTGGGAAGTGAGACAGAACCCTGGAACCCAAGAGAACGAGGAATATAACCGAGTTCGTAAAGAACATTCCCAGATCGAGGCACAGCTCAGGTGTCACAACACACAAAAATACCTAGCATCAGTGCAGTCAGAGGAGGGCAGATCAGGAAGATTGTTGGCCTGGCTGGTGCTCCCGAGCGGAGGGGGAGAACCCATTACAAGTGTACAAGACAAAGAGGGGCTATGCAGGCGAAGTCCAGGCCCAATTAATGATGCTTTTAGGGAATATTACACGCACCTGTACAGGAAACGACCTGGGGCTGGAGGCCTTTCAGGTCTTCCTGCAGCGAGTTGCACTACCAGCCATGGACCCAGGGGGGAGAGATAGCCTAGGGGGTCCCATATCAGCAGAGGAGATAAGCAAGGCTATATCGCAGCTGGCTCCCGGAAAGACTCCCGGTACTGATGGCCTCCCAATGGACTTTTACAAAAAATATAGGACATTGTTGGTGCCCCAGCTGGCCGAGGTATACGCGGAGGCACTGTGCCGAGGGGAATTACCAAGCACATTACGTGAGGCCCTGGTGGTGCCGCTACCTAAAACAAAAAACAGGGAGGCACCAGTGACCGACTTCCGCCCTTTATCAATGCTGAACAGTGACTTTAAGATCCTCAGTAAGATTATGGCTAACAGACTGCTCCCCCTAATGACTGCACTGGTGCACACTGATCAGAATGGTTTTGTCCCTGGCCGCAACACATCGCTGAACTTAAGGTGGATCTTTGCTATCCTGCACATGCCAGCAGCAGTGAAACCTCCTGCAGGGGTCTTGTTAGCAGTGGACTTCGAGAAAGCATTTGATTCAATTAGGTGGGACTACCTCAGGGCTGTGATGCTTAAGATGGGTCTGGGTAAAAAAATGGGTGAAATGGGTGGACTTACTGTATTCCTTCCCGCTAGCTAGGGTGAAGACGGGCAGAACAATATCCGACACGTACCCGGTATACCGAGGAACTAGGCAGGGATGTCCCCTATCCCCGCTGCTGTTTGCCCTGGCAATTGAACCTCTAGCAGCCCAGCTGCGACAGGAAGGAATCGGTAGGGGAATTACCTGGGGTCCAAGCGAACATATCATTTCCCTATACGCGGACGATATACTGGTGTACCTAAGAGATGGAACCAGTGGTCTCCCATGGGTCTTAAAGATACTGGGGGACTTCGGGGGACTATCGGGACTTCACCTTAACCAAGGCAAAACAGTTGTATTCCCAGTGTCTCCAAACTGCAGCTGCACCAAAACGTGCCCAAAAGATGTGAACTGGGCCCCCCTGACCTTCAAATATCTGGGGATCCAAATATTTCATGAGCTAGCTGACCTCCATGAGGGCAACTTAGGTGGGGCGCTCTGGTCTCTACGCTCCTCGACTGAGTTTTGGAGGTCGTTGAAGCTAACAGTGATGGCCAGAGTGGCATTGTCTAAAATGGTAATGCTGCCCCGCCTCCTCTATTTCTTTGCTAACCTACCGCTATGGATCCCTCCTACGTGGTTCCGTGAATTAAACGCTCTGCTGCGGGAACTAATATGGGACGAGGGTCGTAGGCGCACAGCACTGATTACCATTTGTAGACCGACACAAACGGGCGGACTAGGGGCTCCGGACTTCGAGGCATATTATTTGGCATCCCAACTGCAATGGGTGGCCGGCTGGATGGCGGGCAAAGGGCACCTAGACCTGTCTACCCCCCATGGTTCATTAGACATAGACCAAATAATAACACGAATGATAGAGAGGAGGACCTCCCCCCTCAGAGACAACCTAATGACCAAAGCTGCAACGATGTGCTGGAAAAGATGTATGAGTAGAACCGGGATTGGTCCACCCTACTCACCAGCGCTGCCAGTCTCAGCCCTGGTGGTGGACCCAAAGGGAGCCAATTCCGGGGGCCGGGGGATGGGCCCATGGAGGAGTGCGGGAGTGACAACAGTGGGAGAGCTTTTTAGGGGAGGTAAACTACAGAGCTTCGCTGAACTGGTGGGAAGAGGGGTCCCTCAGGGTCAATTTCTGATGCACTGGAGATTAGTGCACGCCCTGAAAGTACATTGGGACACGATTAATGCGGAACCCGGGGTCCATGGAGTGTTACACCTCCTCCTGACCTCAGGGGAAGAACCCCACTTGATCACGAAAATATACCGAGCCCAGATAGAATCCGCACTGGATCCCATGCAGTCACTAAGGGAGAGGTGGGAGAAAACGATTGGGCATGCAATGTCAGATGCAGACTGGAAAAGAGCTCTGGCTTACCCCCGGAGGATCTCCCGTAATACCCCACTACAATATATCCAATATAACTTCCTACATAGAACGTATCTTACCCCCCACCGACTGTTCCGTATATATGGGGGGACCCCCAAGATGTGCCCCAGGTGCGGTGAGGGCGAAGCAGACTTCGACCACATGATGTGGAAATGCGCAATGATACAGCTGGGCTGGAGGGCAGTGATTGAACGTATCTCAGGGCTATATGAGGCGGAATTTCCACCTACCCCTGACGTCTGTCTGCTGGGCCTAAAATCGGATGTCCCAAGAGGGAAGATTGGGAGTCGCTTCTTGGATCTTGCGCTGGCCCTCTACAAAAGATTAATCATGAGGGGTTGGAAAGCTCCTAGCCACCCCTCACTTATTGAATGGAAGGGCAACGTCACGAGGTGGGCCAGTGCGGAACTACAGGTTTTAAAATCCGAGGAAGCAAAGGGCATCCGACAGACCCCCATAGCCTCAGGGTGGGAAGAACTAATACTGAACTGGGAAAACGCAGAGAGAAGACCATCAACTCCCAACATAGCACCAGCAGAAGCAGAACACTGAAAGTGCAGAGAAGGGAGGAAAAGATACACTTATAACACCGCCCATGAGAGAGTGGAAACTACATTAATAAATCAAATAGACGAGCACTCTGACTGAGCATGATAAGCCAAATTTATTGCGCAGTACAATTTAAAAACAAAAGAAAAGTTCATTGCCCTGAGGGAAGTGCATAATCACATTCTTCAGCCAAGCACAAAAAGTACAGTTTGCTCGGGGAAGTGCCTAATCACATTCTTCACGGGAGAGCAAGAACAAAAAGCTTAAAGGCACAAATCATGAAAAGTTGATTGTACTCGAGGAAGTGCATTGTTATCGTGGCTTGAGCAGACACCCAAAGAAAAAGATAATGCAAACAAAGCATCTTAAATAACATGAAGAGTAAGAGCACATGTAACAGGGGCGACCCTCATGGGAGATTACAAAAGTAAAAAAGGAGGGACTAAAAAGCATATTAGTCAACGGAAAGTAGGTAAACACGAATGACAAAAAAAAGCCCAATAAGACAGGTGGCCGGTACTTGAAGCACATATACAGATTACACCACGCCTCGCAGATATACTGCACATGCTCTGCCTAGACGAGACCTGAATAATGCAAGTTTATCACAGGCAGGCTTTTCCAGTGTAGACACTGTGTACAAACTTTACCTTAAAGAAAACTTTGTAAATTGCTAATGCACCTCAGCAAAGCAAAACGAAAACCCATTTGTCTTCTAGATTTCTTTTTGCAAGTAATATTCTGACTATTCCATAACTGTGTTGATTATGGACTTTTTAGTGTTGTTGCCCTACATAATTTAATTGATCCCCATTATACATAGGTTCAGCTGTCTGTGTTTTCCATATCTTCTGGCCTTAGTAGCCTAAATCAGATTTTTTTAGTGGAAGCTGCATCATGTGAATGCTGCAGCTAGGTGCCTTGACTTTGCTAATCCTTTATAACCCCAATTAAGCTACTCAGATGTGGATCAACTTCAAAAATAGCTGCACAACATTTTGCATTGGCAGAGAATGCTGTTGCTGAGTTGGCTCAATTTCCCTTTCAGCATGATTAGATTGAAAACATTAGCCAATGAAGGGATGGCATGAAAGAAATCAAAATGTGGTCAATCACAGGACTTGTGACGAACACCTCATCAAATGTAAAAATAATGTCAGAGCATCACATAAATTAATTTTGATGTGGGCGAAAAGCACAGAGGCAGTGTAGTGATATCTGTGTTTTGTCCACTGACCTTGTGTCGTACCACTTTGCACTTCGCTTAACTGTCCACTGACACATTAGTGTTCACCAGTTACAGACTCCATTTTGTCTTCAGCTTAGCCTTAGCTTCACCACCAAGTTAAAGGTGCAAGTAGTTTTCTGCACAAAACATGTTATGCAACATGTTTTCTATTCTGCATGTTTTTACCGAAGGGCTAGGACATAACATGGAGGAGTCAGTCAGCAAGATAAGGATATACTAGAATGATGTTTATGGTACAGCAGGGAACAGCTTAGGCTTGGGAGAGACACCTTGGGATATTGGCCAAGTTGTGATGTGTTTCTTTCAACCCTTACCTAAAATAGCCAGCATTTTTTAATACTTCTTACAGAGCGGGAGGGTTTTTTCCAGAAAGCTCTTTCCTCATTTGTTTAAGTTATATAAGAGGCCCAGGTCAACAGTGGGGTTTCAGAGAACTCAATCAGGATTTATACGTCAAATGCATGATAAATTTCCCATGCGGGTAGAGCTCTCGCTTTCTCGTTGCGGTTGAACCGGGGTCAACAAGTTGCTGGCAGGGGAAAGATGAAGCACCAGACAGGCCCTACGGTGATGCATTTTTATTAATTATTTGCTTTGCATTGGGTATGAATATATCTACATATATCAATATAGTTTTTTTTATCTTTGCATGTATATATTTGCTGTGTACAGATTGAAGATTCTTTGTATATGATCTTACTTCATTGTTGCACATTTTAAAAGTACACTTTCAGTTATACAGGCCTTTCTTCACGAGCCTTGCAAAAAAGATATGATAAATGATTAAAAGGTGCATTACAGAATTCTTTTCAACTCCTCTAAGTGTGTGTACTTTGGCCCAGTCAGCAGTAAGGCAAAACAGGCAGAGTAGTTACACAAATGGTCTCTGAGTCTGAACTGCTATGTTGCACATTAAACTGCATCAAAGGAGGAGCCAGAAAATTAAAATAGCCCTTACTTTGAAACAAAGTTATTATGGTACCAAGCAAGCAAAGTAAGTCATGTAACTCTCCCCAGAAGAGCTTGCTTATCACTTCCATATAAGCATTGATCCATTCATCATTTCATTCACCAATTGATATTCACAGTTTCACCTTTATACTCTGTCATCCATTCAAACTTTTATCCATCACTCAGTCCGTCACAATTTTGTCTGTCCGGCCATCTTTCCACACGCCTATCCATCTTCAAACCTATCCATCAAACCTATCCATCCTTTCACTGTCATCTATCCTTTCATTTATCCATCCCCCTTTCATTTTCTTATTCATCCATGCTTCCACCCTTTTAATACTCAATCCATCTATCCTTTCACTCAACCATTCAGCATTTTACTCCAACCATCACTTTTTCTCTCTCTCCATCCATCCATCCTCCCTTTCCCTTATCCACCCATCCACCCTTTCACTCATCCAACCACCCTTCGACTATCCATTCATCCCCTCATCCATCTATTTACCCTTTCCCTCATCCATCCATCCATTCGCCCTTTCACTCACTCATCCATCCACCCTTCCATCCACCAATCTATCCTCTCTTTCACTCATCCATCCTCACATCCATACATCCAGTCACCCTTCTATCCAACCTTTCACTCTATCCATCCATCTAGCCTTTCCATCCTTCAGCTTTTCTATCTATTCATTAATCTATCCATTCACCCTTTCACGTATCCATCCATCCTTTCACTCACTCATCCCTCCATCTTTTTTAGGCCTTGGCTAGATAGTGCGTGCACTGTCTCTTTAGGACCTGGTGTATATAAATTCTTGTCTTCAGCGTGCCCATAGGCTTCCCTTTAGCTGGCTCCATTGTCACTTTCCTATTCTTTCCCTCCATTTGTCCATGGCATGCATTTGTCATGCCTCTTGTTCTGTTTAGCCCTTCCCAAGAGAAGGGATCAAGTACTATATCCATCCACTGGTCACCAGTTTACCATCTGTTTTACAAACTGCTTACTTTCTTTCTTGAAAATCAATTAATATGATGGGTCCTGTTTTCACTCACTCTGCTCCGTTTTTGTAAAGAGGTTTGTAAATCTTGTTCTTATCTTGTCACATTTGCTCAGCATTCAAAGACAGAGATCAAATGTCAGGCGAAATGTGAAAGCAACAGTAGGACTTCAGTTTCCTATTCCACACCAACCAGATGTAACGGACACGCTTGAATATTTATAGAGTCCTAAACTGTCACCCCAGAACAAGGTAGATAATATTGGAATTGATTAACCCTCAAAGTATGCCAACATCATTTTTATGCTTCAAAAAGAGCGCAAATAAAAAAGGACGGGAGATGAAAATAAAATGTATACAACGTCTTTAAGATTGAATAACATGAATTACATTTGATATGATTCGCATTGTATAGATCATCAATCTTTTTTTACATACTGTACACTTTTTTGTAATCACGTACTTAGTATCTGCTGGGCTGCATTGAAATGTGCACTGTTGAAACGACCATTGTGTTTATTTTAGGGCCGTTATTGGTGTTCATAACCCATTTCATGGAGTCTTCAGTTGCCTACTTGTAATGCATCTGTGCGTTGGCTCAGTAGATGCGTCAGCACCTCACGTCCGCCCTCTCTCTTTCTCCTCAGGCTGGGACATACTGCTGTGGCCCCCTTGCGCCCTCTTATTTTCCACCCGAATAGGGGAGTCTTCCGTAGCTGCCGTCACTATGCCTGTGTACTTCCAGTGACCCGAGAATGACTTGAAGCAGGTGAACAGTGAAACAATGCTTCCTTTCTGCAGATAGAGGCTGTGTGAGTTTTGGGACAGTCGACTGGAGTCTGACGCCCCGTTAGGGACACTGAAATATGTGCAAGGATATCTACAGACTTTAGGGCTTGGAACCAATACCCAAAAGGCCTAAAAGTGGTATAGTATGTTGCATGTGTGTCCCTACGTGCAGACGCCACCAAGGACACATTGCACGCACCAAAGTACTGTTCATATGGCAGTCACTGCAGCATGTACATAGGTCCACTGTCCTGTTAGTTTTCGGTGGGGGCTGTGTGCATATCAAAAGCAACACCAAACGTCACTCAGCCACCTGTATTCCTTGTATTGATCGTCTTAGTCGCACCTAGGCTTTCCACCTGCTGTCACCTAACAACTGGCATTGTCATGTTAATGGCCACTGAAAGGCTTGATCCCAGCAGCTGAAGCTCCAAGGTTTGGGATGTGCACGTTCAGACATGTACAGAAACACACCAGGGTCTCACTGGGGGTCTGTAAAGGTGTACTTTATCCTTGTAATGCCTCAAGGCCTGGCATGAGAGACGGAGTAAGAGTGCAACCTCCTTCTTAGCACTAGCATTTCATCTCGTATCATTTTGAATCCACTTAAATCCTACCCACTTCAAATACTAAGTATAGTAGTGCTACCCTTTGTATACACATGCTTTACCTTTCACATTCATACCTGACATCTCTTTGATGTACACACTCCTTTGTACTACTGTGTTCATTACTTTTGTAAATATTTGAAAGAATAATGCATAAATACTAAAATATTTTTGTTGCTGCTTACAAGAATGCATTCCTCTGTAAAAGTAGGGACCAGGCACTGATTGATTCAACTTAATCAATGTTCGCCCACTGCTCCCTATTTGATTGAGGTACTATTTTGTTCTTTTTACCTTTTAGTGGCATGCATACAGAAGGCGTGACTGGCAAAAATGTGTCCAGCAGGACAAACAAAACTGCAAAAATATACTTTCTATGGTTAACTTTCTTTTATTTTGCCAAGTCTTCATTTCTCACGTAGGACTCATGCTTCCTTTTGTTTTTGCTCGTGGGCTCTGTCTTAGAAGGTGAGGACTGAAGATGGCAAAGGTGAAGCAGTAGAGGATCTGCACAACTTCTAATGGAGATGATGGTGAGAGCAGGCCTTCAAACCACGTGGCTGAAACTTGTCTAATAACCAACCTGTAAACTGTTACAGTGGCAAATAAAAAGTGACTCCTCGGTGGCTGGAGGTAGTGTGTCACCCTAGCAACCAAGGTATAAAGGGTAGAAAAGAGCACAAACCTATGGTTCCTGATGGAGAAGCTGAGAGGGCTAAGAACACATTGAAACTAAGCAGTTGCTCCCTATAAGTTAATTGTACATCTATACAGCGCTAAGCATGGAAGGAGGTAAGGGAAAGGAGAAATCAGCAGGAGGACTTTTGCCAAACTGCAAAACTATGTCTCAGGGAAATCAGGTCATAAAAGCAGGTGAAGATCCGAACCTCAAAGTAAGAATTGAATTAAAGCACAGAGGAGTGAAAACGACAGGCTACTGACAGAAATGTGTAGTCGGTTGTCAGGATCAATGCAAAAGAAGACTTTGGCCCTCATTACAACCTTGGCGGGCGGCTTCAAGGTTGGACCGCTGCGCGGCCGCCAATGTGGCCACACTTCCGCCGCGGCCATTGTGAGATCACCATTGGGCCGGCGGGTGGAAACCTGGTTTCCGCCCGCCGGTCCAGCGGGGATCTTGCCCACAACACAGGAGCCGGCTCCAAATGGTTGGTGTGGAATAGGAAACTGAAGTCCTACTGTCGCTTTCACATTTCGTCTGACATTTGATCTCTGTCTTTGAATGCTAAGCAAATGTGACAAGATAAGAACAAGATTTACAAACCTCTTTACAAAAACGGAGCAGAGTGAGTGAAAACAGGACCCATCATATTAATTGATTTTCAAGAAAGAAAGTAAGCAGTTTGTAAAACAGATGGTACACTAGTTATTAGCAATAGTATTTGAGCAAGAGAAATTGAATACACTGAATCAACAAAGATATGTCAATGACCATTCATAAGTATAAGAGTAATACCTCACTAACCACTGATTAGCATTAGCATGTTGTGCTTCATGAAAAGGTTTTATATAACACAAATTTGGAAAACATTTAACTATGGCACTATAAAAATAAGCAGCAGATTGGTGCCTGTAGAACAAAAGACCAAAAAAACAAGACGTTGTATTACATAATTACATAATTACCTATCCTAACAGAACTGCAAACAGCCCTGCTTCATCAAGGGGGCAGCAACATCAGGAACAGAACAGGAACAAGGAAAGGGGAATATGATTTATTAGTTTGGACAATAATGTACCTAAACCATCAGACTATTAGTTCATCATATAACAGCAAAGTTAAACTCAGAAAATAATAAAATACCAAAAATTCAGTAGACTATATAGCTAAAGAATAACTCAAAGTATGGCTCAAAAGCACAGAAGAATCCCCCTGAATCTAAGTGTAGTCTTGTTATATTAAAAGACAATAAACTTCCTATTGGACAATCAATCAGGCAAAGAAAGAAGAACCAATTACAAAGACATTAGATATCAACATTACATTCTAAGTTTCTCTTTTAGACGTTCACAGGATGCTGGTTGGTTGTGCCTCCATTTGCATATTCTCAAATTTATATAAAAGTATTCTAGTAGGTTTCTTCCATCTGGTTTCCATGGTTCCTTTGGTTCGACATTGCCGGTTATGTTACAAACATTTAATAAAAGTAGGAACAGGATGTAATGTTGTGAATACTCGAAAGAAAACAAGAGTTAGAAACATGATTTTACATAAATGAATAGAGCTAGTCTAAAGCGGACATGAAGTCATAAGAACAGAGTACACTAGAAACATTTAATTCCGATAAGATTGCACAGTGGCCTTGCTCAGCTTCAGACCCAGAAGAGAGCAAGAAATACTCATATTATTTCAGAAAATTAATTCTACAGAAGACAATTTAACTCCTAATATTACGCTAAATTTTCACAGTTAGTTTTCGTGTAGGCCTCACGTTCAATGGTGGCCAATTTAACAAGCACATTTTGTGCGATACATAAAATTTAACATATAATGAATTATATGTTGGAATGGAATATAAGCATGATTAAGTATGAGGAAAATATTGGTACATAATTTATGCACTCACAGTTCTTTTTCCTTGTCACCCTATCCCAAGTCTCTAATGTAGCCATTGTCATCAGGGAGGAATGCAGGTCTCAGAGTCTGTTTTTGCAGTGAAACCATGGTATTTGCCATGTGGGAACTGTATCTTTCAAGTGATCTATTTAACAGCACTGCTTGCCTGCCTCTGTTTTCCTACTTTTTATAAAGTGTTTCAGCAGAGTAGAGTTTGGTACCCCAAAATCTCCTGTGTGTGCGCAGATCACAGCTGTGTTTTTAACTCACCATTAGCCTACATGATGACTTTGTGTAGGGCTGTGTAACGTGTGATTCCTGCATGGGAATGCTGGTATGTGTGTTTTTGTGCATCATGCATTACACGGGGACCGGTGAGTTCTATTATGGAAGCCCAAGACCTAGAAAGGCTAGTTGGGGGTGAGGATTGCAACCCCAAGACCCATATGGATTGCTAACATACTTGAGGACAGCAGTCGGAATACACACACTTGACAAAAGGGGAGCAGAGTATCATCTGGGCACATCAATGGTCTCTGAGTCAAGGAGGAGTTCCTGGTAAGTGAGGTTTGGGCTCATTCTCAGGTGAGATCGCCGGTCTAATAAGGTAGGCACTGTACGATCAGAGAATAATAATAGGGAGGAGGGATTAGGTCTTTGAACATTTAGGAGGCATATTTCAGTGGGGCTGAGAGCTCAGTGTCATGCCTTCTTACTTCCTTGACCTATATTGCAGGTCAATCAGAACTGCAGTCGCTCTTGGTATGTAAGACTGCCCCTTTAACAAACTACAGGATAGAGGGGGGCACTTCAAAGACATTGACACCCACAGCAAGAATTTCAATGAGCAGACACAAGTAGTTCAACATCACTGTTCATCATTGTGGAAAAAAAGATCACCAAGACTTCTAGCTGCTGCAACCAGGTCTGGGTACCAAAATCTGCTAGTCTCCCTTCTGGGCAAGGGGCCATCACCCAGGAAGTCAAGACCACTTAACTAAAAAGCCCCTAGGCCTGTGAGCATTAGCTATCTGCCTGCCTGCCAAAACTAGCAGACCCTGTGACGAGCAGTAGCGCGTCTAGATGGAGCAAGGCCCAGTGGAGACCCTGTTGAGTGGATCTTGGTGAGCAAAGTTTGAGATGCCCGGTCAGGATTGCTGCAAAAGCGCGGGCCAACTGCCCCTTTCTTGTGGAAATCAGTGACCCCTGTTGTCAGGTAGGGGCCACCATGAATTTAGGGCATTCGTCCTTGTTGTGTGAAGTCAGTTACTCCCACATGCCAGATGTAAACCAATGTGAAGTTAGCGCCGATGCCCTTGCTGTGTGAATTTTGCGACCCATGTATGACAGGTGAGGGCCACTGTGAAGTTAGGGATGGCACTTTTGCTATGTGAAGTATGGGGTCCCCATATGCCAGGTGGGGGCCATCTTCAAGTATAGAGCTGTCTCTATGGAACATTTTGCCAGGAGGATCCTCGCCGGAGGATCAACAACGAGGGATCTGCCTTAGAGACCACTGCCTGTGGTAACACTTGGCAGCTGAAAAAGCTAGGGAGAAGGCATCTGACAGCAACATGGGCTGTCTATAGACTGTGGCAGCCCCAATACATTAACAGGAAAAGACCGCAAGAAGTTATGGTCCTCCAGCATGAAAAGCGCTCTGGCCCTCTTGCGCTCACCAGCTGCCTTTTGTTCCAGTAACACTGAACTAGTAAGGTCTTCTTGGGACTTGCACAAACTTAGCAAGTAGCTCTACTGAAGTTGACTCTTAAGGCCAGAACAGGATTTTGTTGCAGGGTGATTACGGTGGGCCACATTTGAAAGTCTCCTCCCTTAATGAGTGGGGAACAACTAGCCACATTAGAAGATACAGGGTGACTTTGGGCCACTGCTTGGGACGAAACTAGCGCACACCTCTTAACACTGTGGTCATTATTTATTGTGCAGTTACTTTGTGTACTTAAATACAACTTTTTTATCACAAAAGCAAGTATGCAGTTACCATTTGTATTTTGAGTCTTGCTCATGTGTATTCCTTGCACTTACCCTGCCCAAAAAAGCATTGGACTGCTCTATCCGTTCTATCACTGAGAGACAAGTGCTGAAGGGGTAGTACTTAGGCCAGTTGCTCAAGGCCTATAGTAGGCTGGGCCCTGAAACTGCAGGTATAAAAGGCCACAATCTCCACAGTTGGGCCCAGGAACCTCTCCTTTCCCCATGGCCCTCTGAAAGGGGTTCTGACAGCCTGTGATCCATGAAGAAGCTGGACACATTCAACTCCTGGTAACAAAACTGATAAATTGCCTAGAGTGTTAGTAATAATTACCTTTCTCTCACTTTATGTTCCTTGAAAGTAAAACAACCACTGAGACAGAGACCTTAATGAAATACTGAAAGATGGGGGTGATAAGACTTGAGAACAGTCACATTCAGCTTGGAACATAAAGGTCACAATAACTGAACTTCACGTAAGTGACCGCGGGTGAGAGGAGGACAAGAGAGAATCTGGAAAGGATATACCAGCATGAGGAAGTGGACTGCAGCTCATTCAGATCAAATGAGAGGTTGACCAAAACTGCAGAAAAGGGTTGAGGATAAAATGGACCGCCATATAGCCAGGAGGGATTAGCCCCAAACTTGCTTATAGTAAGGCAGGTGGATGACGGAGGAAATAACTCTGTTAAATATATGCTATCATTTCAAACTCCAAACACAAATCTATACCTATGTCATCTTGCAGCCCGAACAATATGCTGAAAGAGGCTCAACTCTTTATCAAGGGTACTAAAGGAGATATTGAATTAAAAAATGTGATATTAAAGGAGGTCTGCAGGAGATTTTCAGAGAATTAAATAACTTGGGTGGGGCGGCGGGGTTCTGGAAGACATATTAGCAAACAGAAAAATTGATAAGAGCTATAGGCTAGAGCAACAACGCCTGACCAGCATATCATTCAGGAGAAAGAAGACTTAGAAAACTGACAAAAATGAAACAATATCTGAATTAGACCGGTCGTACTAAAAGATGAATGAAACAACTTAAAATTGCATGTGTAAAACATGCTTTAAGTAGTTCTTGGTTAATGAGTAGTGACACTATATGAAACACACACCTAGAATAAACCAAGTGGGCTCTCACTGTATCACCCTGGCTGATATTGTTAAAAAAAGTATAATGGAAACAGTGTGAGAAGATGATGACAAACAGAGTCATGAGCAGGCTTAGGAGTAGGGCCCATCTTGTCAGGAGTATTGTACAACAAAATAGAAAGTACCCAGTTGTGGAGGGTATAGCTGGAGTAAGAACAAATGTACTGCAGCATCTTTGTGGAGTTAGTGATGCTGAAAAGTTGGGACATGGCAGTCTAGTAAGTTATGTTGAGGTGTGACACAAAGTTACAGAGGATAACTGAAGCAGGGTTAAGAAACTAGAAGCATAAAAGAAGTTTCAGCTAACAATAGGAGGAACAGCGTAGAGCAAATGGGTCACGTTCTGACACGTGAGCCACAGGACAGATGCCATGTGGAGTATGATTGTAGAGTTCCTGGTGAAAAATATAGGTGATAAGGTGTGTGTGTTGGTGGGTTGCAGAGGTTAAGGGAATGTTCCTATGATTGTGAGACTATTAGTCAGAGAACACTTTTTTGGTGTTTCAGTACATAACAACCTTCTCTAAATCTGACCCTTTAAAAGATATAACTACACTTGCCGTATAAGGTGCCTACCGAGTATTATCAATGTGACATATTGGGGGCCATTCCGACCCTGGCGGTCATGGACCGCCAGGGCCGGGGACCGCGGATGCACCGCCAACAGGCTGGCGGTGCATCCAAGCCAATTCTGCAGTTTTTTCCCCTGACCTGAGGAATCCTCCATGGCGGCGCTGATTCTGACCCCCTTACCGCCAGCCTGGTTCTGGCGGTTTTGACCGCCAGAACCTGGCTGGTGGTAACGGGTGTCGTGGGGCCCCCTAACAGGGCCCCACCAAGATTTTCAGTGTCTGCAATCGCGACGGGTGTCTCCGCCGCCCGCCAAAGTCAGAATAACCCCCATGTGTTTTGAGTTCTAATACCTTTAAAATTTCTTGGAGTAAGCCTTGACTACTCGCTATTGCCAGTTTTAGAGAAACAGTTTTCCAAAATAAATAACCTGAAATTAGTTTGAAGTTCTGCAACAGCAATCATAACCACAGTTTCCACCACAGATGCTGCCAGTTGAACATCCCTTGCACCTGACCCAAAGAACACATCTCACAATATAATATGTCCTTTTTCGTATCACATAATATTATTGGGCAGCTTAAAAATGTGCCCAATACAGATAGAGAGTGCAGGAAAAAAGCATGTTCAGAGGATCCCTAACAACATTGGCAATTCACAGGTGATTAGCAAACACCACTAATAGATGTGGCTGAGTGGTAGATTTTGACTTCAAAACTAGGTGTCTATACATATAATAGTGGCTTTAGCACTTTTACCCGAATCGGCTAAAACAAAAATAATATTGTATTATAAATGTGAAAATGATCAACCAAATGGTGACATTTCCATGAGAAGAGCAGTTTCTTGGCCTTGCCATGAGACTCACTGTCACCCCAAATGTGGTGCAGGAGACAGGGTTTGTAATCTCAGCCTTCCCAAGTGACCAAACTGTGTGTAGTTTGGCAAGCACTTTTTGATCTTATTTTTCTGCTCCTTTTTTGTAACATGAATGAGCATCTTTATTATATCTAAAAGCTAGTATGTGTGTGCTGTAAAAAAAATCCTGAGAAGAATATTACTTTGGGTTTCAACAGTCCCCAATCTCAACATCTAATCAAGAAAAGGAATGCTATATGGCAGTAAAATTGTAGCCTTTGGGGCATGCAGTACTGCATTGCAGTCTTGGGTCTCCTTATTTGTGTTCTTTATTTAACTTTATATAGAAACAGAACAACATGTTGGACGTCCCACCAGTGTTCACAATTGTAGGCAGTCAACACAACATGTATCCCAAAGTCAAGTAGAGCAAAATGTACACTCAAAAAGTGCATGCAAACAGGCACAGATAGCATGAGCAACAAACAATAAACACCAAGCTCTGAACAGTAAACAACGATCAGTAAACCATTCCCTCCCCACTTCTGTCCCCCTTCCAGCTTCCCGCCTCCTGCCTCTCAGCTGAGCAGCCCCTCCCACCTACCTAACATTACTTAATGGTGGCCACACAGCAGGCATGCTGTTTGTGCGCTGAAGGCACACCAAAGACAAGCCAGTCTGTGCCTCTCCATGCCCAGACCTCGCTCAGTGCCACGGACCCTGGTCCCCGTGCCTCTCACTGCTACAATGCCAGCATCCTCCACACCCTCAACACCGGACAAACTACTGCCTGACACCTCACGTTGCTGAATTACACCCAAGGCCCGTTCACCTGCTGCAACTGCACCTTCTCCTGCCTTCGCACACCAGACCCACCAACCGCATGGCCCCCAAGAACTGGATTCGACCACCTCAGCTGCATCCTCCTCAACACCTGATCTCTCATCATCCATGCTGTGGAGATCTGGGACCTGCTTGACTCCATCTCCCCCGACGTCGCCTTTCTCAGGGAAATCTGAATGAGCCCCACCTCAGCCCCAAACATCGCCACCGCCATCCGTGGTAGCTACAAAATTATCAAGAAGGACAGCTCTAACCAACTGGGAGGAGACATTGCGATTGTTCACAAAAACACCCTCCGCCTCATAACCAGTTCTGATGACCACTCTCCGAAATGAAGCACCTCCACTTCCAGGTCCAGACCAACCCAAATGCCACTGTCTGAGGCACCCTCGTCTACAGACCTCCTGGACCCCGTCCTCCCTTCAGAGAATCCACAGCCAACTTCCTTGCACACCACACTCTCACCTCAATGGATTACATCATCTTCGGTGACCTCTATTTCCACTTGGACAACCTCAACAACCATAACACATCATCCCTACTCGAGAACCTCACCACCATTGGACTAAAAAAAACTTGTCACCTCCCCAACCCACTTAGCAGGACACATGCTCGACCCCAAATTCTCCACTAGCAACAACATCTCCTCCGAACTACATTGGACATACCACCACTACATCCACTTCTCCTTCACCAACCCCACCAAATGCCATTGCGCCCACCACTTCCAGCACAGAAGCTGGAACAAGGTCTCCGAAGACCAACTTGCCTCCGCAAAACACCACCGCCAACGTCCACGGACACAACACAGCAGCACGCAACTTCCATCTATATTTCTACAACTATGTCAACACACTGGCTGCCCTCAAGAAACCCTGCAATCAAGAGCCCTCCAAGAACGCCCGCTGGTTTTCCTTACCCTCCAAGAGCACAAGCACATCTACAGATGTCTCGAGAGAAGATGGAGGATCAGCAAGACCCCAACTGACCACACAGCCTTCAAAACCGCCGTCACCACACACCACCACCCCATCAGAGCCACAAAGAAAACTATCATACAGGAATGCCCCCTAGGTCCCCTACCACACCACATCTTCAACTAAGCCAGAACCACCATCGCTCCTGAACTCTGCCGCACCATCAACTGAAACATCAAGTCCACCACCTTCCCTGAAGATTGTAAACACTCAGAAATCCACCCCCTGCTGAAACAACCCTCTGCTGACCCAACAGACCTAAAAAATTACCGACTCATCTCACTGCTACCCTTCCAAGCCAAAGTCATTGAGAAGGCCATCAATGCCCAACTCACAGACTCAACTTCAACTCCTACACCCATGACATCCAGCTGATTCTATCTCTCACCGACTAACGTACAGCCTCTAAGATCAACTTTTACAATTAGGTGAAAGCAGTCACCGCCCAATGAAGGACAGCTGCCTCAAACTCAAATCATTCAAAACCGAAGTCCTCAACCTGGGCACCATCCCCTTCACTTAGGATGACTTCTGGTGGCTTGCAGCACTCGGACCCCCACCCTACAGCCACCGGCCACGCAGGTAACCTCAGCATCATCCTCAACTCCTCGCTCTCAATGAATTACCAAATCAGCTCTGTCTTATCATCCTGCTTCCACACGCTCCACCTGCTTTTGAATATTTTCAAGCAGATCCTAAGGGGTCCAGGAGAACAGTCACCCGGGCACTCGTCAGCAGCAAGCCTGACTAAGGCAACGCACTCTACCATGGCACAACCCAAAAGCTCCAAAAGAAATGACAGAGAATCCAGAATGCCCTGTCTAGACTTTTACTCAATATCCCCCACCACAGCATCTCCTCTGGTCACCTGAGAGACCTTCACTGGCTCCCAATCAACAAAAGAATAACCTTCAAGCTCCTCACTCATGCCTACAAGGCCCTCCACAACATCAGACCTGCATACCTCAGCCACTGCTTCTCCTTCTAAACACCCATCAGACATCTCTGCTTCACCCAACTGGCCCTGGCCACTATCCCAAGGATCCGCAAGACCTCAGCCAAAGGAATATCCTTCTCCTACCTCGCTGCGCAGACCTGGAACTCTACTGCTATCCCTTTGGTCCAGCAGAGGTAGCACAATATCCCTCACAGTCCCAAGCCACTCATGTGGGCAGACCCCAGTTATCACTTTCCGTGTGGTCTCCCCTATAGTTACAATGCCTAAGGCCATTGGAAACCCATCTTCCACCACCCAGGAGGTCAAACAAACCCTTTTTCTGACCTCTGCGTTTCAACTAAGCCCTGCCCGAGGCAAGGGTTCTTAGATTAGATCATAAAACTCCATCTGGTAATTCACCCTATAAATAATCTTTACACATACAGCTATTTTAGACATTTCCAGCAACCAGTGTATCTTATCTGGGGCCATTGGCTTCTTCCAAAACTTCAGGATGCATAATTTCACAGTGGCCAAGCCCATCACCACCCAACTTTTGCTTTGTTTAGATGGAACCACAGTCTCCAACATGTTATGAAGTAAAGCAAGCCTAATGAAGGGGACTGGCGTAATGTAGTCTGGTTCCACAAGTACAGTACACACCTCATTCCAAATGTACACCAGCCTAAGGCAACACCACAATATCAGGGCCATGTTGCAGTCGTCTCCTCCATATCTTTAGCAGGGAGTGTACAGCAACAGGCCCACTATGTGTCATTAAGTAGGGGACGAATATTAAATTACAGGGAGATCAAAGTATGAAAACATAATTGTGGATTTCTATAGCAATGAGTCATGAGATAACATCAGTGAAGAATAGGCCTCCTAGGAATATTTGTGCCTCACCATGAGCTTCGAGTGCTGCTTGGAGTCTGCTATAGTCAGCTGGGAGTACAGATAGTCTATGAGTAGGCAATAGCTTCCCCAATATAACCACCTGGAAAGAATCTCATATGTCTAGCTTAGAATGGATCTGGGAGGCAGCAGGAGTCAGCGGGGTCTTTGGTAAGGCACACCCTAAGGCAGTTGCACCACCTGAGTATGGTTCCATAACTGCGGTTTCTCTATGCCATATTCGGCACTCAGTTCTGGGAAAGGTGCAATATTGTCCCTAGGAAAATAGGTGATCAATTGTGTGCATTTGTTTTTCTTCCCAGTCTTGCTACATCGCAGTCTTGCTGCACATGAACAGACCCGTATTGCACCAAAGGGGTCAGTGTGCAGTACAGAGTGTGAACATTTACATACCAGGTGTGTATGCCTAAATGCGTATACTTCCTTCGCCCCAACAAATAAGTCTTGTTCCCTAGCTTCCCTCTTTGTGGGGTCCATAACTATGGGTAAAAAACAAGCCAACTGGAAGACAAGCCAGGTAATAAGTGCGGCATTTGCAATGTTCTTGGTTTGGAATGCTTGTAGAATTTTGACATCCTAATTCTAGGTCTATCCTGACCCCACACAAAAGGCTAAGGAGCATATTCATGGAAACGTCATGCAGTGCAGCACAGCAAGTTACCTTGCTGCGCTGCGTGATAGGGCAGGAATGTGCCCTATGTGACATAACATAGCACATTACTGTCTTTTCTCAGTGCTGGAGCACAATGTACTGCCTAGCACCAATGTAGGCACCCTTGCACCATGGTGCAAGAGTGTCTGCGTTGTAAGCAGGTTTGTTTTTGTACAGGAAGGGACAAAAAAATACTCTGAGGCATTTTCCTCTTTCTATGTGTGCTGCATAATGCAGCACACATAGAAAGAGAAAGTAAAGAGACAAACTAAAAATATTTCTCCTTGTTGCGCCTCACCTGGGAAGGTGTAGCCTTTTTATGCATTTCCAGGTCTATCAGTAATTGTAAACCAGAAACGCACCAAAATCAATGGATGGATGCATGGGAACACCCACGCTCCATCCATGGAACGCCCTGCCAGGGCAGAGTGACACACCGCAGCTATTTGTGCTACATTGCATTACTCTAGAATTATCAAGCCACACAAGGCCACGTGAGGTGACCTTGGTTGGCTTGATAAATCTAACTTAAGAGTTGTGTCATTCTTGTGCCCCATTGCGTGGCGCAAGGGGGATACAACTCTTTAACAAATATGCCCCTTAGTCTCTGAATCTATACTACATAACAGGGTATGTGGTATGGAGATGGGTAACATGCTTATAATATAGTATTAACAGTGAGCTGTAACCATTTTAATGGCCTGTTCCCATAGCAACAACTGAACTTGTGCCCTCCATCATGTAAGACAGCCCCTTGTTCAACAGAATACCTAGGTATTTCATCCCTTTGGGGTTCCATGGCATAATGACTCACTCTATACAGGCTATTGTCACATCTGACAGCGGCATTACCTAATAATTTGTCCAACTAACCCTTCACCCTGAAAACATAGAAAAGGTGTCTAGTAGTTCCCCCAGGGCAGTAATGGATGATTGTGGGTTTAGCAGGGTCTGCAGGAAGTAAGGAATTAATAACTCCTACGTTGATAGAGATAGCCAGAATCCGGTGGGAGAAATGTATAAGCCAATATGACGTACTCTGCATTAGGTAGAGCGAGACAATGCTTCATGCATTCATAGGGTCCTTGGTTTCTAGGCGCTAGATAGGCATTCTCTGTCATCTCTGCACTTTACGCTGAGGGGAAGGCAAAAATGTAGAGATAAATGCACTTTTTTACCAGAGGAGCATACAATGTCTTTCATTAAAGATATATCCATGTCAGCCTCAATCAATCAATCAACTTTATAAAGCATGACTAACTACCCAAGAGGGTATCGAGGCACAGCGATCCTTTTGGGCTCAGTCGAAAAGCCAGGTCTTTCTGAATTCCTTTAGGGAGGGTGCTGTTCAGAGATAGTGGGGGAGGATGCTTCAGGACTTGGCGGCGAGGTAGAAGAAGGACTGTCCTCCAATGTAGCTGCCGCAGATGTGGGGGGTCTCTGCAAGGGTGAAGTAAACAGAGCACAGGTGCTCAGAGGGTTGGTGGAAGTTCAGGCAGTGGTATGCTGCCACCTGTGTCATGGAGAGCCTTGTATGTGTATGTAATCATCTTGAAGTGGCATCTTTTATGGATGGGGAGCCAGTGGTAGTTCCTGAAGTGGGGGTGATATGGATCCTTTTGGGGAGGTCACAGATGAGCTTAGCGGCTGTGTTCTGAATAGTCTGGAGTTTTTTCAGAAGGTGGGTGGTGATTGCTGTGTAGAGCACATTGCCGTAGTCCAGGCGGCTGGTGACTAGGGCTTGAGTGCAGATTTTCCTGCTGTTGATGGGGAGCCATTTGAAGATCTTTTAGAGCAGGCGGAGGGTGTAGAAACAGGCGGAGGCGACTACATTGATCTGGCATGCCATGGTGAGTTTGCTGTCCAGAAGAGTGCCAAGGTTGCGGGCACTGTCTGTCAGTGTGGGACAGAGAAGTCTCCCTTCTGGATACGTGATTCCTCTAAGGCAGTGTCACTTCTGAGGTCCAGATGTGGTTAGCAGTCTCAGAACAGGCATTCACAAAAGACGCCACACTTCATGCTCTCAGTCTTACCACAGGGCAGCCAGCCAGGCCAGTACAGGGAGCCTCAAGCAGCATGGGACAATGTACATGACCGTACTAGGAAAGGTGGAAGGATCCATCCCCTATCAATACCGCTTCCTTCCATACAATCCCTTTCATGCATCTAGGTCTCAACTCCAGCAGGACTTACTTCAAGGCATTTGGCTTGCACTATCTTGTGGGACAGTATGCTATGTCAGGCTGGGATTACATTTTCCCAGTGGACCTGTGGCATCCCCTCACCACCATTTTCTGGGGCCAGACAGCAAGGCAGGAGCTGTCTTCTCTTCTCTCACCTTTTAAGGTCTTCTTGCACATGGTATGTCACCATTTTACCCTCGCTAGAACCCCCTCCCGTTCTATTACCAACATAGGCCATTTTGATATATATATATATATATATATATATATATATATATATATATATATATATATATATATAATATATATATATATATATATATATATATACCAGTGGTAAACTGGCACCATTTGTGGGGTCTCCCCCTCCAACTTATACTACTTACAATAGTCTCGACAAAGGTAGCCAACAAAGTGACAGTATTAAAGGTTACAAGTCGATGGATATTGGCAGACTGGATAGAGCTTTATAATGGTCCTCTGACAAAGGCATATATCATTGTGATTGATATATATATATATATATATATATATATATATATATATATATATATATATATATATATAAAACCATGGAATGCTGAGGATTATGTGTTGCAGTTAAAGAAAAGAAAGGAGTCACAAAGGGTAAAGGTAGGAAAGGAATGCCCTGGGCCCTAAGGGTTGAACTCTGAAAAGAGAGAGAAAACAGAGTAAGGAAGAGGGCTAATGGCACCACGAGTGGAGAGAAAAGCCCAGAAAAGGAGGGTAGCCAGTTAAGGCTGTAAAAGGTTGAATCCCCTAAACCCACTGGCCCTGGGATTCATCTGGGAACAAGTATACAACAAAATGGCTAGAACATCCAGAGGCAACTATGCATTAGTGATGTTTAATGTGAGAAAACAGTTCTTTCCAGATGTTTTGAACTAGATCAGAGATTCTTCAGCTGTGGGTCAGGGACCCCACGGGGTGTGCAAAGCTTACTCATGGGTTCTGTGATTTGTTAGGAAATGAAATCATATTAAGAGATTAATAAACTGTTTATGAATGAAGAAGCTAAATGTAAAATTGAATTTTTTAAACGTTCTGTAAATGTGAAAGAATTTAAAATAGGAGCCTAAAATTTGAGTTAGTATCCTCAGATTGATTTGTGGACGTAGTGCAAGTGCACCAAACAGATTACAGTATGACAATGAGGGTGTTTCGACAAAATATAGTTTTTTAAATACTGAGTAACAGAAATCTCAGAAAAAATAGTGTGATACAAAAATATGATGCATAAATATCGTCAATGATATTGACTTTTTTAGGTAATATTGTTTTCTTAAATATAATTGTTGTTAATATCATTTTCAATAATATAGTTGTAAAAAGTGTTGTTTTTTATTATCTTTATGTGTTTTAGTTCACATCTAAATGTTATGTATTATTACTGTTTGTGCAATTGTTAATAATATTTTAACACTGGTTGTAGATTTAAGTGATTTATAATTTTTAATATAATTACGAAAATTAATTTACAGTGTCTCAGAGGGTTCATAGGTTTTTAAGGGTATAGGGATGGGAAGTAAATTAAGTATAATTAACTAATTCATTATTTATGATTAAATATTTAATTGATTATCAATTATGTAAATTGTCTAATAATATTAGGTGCGGACTGCTGGGTTTGTAGGGATGTGGAGTGGGGAGTTTAATAAGTAATCAAATTCAGTAGTGATTAATTAATAATAATTATGAATTTATTATAAATTATATAATAGATTATTATGTAAAATGTTTTGTTAACTATAATTTTCATTTATATATTAGGTGCAGATGGCTGGGTTTGTAGGGGCATGGGGAGGAAGTTAATTGAGTAATAAGGAATTAACAATTATTTATTAATTTATTATGAATTATTTAATTGATTACTAATTATATAAAATGTGTAATAATCATACTTTTAAAGTTATATATTAGGTGAGGGCTGCTGGCTTTGTAGGAACATAGGGTGGGTAGTTATTTAATTAATAATTAATTAACAATTAAGTATTAATTTATTAATGATTATTTAATGTATTACTAATTATGTATTTTTTATTATTATTAATAGTTTTTCATTTATATATTAGGTGCAGGCTACTGGGTTTGTAGGGTTGTAGGGTGGAAACTCATTTAAGTAATAATTAATCACAATGAATTATTAATTGACAGAGGGGATTTTCACCATTGAAAGTAATATTGCGGCAGATGACTGGATTGCACATTGTACAAATCTAAACTCTCCAATTACGGAAGACAGCACACCCCTAGCCCTGTCAGGAAACCCCAGCTGTTAGCCATGGTGGGACCCCTGCTATTAATGAGTACCCAACCATTACATGCGAGGAAGTGGGTATGGCAATTCAGAAGACTGTTACACACAAACCCCAGATTTTAGATGATATTCCAGGTGTTCTGTTTCTAGCAGAGACCGATGTCTGGGGTCTCTATTCCACTGTAGTTTGTAAAACCTTATGAGTGCGATACCAATCCTTCAATCCTGGGCGCAGGCAGAAATAATCCTTATCTATAAAATGTGCTCCCCCTTGGTGCCAGCAAACTGAACGGCCTATTGGTCTCATGAATACAACACAGAAACTTTTTAGCAGAGCCATTTTGTCAAGTCTTTAAGATTAGTTAGGGGCTAGCAAAATTTTAAGCTCCATACAAGCAGGATTCCGCAATCGTACATCAGCAATGGATCAAGTCTGCAGCTAATATACTGGAAATCCATAGTTACTGAAAGGGGCAGACTCTGTATGGTATTTGTAGACTTAAGATCTGCATTCAATTTGGCTCCCAGAAATGTGTTATGGCATGTGTTGGCTGAGATGGGTGTCCCAACTTATCTCTGCCCAATTATTGAAAGGCTTCACAAACAGAATTTTGCCCAAGTTAGCTGCAGTCAGCTAGGGGAAAAGACAGAACCCTTCCCAGTCAACAGGGGCATGAGGCAGGGATCTATTCTTGCTCTAACACTCTTTACTTTGTTTGTTAATGACTTGGTCACCCGCCTGACCCCCTGTAACAATGATGCCTTTAGATTAGCAAATAGAAGAGTGCCGGTGTTAATGTTTGCGGATGACACACTACTCCTATCTAAATCGCCTATGGTCATAGAGCAAATTCTGGATAAATTTAGTAGTTTCTGTTTGCAGAAAGGGCTGGAAACAACTATTAATAAAACAAATATATGGTATTCAATCTATGGCGCACAACACATGCTAAACTCACTTTTAATTGGTCCCGGCTAGAGCAGGTTCAACTATTTGAGGATCTAGGCATCAATCTTAACAAGAAGGTTGACTGGGCATCACACATCTAAAACCAAGGCTTCAATTGGAGCCACACATTGGTGGGTTGCTGAAGGTCTAACAAGGCTCCTTTTTCAAACCAGTCTCTCCAGCAGTGCAGATCTACACCTATCAAGCACTGGGCATTGCTCTTCATGGAGCTAAGCTCTGGGGACACAAGGTTACAAAACCCTTAGAATTAGTTGAAAATAGATTATTGAGGGAAGTTCTGAGCCTTCCATTTAGAACTCCCCTGGTCTCGTTAAGTCTAGATCTGGAGTGAGTCCAGTCTCAGAAGGAATTGGATTTAGACCACTAATGTACTGGAGAAAACTCTGGGCTACTTCTGAACGGTTTCATTACTGTTGGAGTCTGGACGAGGTACATAGGGCCCTATTACGAGTTTGGTGGACGGAAACACCCTTCGCCAAACTCCCGACGGAGTGGTCGCCACCATGCTGGCGACCTCCCTGGGGGCCTCATTAAGACTTTTCCTCTGGGCTGACTGGCGGAAACCAAGGTTTCTACCAGTCAGCCCATCAGAAAAGTGGTGGTAGCATTGTCACTGGCTCATAATTGATCAATGCTGCTGCACATAGGGGGACCAGCACCTTCAAAATGTGCAGTGTCTGTACTGTATTGAATACATTGAAGACACACTATTAAGCATGGTATTAGGTAAACTCTGGGAAGATCTCGGTGGGACAGGTCTACTAACGAGCAAATTGGAGCTCAAGAGGTGTTACAATTTGGTATGATCATGTGAAGCCAGGTCCGCGGTAAACTGACTGACTCCTTTTTTTTTAAGGGTTAAAGACTTTTATAAAACTGAACAGTTTTCAGATGACGTAGAGCCAAATCTGGCCAGAAAGCTGTATATTCAGTTTAGGCATGGGTCATTACCAATTCTAATACATATGTCAAAATTGGTGAGCTCAGATAAATTGGCTGAGACGGCCTGTCCATCTTGTGGCCATGGGGAAGAAACTGTGTCTCATGTCCTCTTTTTTTGCCCTGATTATAGTAGGACCAGGGCGAAATGGATAATCGCAATCTGCTGGAATCTTGGAACTGCTCAGCACGTAGAGGCCTGCAGAATCTTACAATCGGATACTAGCAAGCACATTGCATATGCAGTTTCTATTTATTTCCTATGTGGCAAATGAGGAGGAAAATGTTGTATTACTGGCTGCTTGGAAGAAAAATGGTCATGTAAGGCACTTAGGAGAAGTGTGCATGTGGGAATGGTGTTCCGGCTGATATGCCGATCCATTTTTTCTAATGTAGTAGCTGCCTGAGTGCATTGCTGCTTTGTACTAAGTTGATTGATTTACTTTTTGGCCTCTGAAAAACAATGCTGCCTGTTTAACTTGCACCATCATATCTGTATGTATATGATGACGTATAATGTTTTACTGATTGTTCTTAATAAGTTTAAATATATTTTATGATGTTTGTAGATAATTTTTACTGCTTTTGCATATTGCTTACAACCACACTGATATTGAATTTGTAAATGTTTCTATTATATGCTTCTTTTATGGCACATCGCTGAAATAAAGAAAACTGGCTGCAATTAATTAATTTATTATTTATTTGATTATTATTTATGTAACATGTGTAATTATATTTATATTTTTTAAGTTATGTATTAGGGTTTGCCTGTTTGGTTTGGAGTGGTAAATGGTGGGAAGTAAATTAAGCAGTAATTCATAAGCAAATATTTATTTTATTATGAATTATTGAATTGCTTATTAGTTATGTAATAATTATGCTTTTTAAGTTATATATTAAGTGCGGGTTGCTGGGTTTGTAGGGACATAAGGTGGGAAGATATTTGAGTAATAATTAACAAGTAAATCATTAAGACATATACTTTATTATTAATTATGTTAATTGTGTTATAAGGCTTTGTTTTAGCTATATTTTAAGTGTGGGCTTCTAGGTTTATGGGGGTATAGTGTGGGAAGTTAGTTAAGTAGTAAATTGATAATATTGTCTTTTAAATTGCTAATTAAATATGAAATTGTGTGATAGTCATAAAATTGTTTGTTTTTATTTGCATATATATAATTTTTTGTTTGGTTAATTATTAGTGTTCATAGGAGGTTTATATTTGCTGTAAATTCATAGGATTATTCAAATATGTTATATGTTTGAAGTGAAATACTTTGTCTACCTTTGCACAAATTGGAGTGGGAATAGTAAATTTAACCCCTCCAAATTGCTGAACACACCAGAGTGGGAGTAGTAAATATTACCACTATGAGGTCCAACTCTTTCCCTAATGTTGCACATACCTATCTGGGAATACTACATGAATCCATCCAAAGTCCAACTCTTTCCCTACTGTTGCACAGAGCGAAGTGAGTATAGTAAATTGAATCCTTCCATAGTCCAGTGCTTTCCTTAATGTTGCACAGACTGGAGGGGAGGAGGACCAGAACACTCCCGAAGTGCAAAAATCTAATTTAATTCAGAAATCAACGAAACTCCAATGCGTTTCGGCCAAAGCCTTTGTCACGGATAGAGTGTCAGTGTGACATTACATTTTATTTACCAAAAATCAATGAAACAAAAAATGGACAAAACTAACAATGTCTCGTATTGTGGATTCCGAAAACAGCGACCATCTTAAAACTAATCTATAATATCAATTCATGTAAGGTTCATATAAAATAAATAATTTATACCACAATATTGCTTGATTATGGGCCTAATTTAAATATTTTATATATTTTACACATTAGCACCATTCTTAATTCAAAGTTCATAATTCATAATACATAATCCATAATTAATAATTTCATTATTTATATGATTGTTAATAATTTCATTAAAACGCCTCCAATTGCCCCAGTGGGCATAATGCATAATGTGATATTCTAGCAAATACATTATCAAAAACCCTCCCAACATCATTTTATGCTAATCCAACATCAATCAGCCGTCCTCAAATCCAATCTTAAGCATAGTTTAGTCCTCACCAATTTGGACATAAAAGTGCTACCCTATACAACCACCCCAACTTACTATCAATGCAACCATTATACATTTCTCAACTAACCCAAATGGATGCTCAGCTCCTCACTAGAATTCAACCCCACAGGGTCCAATGTTTCAAAATCAATGATATATTTCGATTCCATGATTCTCAATAATCGCTCTCTGTTGCCACCTCGATTGTTTAATTTAACCTGGTCAATAACTACAAACCTTAACAAATTTTCATTGCCAAAATGTTGATCAAAGAAATGTCTAGCTACTGGATAACTTTTATCATGATTTTTGATTGCTCGTCTATGCTCCAAAACTCTCTTTTTTGCACTATGAATCGTACTCCCTATATATAATTTATCACAAGGGCATACTAAACAGTATACACAGTATACTGTATTACAATTAAAGTTTCCCTTAATGACAAAATCTTCTTTTCTTCCTGGAATTCTCAGTTTCCTTCAATTGCTACTCGTTTTACAAGCTTTGCATTTCATACAAAACAAATAATCTTCCTTCCATGTTATTCTTAATACTTCTCTCATGTGTTACGACAGAGATCATCTCTAAGAGATCTGCTTCTTCTATATGTTATTCGCGGTCTTTCATTAATGCAATTGATCAGAACTGGATCGGTTTGCAATATATACCAAATCTTATTCAAAATACCACATACTTTGTGGGATTGATCACTGAATGTTGTAATGAATCTGATATTCTCTCCACTCTCTTCCTGGTCCTTATTTGTCCAATATAGTACATCCTCTATACTCCTTTTCTCCATTTTCTGTCTGGCTTGGTTAATGATTTGCACCCCACAGCTTCTTTCTTTAAATCTTTCACACATCACTTCACATTCTCTGTCAAAGTCTGACACATTGCTACACATGCTACGAGCTCTTAACAGCTCACCGTAAGGAATGCTTTGAATTAAACTAACAGGATGTGCGCTTCGTGCAAAAAGTAGACTGTTACCAGCCGTTTTCTTCCTGTGCAATTTGGAAATTAAGCGTCTGTCAGTTACTGTGACTTCAACATCTAAGAATTCAATATTCCTAGGACTAAGATGTTCAGTAAATCTCAAATTGTATTAATTGTTATTCAGATTATGCACAAACTCCAAAGCTGACTTTTCATCACCCTTCCAAATTACAAAAATATCATTGATAAAACGACACCATAAAACCACATTGTTATGAAATTCAGTCATAGCTTCTGATACGTGTTCCTCCCACCAGCCCATGAACAAATTTGCATAGCTGGGGGCAAAACATGTACCCATACCCATACCCTGTACTTGTCTATACACCTGATTATCAATAATAAACAGGTTGTTCTTCAGGTAAAACATTATCATGTCACACAACATCTCTGAATGGAATAGCAATGATATTGACCTTGCTCTCAAATAATGTCTAATAGCTTTTACACCCAACTCATGATCTATGCTGGTATATAAGCTAGTGACATCCAAGGTCAATAATAGAAAATCATCTTCCCATTGAATGTCCTCTATGATTTTAAAAAAATGTGTTGTGTCCTTTACATACAACGGTACTGTCTCAACAAAGGGGTGTAGGAAGTAATCAATATACTTCGATGTATTCTCAAGAAGAGAATTAATGTCCGAAACTATAGATCTACCTGGCAGGTTTACACTATCTCTATGAATTTTGGGTAAAAGGTACAATATTGGAATTTTCGGATGATCACATTTAAGGAATAAAAATTCGTCCCATTTCATCAAACCTTTATCCCTCCAATCGATGAGCATACCATAATACTCCTTATTCCTCAATTTAACATCCTCCCAACCAACTTTCATATAGCATTTCGTATTACTAAGTTGTTTCTCTCCTTCAGCAACATATTTGGTAACATCCTGAACTGCTACATTGCCCCCTTCATCAGATTGCCTGATGACAATAGTTTGATCTTTCTTTAAATTCTGAAGGGCACCCAGATAGATTCATATTTTTCACATCCCTCAAATTATACATCATCTTTTTCAACTGTTTATTCATCTCACATTCAAAAACATCTAAAGCATCACATTGAATAGCCGGTAAGAAGGTGGATTTAGGTTTAAAGTACTCGGACACGTGTCATCCAAACATGTACCCAGTCTTTCCAGATTCAAAATTGGATCTTCATGGGCAATTGTCCCGTCATGTAAATCTGTAAATGTGTGTAAGACCTCAATATCAGAGATACATAAATTACTGTGATCTTGCCCCACCAGTGGTTTTACATTACACTTCACCTTAGTATGATACCATTTTTCAATTTTAGTTTTCTAATAAATTTGAAAGTGTCAATTCTGGTTTGAGCATAGTTAAAACATCCCGTTGGGCAGAAAGAAAGGCCCAAAGATAGGAGTCCCTATTCTACAGCAGATAATACTCTGCTGGAAAGGTTAACAACATTCATGGTGTTTATTTGCGAGCACGAGTTACCACTCCCAAAGATCTTGTGCCGTCTTCTACATCTCCTCTTCTTGGCTTATCTATTCCTCTTCCTTTTCCATTGGATCCTCTCCCTCTGACCCTCTGGGGATATGACTCCTTGTGCTGATCTGTCCGTCCCTGGCTTAGAAGCTGAAATTGTTTAAAAAAATTGGATCTATGAACCACTTTATCCGATGTTAAGCCTCTAGTCAGTACTGAATCAGATACATCAGAGATTGCCATCTGAGACGTCACTCTCCTCTTGCTCCCCCAGAGGCATATTAGTCACTTCAGGATCCTTTAAAACCACTCTGGACACTTCTTCATCATACATCTGATCATATTTACGCTGGAAGATTAAAATACGACCTGCTTGATAATCCTTAAAATCACGTATTAATTTTCTCTCTTTCTTATTAGTAATCTCCTTCTCCAATTTGGAAAGCTTCTTCTCTAGATTCTTCGTGAATTCATCCAGTATTTCCTGCGTGACAATAGTTAGCAAATCTGACCTGACTTTCTCAATTTCATCAAAAATTCTGCTTCTATCCTTGTCTGCATATTTAATTAATATTCGCAACATGTTAAAAAAAACTCTGGTTAGAGGTCTTAGCCCATTCCTCCAGCATTTCTGGATCTGGATACTCATATGTTGGTATAGTGTAAATTTTCAAACCTCTAGGTACCCTTTCTACCTCAATATATTTCTGCAATGACTCGATCTCCCACCACTTAGACGGTTCTTTTCTATGCAGTTTCTCCAATTTTTCGTATAATGTTTGTAGTTTCACTTTAGATCTCATATAACCACAACCAGGTTGAATAGGCTGCATTTCATCCATTTGGGAAAAAAATAACTTATTCGATTTTCTCCTTTCGTCGGGCTTCCCAACCAGAAGCCATAATTGCTGAATCAACAATACTTTCTATAAATTCTGAACAATTGTGCTCCAAACTCTTAAGACGGATGTGGGTATAAAAGCAGTCTGTCTTATAAATTATCCACTCTGTTCCTGTAAATCATTTCAATGAGAGACGTGATCTTGATTGGTCAGTTCACAAAAATGCTCTATAAATGTCACTTTAGAGCATAATGTACAAAGGCAAATTTCCACTTTCAATATTGTGCCATTAGTACTCAATGCAACCATCCAATCATGTCGGAAATGAGCTCAACAAGCTATACTTATATTCCATTCAATATTGAGCACGAGTCGTACACTGTGAACATAACATCACAATAAGAATCAACAATGTTGCTCTGCTCATTGATATGTCTCCGGTGCCCCGTACAGTACTTAGAAGCTTTCATATAGGAGCACTTTCTTAAGCTCCGCACTCACCACCTATTCCATGCGGCAGTTCACCAAGCGTTCACAATGGTTTGCTTTTCATTTAAACGCTTGCGCATTCTGACCGTTCAGAAATGTGCAAATAGTACTCCAAAGTTTGTTTGTGCTCACCAGACGCCAAACGAAAACTCCAACTCCAACCTCAGCACAATGTTATTACAGTGGCTTCAGCACTTGAAAAGTTTTATATTCAAACAGAAAGCAGTTCCCGGAGTGTGGACACAACAGCACAGCGGTCCTGGTCGGGCTCCGAGATGCCCAAAATGTCCTTCTTTCAAATGCTCCCCTCAATTCAAGGAGGACCAGAACACTCCCGAAGTGTAAAAATCCAATTTAATTCAGAAATCAACAAAACGCCAATGCGTTTCGGCAAAAGCCTTTGTCACGGATAGAGTGTCAGTGTGACATTACATTTTAAATAACAAAAATCAATGGAACAAAAAACTGACAAAACTAACAATGCCTCGTATTGTGGATTCAGAAAACGGCGACCATCCTAAAACTTGCATCTTATCATCACTGAATAGCATTTACGCAATGTTAATCTATAATATCAAGTCATGTAAGGTTCATATAAAATAAATAATGTATAGATGTATGTATAGTGTTAAATATTATGTAATATTATGTCATTTATATCATATTGATGTTATATGTTAAAATATTAAAGATTTACTATTTTTAACTATATATATATATATATATATATATTTTTTTTTTATTTTTTTTTTAATTTATTTATTTACTATTTTAAATTATATATACGATGGCACTGTGTCAATCCTATGATTAAAGATTGTGCTATACAAATGACAAAATACTTTGTCCCTATCTAGCTCAACATGGATAGCACTGTGCAGATCCTATGCTTAAAAACCTTGCTAAATAAACAGACATTTGAAGTGAGCAAATCTAGAGTGTCGCTGGTGGTATTTTACCAGTCCAAAGCTGTAGTACTGTGACTGGAGTGGTAAATGGCTTTTGTCATTTTGCAACTTGATGAGGATGGTACTGTGTCAAACAGGGAAAGGGAAACATATTTTTGTAATCGATATTTTTGACACACTATTTCTGTACCTCAGTATAGTTGGTTCTGATTTTCTATCAGAGATCTGACAACGAGTGGCCTCCATTAAATTTAGAAAAGATCAAACCTTTCCATTACATTTTTTTATTTATTTATTTATGTGTTTGTGAATTAAATAAAATAATTAATAATTTGTGTATTTGTTTAGTAGATGCTAGTTTCTGTATTTTTTGTAGATTGTTTTGTGAAGGTCCCAGGATTCAAATGAATCCACAGAAGTCCATGGATTCCAGTAAAGGTGAAGTTGTGGTCCACAGAAGCCAAAAGGTTAAAAACCACTGATCTAGATCATATAATTACCATATAAGAAACATACCACTTAATTGGAAACTTCTGCCCCAAAAATTTGTTGTATGCCTAGGTATAGAATGCTTAATCTGACCAAGTTCAGGGACCATCTGCAAGGGATTTTATAATTGTTCTTCTTACTATGGATACATGTAGAAGCTTTGACAGCACACAACCACATTCACTGCACATACAGTATCATAGATCAAAAAATGTCATGTGCTAATACATTTTCCCTTTAGGATCAAGTAATATATGTGTACATTCACCACTCGCCTCACCACTTCAAAAGCCTGCTTAGTTTTGATGTTTGGGGAAAAGAATAGGGGATAAATGTGAGTGCATTCACAACAAATTAAAATTATTTAATGCACAGTCCATTTTGGTGCAAACTTTTAACATTCTGTTGCCTGAGTCAGAGATGCAGTTGCCCGAAATGGAAGTGGTAGCACCCATTGAAGTCAAATAATGATTTGCACTTAACAAAGTTAAGGGAAGCACCGTTGTGATAGAGCTCACAGAGTATATGTATGCCACTAACATACCAAATGTAAATCATGAGAACTGTTATTGTGGGAAAAGTCTGGATTGCCAATGATTGCTGAGATTGGGACTAAATAAGTAGTGATGCTATCTTTTCAGTGTGTTAACTTCTAGCATATGATGGTGGCTGATATGGACTGTTATAGGGAGCTTATTTTTCAGTAGCGTTGAGCGAGTAGTACTCCTTATTATATATAGTGTGCTCACTCCTTCAGTGGAGACGTCTGTGGTGTGTGGAATTTATCCTTCACAGTATGTTTTAATATAGGTGGGTATTTGAGCTCACACTTTTAAAAGGATATTCCATTTTTGGTGTCACTGCTTTGTCACCACTTCTGTCTTTAAGATGGAAGCTCCACCACAACCGGTTCAAATTGCAGTAAACTGCAGGCCGGCTGTACATCAACCTGTCATATTTCACAGCCTCACTAATGCGGGTGGTGATGGTATTTTCACGGTTAAGGCACATGATGGTTACAGAATGCAAGTTTTTTATTCTTGGGTCAGCGTTCCGGCTGAGCATACTAATTATTTCCATTGATACACTAATATTGCACCACCTGGTTCTGAAGCACTCTAGAACATGTACTTGCCCCAGTACGCATGGAACCCCTTAGTAATGAAGGGGCCACTTGGCCAGTCTTCGTTGATTATACTCCTTATCCTGATTTATGTAACTCGGCTGTTGCTGATCTTCAACAGTTATACACTAACCTTGTTCAACTCTACCAATGTGAGCTTAGTTTGTTACACGCACTTTAATGGCTGCTCCTGTGAGAGAGGCAGCGGTGGGTGTTCCACAGTTGCCTTCTGCTCCGATAATTTGTAGTGTGATTATCAATGCAGTTATGGGTAAAATACTCACAGAACGTGAGGAAATTCCCTTTTGGATTGCCAAAAAAATAGACCAGATTGAGGATCTGTTTCCCCTTACTGGGCCACAGGATAAACATAGAATATTAACTATGTGTTTACCACATTGAACGGTACCCCAGATAATGGACTTTAACACATGGTGAACAGTCTTTGCAGCTGTCTATACCCTAACTCATGTCACTCCGTCTTTGGGGGTGTTACCGGACATTTTGAAGCAAGTGCAGGATGAGTATGGGGCTGGGCGAGCCCTTGGTTTAGGTATGAAATTAATGAGAAATGTTCCTGATATTTCTGAGATGATTCTATTGAACATCAAAGGCGAAGCTGCCGCACTGACTGTATGTCAGAGGTTTACCGCGGTCGCTGCTGCCAACCGGGAATGTGAGCTGCCGACCATTATGGCTGAAGTTTTTACTCAACTTGGTTGCAATAATTTGGGGGCCAGACCACCTAAATAACAACTTGGCGAACCTAGCACAAGCAAGGAAACTGCCAAACAGAACTCAGAGTTCATTAAAAAACAATGGGACAGAAATAAACCTAAAGTAAAGGCTAAACCTAGAGGAAGTTCTGCTCCATCTGAAGATCTCTGAGTGGAAATATAATTTGTGTGATCACACAAAGATTAAAACCCCAGACAGATATCAGGACACTGATACCTGTCCTTCTCGTTCCTTCCAGTACTCATCTGACAGAAAGTATGAGAGAGGAGGAAGGTCTGATCACAGACAGGAGGAGCACATGAAACCGAGAAATGACTCAACGCTCATCTGACGTGATGATCAATCAGAAGGAAAAACCTCACTACAAACCCTTGTTTCAAAAGAAAACGGTTGCGGCCATAACCGTGAAACATGCCCCAAGCCCTGAGAAACCTTCTCCTGAATGGGACATGGGCGGTGACTCCTTGACAGCACGAAAGAGGTCACCATAGTCCATTGGACTCTCCAGGAGTTTCTGGCAGTGAAAGCAACTGATGAAGATGTCACGGTTGAAACCACGGAATGGCACGTTGCCCGTCTCGATCAAATCTAAAATCTAGATATTCAAATTGAGGTTGACATTCTATACACTATTCGTGTAATTTTTTGGGACAAAAAATTAACATTATCCTATAATATTCTCTTAGCGGAGGATGATTGGCCCCCAGAGTTTGTCCACTCTTCCACGCAGTGTGAAGTACTAATCCTTCCTTCTTTCTCTGCCCTTGTTCCTGAGGAAATCAAACAAGCTTATGTAGCAAAATGGGAACTTGCACAAGCCCCAGAATTATATCGCAATCATGTAGGCTGGGATAAGGACTCTCCTTATCATATAATATACTTAGATCCAGCCTGCAAGCAATCCACAACATTCTATTAAACGGGATGAGAAAGCACCCGTTAGGAATACCCTATCTCAGTTAGTGTACCAGGGAGTGATTGAACCTGCATCTCCAAAATGAACAATCCACTTTTTACTGTTTTGAAAGTGGATCATTCATACAGAATTGTCTTAAACTAAAAACACTTGAATAGTCATACACACACATTTGCAATACAAAACACACACAGTACTGCAAAATACAAAGGCAGTCATCACAACATTGGCGGTAAAAGCCGTTTACCGCAGTGCAGAACACCGCCAACACACTGCGGAAATCCACCACAGCTATTATGAACCACAGCACGGAATCCGCCAAAATCCAGACACCCACACAAGTCCGCTGCACCAAAGGTCAGTGATAAACTGGCGAAAACAAAACCTCCACCGTCACGCCAACAGAAATACGCCCACACTATCACGACCCACGAATCCACGCGGCGGTCTTTCAACCGCGGTATTCCATTGGCGGTTCACACCGCTGCGCTCAAAATAAACACACATCTACAAAACACAGCCACATTGGACAAATCGAAATACATACACCTGATACACATACACACACCACTCCCACACACCCAATACTATATAAAACACACAACCACATCACCCACAAACCCCTACGACCAGAATCACAGAGAGAAGGCCAGAGAGAGACACCACCATCAACAAACTAGCATCCACAGGCACACAACACCATCACCGCCATAGCTTCCACGCACCTCACACAACACACCACTACATATCAGCACATTTATCACCACACACACCACCCCACACATTACCCACACCACCCCATGGCATGGCAAAGACACCCCAGGTTCTCGGAGGACGAGCTCAGGGTCATGGTGGAGGAAATCATCCGGGTAGAGCCTCAGCTATTCGGATCACAGGTGCAGCACACCTCCATTGCTAGGAAGACGGAGCTATGGCGAAGAATAGTGGACAGGGTCAACGCAGTGGGACAGCACCCAAGAAATAGGGATGACATCAGGAAGAGGTGGAACGACCTACAGGGGAAGGTGCGTTCCGTGGTCTCAAGACACCACCTTGCGGTTCAGCGGACTGGCGGCGGACCCCCACCTCCTCCCCCACAACTAACAACATGGGAGGAGCAGGTCTTAGCAATTCTGCATCCTGAGGGCCTCGCAGGAGTAGATGGAGGAATGGACTCTGGTAAGCCAAATCTTAACTGTTACATCCCCCACCCAACCTGCATGCCATCACATACCCCCACCCTCACCCTCACCCCCATCACTCCAACACCTCACAAATGTCCCAATATCACAAACCACACATCCCAACACCAAGCCCTGCATGCAACAACAAAGCATGGACAACCAACACCAAAGCATGCCCACTGCACAAACCCATACACCCCCCTAAACCATCCTCACACAAGGTCCCACACAGGAATGCAAGCACTGGGGTACACGGTCAACCACCCCTTGCACACCTTGGCACACACAGATGCAATATTCATGCTTTTTCACCCTTGTAGGACCCCTACCCGACGTCACCGCACAAGAGGGTCCAGACATGTCCACACCACCAACAGAAGAGGCCCACAGTGATGACAGCAGCTCTGTTCAACTGGATCTAGATGACCAGCCCGGCCCATCGGGGACCTCGGGACAGTCAGTTCCCATCACACAGTCACAGGCCACTACAGAGCTTCCCCCTCTGGAAACACCAGCACAGCACCCACCCAGCGGGCCCATACCTCTGTCCCCAGAACACGTCAATCAGCAGTGTGTCCACCACTACAGGGAACCCAGGCTAACCCACCACCCCAACAACAACAGGGACCTGGGGGCAGTGGCAGTGTGCACACCGTTCAGGGGAAAGAGGCACAGGAACACAGGGGAACTGGGAGGGCTGCTGTGCGACAGAGGGAGGACAGGCCAAGGGAACCCACATTACTAGGCTCTCTCCAACATCATGGAAGCCTACCACCACTCCCAGGAGGCGATGGCAACGGTACTGGCCAAGTTTCAGGAGACCCAGCGCCTGCAGGAGGAACAGTATTTGGGCTTCAGGGAGGAACTCAGAGCCATCAATTCCACCCTGGGCACCATCGTAGGGGTGCTGAAGGAAGTACTCAACACCAGGAGGGACACTGTGGAACAACAATGGGCCCCTGACACTAGCCTGGACGATGAACTGCCCACCACCTCCACCGGCGCTAGTGGACAGGAGGCACCGCCACAGGAACACCACACCAGCACCCCACCCCCTGCAGAGGGTGAACCACCCCGCGAACGGTCCCTGAGATCCAGGGCAAAGACAGAGAACGATGCCAAGACACCCGCCAAGAAATGAGACCACCCTGATTGTCATCTTTCTGTCCTACTTTGTCACCCTGTCCATCCTCAAACTGCCCCAGCTCCACTTCCTATGCCCATTTGGGCAATGCACCTGTGACACCAATAGACTGGACTCTGCCATAGACATACCTCCACCATCACCCCTTCGCATTTTGCAACCCCCTCCAATATTGAGCACTTAAATAAATACCCTTGAAGCACAAAACAATCTGGAGTCAGTCTGTGATTCAAATTAGTGTATTAACAATTACTGTGGCAAAATGCCCTTACAATTGTAATGTCAACATACGTATGTCACACAGCTCTAGTCCATGAGGAATCAAATCAGATGTCACACAGTGGGACCCACATCTGTGAAATCGTAAGGGAAAGTAACAACTCAGTGACCATACACTGGGTGAAAACGACAGACAGTAGAGAGGTAGTAATGTTAAAGTACATGTAGTAGGCAGGTTTGTATTATTACCTGTGTCTCACTGGAAATATTGCAGGATCACCGAGTCCCTGTTGTCGATGTCCTCTTCTTCTGCTTCCTCGTCTCCACAGGCTCAATAGCTGCAACAACACCGCCATCTGGACCATCCTGCTGTAGAAAAGGCACCTGTTGTCGCAAAGCTAAGTTGTGAAGCATACATCAGGCCACGATGATCTGGCACACCTTCTTTGGTGAGTAGAATAGGGATCCACCTGTCATATGGAGGGACCGGAACCTGGCCTTCAGGAGACCGAAGGTCCACTCGATTATCCGCCGTGTTCGCCCATGGGCCTCATTGTAGCATTCCTCTGCCCTTGTCCTGGGATTCCTCACTGGGGTCAGTAGCCATGACAGGTTGGGGTAACCAGAGTCACCTGCAAATTGCAAGGGACAACTGTTAGACACACACTAACCTGTAGGGATATCCCCAGACCAGACTACCATTCCCACTGACTTGCTTCCAGGTGCTCACCTAATTGCCACACACAGTCCCTCTGGAGTTGCCCCATCACATAAGGGATGCTGCTATTCCGCAGGATGTAGGCGTCATGCACTGAGCCAGGGAACTTGGCATTAACATGGGAGATGTACTGGTCGGCCAAACATACCATCTGCACATTCATGGAATGATAACTCTTCCGGTTTCTATACACCTGTTCACTCCTGCCGCTGGGTACCAAAGCCACATGTGTCCCATCAATGGCACCTATGATGTTGGGGATATGTCCCAGGGCATAGAAATCACCTTTCACTGTAGGCAAATCCTCCACATGAGGGAAAACGATGTAGCTCTGCTTGTGTTTCAGCAGGACTCTGGACAACATGTTGGAAAACATAGGCTGGGACATCCCTGATGCTATGGCCACTGTTGTTTGAAATGACCCACTTGCAAGGAAATGGAGCACTGACAGCACCTGCACTTGGGGGTGGATTCCTGTGGGATGGCGGATAGCTGACATCAGGTCTGGCTCCAGCTGGGTACACAGTTCTTGGATTGTGGCATGGTCAAGCCTGTATGTGATGATCACATGTCTTTCCTCCATTGTCGATAGGTCCACCAGCGGTCTGTACACCAGCGGATGCCGCCATCTCCTCACATGTCCCAGCGAACGGTGCCTATGAAGGACAACAGTGAGCACAGAGTCAACCAACTCAGAGGTACGTACCCACAGCTTTCACAGAACACGAATCATACTACGAAAAGTGGCCTGTATGTGTGTTGAGTCTAGGCCTAGGTATGTGTGACGCAGTTACAAATAAAACCGTGTGGGCCCCTGAAATGGCGGCTGCCTGACCTCTAATGTGGAACAATAGGATGTGAGGTAATTGCGCTGGCGCTGTACACCGTTGCGGTAGGCGGTCGAAGACCGCGGTGCAATGCTGCATTGGTTAACAATGGACCCTATAGGTCCCAGGAGCCAATGATGATGTACGCCGGCGGTGACGGTACGCACTGCCGTGGACGTGACCACCATTTTCTATCTGTTCAATCACTCGATACCTGATCTTCGACAGGAGAGGACCTACACTGCAAGTGCTGCTGTGACCTCGGTCTGGAAGAGACAATGGCTCGAGTGTCTGGGGAAAGGGCCCCTGCCTTCACATTGGAGGAGTTGGAGAAACTCGTGGATGGGGTCCTCCCTCAGTACACGCTACTCTACGGTCCTCCAGACAAACAGGTAAGTACACTGGGAGCATGCTGTATGGGCTATGCTTGTGTGGAGAGGGGTGGATGTAAGAAGGAAGAGGGGAGAGTGCGGCGTGCATGAAACGACGGTGAGTGCATGTGCCACATCCCAAGGGTAGGGATGTGGGCCAATGACTGTGACGGTGCAGTTGGTAATAAGTTTCTCTTCCCCCTGTACAAATCATGTAGGTCAGCGCCCACCAGAAAAAAGATATGTGGCGTGCCATCACCAAGGACGTCCGGACCCTGGGGGTCTACCACGGATGGAGCACACACTGCCGGAAAAGATGGGAGGACATTCGCCGCTGGAGCAAGAAGACGGCGGAGGCTCAGCTGGGGATGGCCTCCCAACGTGGGAGGAGTGCCCGTCGCACCATGACCCCCCTGATGTTCAGGATCCTGGCGGTGGCGTACCCGGAGTTGGATGGGCGCTTGAGGGCATCACAGCAGCCACAAGGGGGTAAGTACACTCTCATCCTGCTGATTTAGCGCGCAGTGGAGGTGTCTGGGTGGGGGAGGTGGGCTGTGGGTTTCCCTAGGCCAGGGCGAGTTTAGTAGGCAAGGTCCCTCCATAAGGCAGGCCATGTGGCACCCCACCCCACCTCTGTAGAGTGCCAAGTACACCTAGTCATGCCCCTGTGTCATCCATGTGTGCAGATGTCGTCCATAGCCTAGTAGGCCATGTCCCAGGGATTGAACAGTGGAGCCCTAGAGCGCGGCATAGTGCAGGGGGCTTCTGTGTCTGTCGTGTCCGCCAACGGTAGCGGTAATGCATGCACTGAACATGTCTTTCTTCTGTCACCCCCCCCCTTTTTGTGGTCTCCCTGTTATTGTGTGCATTAGCATCATCAGGCAGAGCAGCAGTGGCACCGGAGCACGAGGGAGCTGCATCCCACATGTCCATGGAAGGCGAAACTACGGACTTGGAGTTCACCAGTGGGACGGAGGGCGAGGGGAGCTCCACGGCGGGGACAGGAGCTGACACCAGCGACACGGACTCGTCCTCTGATGGGAACTCCCTTGTGGTGGCGGCAACATCTGTGCCCCCGCATCTACAGGTACAGACATCACCCCCCTACCAGCACCCCCCTCCCTGCAACCCCTCAGCCTTTTCCCCATGCCCGCTCACCCAGGAGGGTGAGCAACACCTTCGCCACAGGCACCTCAGGCCCTGCCCCAGTCACCCCTGCTGCCCTCAGTGAGGAGGCCATTGACCTCCTCAGGTCCCTCACTGTTGGGCAGTCTACCATTTTGAATGCCATCCAGGGTGTAGAAAGGCAGTTACAACAAACATATGCATTCCTGGATGGCATTCATTCTGGTCAGGCGGTCCTTCAGTGAGCTTTTCAGACTCTGACCTCAGCACTGATGGCAGCCATTGTACCCGTCTCTAGCGTCCCCCTCCAACTTCCTCCACCCAGACCCAATCACCTGTACCCCAACCTATCCCAAGCACACCTTCAGACCAGCATGCACACACGTCAACACACAAGGGAAGCTCTGGCAAACATAAGCACCACACATCCCACAGGCACTCACGCAAGCATCACACACATGCAGACACACCAACATCCACTGCCTCCACTGTGTCCCCCTCCTCCTCGTCTCCCTCCTCCCTCCCAGTCTCGTCTACACTCGCACCTGCATGCACTACATCTACAGCCACTACTGCCATTACCAGCACACACACCACCACACCCCGCTCACGTGCAGTCATCACCCCCACTACCATCCACACGTCCCCTGTGTCCTCTCCCAGTGTGTCTGTGACGCCACCTACCAAGATACACAAACGCAGGCACCTACCCACCCAACAGTCATCCACCTCACGACAGCCTCCAGCGCATGCACCTTCACCCAAAGTCAGCAAACGAACACCTCCTACAACCAGAACCTCTTCCTCTACTCCGAAACCCCCTCCAGCTACCCGTCCCAGTGTCTCCCAAAAACATTTCCTGTCCAACCTTGACCTCTTTCCCACACCTCCCCCACCCCGTCCGTCTCCTAGGTCCTGACTCTCCATGTCCCAACCTAGCACCTCAGCCACAACATCTCTGGAACCAGTGGTGCCTGTAGTCACCGGAATCTGGAGTGCACCGGCCACCAAGGTAGCCAGTGTGGCACGGAGCCACAGCACGGACAGTCCCCCACCTGTCAAGCACCAGAAGTTGGCCAGTGCCCGGCGGGTGAGGGGGAAGACTCCAGCCACCAAAGCCGCTCCCAGGGGTCCCGGTGGGAGTGTGGAATCAGCTGCGACACCTTCAAAGGTGGGGAAGGGCCACAAGAAACCAAAAATGCAAGTCTGGGAAGAGCAGCACGGCGGAGGAGACCGCCATCATCCCCGCTGCCCAGGAGGCCCCCGCCATCATCCCCGCTGCCCAGGAGGCCACCGCCATCATCCCCGCTGGGACAGAGAGGACCGCCAGCACAAGCCCCGCTGGGCTAGAGAGGACCGCCAGCACAAGCCCCGCTGGGCTAGAGAGGACCACCAGCACAAGCCCCACTGGGACAGAGAGGACCGCCAGCACAAGCCCCGCTGGGACAGAGAGGACTGCCAGCACAAGCCCCGCTGGGACAGAGAGGACCGCCAGCACAAAGCCCGCGCTGGGACAGAGAGGACCGCCAGCCAAAGCCCTGCTGGGACAGAGAGGACCGCCAGCAGCTGAGTCGCTGCAAAGGAGCCCGCCACCTCAAGCACCGCTGAACAGGGTACCGCCACTCCAAGCACTGCTGAACAGGGCACCGCCGCTCCAAGCACCGCTGAACAGGGCACCGCTGCTCTAAGCACCGCTGAACAGGGCACCGCCGCCACAAGCACCACTGGCCCATGAGCGCCAAGAGCACTGACGATACGGAGTCAGTCACGAGCAGAATGAAGCACTCTGGGCACCAGGCCCCCTCCAGAACCAGTGGAGTATCACATCCACTACCTCTGTCCTTAGCAGGATGAAGCACTCTGGGCACCAGGCCCCCTCCAGAACTAGTGGAGACTGTTATCCACTTGAGAGACTGTGGCTTTGCACTCCCTAGGATGCAGCAGTGGGTAACCCACCCACTGTAGAGACTTGAGAGACTGTGGCTTTGCACTCCCCAGGATGGAACAGTGGGCAACCCACCCACTGTAGAGACTTGAGAGACTGTGGCTATGCACTCCCCAGGATGGAACAGTGGGCAACCCACCCACTGTAGAGACTTGAGAGACTGTGGCTTTGCACTCCCCAGGATGGAACAGTGGGCAAGTCACCCACTGTAGAGACTTGAGAGACTGTGGCTTTGCACTCCCCAGGATGGAACAGTGGGCATGTGGCCCCCTTGTGGATTTGGCATCATGCACTCAACCGGCTGAGGTGCCCCCCTTTCCCTCCCCCTGAGGTGCCTGTTTTCTTGCTCTCTGATGCCCCTGCAGTGTTCTCTCCGTCATGGTTGGGGATCTTGTGTGGGCCTCGCCCATACCGTGTGGGCCCATTGTTCCACGGACTTCATTGGAGCACTACCTGGACTACTAAGATTGTTGTATATTTTGTTTATGGTGTATGTATATATTTTTGTGTACTTGATTTTAATAGATTACAATGATCACACTCATTTCCTTTTGTCTTAGCATCTTCCGGCGGGGTTGGGGGTGTAACTATAATGTATAAATATGTATTAGTGTGTGTTGTCGTGGGTGAGGGTGGGGGTGTTGCGCATTGCGTGTGTGTGTGTCTCTGTTTTTTCCCTCCCCTGTGTCGTATGTGCAGTACTCACCGTTGTCTTCACCGCCGGCGTTCGTGCTCCTAGTAGAGGAGCAAGACGATGAGGGCTGGAAATATGTGCAGCTCTGGTTCCATGGCATCCAGATTCCTCGTGGGGCGTGTAGAGGTGAGCGTTTTCCCTTCGAAGTCCTGTTTCCACCGTGTTTTTGTCCGCGGTGAATCCGCCCCGTAAAAGGTGGCGGATTGGTAGGTTGTGATACTGTGGGCAGTACATTGACTTCCGCCTGTCTGTTGGCGTTGACCGCCAAGCTGTTTGTCTGTACCGCCGTGGCGGTCGAAGTGTTAAAGTGGCTGTCTTTGTTGGCGGTTTCTGCGACGGTCGTAATTCAATTTTTTTTACCGCTTGCCTGCTGGCAATCTTACCGCCGCTTTAACACCGTCCGCCAGGGTTGTAATGACCACCAAAATAACCTTGAATATTTCCAACTGTTTTTTTCAGTCAAAATCTAGCACTGGAGAGTAGGGCCTTGACTGCCTTCTCCGTGCTTGGCTTTCAGCATCCCTTTGCACCCCTGGTCATCTGGTACAAGAACAGTCCAGAACAGTTTGCTGCCTGCATAATGTCAATTCTTCATGATATTGACCCAGATGCATTGTCTTATGTAGATGATATCTATCTAATGAGTGATGTGTTGGACATACACTTAGCCAGAAAGGACAGCATTACTTTGTGGTTTGCTGGCATAGGCTTACAATTTAATTTTAAGAAATCTCACATTGCATTTTTCAGTGTCATATTCTTAGGATATGAACTCACAAATGAAGGCAAAAGCCTTGCACCTCACTTCTTAGAGAACTCCACTGGCGCTAGTGGACAGGAGGCCCCACCACAGGAACAACAGGCCACCAGCACCCCACCCCCTGCAGAAGAAGAACCACCCCGCAAACGGTCCCTGTGATCCAGGCATAAGCCTGAGAACATTGACAAGACCCCAGGAAATAAGATTCTCCTGATTGTCACCCTTCTGTTCCACTCTGTCACCCTGTCCACCCTGTCCACCTTGAACTGCCATTACTCCCCTTCCTATGCCCCATTGGACAATGCACCTGTGATACCAAGAGACTGGATTCTACCATGAACTTTCCTCCACCATCAGCCCAGCCCATTGCACATCCCCCTCTACTTATGAGCACTTAAATAAACACCCCTGGAACAAATACTAATCCCGTGTCTGTCAAATGATTCACATACGTATTAGTACAACATTATCAAAGGATTGCAACTCAAATGTACAGTGAAATATACTTTGGAATGCCCTTTGGTAGGCAGCAGTACACGTAACAGGAGCGAGAGTGGGGCGCAGATATCTGAAAATAGAGAAGCCAAAGGGTACAGTCAGTGGCCATAGACATAGGGAAACAGGCTGCCATGTACAATGTCCTACAGAAAACTGAAATGTAAAGTAAACTTACAGTGTCTTACCTGTGTGTCACTGGAAGTACTGCTGAAAAATATTGTTTTTTTTGTCAACATCTTCTTCCTCTGTCTCCTCTTCATCACTGTCCACAGGCTCCACGGCTGCCACAAGACCATCTCCAGGCATATCCTCCTTCAGAAAAGGCACCTGGCATCTCAAGGCCAGGTTGTGCAACATGCAACGATGATCTGGCACACCTTCCTGGGTGAGGAGTACAGGGAGCCACCTGTCAGATGGAGGGACCGGAACCTGGCCTTCAGGAGGTCAAAGGTCCTTTCAATAATTCAAATTCAAATTTCAAAGTTGAAAGATGTCACAACCACGGACATTCTGCTTAGTCTCTTTGTAGAGACCTGGCCACCAATAACGGGCCTGTACGATTGAAATAGTAGCCGCCACACCAGCATGTGCAGATGCCACCCCCTCATGCGCTGCTTTAATCAATTGTGGTCTTATATCTTTGTTAGGGATGTCTCGTACGCCTACGCCTGGTATCTTAACTTCAGCATTCAGCATACTTCCCATATGATAATTATATTTGTTAGAAAATCCTTTAGGATGGGGCGTACCATCAGCCGTAGCTTTCACAGCAGCCCAAATTTCTGTGTCTGGTTTAGAACTCGAGCAAGTCACTGCAGCTACAGTGGCTACTGCCACTGCTGACTTTGTCGCTTCATCAGCCAATGTATTTCTAGCAACATGTATTCCAACGAGATGGTGTCCAAATGTATGTACAACATGGACATTTGGTAGTGTCCCTTTCAGGTCAGCTACTTTCCCCCCACAGTAGTCTGTGTTTAATGGTGTTGCCTTTGGAGTCTCTGAACCCATTCTGGCGCCAATAATGCAGGTATTCATTAAAGGACTGGATACAATAATATGAATCACAAACAATCAGCGTAGACTGTGACAGATCCGTGTGTTCCAGTGCCATCAGCAGAGCTTTTAGCTCAGCCAATTGTGCTGTTCAATCCCCTAGGGTCTGTGTAAAGGTATGTATAGGACAAAATGTATCCCCTTCCATGTAGCCACTTACAACTGAGCAAGCAGCAGAATATTGATGTTTAGTTCCGATTGCAGGTGGTGCAGAGCCATCGGTGTACATGACTCTATGATACTGATCAATAGGCAAGGTATTTGCTGGAACTGGATATTCTACTTCGTAGTGTAGGAATTCCTGAGTTTGTAACTTTGGGTCAAAAATGTAGTCTACATCAGTGGCTGTTAGAGACCTAGCCCATTGTATCCAACGTGGATGTAGTGCTTTTGCGTTCGGAACGCTAGCTTTTGTAACAGCCTCTAGGGCTCGGATTGGAGAAACCACAATAATGCGTTTTCCTTGGGCAAGAGGTCTTTCTTTAATAACAGCCATCTGTACGGCAGTGAGAATTTTCTCTGTGGGAGCAAAGCGTTGTTCAGCTGCTGAATACAAATGTGATTTGTATGCAATTGGGACTGTCTCACCTTCATTAAATGTCACATAGGTGAAACCGATGGCCCCAGCTATTACCCTGATGACCAAATGTGTTTTGTTGTCCCTTGTATGTAAATGTTGTGCTGCAAGCATGTCTGTCTGGAATTCTCTAAGGATGCATGTATGTTCAGTTGTCCAGAATTTACTTGAAAAATTTGGACGTATTAAGTCATATAAAGGTTTTATGCGTGTAGCATAATCTGGAATGTAGGTTCTGCCAAAATTTAAGAAACCCAATAATGATTGGAGTTTTGTAATCGTATTTGGTGGTTGTAACTGTGCGCACTTTTCTAAGAATTGTGGCGCTAGGCTCTTCCCTTCACTTGACAGCTCATATCCTAGAAACAGGACGCTGAGGAAGGCAATTTTTGTTTTTTTGAAGTTACATTTGTAGCCAAATTCGGCAAACCCTACAACAATGCGGGCTACCCGTCTTAAATGTAGTAGTAATTCATCATCCGTGAGATATATATCACCTACATAGGACAATGCTTCAGGGTCGATCTCGTGTAAAATGGCAGTGACCCAAGCCGCGAACAGTCCTGGGCTGTTCTTATACCCCTGAGGTAAACTACAGAATTTTTTCTGAGAGCCTAGTGCGCTAAAGCTTGTTAAGTCTCTGCTTTCAGGTGCTATATTCTGGCAGAAAAACCCATTGGAAATGTCTGGTGTTGTTTTGTATTTTTTACGCACTATGTTGCTCATTAGTGCAGTGCTATGTGAATTTTGTATAGCATAGGTGCGTGTATCACTATTTAGATGTCTGTAGTCTAAGACTATTCTGTATGAATGGTCCGGTTTAGCTACGGGGAATAAAGGGTTATTCATTGGCAAGACACAGGGTTCAATCACACCCTGGTACTCTAATTGCGTGAGTATTTTCTCACTGGTGTTTTTGCTTCCCGTTTTATAGGATACTGCGGTTCTGGCTGAGGTTCACTTTTAATGGGAATTACATGGTAGGGGGAGTCTTTATCCCATCCTACGTGATTTCTGTATAATGCAGGTGCTTGTGCTAGAGCCCATTCAATGGAATAGGATTCAGCTAGTTCCTCTGGAACAAGGGGCGAGAAGGAAGGCTTAATGACATCTTCTCCATATGGGCAGGTACGGACAAAGTCAGACGACCAATCTTGTTCGGCCAATAAGACATCATACACTTTTACTACGCGATCCCAAATGATTGCGTCTATTGTGCGTTCAATGTCTACTTCTAATTGCAGTGTTACTTTGTACAGCCTATCAGGCTTGGAGACACGCATGTCCGCTGTTTCTACTTGTATAAAGTCATCAGTTGCTTTCACCTCCAGATGCTCTAGAAGATTCCAGCGAGCTATTGTGACCTCTGCCGCGCTGTCTCGCAATGCTAGAGCCCAATTCTTGTTCTTCAAGAAGACCCTCTTCCTGTGTGGCATGTCGGACTGCGACTGCTGCCACTTTTTTCTTTTTAAATTGTTGTTTTTGTTGGGCAGGTTTCTTTTCCTTTTTAATAGAAACCTCCGAAGAGTGCTGTGATTCCTGTCTCGGTTTCACGTACTCTGTTCTTCACTCTGATCGCCCAACTCTCTCATTTCTCTTTTCCAATGAGTCCTGAAAGGAACGAGATTGGCGTGTATCAGTATATTAATATTTATCAGGCGTTTTGATATTATCTCTATTTCTGAGACTATACCTATTCTGTGGGGTCTCCGTACGTGGAGATTCTCCCCTTTCTTTTTTAGGCGTTTGTTGCTTTTTATCCCAGCATTTCTTAATACCCTCAGGTTGTTGTTTGGGTTTGTCTTTATTTGATTTATCCTGGAATTGAGGTTTTTGTGGTCTGGCCCCTAGGCTATATCGACCGATACTTGAATAGGTTTCTGCTATTATTTTAGCCAGCTCTAGTTCTTGATATTGTTGCGGAATGTCATGAAGCTGCATGCGCACTGCAAGTGCGACTGCTTCCCTTTTAAGGTTACTTAAAATGATTGAGGACACTGTGACAAAATTGCCCATCAATTGCATCCCCAAATTTAGGGCTAGGGCAGCCCCATATTCATCTTGAATTTGTTTCAGCACTTCTGGTAAATTGGCAAGTGCCTGTGTACTGTGTGCAGTTGTGTAGAGCGCAGCAAATACTGTAGCCCAGGTATTACAGTTTTCTACTGTAAGGACCATCCCAAAGGACAAGCACATAGGGGGTCATTACGACCCTGGCGGAACAAGTCCGCCAGGGCCGTGGGACGCGGTGGCACCGCCGACAGGCCGGCGGTGCCCCGCGGGGCATTCTGACCGCGGCGGTTCAGCCGCAGTCAGAGAAGGGAAACCGGCGGTCTCCCGCCGGTTTCCCGCTGCCCCAAAGGAATCCTCCAAGCCGGCGCAGCATGCTGCGCCGGCATGGGGATTCCGACTCCCCCTCCCGCCATCCAGTTCCTGGCGGTTCTCCCGCCGGGAACCGGATGGCGGGAGGGGGAGTCGCGGGGCCCCTGGGGGCGCTGTGTGATCTCTGGAGGCGGGGCAGGAGCCCTTTAAAACTTGTTCGCGCTCCCGCCGTCGCGGGAAGCGCTGTGTGATCTCTGGAGGCGGGGCAGGAGCCCTTTAAAACTTGTTCGCGCTCCCGCCGTCGCGGGACGCGCGCGGGCAGCGCCCGGGCGAAGCCCGGGCCAAGGGCGGGCCCGTCCTGCGCCCGTCAGCGGCTGACAGAGGCTGGGCTGGGCCTCCCCCCTAACATCTATCTCCCAAGAAGGCCATATTGTACTCAGTCCCTTTTGCTAGTTCCTACTCTGTCTCCCCAGTCAGCTGCTCCATTTAATCTGACACCTTATCATTTAACCCTGCACCTACACTAACACCAGATGGGCAAAAGGAAAGCAATAGAGGCAGGGGCCGGGGCAGTACTAAAAGCCAAGCGAAAAAGGCATAAGCATGCTGCTAGCAATTGCGTTATGGATAGAATCGACTCTCTCCTGGGCGAATGCAACGGAATACTAACTAGCCCCCAGGGAAACATTTCTATTGCAACTGGGGAGGGGCCCACTTCAACTAGCAGGAAGGAAGGTTCCATGAAAATCGCTGAGATTTTCATGAAACGTGGGCAACAAGTTACTGTCACTACAGGGGCGGGTGAAAGTAGGAACGTTATCACCCATGCGGCCCCCTCCCTAGCAGAAGACCTACCACTTGCCATCAACGATTCCATCCAGCTCAGTAACCGCTTCAATCCCCTAACCAACCTCCCTGAATCACGCGACGACATCAACCCAGACACCCTGGCAGATGGGCCAGCAGCAACCAACACGCACTCTCCTCATGTAACCCCACAGCATATCGAATACATACAAGCTCTAAGGAAGGAAGTCACAGAACTCAAGCATATGGTTAACTCATTACTTGCAATAGTAAAACAGCTAACCCACGCAAATAACACGACCACCAGTAACCTTGTCCAAAATCCAATCCTATCAGGCATCACAACAAACTCGCCCAACTCCTCTGCTTCTAGCCACGCTGGCCCTCACCCTACCAAAGAAAAGACCATGAACTCCCACCAGTCTCCCCTCTTCCACAATTTAGGCATAGGAAATTCACTAGACATCTATCATAATACCCTCAAACCCATGAGCAACACCGCCTCAAAATACTCTACGCAACCTGCCACTGACCAGTCCCATTTAGGTAATATAGTTCTAATGGTTAACGTTCCCAAGTTAACCACATTGGCGCGCAAGGAAGGGGTAGACTCTATCAAAAACAAGGCAATCCACTGGATTCGCCATGTTAGAGGCTGCCGATCCATAATACGTGAGGACCTAATTACCGTAGTACGACGGCCAGACCCGGGAACTCACTTTGATATCCTAAAACTGACACTCAAGAACAGGACCATGGCGAACAATCTGGTGGCCCTAGACGCAAGAACAAGCCCACCTGCACACTCACGCATCCAGTTTAAACAGCCCAGGTCACCCACGCTCCACGAGGAACGCCCGAGTTACCACCCGGCAGAAAACCTATCCCCTCTTGGTAAACATGATTGACTCACAGCCCCACCTAAAATCTATGCAGGCAAACCTTGCAACCTTCCAACATCCATCACCCCCAGATCCTCCTTTTACCCCACCACTGTCTGTCCATGTATTCACCCCCCTACCCATGATACCGCGACCATTTCCGGCTCACCGAGCAATCATGACAACGATGCTCCACCCATCTTGCAGGCACATTGCCCACCAAACCTAGAGCTGCTGTCTAGGCCCGCAAGAATCTCCTTGATCAGGACCAGGCCTGTTCCAACAGAGGAACATCACCAACCACCACAAACCTCACGGGCAAACATTGGCATCAACCCATCCCTGCTCCCCCAGCCACATCTGCCAAACCAACCCCTGACAGCCAACCTCAAAAACCCCGGGCATTTAGGTAGGACAACTCAGTCACAATCTGGGGTACGACTTGTCTCATGGAACGTGGCAGGTCTGAAACCTATTCTTCCCCTTCCATCCTTCTCCTCATTTATTGACGAACATGACATATGTCTCCTACAGGAAACATGGTCACTCGACCCACTCTTCCGAACAGGCTACTCAAATTTCCACATCCCCGCTGTGGCCAGCACGAGAGGCAGGCCCTCAGGGGGTCTGACCATCTGGATCAAAACATCACTTAGCTGCCATATATCACAGCTACCTACCGCCTCTCCCGACCTGCTAGGCCTTCGTCTATCCTTTGGGCCTGACTCTGTGGTGAACATCTTTAATATCTACGCTCGAGGGGTCAGGGGGGGTCAAGTCTCCAAAACCCTCTGCGCCCTCGTAGCCCTCTTACAAAATTATCCCCGCCATCATAAAACCATTGTGGCTGGGGACTTCAACGTCACATTCGAACCCCTTGACTGGGACGATCTCAGGTCCACCCGCGAGGAAGATCAAGTCTGGTCTATCCCCGCCCTGTCCATTGCACCCATCAAAAGGTGGACGTCGGTTGCGATTCAGGTAAAATCATTGACCATGGAGTTTGGACTCAGGGCGCTAAATGGCAGAACTAATTCAGACACCAACGGTAGTCACACATACAACAAAACGAACCACACCAGCAGAATCGATTATTGCCTATTCGATATAAGATTATGGCCTCTAGTCATCGATATGACAATCATCGAAAGGACCGAAAGTGATCACAACCCTCTTTCTGTCCACACATTAGCCCTAGGTAACCTCCCAGCCACGTCTAACCCCGCAGCAGTAGCACCCGAGGGTATTAACCTGGCCAACAACAAAAGACACCTAAAATGGGTCAATATTGTGGCCCGGCCCGCACTCATCAATGCTGCCAACAACACCCTAAAATCCACACTATGGGACCTAGAGGCAGGTTCTGCAACACCCCACCAGGAAATTAGCTCAATCCACACCTCCTGCTTTAGGGATATTGCAACCCACTTCTCAGCACCCCCAGCCCACGACGAAAAACGACCCAAAGCCAGGCACCGCTGGTTCAACAAAACGTGCCGGTCCCTAAACAAGCGCCTAGTTCAAGCCATTAAATCCAAGGACCCCATCGCCATCCGCGTAGCTAGGAAGTCCTATAAATCTGCAATATGCATAGCCAAGCGTGATCAAGATAGCAAATGGTGGACATCACTCAGCGACGCTGTGCGCGAGAGAAATTATAGTCTGTTCTGGTCCCTGGCAGCGCGAGGCCCCGAAACCAGTGGTTTGGACATCACAACCAATATTGCCCCAAGAGACTGGATAGCCCACTTTAGTAGTCTGTACTCCCCTGATCATGATAGCCCCACCTCTGTTTGTACGGGCCCCCTCCTATTTCACTCGTTAGCACCAACCACCGCAGCACCCCTGTTGTTCTCCCAAAGTGATATAACTTACTCTCTAAGCACTCTAAAACGCGGCAGGGCCCCTGGTTCAGACTGCGTCCCAGCAGACCTATTCTCAACAGACCTAGCATCCTGGTCAAGATATCTCACCATTCTAGCTAACGCAATAGCATCTGGGGCGCCAATTCCCGACTCTTGGAAAGCGGCCATTGTTATTCCAATCTTTAAAAAGGGCGACAGATCTCTTCCCTGTAACTATAGACCCATTAGTCTAATTGACTGTGTCCAAAAAGTCTTCTGCCACTGCCTCCTAGGGAAGATAGAAGAATGGATAATTGACCACGATATCCTTAGCCCCCTCCAAGCCGGTTTCCGAAAGAAGATTTCCACCACTGATCAAGCCCTCAGATTCCTATTATTATATTGGAAAACAGTGTTCATCGGTAAAGGCAGCCTTTATGTAGCTTTCGTGGATCTCAAATCTGCTTTTGACCTAGTACCTCGCAACAAACTGTGGGTCACTCTCTCTCGGATGGGAATCCCGGAACACATCCTTGCCATTTTGATACGACTCCACGAGGACAACTACGCACAAGTCAGGTGGGGCAACAAGGGCCAACTTACCGATAGAATCCACGTCTCTAGGGGTGTGCGGCAAGGTTGCGTACTTGCCCCGACCCTCTTTTCCCTGTACATCAACGAAATTGTCCCCTCCCTCCTCAGTCTGCAGGCTGACGCACCTTCACTTGGCACACAAAAAATCCCAGTCTTACTCTTTGCCGATGACACTCTCTTGATATCTAAGACCCCTAGTGGTCTAAGGAAACTCCTTGCGTGCTTCGAGCATTTCTGTTCATCCCAGGGACTCGAAATCAACGCAACGAAAACCAAACTAATGACCCTTAATCCCCACAGATCTTTCAAAGGGAAATTTACTCTAGAGGGCTCCTCACTCGAGAAGGTGGGCATTTTTAGCTACCTGGGCATAACACTCACTGACAACATGTCCTGGAAGCCACACATAGGAAAACAAGCCCTTAAATTAAGACAAACAACTGGGGCTCTACTAAAAAACTTCCACCTCTCACACACAAAACCAATTCGCCCAGCATTACAATTATACGAAGCCCAGGCAGTTTCCTCAGCGCTCTACGGGGCTGAACTTTGGGGTTATACCAAAACCCAAGACCTAACCACCGCTGAAAACAACTTCTTAAGAAACCTTGTGTCCCTTCCGCTAAGCACCCCACTGTTCCCTCTTTTCAAGGACCTCGGCATCAAACGCATTGGTCACAAAGCCCGCCTGCGACCTCTGCTGTACTGGCGGCGTCTCTGGACCACTCCGGAACTTGTCATCTTCACCGAAGCTCTACAGGTCATCCTAAAAGCCGATCACCTGCACAGAATCCCCTGGCTACGATCCATCAAGGATTTACTCCACTCTATCGGGCTCGATGATCTCTGGAACTCACCAGCCACGTCAGTCTTTCCCTCGAAAAGCGAACTAAAGAAACTTTACTGGCAAAGGGCCAACAACGAAGACACTCGGGCTGCACTCCACACTACATTATCTTGTGACTTTGCCAACCTAAAAGAGTCATGCAAGTACGAAACTTTTTGGGACCTAATCACGGCCCCAAGGGAAAGGAAACTGTACTTCCAGCTCCGCATTGGAACACTCCCATTAAGACTTTTCACCAGCAGCTGGTCACACAACGAATCCACCGCATGCCCTGCTTGCAAAGCCCCCGTGGAGAATCTCCCTCACCTCCTTTTTGCATGCCCCGCGTATACTGCCCCCCGTAGGAAATGGCTGGCCCCGGCATGCAGACTACTGGGAGCACGCTGCTCTGCGCTAGCTCTGCGAATCCTTAGATCAGACACCAGACCAACGCTAGTGATCGCTATCGCCAAATTCCTCGGAGCTAGTTGGCTTATTAGAGGGAAAACTCTCCTGGACAAAGACTCCAAATAAGACTGTCCCAACATCCTGCAGAGTGCATTTCACTTCATTTCATTTTTTCTAATTTCATTCCATTTTATTCTATCTCATTTTTATTCCATTTTAATTTTTATTTATATTTCATTCCCTTTTATCACCATATTTACCTGCAATTTTATTTTATCATGTGCATTTATTTGTATTTATTACTGCTCGCGCTTTTTTGGCTCTTGTAGCCGCAATAAAGCTTCTTTGAATTGAATTGATTGAGCGTGCTGCGCCGGCATGGGGATTCCGACTCCCCCTCCCGCCATCCAGTTCCTGGCGGTTCTCCCGCCGGGAACCGGATGGCGGGAGGGGGAGTCGCGGGGCCCCCATAAGAGGGCCCCTAAAAGTATTTCAGTGTCTGCAAAGCAGACACTGAAATACGCGACGGGTGCAACTGCACCCGTCGCACCTTCCCACTCCGCCGGCTCTATTACGAGCCGGCGTCATCGTGGGAAGGGAGTTTTCCCCTGGGCTGGCGGGCGGTCTTGTGAAGACCGCCCGCCAGCCCAGGGGAAAACTCGGAATACCCTCCGCGGTCTTACGACCGCGGAGCGGTATTTCGGAGGGGGGAAGCCTGGCGGGCGGCCTCCGCCGCCCGCCAGGCTCGGAATGAGGGCCATAGTTATTATTCTATGATTATCCGGAGGTCCCGTATGGGGAAATACTGCCTCCAGCGTATTCATTTTTTGTGCTAACCGAAACAGAGTTTCTTCTCGTTTGGCGGGTACTTTACCCATAATCGAATGTACAGTCGCAGGATTTATACCTGGCGTTACTGCATGTGGGTGTGCTGGAGCAGCACGTGCTGGGTTTGTTTTTAATGTTTGCATCACAAATTGTATTAATTGTCTATATATTGCTGTTAACTCAATGTATAAGCGACGAACCTCAGCTACTGCTAAATTTCCAACCGCAGGATGTGGTGTATAGGTGGCCAATAAAGACCAGGTAGGACCGTCATTAAGTAGTGGACCTAACCTTACTGGTGATATTGTATGGGGTAGGGTGCCATCAAGCCAATTATTATGTTCTTGATCAGATAGAGGTATCTCTAAATATGCGTACGCTCTGTATTGTCCAGGCTCATTCGCAGGTGTATATTGGTGAAATGTATTTGTGTTCCCACCAACTGCTGGAAATGTGCCCCAAGAGTAAATAAGTTCTGTTCTATAAGCTGCGTGGGCATCCACCGCGAATGTGACTGGACCTCCTTGGGCCGTTAGGCCATTTTCTAATAAGTGTGCTGTGAGAGGTTGTCTCTTGTTAACAGCTATTTGTACATGTTGGGGATTCGCCATGATAGTAACACTATGAGTTCAGAGAAGGCACACCAAAATGGGGTTTCCTTTTAAAGTTCAAGCTTGAACAACCACCAGTTGTAATAGGATTACCTACACAGCTGTGGTGGAAATCCTCAGTACCACGGACATCTCCGCATACGGCATTGAGGTGTCATTATATATAATGAGACAGAGATACTCCGGAGGACCTGAAAATTAGAGCCTGACCAAACGTTGGCGGCGCCATGTCGTGTAGGCTCTTATTATTCTAATGAGACTACTGGATTTTGAGCAGCAAGATCTTTCACAGTGTGGGAGACTGAGTCTGACCCACGGTGGGTGACACCTGTCGCTCCAAATCCTGGTTTTGCTCTGGTTAACTAGCAGTGCCTCATCTCTCCCGAAAGGAAGAGATGATTGGGCAGCCGAGCGCATGACATATCATACTTCTCAAGGAAGTCGTGGTCACTCAGATCGCATCCGGTTCTCTCATTCACAATTCGGTCTCATATATAAATGACAATGAAAGCAGTATAAGTTTTAAAGACTGGTTTAATAAAACAACTGCATTTTAGATAGCAAAGCGTGAGCTGCAATAACCAGGAGGACACAACATAACGATATTAAAATGGTGACGATGAGATTGAAGCATAAGAATAATGCTATCATATTGCCACTTAAGTCGATGGACTATTTTCTATCTGAATCATAATTTGAGCACAGCATGTTAAGCTCTAATCCTGCCTTTCCGGTTCCCCCGGGAGGACATCAACCCTCATACCTGAGCAAAGGCCTGTAGTCTGCGTTAGCATCTGCAGCGAAGCATTCAGCATACAGTTGTGGTTTCCTGGCTGGAATCTCCCTCTTAACGTGTAATGGGACTAGGAAGTGTTTTTATAATAACACAGCTAATGTTCTAAGAAAATGTCCCTAGGTAAGGATACGTATTTTCTAAGAATGTTGGAGGCTAAACTTCTACCACGTTTACCGGCAATGTACCAAACTGTAGCCTTGACTGAAGCTCAAAGTGATCAAGAATGTGTTGTTTGAGAACACAGTGCTGGGCTAAGCAAAACAGTTAGATAGAAGAAATTAAAACAAGACCGTAAAACTGGTTATTGTAAAAATTACAATGCGAAGCTGAATAAAATAGATCTAGGTCAAGGTGAACAGCGGCCTAGTGTATTAAACTAACGTGCATGGAGCTATAACTAAAATGGCTACACAACAACTGCTCCCCGCTAACCTCAGGACCGTTGGTGGACACTACACCCACCCTCTGTCTGCGTTTTGGAAAACATTACCTTTGATCTAATATCCTCTCCATCACACCATGATATTAGGAATTCCCTGGCTGACTTTGCACAACCCATATATTAATTGGGAAACAAGAACCATATCTTTATCATCACAATTTTGACAAAAGAACTATTACTTCACAAACTCTTATTGGTCCCCTAAAGGTTTGATCCTTTCTTCCAAAGATTCATGCTGCTCTATTAACATGATACAGGGAGTACCAAGTTGTTATCAAGGCTACTGTGATGTATTCCAGAAGCCTAGCAAACCCGTTTTACCTCCACATCGGGTCCATGACTGTGCCATTCCTTTGTTTTCGGGTGAAGTGGTTCAGTTTGGACGGATGTATTCGTTGACTGAACAAGAAAAGACAGTACTTAAAGACTACCTAGATGATAATCTACAGAATAGTTTAATCGCCCCCTCTTCATCTCCTGCTGGGGCTCCTCTTTTTTTCATTCCAAAGAAATCAAAAGGTCTGTGTCCCTGTGTTGACTTTCGTGGATTGAACAAGACAACCATCAAGGATCGATATCCCTTACCCCTTTTTAGGGATATACTTGACGCAGTCCAATGTGCCAAGAGGTTTACAAAATTTGATCTGAGGGGTGCCTATCATCTCCTACATGATAAGGAATGAATGGAAAACAGCTTTTCGTACTCCATTTGGTAATTATGAATACTGAGTCATGCCATTTTGTTTAACAAATGCACCCTTAATATTCCAACGATTCATGGACTCCGTGTTTTCTGATTTATTGAATCACAGTGTGGTAATATATCTGGATGACGTTCTAGTATATTCTCGCGTACCTGAACAGCATACTGAGCATGTCCTTCAGGTTTTGGAAAGAATCAGACAGAATCAGCTATACTGCAAACCTGAAAATGTGAATTTAACAAGACAGAAGTACAGTATCTTGGGTGCTGCATCAATCAAACAGGAATAGCTATGGTTCCAGACAAAGCACAATCTGTTTTGGATTGGCCCTCTCCCTCTTCTATTAAGGAAACCTAATGCTTCTTAGATCTCTGCAACTTCTATTGGCAATTCATACAAGACTTTGCCCATCAACGAAGTTTTATCACTCAGACCATCAGAGGAGAAAATCTGAAGAAAGGATTTGTTTTGACTTGATCAGTATAGGGAAAGGTGCGGAAGACGTGACGCGAAGGGTTAATTAGCTTGAACAGTGTAGATAAGCGTGATGCCTGCTGAAACCTGAACAACGTGGAAAAATCCACGATGTTGTTTTCAAGCTTGTTTTCCAACATTCCATAGAAACAAATTATTCGCAGCTGCATGTGTAAGAAACAGGATGTGTAGGAGAGAAAGACGGAGGTCGTCTCAACCTTGAGAATGAGAGTACAGGAAAAAGATGGAATGAAAACAATGGCTAGGGAATGGCAGAGCAGCCAAGAGAAACGTGCTGATAACATAGCTAGAAAATGCTAGAAGGGGTTAGAATCCAAGCTTCAGGTTATTTAAGCACTGAAGTGCGGGTGAGAGGATTGAAGCTCGCAGATGGAGTTGAGAAAGCTGCCATCGCCGGCCCACAGTGCTGCCTCCCTGTTTTTGCTGTTCAGAGACCGTGTCGCTCGAGGGGGAGACAGGTCCAAGCGGGCGGCAAAGGGCTTCCCAGCATCTCGTGGACTAAGTTAAGTTCCACCCAGGGATGAAAGGCCTTTGTTTCTCTGCTCTATTATTATGATTGATTATTATGCTTGCACTGTGTTTATAGTCTGAAGTATACAGCTCATTTATATTTTGCTTCCTGAACATCCTAGTGTGAGCTTGCTGCAGTAATTGAAATACGCATTTCGTATGCAGTTAATCAAAGCTTATATCTGTCAATGAACTCTTTGGTCATATATAAATAGATGCTCTTTGTCGTGTGCTTATATATAAATAGATGCTCTTTATTGCTATTTTCATTCAACGTTGATGTGCCAAATGCCTACATTTACCTGAAATTCTAGTAAAGCTAAATTGTGTTCATAATTGGCGTGTGGTCCTTCATTGAGCGTCCTTATTGACTTATATCGAACAGATCAGGTGTCAATCAGTCACCTGGATAAGACATTTTGGTACCAGAAGTGGGGCATAAGTCAATAATGCCTCTTTGAGGACGTAAGAAGAGTGGGGCAGAGAGCGGAGGGCAGCATGGGGCAGAAGCCAGATCCATTCCCGGATGGTTAGCAACTGACCCGTTCTCTGGTGTGGCAGGACTCCTGAACCGGTGGGCAGCGACGGTTTTATGGGAAGCATTCAATGAGAGACGTACTCCTCTCTTAGTGGAAGATGCGGTCGAGAGTGTGAAGCTAAGAGGGGCGAAGCTGGAGGTGAAAGCAGCAGGGCAAGTGGGATGGCTTTTCCTGTCTGTGCTCCGTACGGTATGCAGGAAAACATTAAAACAAGATGCAGAAATAAGAAAGTTGCGGAATGAGGTTGCAGCCTTGCAGGAAAGGCAGTTACTTATGAAAGAGACTATAGAAAGTGCAGTGACTCGAGTGATCAAATGGAGGAAAGGTGCACCGCATTAGCAGTACGAGTAGCAAAACAGAAGAGTAGGCAGAAGCCTAAAATACCCTCAGCTGTGCAAGTGAGGGCATTGGTACGCAAAGAAAATTGGGATCCTTATACTTGGGATGGAACAGTCTCGGATAATGATGATGACTGGAATTGGGAGGATGAGGTGGAAGTACGTGTAGCAGAACTAGGTGGAGTTGGAAGTGGAGAAGGAAGTGTAGGTGAAATTGAAGGTGAAAGGGGAAGTGTAATGGAGGTTCGCCCACTCGTGCAAAACAAATAAAAGGGAGTGAATGGTGGGCAAATACAGAATTCTCGTTTGGTAAGAGATTATACACAGAGTGAGTTGTTGGAGATAACCCTTATGTTTAGGCAGATGCCTGCAGAGCCTTTGTTTAAATGGTTGGTGAGATTGTGGGACACTGGAGCAGATGGTACATATTTATCACCAACTGAACTTTTGAAAATGGGATCAGTAACTACACATGCCATGTTAGGGCAACAGTTATGAGGTGCACAGGGGCAACAAGCTTTCTCTCTAATGGGTTGGTTGATGGAAGGAGTGAAGCAATTGTACCCAGCTGCTATAGATGTGGAAGAGAGTTGGGGCCCTTGGCATACGATTTCAGAGGCAAATGAACAACTGTGAGAAATAGGGATGCAGAACGCAGTGCATTCCCTAAAGTTTTTAGGACCTGACGTTGAACCTGTGACAGCAGGGATCAGGGCACGGTTGATCAGGAATGCCCCTCCGCATATGAAAGGTGCCTTGTTGGCTCTTCTAGGACCCGCTCAGGGAAGACCAGTGGGGGATGTGGTATTATTAATGGCACAATAGGAAGGGCTTGACAGGCAAAAATCAGCAAGAGCTGTGGGGCAAGACAATAAGTATAAGGGAGGAGAGTCTACAATAAAAGTGACCAGACGACAGATGTGGATAGATTTATTGAATGCTGGGGTGAAGAAAGAGGAGATAGACGGGAAGCCTACCCCTTAACTGCTTAATAAATGGAAAGCATTGCAGCGTAGACAGAAAGAAAAGGAGGCATTAGATGAAAAGCAGCCCTCAGCACCACCAAAGGAAGAGTCGGAGAAATAAAAAACAGAATCAGGGAAAAGTAGGAAGGTGCCTGTCTCAACCTTATATCCTGACTTGCCCAGCGATGGCTGGGAAGTCCCAGACCCCTTATTATGAAGGTCAGGCCAAACCCCAGGAGTCAGAGCAGTGCAAGAGATAAGCCCCGGGGACATGCGGCCATATGTACCTCTTATTATTTATTGGCAAAAAGGAACACAACATGTTATGGCACTGCTCGATACAGGTGCGGAAGTAACTTTGATAAATGGAAACCCTAAGAGGCTGCCAGGAAAGGGTGTGATCATAAATGGGTACAGGGGTGCTGAGACAGAGGCCAAACCTATTAAACTCAAATTGTCAATTGGTAAAGGACCTCCGTTCACGGCAGAAGTATCAATAGCTGAAGTACCAGAATACATTATTGACATGGATTTGTTACTAGGCAAAACTATTGATACGCAATGGAGAACATTTACTTTTGGTGTGAGGAGCGTACATATAAAGAAATCTAGGACATTTCTGGTTGGGCATGCAAAGTGGGGCCCATTACATGTGCCTCCTCCAAAGGAGCCGGTGTGCATTAAACAGTACAGCATACCTGGAGGTCATAAAGAGATTTCAGAAACCATTCAGGTGCTGCTAGATGCAGGTGTGTTAAGGCCGGCTGTAAGCCCATTTAACTCTCCCATATGGCCCGTGAAGAAACCAGATGATACCTATCGAATGGCTGTCGACTATCGACAACTGAATAAAGTAGCACCACCCTTGGCAGCCACAGTCCCAGACATCATCACGCTAGTGGAACAGTTGAGTAAAGATGTGGGGGAATGGCATGCCATAATTGATTTAGCAAATGCCATTTTCTCAATTGACATTGATGAGGCCAGTCAAGACCAATTTGCAATAAGCTGGCAGAACAGACAATTCACATTCAGGAAGTTGCCCCAGGGATATGTACATAGTCCCACATTGTGTCATGGACTAATAGCCAGAGATTTAGCCAACTTCTCGGCAGGAAACACCCGACTTGCACATTACATTGATGACATCATGATCACAGGTGAAACCAAAGAACAAGTCTCAGACACACTGGAATGGTTAATTCAGTACTTACAGCAGAGGGGATGGGCTATTAACCCGAAAAAGGTCCAAGGCCCTGCACAAGAAGTAAAATTCCTGGGCGCTATTTGGTCAGGGCCGGTAAAAAGAATACCACAGAAAGTGATTGATACAGTACAGCAGCTACAGATTCCTACAACTAAGGCAGAAGCACAGTGATTTCTTGGTTTGATGGGATTCTGGAGACAACATATCCCTCACTTAGGATTAATACTGAGACCATTATATCAAGTCACACGAAAAAAGCACGCTTTCCAATGGGGACCTGAACAGCAAGAGGCCTTTGAGGGAGCAAAAGATGCATTACAGAATTATTTTGCGTTTGGTCCCATCACAGAAGGAGACCCGTTTGAGCTGTAAATGATAGTATGTGGAGCCTATGGCAGAGGCAGGGGAAAAAGAGGGTTCCACAAGGATTCTGGTCAAAGAGATTAACACCATCCATGGGCAATTAGACCCCATTAGAAAAAGAACTAGCAGGGGCATATTGGGCATTAGGGGAAACATAACGCATAACTGGTGACTGGCCGGTCACCTTAATAACACGTGTCTTCTTACTAGGCTGGATAAGAGAAGGAGGGGTTGGCACTAAAGTAGGCAGAGCGCAGGAGTCTACCATCGTAAAGTGGAAATGGTATCTGCAGCAGAGGGCAAAGGACTGTTGAAGTTACAAGAAGATATGCTAGGGGCAGTGGACTTGCAGGCAATGGCCCCCTTGCCAGAACCCTCTGTAATGGAATCCTCACCATTTAAAACAGCCCCTCCTTTTGAACAACTCACTGAAGAAGAACACCAAAATGCATGGTTCACAGATGGCACCGCCCAGTACCATCAAAGAAAAAGGCAATGGCAAACAGTTGCATTGCAGCCTGCTACAGAAACGCTGTTGCTGCGAGGAGGAGATAATGGATCAAGCCATCTTGCAGAACTGCAGGGGGTAGCAGCAGTGATCGAACAGGCCCCCTTCGGAGAGAAAACATTTGTGTACACTGACAGCTGGGCCACTTACCAAGGACAAGTAAGCTGGGCCCGACTTGGCGCAAGGATGGAAGGAAAATTAAAGGCACCCCCATTTGGGGAGGCAAGCAGCTATGGGAAGAGATGTGGGAGAAAGGGCAAAAATGTCAAATCTATGTGGGACATGTGGATGCCCATTGCCCATCGGACACCTCACTTGCATCTCTATTCAACAATACCGCAGATCAGATGGCCAAAACACGAACAGTGGTCATCAATGAGGAAGCTGAAGCTGCTTTAGCAAACTGGGCCCATGCAACATCCGGACATCTAGGAGAGAATGGCACTTATGCATGGGCCCAGCAACGACAGATTCCAGTTACTAAAGAACAAATGCAACAAGCAGTAAAGGAGTGCCCCACATGCAACCAGATTAGACAAATGTCCCTGCAAAGGAAGCCTAGTGGCCATATCAGAAGAGGAACTGCAGCTGCTACGGTGTACCAATTGGACTATATTGGGGAGCTACCAAAAGAAGGAGGAAAAAGCTACGTATTGACTATGGTGGACACCTACTCTGGCCTTATGTTGGGTATGCCCTGTAAGTCTGCAGACCAGAAGTCCACTTTGCGAGGGTTAAACTACCTGATAAAACATTATGGGGTACCTGATGAGATCCAAACAGATAGGGGCACGCACTTTTCAGGGAAAGCAGCGCAGGACTGGGAGCAGGAACAGGTAATTCGGTGGATTTTGCACCTTAGTTATTATCCACAAGCTACAGGCATGATTGAGAGATATAACGGATTGTTGAAAGATCAGCCAAAAAAGCTATCAGCACATCAGACTCTAAAAGAATGGAGTAGCAATTTAGACAAAGCCTTGTTCGAATTGAACAACAGACCAGTTGGGCAGCAGACTCCTTTCATTCGGATGACATGGCATGATAAAGAAACCACCCATACAATGATTGTCTGGAAAACAAACCCTTGAGCTCGATTACCTTTGCAGGCTACTTCTGGCAGTATAGGACTGGATCTGTTTGCTCTGGAGGATGGAGAAATACCCATAGGACAGGTGAAAACTGTTCCCCTAGGAATAGGAGTAAGAGTACTCCCTGGAACCTATGGTAGAAATGCCCCTCGATCCAGCCTAGCCATCAAGGGAGTGTCGGTGCTAGGGGGAGTCATAGACCCAGATTATAGAGGAGAAGTTAAAGTACCATTGTTGAACCAAGGAGATGCTGCTGTATCATATCAAGCACATGACAGACTCGCTCAATTGATTTGTGAACAAGCGTACATCACCCACATTGAAGAAAGATCTGCCCCCCGATAACAACCAGAGAGGTAAGGGGGGATTTGGAAGCACAGGAAGAAAAGTATGGGTGCACCATCCAGGGAAAAAGCCAGAGGCAGGAGAGATATTGAGTCAAGGGGTAGGGAGTACGTATATTGTACTTTTAAAGAACTCTAATGTACCTGTGTTTGTACCTGCAGTGAGACTTACCCCACAGTCGTAAATGATGACATCTGAGTCGATGACGTGGTTCCTGTTTGCGGTCATAATTACAACTGGAAGAGGTGTTTGGGTTTGACTGAATGTAGCAGAGAATGTCATTACGGACCTTCATGTCACTTGTGCACCTCAAGCCGCAAACATAACTGATGACCAGGGAAATGTTTCACTTTGCAACGTGAAGGTACCTGGAGGCAAGTGGATGGCTGCCAAAGCTGTGACCTGGAAGGAAACTGTACAGCAAATCCGACATGCCAACGGCTGAACGAGTGGCAGGGGACGCCAGCAACAGTACAGGCTTTGAATTATACGCTAAACATGATATGTAAATATTGTGATACCATTGTAACCTTTTACACCAGCACAGGCATATCGGTGCACACCCTATGATTGTTCTGACAAACAAAGTATTTTACCAGGACAGATGGTGGTTGTTACGATGAACAATGGAACCAAAGGAGCTCGATATTCCAAACCACCAGCCTTCATGTTTTATGTAGCCGAAAGATGCATGGATAGCAACTTAGGCAACGTTTCCATAGTTTGATATAGAATAGGATGTAAGCAAGCTTTGCATGCAAGCATAATTAACCGTATTGTGTTACAGATAAATATTGCCAAGGGAAATGTCTCAAAGTATGATCCGTTATGCACACCATGGAGACCACGGTTATGGCCCTTGCTAAAGTTGTGCATTAGAAGAGATCTACAGTCCTTGATAGCCGGGGCCACCGGAATCGGGGTAGGGTCCCTGAATTCTTTTGATATTGAAGCCATTAGGAATAATCTATCTTCTACAGGATATAGTACAGGAGAGGCCATAAAAGTAATTTCTCAATGGGGGCCCACACACTCACAAGAAGTATGGAAGGTCCTGCGTGGGTTGTATCGTGATTGGCAATGGCATAATTTCACTTATGAACAATTCAGAAAAAGCTTTCAAAACACACAAACAGTGTCCAAAGGCATCCAGTGCATACTATGGCAAAGCATTGTTAATCAACAGTATGCAGACTTCAAAGCGGAATGGGGACAGCTTCAGGGTGAATATTGGAGACAACAATTGCATTTGCCTGAAGAAATATGGGTAAAGCCCATACAGTTTCACTGTGAGGGAGAAATGTGTTATGCTCATTTTGATATAGCAAGCAGTGATCTTCTTCCTGAAATATGGTGCCCCTTTATATTGCTCCCCGTAGTGATAGGTAAAGAATGGTGGATACCTCACACTGACAAAAAGTGGATTGATCAAACAAATCATACTGTAGATCCCACTAGATGTGCAGATTGGTCTAAGGGGTGGGTATGTACCCACACTGGACGGGTGCTAGATCCATGCCTTCACCCAATACCAGGAGAATGTGAATGGTTACCTTATCCTATTAATGGCACAGACTTATATCAGATAGGGACAGAGAGTATATGTTACCTTACTAATAATCCCTTACTTATTAACGGATTTGTACAAACCACCTGAGAGCAAGTAATGTGTATGTGCAATATTACCAGCATTATTGACATAAGCACTCACATCTTATACCGACCGACTACGTTCACCACAACCACATTACAGACGCAAATGCGAGCACATTTAGAATGGAACATCCCGCTTGTTGTTAAGCTACCTAGACTAGAGGCAATCAGGCACTACGCACAAGTCACATTTGCTAAATGTGATATGGCAGCTAAATATACCAAGGATACCACTATACAGATGACCATAGACGCCAAGCAGCTTATGCACACTGCTTCACGCATCCACCAAGTAACTGAGCACCATTGGTATGACATCTTCTTAGGCTGGGCACCAGGAGCTACAAAGACGCTAAATATAGTGTTACATCCTTTAATTTGGTTATTGATTGTTTGTGTTACGCTAATGACTATACTATGTAGACTAAGGTGGTCATTCCGACCGTGGCGGTCGGCGGTGAAGCGGCGGTAAGACCGCCAACAGGCTGGCGGTCTTTTTTCATGTATTCTGACCATGGCGGTTACCGCCATGGCCAGCCGCCGCTTCACCGTTCCGATCGCCACGGCGATAATGAGCGCCGGGCTGGAGACCTGGGTCTCTAGCCCGGCGGTCGTCACATACCGCCGGCAGTATTCCAGCCCGCCTGACCCCGGCTTACCGCCATGGATTTCATGCGGTTTGGGACCGCCATGAAATCCATGGCGGAAAGCACTATCAGTGCCAGGGAATCCGTTCCCTGGCACTGATAGGGGTCTCCCCCACCCCCAACCCCCACCCCGACTCCCACCCCTACCCCCCCACCACCCCTGCCACCCCCAAAAGGTTGCAGGACCCCCGTCCCCCACCCTGATCCCCAACATATACACACACATACACGCACGCATTCATGCACATACACACACCCCACGCATTCATGCACGCATTCACACGCCCCCTCAACATACACACACGGACACCCCCATGCACGCACACAACTAACAACTCCCCCCCACCCCCCTTCCCTAGCGGACGATCACCTTACCTGTTCCTGATGATCCTCCGGGAGGGAACGGGGCCCATGGGGGCAGCTCCGCCGACACCGCTACGCCAACAGAACACCGCCACAGCGAATCACAGGTCGTGATTCGCTGGGCGGTTTTCTGTTAGCGTGGCGGTGGAGGTGGAGCTACCTCCACTTCCCCGCCTGCCGCCAGTATGGCTGTTGGCGGCTCTTCGCCCGGAAACGGGTGGAGCGCAGCCAACAGTCAGAATGGCCCGTGCAGAAGACCGCCAGCACTGGCGGTCTTCCGTACGGCGGTCCCTCGGCGGTCTATTGAAAAGACCGCCGAGGTCGGAATGACCCCCTATGTGTACGCACAAAACAGCTTTATGCTAAGATGCAGGAACTTAGAATAACGCTGACAAGTATTCGTAGCAACCTTGCTAGCGAAACGTCAAAATAAATTATTTTGTTTCGCATGCATCACGCTCATCCAAGGGGTGGAGTGATCAGTATAGGGAAAGGTGCGGAAGACATTGTGACGCGAAGGGTTAGTTAGCTTGAACAGTGTAGATGAGCGTGATGCCTGCTGAAACCTGAACATCGTGGAAAAATCCACGACTTTGTTTTCAAGCTTGTTTTCCAACATTCCATAGATAAAAATTATTTGCAGCTGCATGTGGAAGAAACAGGATGTGTAGGAGACAAAGACAGAGGTAGTCTCAACCTTGAGAACGAGAGTACAGGAAAAAGATGGAATGAAAACAATGGCTAGGGAATGGCAGAGCAGCCAAGAGACACATGCTGATAACATAGCTAGAAAATGCTAGAAAGGGATAGAATCCAAGCTTCAGGTTATTTAAGCACTGAAGTGCGGGTGAGGGGATTGAAGCTCGCAGATGGGGTTGTGAAAGCTGCCATCGCCAGGCCCACAGCGCTGCCTCCCTGTTTTTGCTGTTCAGAGACCATGACGATCGAGGGGGAGAGAGGTCCAAGCGGGTGGTAGGGGGCTTCCCAGCATTTTGTGGACTAAGTTAAGTTCCACCCAGGGATGAAAGGCCTTTGTTTTTCTGCTCTATTATTATGATTGATTATTATGCTTGCACTGTGTTTATAATCTGAAGTATTCAGCTTGTTTATATTTTGCTTCCTGAACATCGTAGTGTGAGCTTGCTGCAGTAATTGAAACATGCATTTCGTATACAGTTAATCAAAGCTTATATTTGTCAATGAACTCTTTGCTCATATATAAATAGTTGCTCTTTGTTGTGTGCTTATATATAAATAGATGCTCTTTATTGCTATTTTTATTCTACTTCGTTGATTTGCCAAATCCATACATTTACCTGAAATTCTAGTAAAGCTAAATCATGTTCATAATTGGCGTGTGGTCCTTCATTGAGCGTCCTTATTGACTTATATCAAACAGATCAGGTGTCAATCAGTCACCTGGATAAGACAGGACTGAAAGTGCAGAGATGGCCTTTCAAAATTGAAACGGCCTTTAACCAAGCTCCTTTCTTACGGCACCCGGATACTACTAAGAAGTTTATAGTGGTCACTGACGCCTTCGAGAGAGCTATAGGTGCAGTCTTACTTCAGAAACAAGAAGACAATGGCTTGGAACATCCTGTCTTTTACTTATCCCACATACTGACTGAAGCCGAGCGCAATTATTCTGTGTTAGAACAGGAACTACTTGCTCTCAAGGCTGCCTGTAAAGAATCCTTACATTCTTGCGCCGAAATAAGATCACAGGATGCAGTAAAATCAGCAAGAACAATATTAAGAAATGTCCTGAAAGATCTGGATTTTGGACTTAACAATAGATTTTGTGATGCCCCAGAGCTCCGCAAATCATGGGAGTCAACAAGAGTGCCTGATGTTGTCTTAATATTTTTTATATCATTCTTTAACATCATTAAAGAAAAAGTGTTACAAACTAAAGTTCTTGAATTCAGAACAGAAGCCGACAACATTGATGATGGCTTTGAAGATATAAGCGAACAAGTGGAGCACAATCCCATGAACTGACAGGCTTATGCTGTGCAAATGTACTGTCTTTTCCAAATCATGTTTTATGAATTACATCATGGCAAAACTAAAACTCCGCTACGCATGATGACTTCCCACACAATGTATGACAAGTGCAAAAGTAGAGAGCTGATCACTTCAATGAATATGATTGGTGTATCAAAAAGTTATAATTAGCACGGAGCAGGAACTTGTTAGCAGCTGATACTGTAAAATCTTGTGAATCTGACAGCACACCACTTCCAAGTCACTTTACCAGGAAATAATTTATTACTGCTGCTCTTGATATTTTTGATTTTGAAGACGGCTCTTCCTTGTCTGGAACATCCAGCACACATGAAACTGCCATGGTGCTTTTTCAAGACTGTACCAATAAAGTAGCTGCTGGAAAATAAGCTGTGTCAGCTGTAGACATAAACAAAGCTGCAAACATATAACCCAATTGTCTTGCCAACATGTGAAAATGATTACAAGCCACCAACACATCCCAGTCTACCAGAAAGTTTCAAAGTGGCTGAGGACATGCATTTTCTTCTACCTGATGCTGCAGTATGTAAAGCTGATTTAACTGAATTTATCATATTGCTTATTAGGTGTGGACTGAAGGATAAAGAAAAGATAGTTCCTCTGGGGGCTGGAATTCATGCTCTGATCTCCCAGAATACCGTCACACTGAAGAAGGTTGGGTTTTTACCAGTAATACAAACTTCAGTCACAAACTACGCAACAGTATAAAGAGCTCTAAAAAAAATTCAAATTGTGCATGCTCAGCTTGAAGCCCAGCCTATCCTACTAATTTTCTGCAACAAAGGTGTTTTCCGTATTTAAGCTGACATTTTTATGAGCAATCCAGTAGAATCTGATGATCTTTTGCCAAAGATGGGCATTTTACACATGACAAAAATTGTGTTGCGGTGTGCAAAAAGTTCTCTTATTGGAAATGGCATAGAAAATGCACTTATTGAGGTTGAAATCTTTGGAAGAAATGGAATACCAGTCCGTACTGAGTGGCACTCAATATGTTAATTCATTACAAGGTATGCTCATATCTGAGGCTATAGAAACATTTCATTGGAATGCTTTCTGGAACAAGAATGAAAATTAGTTTTGCATCTTATCTCAGTAGTGAACAAGGCACAGAGTATACTTCATTCAAAAGACATAATGCAAAGCCACGCAATGTTCTCACACTCAGTTCAAAATCTGAAAACCAAGTTCACAGAGTTTGTCAAAGAATGTCAAGAAAAATCAGAACTTTGCTAGTACTGGGAAAATATTTTACACATGATAGCTCTAGCGAACAACAATGAACATGCTGATCGGGAAGGTGATTTGGAGCTGCACATGAAGACTCCTGAGTCACTGATTACTGTGTTTCACTAATTGAATTGCATGAACTACCTGAGATATGGGTCCTAGTATCTGGAAAGAGTGAAGAAGCTAGAGGTGTAAAACCCCTACCTCTACAGAAAATTAATACAAAGACATTTTGTGGTGAAAGACAGTAAGGGAAGTTTTAATGCTGTGCCTCCAGATATGAAACTGGAATAGAAGATCCAGAGATCACAGAAAAGCTCCAAGAGAATTGTTGGTCAGACTCATAAAAGTGAATATGTTGCTCAAAGGCAGCTAGTTTACCATTAAGGGGGTCATTCCAACTTCGGCGGGCGGCGAAGTTCCCCCACCAGAAGACCGCACCGCGGTCAAATGACCGCGGCGGTCATTCTGACTTTCCCAAAAGGTCGCCCGCCCGCCCAGCAGGAAAGCCCCAGCAACGATGAAGCGGCTCCGAATGGAGCCGGCGGAGTTGCTGGTGTGCGACGGGTGCAGTGGCACCCGTCGCGATTTTCAGTGTCTGCTAGGCAGACACTGAAAATCATTATGGGGCCCTGTTAGGGGGCCCCTGCACTGCCCACGACACCTGTTCCGCCATCCTGTTCCTGGCGGTTTTTACCGCCAGGACCAGGATGGCAGGAAGGGGGTCGGAATCCCCATGGCGGTGCTGCGAGCAGCGCCGCCATGGAGGATTCTTTTGGGCAGGGGTAAACCGGTTGCCCTTTTCTGACCGCGGCTTTACCGCCGCGGTCAGAATTGCCCATGAAGCAACGCCAGCCTGTTGGCGGTGCTTCCTCCGTCCCCGGCCCTGGCGGTCCATGACCGCCAGGGTCGGAATGACCCCCTAAGTCTTTTCTATTTGCAAAGTTTTCAGACAGATGACAAATTCAACATTAATGGATCATTGTGAACCTGTTCTTCATCACAAACTTGTGAAAAGGAGAGGGGGACATTTTAAGAAACATATTGACAGCCTTCTACATTACATGCAGCAGCAAGGAAACTGCTTTGAAATGACTGAGCCTGCACAACTATACAACTTCGTGACCAAACAACACGTGGATAACGATAGAAAGACACATCTACAAGATGTCCGGGAATATGGATCAAAATTATACTCAGTAGTGAAGCAGGAGAGATTTTTATTGAAAGAGAAAGGGCTGTTTGACACAATAACTAAAGCTAAACTTCCACACTTTAATTGCCATAGTAAGAGTTTTGTCCAACTTGCCACTACAAAACAGGTTACAAAAACAACTTTCGCAAACACATAGAGAGGTGGATGTAGCAATAGAAAGTGGTGAATTTAACAAGGACATAGGGGGTCATTCAGACCCCGGCGGGTGGCGGGAGCCGCCCGCCTGGAGGGAACCACCATATGGCTGCTCCGCGGTCGAAAGACCGCGGAGGCCATTCTGGCTTTCCCGCTGGGCTGGCTGGCGACCGCCAGCAGGCCGCCCGCCAGCCCAGCGGGAAACCCCTTCCCACGAGGAAGCCGGATCCGAATGGAACCGGCGGAGTGGGAAGGTGCGACGGGTGCAGTTGCACCCGTTGCGAATTCCAGTGTCTGCTGAGCAGACACTGGAATTCAAAGTGGGGCCCTCTTACGGGGGCCCCTGCAGTGCCCATGCCATTGGCATGGGCACTGCAGGGGCCCCCAGGGGCCCCACGACACCCCTCACCGCCATCCTGTTCCTGGCGGTCGGAATCCCCAGGAACAGGATGGCGGTGAGGGGGTCGGAATCCCCCATGGCGGCGCAGCAAGCTGCGCCGCCATGGGGGATTCCCAGGGCAGCGGAAAACCGGCGGGAGACCGCCGGTTTTCCTGGTCTGACCGCGGCCAAACCGCCGCGGTCAGAATGCCCTGCGGGGCACCGCCAGCCTGTTGGCGGTGCTCCCGCATCCCCGGCCCCGGCGGTCCTTGACCGCCGGGGTCGGAATGAGCCCCATAATGTTGCATGATGTTCTTCCATCAAGCGCATTATTTGATGGAGATGCTGCAACCAAACCCGTGAAGCACAAACTTGTACAAGAGGTCAAAAAAAACTTTCACCCGAAGAATTTCAATTAGAAAATTTGTCCTCATTGAAAACTGCTGTTGTGATCTATATGTCACAATTGCGAATGGCCAATGTTTCATCCATGCAAAACTCCTGAAACGTCATTCAGACTGTCCTACATATATCAAAGTCAGTGTGCATTTTCTTTGACAGTTATCTTGAACTATCTCTCAAAGACTGTGACAGAATCTGTCAGGAATAGAACCATGCGCGGTCCAGGTCCTGCCCAAAACTTCGCTGCGCGGCTCTGCGGTGCATTCAGCGCATAACTTGTCATCCCCTCTTGCTCCAAAGGTGGCCATCAACGTCGTCTGCCCTGTGGCAAAGCTCATATAGCTGCAGGTTCAGGTCATTGGTGGACAAGATGCACTTATCAGTGCTATTCCATGAAGGGACTACAATTCCCATGTTTTTAGAGGCAGCAGCCATCTTGGGGTGTGGCAGGACTATAAAGCCCAGCCACACCCAAGCACGTTGCTCACTATTTTGAAGACTTTGATGCAGCCAGACCTCGTGGGGATTTCTCTGGAGAAGAGCAGAGTTCCTGAATGGCAGAGTTTCATCCAACCGAAGTATCCTTGTTTCCATGGTGCATTAAAAAACGAGTAAGTTGTACTCGTAGCGGTAAGGCCTTGTTGAATCCAAGTTTGAAGGAAGTCGTTACTTCCAAAAGGTAAAGTGCCCCTGAGCATAACGAGCAAAGCGTTTCAGGCCACACTGGTAAAACGCCCCGGGCACAACATTTAAATCGCTTCAGTTCACAGGAGTAAAGCGTACTTGGCATGGTATTCAAAGCGCTTCAGTTCACAGGAGTAAAGCGCACTTGGCATGGTATTCAAAGCGCTTCATTTCACAGGACTAAAGCGCACTTGGCACGACATTTAAAGCGCTTCAGTTCACAGGAGTAATACACCCTTGGCACAGCATTCAAAGCGCTTCAGTTCACAGGAGTAAAGCGCCCTTGGCGGGACATTTAAAACGCTTCAGTCCACAGGAGTAAAGCGCACTTGGCATGGTATTCAAATCGCTTCAGTTCACAGGAGTAAAGCGCACTTGGCACGACATTCAAAGCGCTTCAGTTCATATGAGTAAAGCGCCCTTGGTCCAATAATCAAGGCGCTTCAGTTTACATGAGTAAAACTTTCAGGCCTAGATGGAAAATGTAAAAACATCTCAAAGGTGGGCAAATCATAGTTTCAATGTTTTTGGAAGCATAAGATGTGAAAGACATATTTAAGTCTTTGATGAGATGTGAGATACATATTTGAGTCTTTGCAAATTTCTAGACTGAGACTAAGGGGGTCATTCTGACCCTGGCGGTCCAAGACCGCCATGGTAAGAATGACGGAAGCACCGCCAACAGGCTGGCGGTGCTTCCCTGCCCATTCTGACCGCGGCGGTAAAGTATCATGATTTTACTAATTGTTCTTGTTCCATGATTCAGAGAAGGGCCACGCCCAGTTTTGTTTAATGCCCACGACATCCTGAAGACGCCTTTGTCCATTCCATAAGGGTCTCAACTCTTGCATTCACAGAGACACCTTTGTTTATTCCATAAGGGTCTCAACACTTTCATCCACGGAGACGCCTTTGTCTATTCCATAAGGGTCTCAACTCTTGCACATACTGAGACGCCTTTGTCTATTCCATAAGGGTCTCAACACTTGCATTCACGGAGGTGCCTTTGCCTATTCCATAAGGGTCTCAGCTCTTGCATTCACGGAGACGCCTTTGTTTATTCCATAGGGGTCTCAACACTTGCATTCACGGAGACACCTTTGCCTAAATGTATAATTGAATGTTAATGCTGTTATGAACAAGTATATACATACATGCTTAACCATTTTTCCTTTTCATATCTCTCTCCCTGCTGTTCCCTACCCTCATTCCCTTCCCCCCGACTGGCTTCACCATAACTCTGTGCTATAATAGCTTTCTGAGTTGGAGATGCCGGAAGGTGGGCCTGTTGTTCAGCGGCATGCAGATCCTGAGGAAAGGACACTTTGACAGAATAGTGAGCCCACAAGTTTATACTTTCCTCCCGGTCGGCTGATCAAGATGGCCACCTCAAAATACCCTCATACAGGTAATTAATCAAGTGCAAAGTGATCTAACTGAATCAATTTTTGTAAAAAAAAAAAATCGACAATTTGGTTGATAAGGTTCAGTGTTTCCTCACACATGTGGAATTGCATTTTACTTGTTGTCCCTGTGCTTTTCTGGACTCATAATCTAGAATTGTGTTCTTCTTATCATACCAGACTAGAGATGCCGCTATTTGGACAGTTCCTTTAGTGAAAACAAAGAGTTACTAGGATTACGTCAAGGAAACAAAGACTTGATAACATGTTTATCACATTTCATTCAGTTAGTGGTGGAAAGCACTTGGCCAGAGGAAACACTAAAGAGCCCGAGAAAAAAACGAAGGGGATCTGTTGGGCAAATTGACAATCCCTTCAGTCTGTTCTTGCACAAATCACCTACCAAATATTTTTGAATCTTAGAACAACAAACTGTACAGGTTTTAATAGAATCAGGAACAATCAAAAGTTTTGTGGATCAACAAACAGCACTAAATTCACAGATACCCAGTATAAAGAAAAAGGTCCCTGAAATTGTTCATGCAGTTGATGGTAGTGAATTGGCAGGAGGCCCCATAACTATGCAAACCTCACGAACACAAATAATTTGCAAAGATGACAAGAATGCTGAGGTTAGTGTTACACAATCCAAGTATAGACTGGCGCAACCAGGTTTTACATCCTTCTTCATCTTCTTGCCTAGATAAGTGTCTTCTACCAAGAGAAGACAAAAAGGAAAATCCCCAACATTTTGTTGCCACGGCCACCTGCCAAAATAGTATTCAGAATATCCTGATGTCTTCTATGAGAAAAAGAACCAAGTTTTACGAGAATATCTCAATCAATGCTTACTCAACGAACTAATTAGATCATCAAGATCACTACCAGCTTCTCTGTTGTTTTTCGAACCCAAAGCTAATGGCGTGCTAATGACTATGAAAAAGATTCAAGCTGTAGCAGAGCTGGCTCACAACTCCCACCATTTTTCTATAGACTCAACTCCTTTCTATGGCTCATGTGGACGCCGTCCCCACATTTTGCCTGTCAGGCTGCCTCCTTCTGCCCAAACCATACCAGAGGTTGTGGTCAAGAGTGAAAATATGTTCCATCCAAAATTCATAAGGGCCTATGAAGTGCTTTGACAGGTGAACCCTGTAACATACAAACTAAAGTTGCCATCGTCCTTAAAAATCCAGCAAGTGTTTCACACTTCACTTCCGAAACCTGCTCCTCCATTAGGCCAAGGTCATTGGGAGTAAGAGGTACGATCTATCCTAAACTCCGGACATCTTAGATCTTCCCTTTGGTATTTAGTGTCCTGGAAGGAATACAGACTGGAAAATGACTCATGTGAACCTGAGAAAAATGTCCAGGCACAACATTTGGTGCGACGATTTCACCTCCTCCATCCCGGTAAACCGTGCCCTGACCACGCTTGGGAGAGGGGTGTAATGTCAGGAACAGAACCATGCGCGGTCCAGGTCCCGCCCGAAACTCCCATGCGTGGCTCTGCAGCGCTTTCTGCGTGCCACTTGTCATCCCCTCTTGCTCCAAAGGTGGCCATCAACATTGTCTGCCCTGTAGCAAAACTCATAGAGCTGCAGGTTCAGGTCATTGGTGGACAAGATGCACTTATCAGTGCTATTCCACGAAGGGACTACAATTCCCATGTTTTTAGAGGCAGCAGCCATCTTGGGGTGTGGCAGGCCTATAAAGCCCAGCCACACCCAAGCACGTTGCTCACTATTTTGAAGACGTTGATGCAGCCAGATCTCGTGGGGATTTCTCTGGAGAAGAGCAGAGTTCCTGAATGGCAGAGTGTCATCCAACCGAAGTATCCTTGTTTCCATGGTGCATTAAAAAATGAGTAGGTTGTACTCGTAGGGGTAAGGCCTTGCTGAATCCAAGTTTGAAGGAAGTCATTAATTCCAAAAGGTAAAGAGCCCCTTAGCATAATGAGCAAAGTGTTTTAGGCCACACTGGTAAAGCGCCGCAGGCACGACATTTAAAGCGCTTCAGTTCACAGGAGTAAAGCGCACTTGGCAGGGTATTCCAAGCGCCTCAGTTCAGAGGAGTAAAGCGCACTTGGCATGGTATTCAAAGCGCTTCAGTTCACAGGAGTAAAGCGCACTTGGCATGACATTTAAAGCGCTTCAGTTCACATGATTAATGTGCCCTTGGCACAGCATTCAAAGCGCTTCAGTTCACAGGATTAAAGCGCCCTTGGCACAGCATTTAAAGCGCCTCAGTTCACAGGAGTAAAGTGCCCTTGGCACAGCATTTAAAGCGCTTCCGTTCACAGGAGTAAAGCGCACTTGGCATGGTATTCAAAGCGCTTCAGTTCACAGGAGTAAAGAGCACTTGGCACGACATTTAAAACGTTTCAGTTCACAGGAGTAAAGTGCCCTTTACTCCTGTGAACTAAAGCGCTTTAAATACACACACAGCATTCAAAGCACTTCAGTTCACAGGAGTAAAGCACCCTTAGCACAACATTTAAAGCGCTTCAGTTCACAGGAGTAAAGCGCACTTGGCATGGTATTCAAAGCGCTTCAGTTCACAGAAGTAAAGCGCACTTGGCACAACATTCAAAGCGCTTCAGTTCATTGGAAGTAAAGCGCCCTTCGCACAGCAATCAAATCGCTTCAGTTCATATGAGTAAAGCTCCCTTGGTCCAATAATCAAGGCGCTTCAGTTTACATGAGTAAAACTTTCAGGCCTAGGTGACAAATGTGAAAACATCTCAAAGATAAGCAAATCATAGTTTCATTGTTTTTGGAAGTATAATATGTGAGAGACATATTTAAGTCTTTGATTATATGTGAGATACATATTTAAGTCTTTGCAAATTTCTAGACTGAGACCAAATGTTTTATGTTTATGAATGCATAGTAGTTGCATGATTGATGTTCAGAGTATGTCCATGGTCCAAGCTCTTGCCTTCTCAAGGTTCAGCGGTCTCAGTTCGTTCTTGTTCCATGATTCAGAGAACGGCCACGCCCACTTTTGTTTAATGCTCACGACATCCTGAAGTATAATGATTTTACTAATTGTTCTTGTTCCATGATTCAGAGAAGGGCCACGCCCAGTTTTGTTTAATGCTCACAACATACTGAAGTATCATGATTTTACTAATTGTTTTGTTCCATGATTCAGAGAAGGGCCACGCCCAGCTTTGTTTAATGCTCACAACATCCTGAAGTATCATGATTTTACTAATTGTTCTTGTTCCAGGATTCAGAAAACGCCCACGCCCAGTTTTGTCTAATGCTCATGACATCCTGAAGTATCATGATTCTACCAACTCTTGCACCCACAGAGATGCCTTTGTTTATTCCATAAGGGTCTCAACACTTGCATCCACAGAGACACCTTTGTCTATTTCATAAGGGTCTCAACTCTTGCACACACAGAGACGCCTTTGTCTATTCCATAAGGGTCTCAACACTTGCATTCACGGAGACGCCTTTGTCTATTCCATAAGGGTCTCAACTCTTGCATTCACGGAGACGCCTTTGTCCATTCCATAAGGGTCTCAACTCTTGCATTCAAGGAGACGCCTTTGGTTATTCCATAAGGTTCTCAACTCTTGCACACACGGAAATGCCTATGTCTATTCCATAAGGGTCTCAACACTTGCATCCACGGAGACGCCTTTGTCTATTCCATAAGGGTCTCAACTCTTGCACACACAGAGACGCCTTTGTCTATTCCATAAGGGTCTCAACATTTGCTTTCACGGAAGACGCCTTTGTCTATTCCATAAAGGTCTCAACTCTTGTATTCATGGAGATGCCTTTGTTTATTCCATAAGGGTCTCAACACTTGCATCCACGGAGACGCCTTTGTCTATTCCATAAGGGTCTCAACACTTGCATTCACGGTGACGCCTTTGTCTATTCCATAAGGGTCTCAACTCTTGCATTCACGGAGACGCCTTTGTCTATTCCATAAGGGTCTCAACTCTTGCACTCACGGAGACGCCTTTGTTTATTCCCTAAGGGGCTCAACACTTGCATTCACAGAGACGCCTTTGTCTATTCCATAAGGGTCTCAACTCTTGCATTCACGGAGACGCCTTTGTCTATTCCATAAGGGTCTCAACTCTTGCATCCAAGGAGATGCCTTTGTTTAGTCCATAAGGGTCTCAAATCTTGCACACACGGAGACGCCTTTGTCTATTCCATAAGGGGCTCAACTCTTGCATTCACAGAGACGCCTTTGTCTATTTCATAAGGGTCTCAACTCTTGCATTAACTGAGACGCCTTTGTTTATTCCATAAGGGTCTCAATTCTTGCATCCACTAACACACCTTTGTTTATTCCATAAGGGTCTCAATTCTTGCATCCACTAAGACACCTTTGTTTATTCCATAAGAGTCTCAACACTTGCATTCACGGAGGCGCCTTAGCCTAAATGTATAATTGAATGTTAATGCTGTTATGAACAGGTATATACATACATGCTTAACCATTTTTCCTTTTCAGATCTCTCTCCCTGCTGTTCCCTACCCTAATTCCCTTCCCCTCGACTGGCTTCACCATAACTCTGTGCTATAATAGCTTTCTGAGGTGGTTACACCGGAAGGAGGGCCTGTTGTGCGGCGGCATGCAGATCCCGAGGAAAGGACACTGTGACAGAATCAGACAAATGTCTACAAGGGGAACAATTGACCTTGCCTACATCAAAAATTTGAAACCTATGCCTGTGCAACTCAATCAATTCTGCTCATCAACATCGAACCAGATGAACTTGGAGATGTTAACTCGCCAAAACCTTGCAGATGCTTCAGTGGACACTGAATTTCCAATTATTGCAAGTGGAATGATGGTCAATGAAGAGTTGGTGCCTGCAGAGATATATTCAAAAGGTACAGCCCATATTGTTCAAGAACTTAACAGCAAATTGGAGGATGCTGACCTTTGTGTTGTGCCACATGTCGAGCGGGCTGTTCGAAATGGTCCCAATCGAGCCATTATACTGTCAAATGACACAGATGTTATCATTGTGCATTGTTCATAAGTCAAGGATTGTCAGAATTATGGATACATTATGGAACAAGCGAGAAAAGTCTCTTAATCCTATTTAATATTCTGTACAAGAAACTTGACCCAGAGATGCTAAGTGTTCTTATCAAGGTACATATTCTTACTGGTGATGACACTATGAGCAAAACTGGAACAAAGCTTTGGGCTTTAACTGCTCGACCTGTGAAGTTTCTAAAAGGATTTGTTGAGACAGAAGAAGAATGTGACTTTAAAGACGTAGAAATACCTTGTGCATGTGCGGATAATGCGTTCTGGGCATGTACACATTAAAAGAGCATTGTACTTGATCAGAAGATGTGTAAATGTTATGGATCATGCATATGTAGAGAAAGATCTGTGAGAATTTAGTTGGGAAGATATTGATGGGGTGTTAAAGCCTACGGAATTTCTAAAGCCTCTACACACAGAACTTACACGTACATGTACTTGCAAAACCTGTGCTACAAAAAGATGTGCCTGGTGATATCCTCTTCTCAAATGTTCAACATTCTGCAAATGTACCACAAGAGATTGCCGAAAAAAATAAATAAAATGAACTATGAAAATATGTCTAAAACAGGAGTAATAAACATTAGCTTTTCATATTTGGATCATAAGCATTGTGTGGTGTATACATAAAAGGATTAAAAACCATTATTATTTGTTTAATTTCTATATCTGTCTCTTTTTCCTCCTCTACAACCGCCATTTTGGAAAATGGTGGAAGGGTTGCTCTGAGGAGTTATTTTCTTTCTCTTTAAGACTGCTTTACCCCAAAAACGTATGTTTTGACTCATGTTCCCTGAAATATTACATCACTGCAACACATCCGCCATTTTTAAAATTGTCGTCCAGAAAAATTGGGCCTGGATCAGCAATGTCTATTCAAGCAAAATTATTTCTCTAATGATCCAAACTCACAAGTCAAAAATGAAAATCTCTCAAAAACAATTTTTTTACAAAGTTACTTTCTGTTAATCTTACATTTATGGGTGTTTCCCTTTCTTCTTACATGGCCAGGAGGTTAAATCTGCAGCAGTCCGGAAATTCTGAGCTACATTGCTTCAAGAAAGCTTTAAGAAGAACTCCACAAAAAAAAACATTAACAAAGCCAGTAAGTATTGGTTTGGCCAATGTCTTTTAACCACGTTGTAGAGCCTCGCGGTTGTTGTGCAGCAAGGCTAAAAGATCATAAAAAAAATGTTATACATGGATTTTTACCTTCCTGTGTCAGTGCTTTTTTAAAATAACTTCTGTACCTTTTTAAATATTTTTTATCCACGCTGCTCTATAATAGGGCTAAATGGCACTGTCAAAGCCAAATAGCTCTCACATGAACCTGTCCTGACGTGCCTCCAAAGGGTCGCAAAGCCTGAATGGTGCTAGTAAGATGAAACAGATGTATGCCAATCACAGGCAGAGCCAGTGCCTTTGAGAGGCTTGCAGGGCTAAGACAGCGGGCCTGATTACAACTTTGGAGGAGGTGTTAATCCGTCCCAAAAGTGACGGTAAAGTGACGGATATACCACCAGCCGTATTACGAGTCAATTATATCCTATGGACCTCGTAATACGTCTGGTGGTATATCCGTCACTTTATCGTCACTTTTGGGACGGATTAACACCTCCTCCAAAGTTGTAATCAGGCCCATAGTCTTTATATGAGGGGAAAATCTTTCAATTCTTATTCAGGCTGCTTTCTCTGAAGGCTGACAGACCAGAAGTGGATATGAGCAATAGAGACACAGGAACAGAAGTGGGGTGGTCAACATGGACAAAGGAAGAGTGGGAGGCAAAAGGACAGTAAAAAAAAAATAATCCCCACTATGAAACGTGCACTGCTGGGCGCTTCAATGCAGTTTGTTTTTGTCTGATAAAGGTTCGGGAGCGGGGATCCAGCGAGAGGGTGGGAGGTAGGAGGGAAGACGCAACACGGACAATGCAAGAGTTTGGGGGAGAAGCAACATGAACAACAGGAGGGTGGATATAAAAAGCTACACAGACAACGGGAGAGTGGTGGGTGGGATATAAGAAGCTACACAAACAATAGGGGGTTGAGGGTGGGAGGAGAAAGAGAGACAGACAAGGATAGGGAAAAAGCACATTATATAGAACCAATAAGACATTATTTACAACTGAACAACACTATTAATAACAGATTTAGCAAAAAACAAATTCTTCAATTTATCTTTTCCTTGCACCCTAGGAACGTCCTTCTGTTTGCAGTCCATTATGATGCTTGTCTGTTCACCCAGACACCCTCTCACACCTATTCTCATACCCAGAGAGACAGACCCTACAGCCAACTCCTGCTGCGCTTAGCCAGAGACCATGTGCAGCGTGTAGTTGGGTGGTTAGGGGGTTTGGCTGGAGTAATTGGGTGCAAGCCAGGCGCTGCGGCTAACCCCTGCCACGCAAGGCCATGAACAACGCAGGGTTGGGTGGTTATAGGGGGGTGGATTAAAGTATAGTAATGAAAATTTCTTTACGTTAAAAAAACATAGAAATTCACTGAAAAAAACAAAGGTTGAAGGGAATCTATAGTTAGGAATTATAATTAAATAAATCTTTGAAATTCACTTGAAAAACAAAGGTTACAGGGACGTTATAGTTAGGTTCTGAATTTACTTGCACACAACCGTAGAAATTCAGTAATGCATCCTAAGGTAACTATAACTCATGCCCTCAACATGCAGTTAGTTACTCCAGATATTACAGCACTCATGACAACTTGTATAACGTTAATAAAAGTATCAGTGGAACATTAGAAGTTAAATTATTGAAGGAAAACCGTGCATGGCAAGGGTACGAGTTGTAGTTACCTTGGGCCAGGAGTTATAGAGACTTAAAATAACTCTAAGTGAGAGGGTAGGTTGGGTGAGGGTGAGCAAAAGGTCATCTGCAAAGGACAGGATATCCATCACGTTTCTGATGGAGTATTCCATTCGCTGAGATCTAAATCAGGCCCTAAGTTTGAGGGAATGTCCACTGAAGGGAATGCCCACGATGGCCTTTGCCTGTCAGATAGTGATGGCCAAGGTTTCCTCCGACCAAGGTAAACAGCAAGGGTGAGAGCAGGCCCCCTGCCTAGTGCCCCTAGCCAGGTGGATTGGCTTTCTGTGTTGACCGTTAATTCAAATTATGGCCGTAGGGGAGCCATAAGAGGCCATAATCCTTGAGATCATGCCTTAGCCCAGTCAATCTTATGGGAACAGCTTTTAAGAATGGCCAGCTGATCCTGTCAAAAACCTTTTCCGCATCAAATGAGAAAAGGCAGGAAGGGGTGCTGTGACAGTAGAGTTTCTCAACCAAATATGCAGTGCAACAGCTATTGTCCACCCCTTATCGGGTGTGGATAAAGCCTACCTGGTCCAGTTCAATCAGGCCAGGGAGGTGTGACTCCAACCATTTCACTAAGATCTTAGTGTAGCATCTGTGTTTAAGAGAGCAATTGGGCTGTAGGAGGCACGGAGGGAAGGATATATGTCAGGCATGGGAATGAAAGCAGCCTCCGGCGCTGCCATCGTAGGGATTAGGCCCATGTCTGCTGTGAACACATTGAATAGTGTCAGAATGCGATCCTGGAGGAGAGGAAGGAATGCTCGATAAAAAGCTACTGGAAGTTCATTCAGGCCAGGAGTCTTGCAAGAGTTTAGTATGTTGAGGGTCGAGAGGGTCCCATGCACAAGTGCTAAGTTAAGAGTCTCTGAAATCTTGTGAGGCGTCTTCCCTGTTAGAGAGAGTTTGGTAGAAGCTGTGGAATGCTTGGTGTTTCACCTGTTCAGTAGTGGACCAGGTTGAGTCTTCTGTCCTAAAAAGAGGGCCCCACCTTATCCCCCCCTCATAGTACTGTTGCTTCAGGGCGAGTAAGGATAATTCGGCCTTATTAGTCCTGTGAGCCCTTAGCTGACCCCGCAGCAGAGCCAACTGTCTCTTGTTGCATCTGCAGGGGACAGTTTGGTCGAGACGCTGAAGAGTCTTGATCTCGGTAGCTAGAACCATCTCAACTAACCGTGATTCCCTCACACGGGCAATGGCTATGGAGGATATAACTCCCCTGATGGTGGCTTTAAAGCCATCCCAAAGTGTATGCCCTGAGATCCGTGGCCGGTCGTTTGGGTCAAAGTAATCTGTGATCTCTTTTTGGATCTCAGGAACGTTGGTGTCATCTTCAAGCAAGTGTGGGGGCAAACACCGGTGCTGGGGGGCCCGTTTCAGGACCCCACTCCGGGTCTATACAAGTTCTAAGTGGGTATGGTCAGAAATGGATATGTCCAAGATGGTGGCAGTGTCCAATTCTTCGAGCAGTGAGTGAGTGCAAAAAAGATAAGCTGTGCAGGAGTATGAGGTATGGACATGTGAGTTAAAGGAGTAATCCTGTGTCAGGGTGTCTATAACTCCATGCAGTTACTAATCCCAAATCAGTAAATTCTCATTTAAGGGTGATGGGCCTAACATCTCCATTCAGGTCCTGAGATGGCCGGCACCTGGATCCGCTGGTCATAATGGAGGAATCACTCGCCTAAAGTCTAAATCGAGGGGGAACGTCTGGCATTGATGTTTCGCCCAGTTGAGGGCTGAGGATGCCTCTCCTCTCAGGATGATTGGGCCTGTATGTCATTGAAGTCCTTTGGGCACTCCAGACCCCTGGGACCAGTAGAAGTCAAGGACAAGTGTGAGGGAGCAGGGCCAAAGACTCCTCATGTCTGGTGAGCTGCCAATTAGAAGGCATACTGGGTAGTATGGAGGGAGGTCTGCTGGGGCAAACCAGGTGCCACAGTCCCAAGGTAGGAGGCCGGGGCCTGTCTGTTCCCCACAGGTTCAATGCCGATCTCTGTAAGCTGGAGTCACAGTGTTTAAATAGCTTCAGCTTTTCTTGACATAGAGTAGGCTGAACAGGGTCGGCTCCTCCATTGGGACGGAGGGGCATCGCCCTCCCGCCAGCAGCGGCAGCTACATAACCTTTTCAAGAAAACAATAATAAACTGTGTTTATTATTGTTTTCTTGAAAAGGGGTGGGGCATTGGGAGTGACAAGCACTTGAGGGTAGTGCACAGAGCACTCCCCTCAGAGGGCATGTGTGTTTGGCTGGCCATCTCAGGCCGGCCAAACACACATGCGGAGTAGGCTCTCTCCAGCCCAACAACACAGTTGCCAGGCTGGAGAAAGCATACACAGGCTCCTAGTCTGCCTGGGAGCATCCTGGCTGGGCGCTCCCAGCCAATCCTGATGCTGCTCTGAGCAGCGTCAGGATTGGCCGCAGGACAGGCTGGGAGACTGTGTCTGCATCTGGAGTGACAAGGGACAGAGGAGCAGCAGCAACGGAGGCCCCACCCCGCTCAACCCGCAAGCGCACCTGCCCTGCCCTTTCAAAGAGCTGCGACTGAGGCTGAAGTGTGAAGAAAGTACAAGATTATAAGGATCCATTAGCTGAGGAGGCCAGGGAGGGTCCCCTTTCCATGCGGCAAAGATTTTGGGTGATGTCTCTTTTAATCTCCCAAAAGGCGGCTTCATTGCAATGGTTGTCAGTATGGTGGGACTTCACGGTGATCCAGAAGGGGCACAGCAGTTCGTGAGAGGGCGAGGGAGGAGGCGTCAGAGTTTCATCCCGCTAATCCATCTGTCATTTCAGGAGTTGTTTTCTTCAGATAGAGAACGGAGAACACTGTGTTTGCCCTCTCATGTGAACTTGATGGCGTGTGGATGGCCCCACTGGTAGAGGATGTTGAGTTCCTGCAGTTTGTCGGTGACAGGCCTGAAGTCTCTGCGGTGGGGCAGGGTGGCGGGTGAGAGATCTTGGAAAAGCTGGACAGTGTGGGCGCGGAAGATCAAATTAGCTTTACTCTGTGATGCCTACAAGATAGCTTCTTTTTTGGTAAAGAAATGGGCCTGCGTCAAGATGTCCGGAACGGAATCAGGGTGTCCTGGTATGGATGCCACAGGATGGGCTCAGTCCAGCTCCTTGAATCATATGTAAAAGTTCAACAGTGAAGGCTATTATGTCACTGCCCTCCACTCCTCTGGGCACCCCCCTTTTGCCAATATTGTTCCGACAGCTTCTGTTTCCTAAGTCTTCCTGCTTCATTTGTAATTTGATTTGCTGTTCTTTCAATGCCGTCGCTTATGGCCAAAATACTTCTTGGTCTTCTGATCGGACATCCACTGTGCATTGTAAATAATCTACTTACCCCCCCAGACCCTCAGTTCATTGACATTGCACCTGATGTCCTGGATCCAGGTCTTAAAGTCTATTTTGAGATAGCCGATTTCAGGGCAGATTTCCTGCAGGATGTGGTTCATGAAGGCTTGGGATATGGGTATTGGTGTTGTGTCTCCACAAGGGGCCCTGGATTCCATGCCAGCCAGAAGTGCTTTATGCAACAGCAAAGTTAACAGACTGTTCTTATGTGGCCCAATGGAGTGTCTTTTGTAGATTTGCGATGTGGTATGACAGCCACCTAGGGAGTTCTCAGGGGAGCAGAAAGCAACTCAAGGGATCCCACAGTCTTTCGGTTATAGGCCGTCTCAGTGATGGCGGAAAGTCAGAGCAATGGTGCGTTTAACATCCCAGAAGGCAGTGGGGGAGCTTAGGCCAAGGTTGCTAGGAATGGAAGAGGGCCCCGCCCCCAACAGTTCTGATGCAGGTCGAATCAGGGACAGTTGCCTTGCAGGTTAAACCCAGGAATCAGCCAAGGGAGCAGCCCAACAGGTTAGCAGGTCCACCTCGGAGGGTTCAGGGGTAGCAGATATAGACAGTGTGTCTGCCAGATGTCATATGAGGAGTGCAACACCACCCAATGCTTGGTTTGTGGGACATTTCAGGTCTGTATGGGCACCTCACTAGTCCAAACAGGTGCCCAGCGAGAGTCTCCTTGGCGCTCGGTGGGTCACAGGCAGCAGGCGTACATGTACTAAATATCATGGGATCTGTCAGGCTAGGGACCAGCCTTTGGGACCACGGTTGGCCCACAGCAAGTCCCCTCTCTTATGGTGTGGCGCTAAAGAGGTTGAAGGTGGTCCCTGGACAGTCACTGTGGGTGTAACTGGCACATAGGGGGCTAAGAGGGGTGGTTGGAGGGGTCACCGCTCCCCCACAGCACACTCCTCACTTCAGTGGCAGGGCAGACAGGGGGGGGCAGAGCAGGAGGCCCCATAGCTGGCGGGTCTGAGTCTCGTCAAGGCCGGAGGATTCACAGGCCCGCTGCAGTCTCCTCCAATTTAGGGCCTGGGGGAAGAGCCACAATGGGCCCACAGCGCTAGCCCCTGGTGCGCAAAGGTGATATCTTTATGGCAGTGATCTTCAAACATTTTAATGCTGCACCACTCCAAGTGAAAAAAAATCATTGGAGACCCCCTCTGAATTTTTCATAATTATTTCTTTTAATTGGCAATGTTTATAATGCATAGACTTATTTAAACATTGCAGTTCTGATACTGTTTTAAAAAAGAATTCACATAAATGATGCCAAACGTACTATTCTAGTCAGGCAGGCCTAATAATATGTAAAAGTATTCACAGTGTGGTTTTAGAAGTTGGGGTGGGGTGGGGGTTCTGAAGAGTACTTGGAGTCCCTTCCCCTTTGAGATATCCTCTTAGCTTGGATATAAATGATGGTATTGATGGCTCATTATAGCCCAGTTTTCAGCATAATGCTTCTTTTGGCCAGTGACTGGTGCCCCTCCAGGATCAATTGAGGCCCCCCCAGAGGAGCTCACCCCCCAGTTTGAAGAATACTGCTTTATTGGCTTCTCAGAATCTTTTGGGACGCACGTGGACACCCGGGTCTCCCAGAGCGCCTGCTTCAGGTGGTGACCGCTTGCAAGGTGCCAACAGCTCTGCACTGGGTGGATCAGTGGTCAAATTGCTGGACACTGGAGTCTTGCTGCTACAGCCCCCGATCTACCAAGAGATCCGTCAGTGCTGGGAGCCTGGTGAGGCCTGCACTGGTACGCGGGCATCCAACGCGCTCTTTCCAAGATGGCAGTCCATCAACAGGTTCCTGGTGAAGTCCCCACTGCAGGGATGCCACAGCTCAGTCATGCGCTGGTGCCTGGTTGGCCTGTTTCATGCAACCATCCTCTGTTCAGCCTGTCGCTGTTCCCTGGAGATAAGATAGCAGGTCGAAGTAGGCTGCAGGCAGGAGTCCAGGCCGATATTGCTGGGAATGCTTAATTGGGGCACAACGACTCCCCCCTCGTACAGGAGTCGCACCATTCGAGCATTGGTCCTGGTTCCTTAGATGGTGCTAGAAGGAGAGCGGGGTCCGGACCAGAGATTAATCGTGTCTCACTCCATGTTCCCGTGGGCCACGCCCTGACATGGCTTTTTTAAAACTTTATTGTTGTGGAAGCTGCTGGGCCCTCAACAATGCAACAAATATTAGCAAAAAGCATAAACATTTTTTGGTCTCAAAACGCACACATTGCCACAGTAGTGCCAGGCACTGAACAAACTACTTTGTGTGCCAATATGCTCATTGGTGAAAGAGCAGATTGTGATTAGAAAGAAGCCAGCTCATAGGTAGAGATAGAGCGAGCAAGAGGATTTTAATAAAAACAAAAGGTCTGGGTTAGCGCCGGACCTAATTATGGGCCCAATTCTTAAAGAAAGGCAAAAAAGTGTACCCATGGTATATGTCTATGAGTTAGTGCTGATTTACATATTTCATGAATTCACAAGCATATACCAGGAAATCATACTCCTAGAAAATATTTGTAAACTGTATTTTATAGCAAGCAAATATGCCTGTGTAGATTTTCTCAGCCTTTCTCAGTATGGGAAATGATTAGAAAAGAGCTGGTAAAAACAGTTAAAACATGAAAGTTAGTAGGTCTGCACAGAATTAAAAGGGCATTCCAATCCTGGAGGTTTTGCTTCCTACTACCTCCCACCCCAGTATGTTGATCTACGGAAAGGTGGCAAAATAAGTACATTGTCAGTATTCATGTCCCACTACAGTATTGGCCTGGCACAATCAGAGAGGCTATTATCAGAGCTCTTATATAATGAGACTGCTGCCATTTTTGTTGCCACACTACATGGCACCAAAGAGACAAGTAGATTTTTTTACAGGACAAGTAGATTTATGAAGCAACCTGTCCCATCAACAAGTAGACATGATCACTGCCAGACACCCCAAGCTCAGAGTAACAACACATAAAAAGAGTGCTTTTCTCTGAAGGCAAGGTCATACAATTACTTGCCAATCAAATAATCAGTTCTTATATATTCTTTTACTGTATACTCTTTTTTCTTTCTTTTCTTATGGCTTGAGCTTTGACGAACAGCTTAAGCTGTCTAAAATAAGACCTAAAAAACTGTGGAACGCTCAGAAGCAAACATAAGCATTCAGAATCTGGCCAAATATCCTTTTGCATTACAAATCTTTAAAGAGCCTTCATAACCGACAACCATAACGAGTACATCAAAGATAAAAAGCATCAAAAACATATGTGGGAGATACAGACAGTTTTGGAATCTTGCAAGACAACATTGACCAGCAATGCATGTAAAGCCCAAGAGGTGAACACAATTATTTATATACTGCTCTGTAAAGGACGGTCAGTCTCCAGTCCCTGCAACTAGTAGACTTTCACCCTCCTTCCATAAAGGAGCAAGCAGAAAGGAAAACTGCTGCAGATACCAGAAGCTGGATCTAACAGAATGAGGCGAGAATACCCAAAGCATGCATGCTTAACCCACAGTGCACATGAGTGAATTCAAAACAAATAAGCAAATAAATAAGATCACACATGTTCATCTTATACACTGTATATCTGAGGAAAAAAACTACAACCTTAGGAAAAAAGTACAGCAGACCTGGTTCAGAAAACAATAGTAAGAGTCCATCTATAAACGCATACCCCTCAGGCAAATACTAATGGCTTCCATGGGGACTGCGAACAAAATAAAAGCTAGAATGGGTTCTCTAAACCAACAATTCCAATACAGCAATCAACACAAACTATAGCTTTGTAGAGAACTCACCGTCTAAGTAATGCCCACCTACCTAAGAATATAAAGAATTTATCATGTCAGCACTACTGCAGACTAAAATAAAACACAAGACTTAACCATAACTGGAAACTGGAATCTTGACAATAGGTCAAATACACCAAGAACCAGAGAAACACATGTAACCCACAAACCCTGCAAAACAAAAGTGAAGAAAATGGCGCAAGCGTTGCTACATGACAGTTCTAACTGGTTTTCTAAACCGCAATGGACGGAACAAGGGTTCACAGTGGTATCATTAATGCTAAACAAGGCAAGATATATGAAGTATCTCTACAATCAAAGTCCCTAAAAGCACACCATCCAAAAATTATATATTTTTTTCCATAAATACAATACATTCCAAAGATATTTAAAGATGCCCAGTGCACACTTGGTGAGATAAGAATTGTGCAACTACAAAGAGAACTTGCAGGGTCAAAATAAACAAAAGTGAACAGGAAAGCTGTCAGTCAATCAACAACTACCCTAACAAAAATGTTTAAAATGGTCCTCCCACATCCCGTGAACTTCAAAAGCCTAATATCCACTAATTCTAGTCTGGAAGAAACCAGTTAAGTACTTCCTTAAATGGATTCTTAGTTCTTCCTCTGTACTCAGTCTGGTTGGGGGTTTAGTCTGAAAGTCCACAATAACCCTTGATTCTTTGCTTCTCAGCTGCAGTATTTACTTTTAATGCCACAGTCTCATTTTGATATGATCAATGCCTTCAATGAGAAAACAATAAGGGAACTTACAAAACTTAGGAATGACAAATATAAGAGAAAGAATCTGACATGGTCCCTGTTAGAAATTGGGTCTCTAGTTGGCAGAGGTATACACCCTTGTCCACGTAGGGAGCACAATCCTAGTCAGGGTAAGTCACAACACAATCCAAATTATCCTGTGCTCCCTTTGGTAGTTTGGCACAGAGCAGGCAGGCTTAACTTAGGAGGCAATGTGTAAAGTATTTGTGCAATAACTCATACAGTAACACAGTGAAAACACCACAAAAAGTACTCCACACCAGTCTAGGAAAATAGATAATATTTGTCTGAATAAAATAAGATCAAACCGACAAAAATCCAAAATGCACAAGTCAAGATATCACTTTTAAAGGTTTAAATTAATCTCAATCCTTAAGAATCAGTGGCTGTGTCCTTGTAACACACAGTACCTGGATGAGCCAAAAATAACGACGCACAGGTGCCTCAGAGGAGGAGATGCATCAAAAAATAAGGTGTTGCATCGGATCTTCCGGCACTGCACAGATGGTGCGTTGTTTCTTTCCATGCTGCAAGGTGATGCCTCGATTTCCAGGAGCAGAGCCTTGATTCCTCACTGTGATGCAGGGATATTTTGAAGCCCAAGGCAGGCACTGAGTTGATTTCTGCAGGCGTTGAGGCGATTTTCCGATGTACAGAGATTTTCTCCTCTTGGGTGAAGTCTTTGTGGCCCTGACACTTCATAACAGGAGGCAAGCTCAATCCAAGCCCCTGGGGAGCACTTGTGGGAAAGGCAGAGTCCTTCCAACAGAGTCAGGGGCCAGCAGGCAGCAGGGCAACAAGCAGAACAGCAGTCCTTCTCAGCAAAGCAGTCAAGAAGAGTCCTTTGGGCAGCCAGGCAGTCCCTCTGACAGAGTCCAGTTACAGGTCCAGAAGTGTATGATTTGGTGGGATCAGAGACCCAGTAGATATATGTATATAAAAATGCCTTTGAAGTGGGGTAAACCTCAAAGAGTGGATTTGAAGTGCACATATTCCCCTTTCAACCCAGCCCTATCTTCCAGGATCCCTGTGGGGTGTTATCAGTCCTTTATGTGAGGGCAGGCCGCTGGCCTTTGAAGTGTAAGGGAGAGCCCTCCACCCTTCCTGCCCAGGGAGACACATTCAGTATGCAGGTGAATGCAGATGTGACTGAGTGTCCTGTGTTTACAGCTGTCAGGGTGGAATGCACAAGGGGAGCTGTCAACCAGCACAGCACAGATGTGGATTGGACACAGGCTGTAAGGCACAGATGGCAGCAAGTGCAGAGAAATGCCCACTTTCTAAAAGTGGCATTTCTGAAATAGAAATATTAAATCCAACTTCACAAGTAAGCAGGATTTTTTATTCCCATTCTGACCATACTAAACATGACAGGGCTACTCCTTTCAGATCAGAATCTGCCACTCAAAAGTATCTAAGGGCAGTTCTAATGCTGGCCTATGAGAGGAGCAGACCTCACAGTAGTGGAAAATGAACCTGTGAGTTCTTTTACTACCAGGACATGTAAAACACATAAGTATATGTCCTGCATTTTGCATACATAGCACCCTGCCCTATGGGTTTCCTAGGGCCTACCTTACGGGTGACTTATATGTAGAAAAGGAGAGTTTAAGGCTCGGCAAGTAGTTTGAAATGCCAAGTCGATTTGGCAGTGAAACTGTACACTCAGGCCTCACAGTGGCAGGACTGAGTCATGGTTAAGGGGCTACTTATGTGGGTGGCACAATAAGTGCTGCAGGCCCACTAGTAGCATTTAACTTACAGGCCCTAGGCATCTCTAGTGCACTTTACTAGAGACTTACAGGTATATTAAATAAGCCAATTGGGTAGGAGCCAAAGTTACCTTGTTTAGGGGAGAGGGCACATGCACTTTAGCACTAGTCAGAAGTGGTAAAGTGCACAGAGTCTTAAAACCAGCAAAACCAGAGTCAGAAAAGTGGAGGGAGGCAGGCAAAAAGTTGGGGAATGACTACTCTAAGGCTGTCAGGTCTAACAGTCTCATAGGAAGGTACACGAGTACTATCCGTTTGACAAAAGCATAGTATTTCACCCACTGGACAAAGGGGGCAACATTGGAAGGACCATTTTAACCTTTTTTTTCCACTGAGGAAGAGGAGAAAGGGGCTCTTGTCACTAAAGGTAAGAGGATATGCAGCCAGCCGGTCTGCGCACTCCCTACCCTTTTGTTCGCGTACATTGATCCATGTAGTCAGCCCGTCTACACACCCCCTACCCTTTTCTTCCAGTACAGTGGGCCCGAGCCATAACATTACAGATGAGAAATGATTTCTGTTTAAGTAAAGTAGTGGAGGGAATGCCCACTTGGGCTTCATTGAGTTGATGTTTCACCAATCTAACTGTCATTTTCAAATCAAATCTTTATTTCGGATTATAGAAACAAATTAAAAGAGCATCATGGGAATACCAATCACCAAAATGCATCAAAGCTAAAAACACAAATAGCTCCAGAAGTATAAAACACCCATAAAAAACATACATTGCTCGACATGATCATAAAAAGATAAATAAATTCACATACCAGATTTATAAAAATTTACTGATTTGTGCAAGCGAATGGCACATTTTTGAGAGCTACCAACTGCAAAACATACCATCAGAGTAGATAACATGCATAAAAAGTAAATTGTAGGTCTGTGCTGGTAAAAACCGATCAGTTTTCAAATTTGGTATAACAAATTTGCACATAGAAGCCACATAGCATTTACAAAAAAAATGTGTCAAAATCCCAGTGGAAACTTTGTCACAGGGACAAATTTAAATAGGCGCTGAGACATATTAGCCACAGGAAGGCACAACTGACTCCTAATAGTGCCTAAAATATTAGTTAGCAATAACCGTTCCCATGTATTTTTTACAAAATCTAAGTATGGATCCATGCCTTCAAAGGTGTGGATCCTAGCATAGTCCCTAACAGTGGGCATTTTTTTATTCTTCCTATTTATGATTTGCCCTTCGGAAAAGCAAACAAATGTTTGACCCAATCAGCGTCTGATTTAACAGTTTGGGTCTACCCAATGCTTCAGTGGTATTCTTAATATAACTTAGCAATTCATTTCTTTTGGCCCCACTTGCAAGCTAAGTAGTCATTAATGACAATATGGTTGTGAATGGCCTGTTCGCTTGTCTAAACAGCGATCCAAAAAGGAGCGGTGCTAACTTGATGAAGTTCTTGAGAGCCCCAACTCCTCATGTATGCAGAAGTGCAAACTAGATTGTGGGAGTCCTAAAAGGCATCTGCAGAAGTGAGTCAACTACTGTTGCATTTTTTTGCATTTTTGTTAATCCCTTATAGCTGCACCATAAGACAAAACTTGAACAAACTTGCATTTGTATATTTCAGGGGTAGGCAACGCAGGTTTAGTTACCACCTTTCTAGCTAGGTCAGAAAACGCCCCCGCAGATTGATTATAATGAACACACCTGTGCGACATGCAAGCTAACCAGGAGCTGGATGCATCAAAGGTCACGCCTAGATAGGAGAAATCAAACACTCTTGTAATCGATTTTTCCTTAATAGAGATTTGCTTAACCTGCTGTCATTGGTTACCACAGGCCAGGTAATGAGTTTTAGAAGTTTGTTTAAAGATCCAGGCTATCCATAAACTTGATAAAATTATCAACAAGACCTCTCAAACCATTAGCGGTTCAGGCAATTAAGACGGCATCATCTGCATATAGTAGTGCCAAAACAAACTGGTGTCCCACCTTTGGTAGGTCCTTGCTGTTGGCGATCAGAAAATCAGTCAACTCCTTAATATACAGAATGAATAATTTAGAGGTAAGGACACAGCCTAGGTGAATCCCTCTGGCTAGCCCAAAAGGTTCAGTACACTCAGAGACATCTTAAGGATTTTGGTAGCCCTGGGCCAAATGTATTTTCAGGCTCCTTGTTCGGAATAGCTTTGCATTCATGATCCAATTACAGCTCTTTCATTTCTTTTTTGGCCATGTCACTCACGCATTGGTCCAAATTGTAAATGAGCTTCCATATAATATTCAGGAACTGTAATGTGTGTTTTCAAAAGTGTAATACAGAGGCAACTTACTCATATCATTAAAAATAATCTCTTTGAACCCTCCTCCAAATTCTCATATTTGAGGTCCTGTTTGTAAATAAATGTTTTAAGGATGTTGCAAGGTGATGGAAACTATAACCCCAACACTTATCTATAAAATGTCTGTTAAACTCTCAACCATTATACATATTTAAATTACATTAAAGGAAACCGGTATTTAAAACAATCAAAGTTTAAGAATCACTCAAGGTCACTAGGACAGGGCTCTGTAGAACAGGGCCAACTCTATCATGGGTCCCCCTGAAAGGCTGGGGTCCTGGGCCAGTGCCTAGTTTGCCCATGCCTTAAAATGTCCCTGAGTACACTCCCCCTCTGGCCCATGTCTCACAAAGGCAGATTCCCCACAGTGCAGGGCCCGTAAAATATTTACAAAATGATCTGGTAGGCCAATATGTTTCAGGATGCCCCATTGCTTTGATTGGTTTATCCAGTCAAAAGCACCACAGAGATCCATAAAGGAAGGGTATAGAGTTCCTTTTGGCGACAGTGTAGGTACAAATTCAAGCACTTCTCTTAGGTCTCAAATTCTGCTCTGAATCCAAACTGCACCATTTTAATCATCTTATTCTTCTTTGCCCATGCCTCTGTTGGTGCGCTGTGCTGGGAAGAATTTTCTCCCTGCTTCTGGTTCAAAAACTATGCACACGCAGGTGAGACACCATCCCTATTCTTACCTATCAAGGCCGACTAGATCTTTGGACTTGGCGAAGAGTGTAGTAGTATTCTAAAGTCAATACTTATCAATTTGTCATAAATTCGAATAAGACAGTACTCATGGGCAAATAATCAATCAATCATAACTAAGTTTTATATATTGCTACAAGAAAAAAAGGGGAAAAGACGAATGATATTTGTCCTGTATGTCAATGTTCTTCATATACAATCCATATCCAAATCCAAAAAGACTGAGTAATCAAATTTCGTTGCTCCCAGTTTGTTATATATTCCAAAATCAGAGTTCAGAATTCTTCAATTCAAATAAATCATATTCCTCAACGGTATCTTGTGGTTTGTATTAGTTCCACTCCTTGTTCAGATCCACAGCCAGCCAACACGTGTTTCGTCAGGGAATTTCCCAATGACTTCCTCAGGGCTGCAATCATACAAGTACCCATTATTATAGTCTTGGTCCATCTATACGAATATAGAGACCACCACCAGTGTGATATATATGGTGGGATGGAAAATCATGCAATTTCTTGAAGTATCTTTGTTACCAATTGAAAATATCATGCTTGTGTCATCATGCATTATTATCATTAAATTATATGCCACATTATCAAACAAAAAGTCATGAAATTAGTGCTCAAAGAGAAAGGAGTTGATTATGTGTATCTATAAAAGATAAGGATAACTGAGCCACCTATCCAAAATAGCCACCATCCCTAGTGATACGTGTGATTGCTATTGTAGTTAAGCATAAACCCAAACTCTTACCAATGTTATATAGATCCAAGATACATATTTGAGGTAATTCTTTACTATCGTATCCAAGTAGCTCCTATTCTGAGATATCTATTGTTAAGGAAAAGCAAAAACTTAATAGAGATCCATACTGTACAAAAACCTTAAATTTACCCATAGCACTCAATTTACTGAGATCCCACCTCATGTTGTCTAACTACACCAGACCATCTCTAATGATCCGTTCACCCTATGCATGTCTACATATGTAGAAAAAGGGTTTTATAATTAAATAGACACAATTACAACCAAATAACTAAGAATAGTGACCCATATTTCCCCAGACCTATACCAAATGTTCAAATCCCCATGTCCAGTTGAAGCTAACTTTTTTGTATTTCTCACTCCCTTTGAAAATATTCAAATTCTCTTAATCCCTCTAACCCATTCAAAAAGTATATATCTCACTGCCCCCAATGACTCACCTTATAAATCAATGTGCAGCGTATCCAGTGTTCTACAACCCAATGCGAGTGCGCATAGGGTTGTACATTATCAAACCGCCATAGCGTCTCCGCGTCCAAACAAACCCGAAGGGTTGGACGCTACTTAAGTTACCTAAGATCTTGCGTGGATCATCGTGATCCACATAACGAGAGCACACGGGTATCGCCCGCCATCTTGCTGGTAGATTAACGCCATTAGCTAGCGAAATCAGTCATAAAAATAGAAAACGGACTATAACCTGCCGCCATCTTGCTAATGGTATAACACCCTTGAACTGGATTATATTAGAGAAGAAGTGGAAGGACTATTCCAATGGCGGCCATATCGAAAGTATAACTAAACAGATCTCGGGTTAGAACCTAAAAGGTGTGTCAATCGGTTGTCAGTGCAACACAAGAAACGAGAGATAATCAAAGTGTAAACCCATTAGGTGTAAATAATAAATGCCTAATAGTGCCACCAACCACATTTACAGAGCTGTGTCATGCAATATTTGATCAAATGAAGATTAGTAAAAAAGTTTTTTTTTTAAATATACAAAAGTGCAATTGTACACAGGAAAATCTTTGGGTGATGATGCTAGAGTCAATTCACTTATATCCAGATGAAGTAATAATTATTACCCTCAGCAACAAATCGGCAATCCTATCAACAGTTGGCAAAACCGACAATGTAGAGCATGTGCGTGACATACATGATACATAATAATTGTCACATTGTGAACAAAATTACAGTTCAAAATAAAAATTATAATTTACATAAAAAAGAGGGGGGGGGAACTTTCATGTCATATACCAATATTCAATAAAGACTCAATAAATGTGAATTCACTTGTCACATTTAACCTAATGCAATGTATCCATACAATAATTAGTAGTGTTTTCTATATAAATCCAAAACCAGTTAGTATAATTTCTAAATAACAACATATTATTTCTGAGATGTTATCATCCTGATGTACAACCCATATTTCCTAATCACCAAGAAAATATTCAAGTTCCCTATCCGTATTAAGACCCGTTTCGACTGCTTTTAGTCGTAGTATCCACATGGCCTCTCTCCTCCTTAACGTCAGTTCCCTATTGCCTCCCCTTGGGTCGATACCTATTTGTTCCATGCCAAAGAACTCAAAAGATTTATAGGGTCCTTGCTGTTCGCATGATAAAATATGGGCTACTAGTGGGTATCTATAATCTTCATGTGCAAGTGCCCTCGCATGCTCTCCTATCCTGATTCTTAATGGACGAATAGTGCTCCCAACATAGGGGGTCATTACGAGCTTGGCGGGCGGCGGTAACCGATGTGCGGCCGCCAATGTGGCTGCACTCCCGCGGACCCCATTACGACATCCCCGCTGGGCCGGCGGGCGCTGTAGGGGGCTGGCCTGGTTTGTAGTGGTACCAAAGGGTACTTACACTCTGCTTAGGCTGATAGAAAAGGTAGCTTAGCAGAGCAGCTTAGGCTGAACTAGGAGACGTGTGAAGCTCCTACTATACCACTGGTGTCATATGCACAATATCATAAGAAAACACAATACACAGATATACTAAAAATAAAGTTACTTTCTTTTTATGACAATATGCCAAAAGTATCTCAGTGAGTACCCTCAGTATGAGAATAGCAAATATACACAAGATATATGTACACAATACCAAAAATATGCAGTAATAGCAATAGAAAACAGTGCAAGCAATGTATAGTCACAATAGATTGCAATGGGAGCACATAGGTATAGGGGCAACACAAACCATATACTCCAAAAGTGGAATGCGAACCACGAATGGACCCCAAACCTATGTAAGCTTGTAGAGGGTCGCTGGGACTGTAAGAAAACAGTGAGGGTTAGAAAAATAGCCCACCCCAAGACCCTGAAAAGTGGGTACAAAGTGCACCTAAGTTCCCCAGAGAGCACAGAAGGCGTGATAGGGGAATTCTGCAAGGAAGACCAACACCAGCAATGCAACAATGATGGATTTCCAGATGAGTACCTGTGGAACAAGGGGACCAAGTCCAAGAGTCACACTCAAGTCAGGAGTTGGCAGATGCCCAGGAAATGCCAGCTGTGGTTGCAAAGAAGCTGCCACCGGATGGTAGAAGCTGTGAATTCTGCAAGAACGAAGAGGGCTAGAAACTTCCCCTTTGGAGGATGGATGTCCCACGTTGTGAAAAAGCTTGCAGAGGTGTTTCCGTGCAGAAAGACCGCAAACAAGCCTTGCTAGCTGCAAGGGTTGAGGTTAGGGTTTTTGGATGCTGCTGTGGCCCAGGAGGGACCAGGATGTCACCAATTGCGTGAGGAGACAGAAGGGGCGTCCTGCAAGACAAAGAGCCCACTCAGAAGCAAGCAGCACCCACAGAAGTGCCGGAACAGGTACTACAAAGAAGAGTGAACCGGAGCTCACCCGAAGTCACAAAAGAAGGTCCCACGACACCGGAGGACAACTCAGGAGGTCGTGCACTGCAGGTTAGAGTGTCGGGGACCCAGGCTCGGCTGTGCACAAAGGAAATCCTGGAAGAGTGCACAGGAGCCGGCGCAGCTGCAAATCACGTGGTACCCAGCAATGCAGTCTAGCGTGGGGAGGCAAGGACTTACCTCCACCAAACTTGGACTGAAGAGTCACTGGACTGTGGGAGTCACTTGGATAGAGTTGCTGAGTTCCCAGGACCACGCTCGTTGTGCTGAGAGGGGACCCAGAGGACCAGTGATGCAGTCTTTTGGTGCCTGCGGTTGCAGGGGGAAGATTCCGTCGACCCACGGGAGATTTCTTCGGAGCTTCTAGTGCAGAGAGGAGGCAGACTACCCCCACAGCATGCACCACCAGGAAAACAGTCGAGAAAGCGGGCGGATCAGCGATACAAGTTTGCAGTAGTCGTCTACTTTGTTGCAGTTTTGCAGGCGTCCAGAGCAGTCAGCGGTCGATTCCTTGGCAGAAGGTGAAGAGAGAGATGCAGAGGAACTCTGATGAGCTCTTGCATTCGTTATCTAAAGAATTCCCCAAAGCAGAGACCCTAAATAGCCAGAAAAGGAGGTTTGGCTACCTAGGAAGGAGGATAGGCTAGCAACACAGGTAAGAGCCTATCAGAAGAAGTCTCTGACATCACCTGCTGGCCCTGGCCACTCAGAGCAGTCCAGTGTGCCAGCAGCACCTCTGTTCCCAAGATGGCAGAGGTCTATAGCACACTGGAGGAGCATGTCAGGGGAGTGGTCACTCCCCTTTCCTTTGTCCAGTTTCACGCCAGAGCAGGGCTGGGGGATCCCTGAACCAGTGTAGACTGGCTTATGCAGAGATGGGCACCATCTGTGCCCATTAAAGCATTTCCAGAGGCTGGGGGAGGCTACTCCTCCCCAGCCCTGACACCTTTTTCCAAAGGGAGAGGGTGTAACACCCTCTCTCTGAGGAAGTCCTTTGTTCTGCCTTCCTGGGCCAAGCCTGGCTGGACCCCAGGAGGGCAGAAACCTGTCTGAGGGGTTGGCAGCAGCAGAGGTTGCAGTGAAACCCCGGGAGAGGTAGTTTGGCAGTACTGGGTCTGTGCTAGAGACTCGGGGGATCATGGAATTGTCACCCCAATGCCAGAATGGCATTGGTGTGACAATTCCATCATCTTAGACATGTTACATGGCCATGTTCAGAGTTACCATTGTGACGCTATACATATGTCGTGACATATGTACAGTGCACGCGTGTAATGGTGTCCCCGCACTCACAAAGTCCGGGGAATTTGCCCTGAACAATGTGGGGGCACCTTGGCTAGTGCCAGGGTGCCCACACACTAAGTAACTTAGCACCCAACCGTTACCAGGTAAAGGTTAGACATATAGGTGACTTATAAGATTACTTAAGTGCAGTGGTAAATGGCTGTGAAATAACTTGGACGTTATTTCACTCAGGCTGCAGTGGCAGGCCTGTGTAAGAATTGTCAGAGCTCCCTATGGGTGGCAAAAGAAATGCTGCAGCCCATAGGGATCTCCTGGAACCCCAAATACCCTGGGTACCTCAGTACCATATACTAGGGAATTATAAGGGTGTTCCAGTATGCCAATGTAAATTGGTGAAATTGTTCACTAGCCTGTTAGTGACAATTTGGAAAGAAATGAGAGAGCATAACCACTGAGGTTCTGGTTAGCAGAGCCACAGTGAGACAGTTAGTCATCACACAGGTAACACTTACAGGGCACACTTATGAGCACTGGGGTCCCAGTGACACATAACAAACATACTGAAAACATAGGGTTTTCACTATGAGCACTGGGCCCTGGCTAGCAGGATCCCAGTGAGACAGTGAAAACACCTGAAATATACTCACAAACAGGCCAAAAGTGGGGGTAACAAGGCTAGAAAGAGGCTACTTTCTCACAAGCGCAAACCAAGTTTACGACCGCCGGCCCAGCGGGCATGAGGCCGCAACATAGGAGCTGGCTCCTAATGGAGCCGGCGGTGTTGCGGCCGCGCTTTTCACTGTCTGCTATGCCATTTCTGCCCGGGGGCTATAATCCGCCAGGGCAGCGCTGCTTACAGCGCTGCCCTGGGGATTATGACCCCCTTACCGCCAGCCTATTTCTGGCGTTTTTCACCTCCAGGAAGAGGCTGGTGGTAAGGGGTGTCTTGGGGCCCCTGGGGGCCCCTGCACTGCCCATGCCACTGGCATGGGCAGTGCAGGGGCCCCCTAACAGGGCCCCGGCCTGCTTTTCACTGTCTGCATGGCAGACAGTGAAAAGTGCGACGGGTGCAACTGCACCCGTCGCACGGCCGCAACACCGCCGGCTCCATTAGGAGCCGGCTCCTGTGTTGCGGCCTCATTCCCGCTGGGCCGGCGGGCGCTAACATGGTTAGCGCCTGCCGGCCCAGCGGGAATGTTGGAATGGGGGCTGCGTTATTGCGGCCGCATGGCGGCCGCTTGGCGGTTCCCTCCTGGCGGGTGGCTACCGCCGCCCGCCAGGGTTGGAATCACCCCCTATGTCTTTTAAGGAATCATCTTGTAACAAGATGTGCCAATGTTTATGTACAAACCTACGTAACATTTTTGCATTCTGTGTGTAGTCCGTTATTAGTCTAACATGTCCTTGTTCATTTGGAGTATTACACTCCTTGGGTTTCAATGTATGCTCCCTTTGTATATTTTTAATTCGTCGTTTTGCATTATTTATAATGTGCCTATCATATCCCCTTTGTTCAAACCGCTTGAACATATCCTCAATGCATATCTCAAAATCCTTATCTTTGCTACAATTGCGTCATGCCCGTATCATTTCCCCATATGGTATTGCAGAAATTTGATGATGTGGATGGGCACTTGCAGCATGCAGTATAGAATTGCAGGCAGTTGATTTTCTATATAGCCTGCTTTGAATACTATTTTTGTCAATATATAATTGTACATCCAGAAAGTCGATGGAATATTTGCTATACTGATAAGTAAATTTTACATTCATATCATTCTCATTGAGATATTTACAAAACTCAGTCAGTTGCTCCATATTTCCTGTCCAAATCATAAGGCAATCGTCAATATAACGACCCCAATATAAAATGTCCGAGTGCCATTTGGCGGCCTCAGGGCCCCAGACCCACCTCTCCTCAAACCAGCCCATAAAAAGGTTGGCGTAAGAAGGGGAGAATCTCGAGCCCATCGCCACTCCCTGTTTTTGTCTGAACCAATCTCTCTTGAATAGAAAAAAGTTATTATTCAGAATTAACTCAATCATGTCTAGTATCATTCTCATGTGGTCCCACAGAGTTACTGATTTTCTATTAAGAAACACCTCAATCGCCTTCAAACCTAAGTCATGTTTTATGCACGTATATAAGGAAACAACATCCAAAGTGACAAGTGTCATATTGGTATCCCATTCGAAGTCACTTAAGATGTGTGTGGTATTCTTAATAAATGATGGTAAATTGTTAACCATAGGTTGGAGGAAAACGTCTACATATTCAGATATTTTTTCTGTTGGTCCCGAAATTCCCGAAATAATGGGTCTCCCCGGAGGGAATGGCAATACCTTGTGTATTTTCGGTAGAGTGTAAATACATGGATATCTGGGTTTGACTACTAACAGATACTGATAGTCATCCTTATTCCGAATTAAAAATATACAAAGGGAGCATACATTGAAACCCAAGGAGTGTAATACTCCAAATGAACAAGGACATGTTAGACTAATAACGGACTACACACAGATTGCAAAAATGTTACGTAGGTTTGGACATAAACAATGGCACATCTTGTTACAAGATGATTCTTTAAAAGACACAGTGGGAATCAAACCTGAAATTACATATCGTAGGGGCAAAACCTTAAAATGTATTCTCAGTCCAAGCTACCCCTTAAAACACATGAAGGAGGACTGGTTGTCATCACGGACGACGGGTTTTTATAACTGTGGTCATTGTGGGCTATGCAAATGGCCCAGTCATGAGAGAACAGAATTTACAGATATTTCGGGTAAAATCTTTAAGATGATGACACACATTAACTGTGGTACCCCTTTTGTAGTGTACATGGTGCAATGCAATAGGTACTATGTTGGGAGCACTATTCGTCCATTAAGAATCACGATAGGAGAGCATGCGAGGGAACTTGCACATGAAGATTATGGATACCCACTAGTAGCCGATATTTTATCATGCGAACAGCAAGGACCCTATAAATCTTTTGAGTTCTTTGGCATGGAACAAATAGGTATCGACCCAAGGGGAGGCAATAGGGAACTGACGTTAAGGAGGAGAGAGGCCATGTGGATACTACGACTAAAAGCAGGTCTTAATACGGATAGGGAACTTGAATATTTTCTTGGTGATTAGGAAATATGGGTTGTACATCAGGATGATAACATCTCAGAAATAATATGTTGTTATTTAGAAATTATACTAACTGGTTTTGGATTTATATAGAAAACACTACTAATTATTGTATGGATACATTGCATTAGGTTAAATGTGACAAGTGAGTTCACATTTATTGAGTCTTTATTGAATATTGGTATATGACATGAAAGTTTCCCCCCCCTCTTTTTTATGTAAATTATAATTTTTATTTTGAACTGTAATTTTGTTCATAATGTGACAATTATTATGTATCATGTATGTCACGCACATGCTCTACATTGTCGGTTTTGCCAACTGTTGATAGGATTACCAATTTGTTGATGAGGGTAATAATTATTACTTCGTCTGGATATAAGTGAATTGACTCTAGCATCATCACCCAAAGGTTTTTCTGTGAACAATTGCACTTTTTAATATTTAAAAAAAAAACTTTTTTACTAATCTTCATTTGATCAAATATTGCATGACACAGCTCTGTAAATGTGGTTGGTGGCACTATTAGGCACTTATTATTTACACCTAATGGGTTTACACTTTGATTATCTCTCGTTTCTTGTGTTGCACTGACACTCGATTGACACACCTTTTAGGTTCTAACCCGAGATCTGTTTAGTTATACTTTCAATATGGCCACCATCGGAATAGTCCTTCCACTACTTCTCTAATATAATCCAGTTCAAGGGTGTTATACCATTAGCAAGATGGCAGCAGGGTATAGTCCGTTTTCTATTTTTATGACTGATTTCGCTAGCTAATGGCGTTAATCTACCAGCAGGATGGCGGGCGATACCCGTGTGCTCTCGTTATGTGGATCACGATGATCCACGCGAGATCTTAGGTAACTTAAGTAGCGTCCAACCCTTCGGGTTTGTTTGGACGCGGAGACGCTATGGCGGTTTGATAATGTACAACCCTATGCGCACTCGCATTGGGTTGTAGAACACTGGATACGCTGCACATTGATTTATAAGGTGAGTCATTGGGGGCAGTGAGATATATACTTTTTGAATGGGTTAGAGGGATTAAGAGGATTTGAATATTTTCAAAGGGAGTGAGAAATACAAAAAAGTTAGCTTCACCTGGACATGGGGATTTGAACATTTGGTGTAGGTTTGGGGAAATATGGGTTACTATTCTTAGTTATTCGGTTGTAATTGTGTCTATTTAATTATAAAACCCTTTTTCTACATATGCAGACATGCATAGGGTGAACGGATCATTAGAGATGGTCTGGTGTAGTTAGACAACATGAGGTGCGATCTCAGTAAATTGAGTGCTATGGGTAAATTTAAGGTTTTTGTACAGTATGGATCTCTATTAAGTTTTTGCATTTCCTTAACAATAGATATCTCAGAATAGGAGCTACTTGGATACGATAGTAAAGAATTACCTCAAATATGTATCTTGGATCTATATAACATTGGTAAGAGTTTGGGTTTATGCTTAACTACAACAGCAATCACACGTATCACTAGGGATGGTGGCTATTTTGGATAGGTGGCTCAGTTATCCTTATCTTTTATAGATACACATAATCAACTCCTTTCTCTTTGAGCACTAATTTCATGACTTTTTGTTTGATAATGTGGCATATAATTTAATGATAATAATGCATGATGACACAAGCATGATATTTTCAATTGGTAACAAAGATACTTCAAGAAATTGCATGATTTTCCATCCCACCATATATATCACACTGGTGGTGGTCTCTATATTCGTATAGATGGACCAAGACTATAATAATGGGTACTTGTAATTGCAGCCCTGAGGAAGTCATTGGGAAATTCCCTGACGAAACACGTGTTGGCTGGCTGTGAATCTGAACAAGGAGTGGAACTAATACAAACCACAAGATACCGTTGAGGAATACGATTTATTTGAATTGAAGAATTCTGAACTCTGATTTTGGAACATATAACAAACTGGGAGCAACAAAATTTGATTACTCGGTCTTTTTTAATTTGGATATGGATTGTATATGAAGAACATTGACATACAGGACAAATATCATTCATCTTTTCCCCTTTTGTTCTTGTAGCAATACATAAAACTTAGTTATGATTGATTGATTATTTGCCCATGAGTACTGTCTTATTCGAATTTATGACAAATTGACTTTAGAATACTGTTTATGAGTGCCTCTTGTATTCAATGGTATTTATGAGTGCTTTTGCACATACTAATGCCTAGGGGTGGGGTCTTTCAAGGGTGCACCATCAAAGGATATGTCTTTTGTGATTTCTTTACCTGATTACCCAGAGTGCCTAATTTCTCCCATTTGAGTACACCCACACATATTTTGAAGAGTGTAGTAGTCAGAACCATCTAATCACAATGCAATGACATTATACAATAAACAATTCTAAACACCATAAACAATTTAAAACTAAATCAAACTCCAAACCGAGTAAATTTCAAAACTAAATTACAATCCCAAAATTAATGTCACATATATGGTGCGCAAAACTAAGTTATAAACATACATAAATCCATAAACTAACCAAAACATCTGAAAAGATTTAACCTACTTAACATCAATACTATTAAACACTCCAAAAGAATAATTATAGATTAGCAACAACACAATATGCACTTTTTTATTAGATTTCACAATAGATGATTGTGACATCAATAAATCATCAAAATACAGTCTAAATAAACAATTTCAAATATTAGTGTTCAGGGCTGGGTCATTCCTGTCACTTACACAGATTAGGACTTGCATGTGTGCGAACGGGCTAACACATGTGGGCAAAAGTAAAAAAAATACGAAAATAATTTGAAAAAGTAATCTAACTTAAGGGGCTCACTATAAAATTATGCTGGTGTTATTATTCAGCTGAAAAGGAAACAAGAAACCACATTCAGTTCTATCTCTCCTCATGGGACAGGAGACGGAAGTGTTTCATTGGCAAGAGTGGTCACTTCCTCTGGTGTCAGATGATAGCAGCATCAGGACAGTCTAGAACATGGGCTGCACAAAGGACAAATCAGCAGTTCAGAATTAGTTGGACATATTAGTACTGAACAGCATAACAAAAACGGGCAATTAGACAATGATGAGAAAACTCATCTGGGGACTTAAAGAAATGAGGATGACAGCAAACAGAAACAGACGGACTCTGACAAAATTCTGAACAGCTTTGAGTGAGGGGAGAAGACTGACTTCAAAATTTCAAAGTTTCTCACTAATTAGAAATATGCACGATACATTCATTGGTCCTTGAGGTGGTCTCACTTCAGACGTCAAATTCGGTGTCCAAAGGCTGTTGATGGCACCACCAATTCTGCATCTATTCCGGATTTTCTCAGCAAATGTGCATTGTCATTTCAATTATTTCATGGAGTTCAGACAAACTATTACTTTTTCTAATAACTTGCAACATTGGGTTCTTCTCTCACAAAACTTAACTTGTTTCACATAGAAATCATGAGTTTCCTGTCATGTTCGACAGCTAGAACAAATAATGCAACATTTTTACAACAAACATGTTTCTTACCTTTAATACCATAGAACGTTCAACATCACACTAACATCCTAAGTAAAGAATTCAGGTCAGAGGGGACAGAATATACAAATGATTTTCCATTACTGCTGCAAAATTAATCTTTCAGGTCTAGTCAACCTAGGAAAGCCCTAATTCACATTAATACATTCAATACATTAATAAACCTATTGTGTACCTTACAATTCTAATCAAATAGGCAAAGCAAATTATTAAATTGCAAACATTATTTATGACAGGTTAGAACTAAATTAAACGTGCATTTATTTTTCTGCTCACATGTAACTCACGTTATTAAAATGTAATTAATTCAATAAGTCACAATTAATTCATATTCATTTAGTACTTGAATTCATAATATACATTTTAATAAAAACAATCTTTATATTAACTCATTTTAGTACTTCATTTAATATGAATGCAAAATTACTCATGTTAAAATGTGGTGCACAATATGAATGGCGTCCACATGGTCCACCATAATTCAAAAGTACATATTTTACAACTTGTATTATTTATTCTGTTAGGCCTTTAAACGTAGGTTCATTACTCACCATATGCTAACTTCAATGTGATATTATATTAATAAAACTTGATCTCTCTCAGTCCCTCCTCTGATGGCAATCTATGCCATCACAAAATAACTTTTTCTCATTTACAATGAGACAAAATCAAAACTTTGTAGTCTGATAACACATAGATTTAAGTTTGCGATGATTCTCTTCATCGTCTGATAATACCCATTTCCCATATTCTCCTTTCCCATTTCTTCCCCCGTGTGTTTGGTCTTCTCTTTTTTCCTTTTCCAGAAATTGTAAGCCTTGTAAAATATGCACACTGTCAAAATCAATAAAGATTTCAGGATCATTTTCACAAAACCAATTCTCAAGTTACCAAACCAATATCCTACCTTCCAGAATCTTTCACCTATTGTTTCCCAAACACTTGTCTCCTTTAGGTAATTTTTCAGACTTGTCAAATTAGATAGGTATCTCCTTATCTCCCTGCTGTTATTGGATATGTAAGTACAGCAGAGCTGTGACTTTAAAACTCGGCATATTCCACCCTTCTTTGCTAAAATGATGTCTAACGCAAGGCAATTCTGCAGAATCGTAGACCTTGCCGCAACCATTTCTGTTTCCATTAGGACAGTGGTTCCCAAACTTTTTTCGATCCCCGGCTCCTTTGACCTATTGGCTGTGTTGGCAACGGCTCCCCATTATGTTACTTTTTTTTGGCAGGTGGGGGAACGTAATCCCAGCCTCGGGAGTACTACCATTTTTAGCCTGGAAAATAATTGGGATGAAACTCATGAGGGCATTAGAGAGCTTTAGAAGAGCACCAGATGACACTACATAGGGTCAGGCTTTATTTTTAAATAGGCACTGATGAGATTAAGTAATTTGCACAGAATCAAAGGATGGTAGCCAACGCCAGGACTCCAGCCTGGTTCCCCAGTTCTAAAGTCAACAGCTCTAACTGCTAGGCCACATCTCCTCCTTTGACAAAACTGGTGAAAGGATGTAACCCTTCTGGCGCTGCTTCTGACATCTCCTTCCTGTGCTAGAATGGGTCAGTTATTATTTTTCAGTTTTTCTTGGATATTCTCTTTTCTTCTCAGACACCTTCATACATTATGTCTTTCTGGTATCCGTCTTGCTTTGTCAGCGCCAGAGAAATGAACTCTGGTTTCATTGTTCCCACATTCAGATTTTTCACAGAGGCTGGGCGCTCTGGAGTCTCATGTCTGTCTCTATTTACCTGTTCCTACACTATTTACAGTTTGTCTTTATTCCCTTGTTCAGGTTGCTGAAAATCATTTATTGGAAACTATTTTTGTTCTTTTGTCATAGGGATATTATTAATGGTACTTTGGCGCCCTCCGCTGGTCACAGTAATTAATGCAGGGTGTTCTGTTTACAATAAATACCATGATGAAAGCTACCGATTCAAAGCACCTCCGAGTGGTTCCCAAACTGTGTGCGGCGCCCGTGGCTAGTTTTGACGGCGCACCAGGGAGCCGCGGCACACAGATTGGGAACCACTGCATTAGGAGCATTGCACCTAAAAAATCAGTTGAAATCTTATCTATAATCGTTGATAAGTTCCTTATCTTTCTGTCATTCAAGATCACACCCACTGATGGAATAAAAGCTCCAAAAATATCTTCTGTAATCTCTGGGCCACTTGCTCCTCTTTAAAATCTCATTTTAGGTGTCTCAATCCCTGCTAGATTGTCAATGTTGTCCACTTGGTAAATTTTCTGAAAAACACACCCCTAAATAAAATGTACAATACCAGCCTTTTGGCAATTTGTAATAAGCGTTCTTACCACATATGTGATGAACAACAACTACAGTGGGGTCTTGTCCATTTAGCATAAAATCCCATACACTCTCGAACAGGAACACATGTTCTACAAAACTATTGTCAGCTTTTGATTGTGGCCTATATATACAAAGTTTCCCTACATGTTGCCAATCTAAAGCTAAGCGTCCTTGTGCATCAGGTGTGTTGTGAAATGTTTCTTCTTGCTATTCCCTTGTCCATCCTTTCTTTCATTGCCTTTCTTCTATCATCTACTTGATTAATTAACTCCTTTTATACCTGTGTAAGAAGCCATGGCAAATTATTCCGGTGTGCATTTGAATTGCCAAATGTCAATATAGGCTCAAAGAGAATCCTCCTACGATATCCATGTTCTTAGCATTTGCAATGCTGCTCAAATGCTGGTTAATGGGAAAAGAGAAAACTAAGTCATAGTTAGAATATAAATACTGAATGTACTGCACCTAATCCCATAAGCTATGATAAGCGACCCCCTTCTTGTTCTGACAAAGGAATTTGCGTACACACATAACAGCCAGGCACATTCATCATATCCACATACTCATACAGCAAACTATAATAAACATTGGAAAATAAGTCTCCCTTTGTGTCATCTAAATGAAAAAATCCCTCATCCTTATAAATCTTATCCTGCTTGGATGTTGTCACTCTCTGCACTGGAGTTGCTGTGCTTTGCACCTCTACTTTCAATGAAACACTCATTCCCACAATCAATAAAATGCACATAACCATACATACTATAATTACACCAAATCATACATATTTACACATTTACACCTACTGTGCTAGCCCTGTCCAGGGTTCATCGCTTCCGTGGAATCAGAGGAGAAAAATCAAAATATAAAAGCAAAAATCAAAATACAATGATTTAAAAAAATCTTTGCACTATACAGCAATTCAAGGATCTTCAAGAAAATTATTCAAGATTCAACTAAAAGCTCTTAAAATAGTTCAAATGTTTGTTTTCAGTAGAACACAGTCTGGTGATCACTTATGGTCATTTTCAGAGTGTAATGTCTTTGTTGATTAATTGGCAAGGTCATTTAAAAGCTCAGTTCGAATGAGATTTCAAGTTCCAGAATGTTCAACTGAATTCTCACAGTCAAAACAAAAGGCCATAAACTCACTCTCCCATTAATTTGTGACAAGGTAGATCCATTCAGGTGAAGAGTATCTGCGACTTGGCACTCTTTTCCTTTTCGTTCTCCTTACAGCACCATCTTCTTATTCACTTTGATTTTCCTCTTCGACTGCTTCTGTTATTGATGGGAGTTTATCAGCAGCCAGTTCATGTGCAACTGCAGGCCAATTTCTCCTTTCACTGTTTTTCTTTTGGGTGCAACTGCTTTTGCAATTTTTGCTGTACTGACAGGAATCAGTTGACTTTGACTTTGCTCTCCTGCACTCTTGTCTGCATGCAGGCTGTTTGCACCTTTACCAAGTTGCACACTTTCTGTTTTAGCCACCAGTTCCATCCTCACAGCTTGATCAAGCTGAACCCCTTCTTCATCAGCATTTGCTCTTGTGGGATCAGACTCTATGTTTTGGAGTGGACACAGAACTTTATGTGTATGGCTTGTGTGGATCCAGTTCGGAGGACCAGCACACTTCACAGCTGTTGTCAGCACCAAGATAACTTTAAACTGTCCTTTCCACCTTGGCTCTAAGCAAGTCTTCCTCACCTGCTTCTTTATTAAAGCACAATCTCCAGCTTTCAAGCTATGACACTGTTCTTTGTGCATTTGAACTGTGGCTGCTTCAACCTGATGAGACAAAGAGCAAACCACATCAGCTAGACCTTTGCAATAATCCAGCACTAAGTCATCTGTTAAGTTCACAAGTGCATTTGCAGGTACTTCTGGTAGCCTCACTGAAAGACCCATTAGAATCTTGTGGGGAGACAATCCTGTCTTCCTGTCAGGGGTACTACACATGTTCATCAGGACAAATGGCAATGCATCACGCCATTTCAACACTGGAGAGGCACAAACCTTTGCCAATCGAACTTTTAGTGTTCCATTCATTTGTTCCACCAATCCAGATGCCTCTGGTCTGACACTGCAATGCAATTTTTGTTCAATGTTCAGTGCTGCACACAGCAACTTTATAATCTCATTATTAAAATGAGTTCCTCGATCTGATTCCAAAGAAATCTACAGTGAGACTATCATTCTTACGTGTTGGATAAGCATCCATACGATGGGAGAACACCAAACAATGACCAATACATACTTCAATCCATTACAGGCACGCATCTCAATGAAATCAAGTTGCATTCTGTTAAATGAACCTCCCGATTTGCTTATGTGGCTCAAATTAACCACTGAGCGTTTCCCAACATTAATTTGTTAGCATGTAACACATCTGTGACAAACTGCAATCAATCTAACTCTGGGGTTGTACCATGTTTGTTTGAATGTGCGAATCATTGCATCTCTACGAGATGAACCTGACCATGATAATACCTAGCCATCTAATTCAACAAACAATCTGGCAACACAACTTCATTTGAAATCCAAACATCATCTCCCTCTCTTTGAATACCACCTGCTTTTATCCAACTCTGTGTTCTTCATCTGTGCCTCCTCATGCAACCTCTTAAGTTCATCCCAGATATCAACAAATGACTTCAGGAAATTTTGATTTGTCTCACTGGTGTCACTTCCACTACTCCACTCTTCATTAAGGTGATGCAATAAGCATTGCCCAGCGATACATAATCATTCAACCGTTGATGAGCTATACACTTAACAACCTGCAATCTTCTCAGGTAACTGAGGCATTCAATAAATTATAAATTTCCTCCCCATTTCAAATGGGTGATCCTGACGAGATCATGAAACCTCGCTGGTGCCATAACTTCCCAAAGTTGTGCACAATGCCAAATCCTTGTTAACTATATGTGAATATTGTAATTTTGAGCTGCTCTGATACGCAGCATGCTCTTGTAAGAGCAACCAATTCAGCTACTTTGGCAGAAACGACTCCTTGAAGCCATGAGGCTTTGACCACTTCTGAGAGGGTGCAAACTGAATATCCAGCTCTCAGGGTACCTTCACTGTCTCTTAAACAGGAACCATCAACAAAGACAACTTGATCATTCTCCTCTAAAGGAGTATCCTGAATATCAGGTCTGGGTTTGGTGAACAGTTCAGTGACATTGAGGCAGTCATGCTCCATTTCACTACCATCATTTGGATCATTCACATTGACAGGCAATAACGTGGCAGGGTTTAAACCGCACACCTCTTAAAAGTTACATTGGCTGACCCAAGGATCAAAAACTCATAATGAGTAAGATGGGAATTGGTCAAATATTGGGTTTTTGAGAACTTCAATTGAGTGTGGGACATAAACAATTAAATGGTGTCCCTTCACAATGTCTTCGCATTGATTTATGCTAACACCCGTGCTGCACGCAGCTTTTAAACAGCTGGTCAAAGCAGCAGCGACAGGCTGCAAAATATGTCACTGGCCTGTTTGTTCCTCCACGCGACTGCGTCAAAACAGAAAGAGTACAACCATCATCTTCATGACAAAACAGAGCAAGACCTCTTGTGTAATCAGGCATTCCCAAAGCTGGAGCTCTGCACACACTTTCTCTCAACTCAGTGAAAACTTTCATGCATTCTTCGTTGAAGGGGTCTGTGACTTCCTTGTGTGTCAACTTCTGCAACAGTTTGGAAATTACAGAAAAATTCGGAATCCATTGGCGACAACAGCTCACCATGCCCAAAACCATTATGACATCTCTCTGTGTGACTGGGGGATTAATTTGCGTAATTGCTGCAACTGTTTCTCGGGACACTTTCCTCACAACTTTCTCAATTTGGTGACCCAAATACTTTAGCTATTTCTGGTAATACTGTAACTTAGCATGGGAAACCTTGTGTTTGTTTTCACCCAAACGATTCAATAACGCTATAGTATTTTGTCTGCAAGTTTCACTTGTAATGGACACAACCATCAGGTCATCAATGTACTGTACTGAAGCAGACTGAAATAACATGATCATAGACTCTAAGGCCCATATTTATACTTTTTGATGCAAAACTGCGTTTGTGCAATATTTGCGTCAAAATATATAGCGCAGGCTTGAACCATTCAAGGATGCCTGTTGGGCGCCAAATTTATGGAATCGCGCAATCCGGCACGAAGGGTGGGCTAGCGTAAAAAAAAATGATGTTATCCGGGTGGGGGTGGCGGTATGGGAGAAGGGGGTTAGGCTGCTTAGAGGCAAAAAATGGCTCTAACTAGCCTAGCATTATTTTCTGACGCAAAACCATCCATACCACATGAAGAAAGGAGTCATGCCCACCACCCCAATGGCCAGCACAGGGGACAAGGGTCCCCTTGGCATGGCCATTGCAACCTGTGCCATGCAGGGGGCCCCAAGTTGTGCCCCCTATGGCACTTCAATAAAAAAAAATACTTACGTATACTTACCCTACTCACCTGGGATGGGGTCCCCCATGCTCCGTTGTCCCTCTGGTGCGGACGGAGGTGCTCCTGTGGCTTGAGGAGGGCACCTGTGGACCCTTTCCATGGGTCCAGAGGTCCCCTCCACCCACCCGTGCGTCATTTTAGCATGGGGGGATAAACATGGGGCTATGGGTTTAGCACCATTTTTTAGATGGGAATGCCTACCTTGCATCTCACTGACGTCAGGTAGCCAGTTAATACTGTACCAAAAGTTTGATTTTACTGTTTCTGAGCAACATTCTGTGGTGTCTGCAACGGGGAATACATAGGCATGGTCTGTCTCTGGTTCACATACTGTGCAGGTGTCTATGCAGTAGGTGTGGATTCAAACTGAGGCATTCCTGAATTCTGCATTGGCTGTGACATTACTGGAACTGGGCCATTCTGAACTGTACTAACATTTGGAGGTGTTGGCTAAACTGCTGGCACCTGGGCAATATTAGCAGTAGGCAGATTTGGAATCATCTGGACCTGGCTTTGAGCAGCTAGGGCTGTGGCAACACTTGGAACTACATTCTGATTCATTGATTCAACTGCATTATATGGTGGGGGACTATTCAGAGTTATAATCCGAATCACTCTCGACAGCTGCTACCCTTTTATTTTCCCCCAATTTCTGTTCTACAACTTCCTCAGATTTCGTTTTGGCTTTAGGCTTAACACTTCCATCACCTTCCTGTGCAGTTGCTGGAAACAGCTTCACTGCGTATAATGTATCTGCTCTCCACATTCTCTGCTCTGCATCCCATCTAGCTTCTGCTAGTGTCTTATCTGCTTTCCTTGTTCTCCTTTCAAATTTCTGAGCCTCTTTCTGTCTCGAAACTAATTCCCAAATGGCAAGTGCTTTGTATAGTAAGGGGTTTTGACTCATACAACACCCTCCTCAAATTCTCTAAAATTCTCAAATTAAAAGATCCGTAACAAGGAAAAGCTAAGGTACCCTACTTCTCAGTTATTTTGCACCACTGATTTACACAGAGACATGTTGAAAATCTTCTCTCCTTCATCACTTCGATTGCTGGTGTACCCTCAGGTGGAGTAGACTCACCTTCCTAACTGAAATAAAAAAATCTCCTCTCAATGCACTCCTTAAAGCTTTAAAAAAAACTTCATTTTTACACAAATCTAATTCACAAACACAATATCTATGAAACTAGGAAATAGTTTTCAGTCCCACAATCCTTTTTACAAGCTGTTCTTAACATACACAGTGCAGCGTTGTCCATCAATATATGCGTAGATTTCCTCACCGACTGACATATCCCAGTGCTGAACAACTCACGTCACACTCACTTTACTCAGCAGCTGAGACTTCTCATACACCTCTGATGCAAAACCTACATGCAAATATTGCGGTCACAAAAACAAACCTGTCTGCTCACTACAGGTAGGACTCAAATGCTTAGAAAGCTGTACAGAACTTTAGAGTGTAGCCTTTCACACAAAAAGCTACTCTTCCAGCTATGGCTTTCTCACAAACACAAGTAAGATTTGACCCGCAAACCCACTCTGATTGGTACGGATTCTCCTGGTGCACTGAGGATTCACCTGATACCAATCAACAACACACACTCAAGGGGAATCTACTGGTATTGATGACAGCGCTCAATCGACCAACACCTCAATGTAGACAATAAATGAACCAAGTGTCGCCATACACTTGTACAATACTCCAGAGTCTTATGCTTCGCAGCACCCATTAACAACAACAACCATGTGGGCAATTTTGGAGCAAAAAGTGCAACATTCACCTGGAGTACGCCAACTCCCCACTATCTTACTTGGAGTATGCAAACTCCCTACTCAATTACCTGTATTACGCCGACTTCCAATTCACTTCTTACGTCACGCTTCACCACAATTTGCTAAAGCATTGCAAGTGCAAACCCTACTCGAAATCATACTGTACACTTGTGATACAACACTGGAATTTCATCAATCCCAACACTACACCAAAAGCAACTCACAGTGTGGGAAAATTCGATCTCTCCTCCTAACGAGACAAAACCATAGCTCTGCTACCAAAACTGTTGGCACGCTGCACCTGGAAGAATCTTCTCCCCACTTCTGGTTCAGAAACCACACATCTGCAGGTGAGACGCCTTCTCACCTATCGAGGCCGACTAGATCTTTGGACTTGGCAAAGAGTCTAGTAGTCAGAATCACTCAATCACAAATCAATGACATTATACAATTCTAAACACCATGAACAATTTAACACTAAATCAAACACCAAACCGAATAAAGTTTAAAAACTTTATTACAGTCTCAAAATTAATGTCACATATATGGTGCGCAAAACTAAGTTATAAACATACATAAAAACAATAAATTGACCAAAACGTCGGAAAAGATTGAACCTAGTGAACATCAATACTATTAAACACTCCAAAAGAATAATCTAGATTAGCAACAACACAATATGCACTTTATTATTAGACTTCACAACGGAAGATGGTGACATCAATAAATCATCTAAATACAGTTTTAAAAAATAATTTCAAATTTCAGGTTTAAGGGCTGGGCCATTCTTGTCACTAACACAGATTAGGACTTGCATATGTGGGGACGGGCTAACACATGCGGGCAAAAGCAACAATAATTTTTTTTTTTTAAACTGAAAAAAGACTTCTATGGTGACTCACTATAAAATTACATTGGTGTTATTATCTAACTGAAAAGGAAACAATAAACCACATTTAGTTCTACCTCTCCTCATGGGACAGCACACAGAAGTGTTTAATTGTCAAGAGTGGTCACTTTATCATGCGTCAGCTGACAGCAGCATCGGGACAGTGCAAAACAGAGGCTGCACATAGGATGAATCAGCAGTTCAGAATTAGTTGGACATATTAACACTGAACAACATAACTAACTAGGGCAATTAGACTAAGATGAGAAAACTCATCTGGGGACTTAAAGAAACAGAGGGTGACAGCGAACAGAAATAGATGGACTCCAACAAAATTCTGAACAGCTTTGAGGCAGGGGAGAAGACTGACTTTAAAATTTCAAAGTTTCTCACTAAAGCAGAAATATGCATGATCCATTCATTGGTCCTTCGGGTGGTCTCACTTCGGACGTCAAATTCGGTGCCCAATGGCTGTTGATGACACCACCAATTATACAACTATTCCGAATTTTCTCAGCAAATGTGAATTGTCACTTCAATGATTTTAAACAGTTCCAACAAAATATTACATTCTTTAATAACTTGCAACATTGGGTTCTTCTCTCAAGAAACTAAACCTGTTTCCCATAGAAATCATGAGTTTTCTGTCTTGTTCAACTGCTAGAACAAATATTGCACCATTATTAATAACAAACATGTTTCTTACCATCAATACAATAGGACATTCAACATCACATTAACATACTAAGAAAAGAATTCAGGTAAGAGGGGCCAGAATATACAAATAATTTAACATTACTGCTGCAAAATGAATCTTTCGGCCCTGGTCAAGCTAGAAAAGCCTTAATACACATAAAAACATTCAATACAATAATAAATCTATTGCGCACCTTACAATTCAAATCAAATATGCAAAGCAAATAAACATTATTTATGACAGGTTAGAACTAATTTAAACATGCATTTATTGTTCTGCACACATCTAACTCACATTAATAAAATTGAATATGAAAGCTAAATTTCTCATATTAAAACTTGGTGCACAATACAAATGGCGGCCACATGGTCCACAAATGTACAAATTTTACAGCTTTTGTTATTTTCGCTGTTAGGCGTTTAAACGTAGGTTAATACGAAATTTCCTAGCTATCGTGAAGGAAAGTTTCAATTCTATTAAGGACACGGAGGCGAGGATTATGCAGATCTTTCTTCACTTTTTATTAAACAGCAAGTTCAAAGTCAAACAAAACATGAACAAAAAACTACAAGTTCCATGAGCCCGCCGCCATGGTAACGAGTATCCAATGAGGTGCACTCCTTCATGTTGGTATAAATATCCCGAAATGCGTCACACTTCCTCGACTTCACTGCGGAAGGAATCCTGGTAGAGTCAATTGGTTGTAGTTTCGAAACCTACAAAAGAGGTATAATTAGATGCTAATCCAATAGAACACAGAAACATACCGAAGGCAATAAAGTCATGAACCTTAACATACATTTAAATATAAAATGTAAATACATCTGAATCAAGTGCTGCCTAATGTAAATTAGAATATGAGCAGAATAATAATAAATAAAGGTATAAACGCAAGTATACTACCTTGCTACGCAGATAGATGTAATCGGGAGGGAACATACCAGCGTAATGTATGTGGGTGGGATAATAGTCGCCTCCGTGTCCTTAATAGAATTGAAACTTTCCTTCACGATAGCTAGGAAATTTCGTATTCTATCACAGGACCGGAGGCGAGGATTATGCAAGTTCAAAGCTTACTCACCACTAGTGCGGCTGCTTCATGAATTGGTTTAAAGTAAAACTTCTTAAAAGTAGAATCTGAAGACCAATCAGCAGCATGCATGATGTCCTCTAATCCGCCCCCCACTTGTATGGCTTTGGAAGCCATAGCTCCCCGAGTAGAATGGGCGCCAAAAACTTGAATATCTATTCCTGCCTCAGAGAGAATCCATCGAATCCATCTGGCAATGGAAGGAGAAGAAACCGCCTTGAACGGTCTCTTTATAGAAATCAACAATTGATTCTCACCTGGAGGTCTACAAGAACTGGTCACTTCCTCATAGACTTTGAGACATCTAAACACAGATAGTTTCGGGGAATCAGGAAAAGCGGGATAGGATACCGACCTGGTATTAGTCTTTGTCCTCCTTGCAATAGTAAACGTGACTCCTTCTGGAGTAAAGACTCGAGCGGAAACATCCAGTGCTCTGATATCTGACACTCGCTTACAGGAAATGAGGCAGAGAAGCATGGCTAATTTGGCTGACAATTCTTTCGTCGACAAATACTGGTTGTCCCGCCAAGAGGATAAAAGATTAAGAACTAAGTCCACATCCCAGAGCTCCGAATATCTGGGTTGTGGAGGTCTGGAGAGTCTAATACCCTTAAGAAGTTTACATATCCAGGGATGCTCCCCGATCGGGAGATTGTTCAGGGGAGGGTGGCCCGCGGAGATGGCCGAACGAAAAGAATTGATCGTGCGATACGCCTAGCCGGATTTTGCTAATTCTGCAAGGAAATTGATGATGTCGGTAATACTGGCCCCCATGGGATCGCAGTGTTTGCCCACACACCAACGAGACCATCTATTCCATGCTGATCTATATCGTTTGCATGTACCAGGGGCCCAGGCCTGTGCGATGAAGTTATTAGCTTCCTGCAAAAGTCGGTTGTCTTGCCAACGATGCCGGAAATCTTCCAAGCTATGAGGGAAAGATGACCTAGAAGGACTAGAGGGTGACAGAAACCCGACGGATCCAGGAGTATTGAGGGAAAATCCGGGAGGCGAAGAGGACATTCGCACGAGAGTTCCAGCAGAGTCGGGAACCACGCCTGTGACCTCCACCAGGGGGTTATTAGAATCACCGTCGCCTCTTGGCGGCGAACTTGAGCAGCAACCCACGGGATAAGAAGAAACGGGGGAAAAGCATAACCCTGAAGGGTCCCCCAATGTTGGAGAAACGCATCTACTGCCGCCGCTCCCGGATCCGGGCGCCAGCTGAAGTATAGGGGAAGCTGAGCATTCCAACGAGACGCAAAGAGATCCACTGAGCAGGGACCCCAACGATCCATGATCGCCTGAAAAACCGAGTGATGTAGTCGCCAATCGCTGGGATCCTGGAGAAACCGAGAATTCCAGTCTGCCCAGATATTCTGGGATCCCGGAAGATACTCTGCTGTGACTGAGATTTGGTGTTGAAGGCAAAAATGCCAAAAATCTTTCGCTAGTTCCGCTAGGGCTCTTGATCTTGTCCCCCCTAGACGATTTATGTATTGTACTGCCGATACATTGTCCATCCGTAGAACTACACATGAGACTTTGTCTCTCGTGAGAGATTTGATCGCAAATGATCCCGCCAGGAGCTCCAGGCAGTTGATATGCATGGTTAGTTCCTGCGGGGTACAGCGACCCCCGAACGAGATGTCCCCGCAACGAGCCCCCCATCCCTGGCGACTGGCGTCTGACTCGATCACCAGATCCGGGGCTGCTCCAAAAATGGCCCTGCCATTCCATGCCTCCATGTGGTCCAGCCACCAAAACAACTCCGTCCTTGCCTCCTGAGACAGGGAGATCAGCTCGGAGTACGTCACCCCTCGGCGAAGGTGAAACGCTTTCAAGCGTTGCAGGGCTTTGTAGTGTAGGGGACCAGGAAAAATGGCCTGAATCGAAGAGGAAAGCAGGCCGACCACTCTGGCTAACTGACGTAGTGAAATCTGGTCTCGTCGAAGGACTTTTCTCAGTTCCTTCTTTATCTTGGAAATCTTCGTCGTCGGGAGACTGAGAGACGCCGATCGGGAATCCACTAGAAACCCTAGGAAGATTAAAGATTGTGCTTTTATCCAAAGCTGAAAAAGTAGCCACAAATTTTCCTAACTCTTTCACAAAAGGGACGCCAAATAAATTGCCTTGGGCAACAGCCCCTGCCTCTGAGTTAGACAGTTCCCCTAACTTGGGGTCGATTTTGATCAATAAAGACCTGCGTCTTTCTGCAGAGATGGCACAGTTCGCGTTGCCCCGGAGACAAACAGCTCTCTGAGCCCATCCTGCTATGATGTCTGTCTGAAGGAGAGTGTTTGCTTGCTTGGCACGCTCCGCTAATTGAATAATCTGTGTGAGGGGACCTAACACATCAAGAAGTTCATCTTGGCATGCCCTCCAGGAGCGATCAATCCCTTTTTTTGGGATCCTTGGTATACTTGGCAATAAACGTACACATTTTAGGGTCAATGTCAGGCGTAAAAGCGACCTTATCCGATAAAGACGGGCGTGGGCACTCCGCCCGTAGACGAGCTCGCACCTCTTTGTCCAGAGGTTGCCTAATTTTGCTGGCGACATATTCCGCTACCTTGTGGTCTGGACGTCACTCCGAGGAACGCGGATGGTAGATACCCTCCGGTTCAAACATATCGGAGTCAGAATCGCCGTGATCCGAAGGATCTGGTAGGGTAGCACCAGGACGCCAAGGGCGACCTGAGTCGTCATCCAAAGATGATGAGTCCTCATCTGAACCTCCCATGAAGCCTTTAGGGGATCCCAAATCAGGGTTCCATAGGTGGTGAAGCATGTCACCCATTACCCCGGGCAAACGGCCCTCCCGGGAGGGTAAGCGCTTATGCGCGCGCGCACTCTTGGGGTTGGATAAAAACTCACCATCCTCCAGGTGCCCCGCGTCGCGCTTGCGCATTTTCCTGGGAGCCGAAAGGGTAGAGGAATCACCCTCCGCTCCCGTCACACCAAACATGCCCGTACCCCTGGACACCTGTTCAGTAAGTTTAGCTACAGTATCCCTAAGAGGGGCTAAAGCGTGAGAAATAGCCTGTGAAAATAAAGCGTCCACCCCAGGGGGAAGGGTACGGTGAGAGGGACCCTCACCTGGGGACATGTTGGTAAAAGGTTCATTCACTTGAGAGGATTGCATAATGAGGACTGGACAGAGTATACACCCAACAAAAATATATATAATATATAGGGTAAATCCCTACCCTCTCTGTCACTCAAGTAAAGTCAAGAAATAATGCCTTCCCAATGGGGTAATCCTTACCCAAACGGGTGTCACAGGTAGGGAAAAAACTGCACCAGAGGCACGAAAACGTGCTACTGAGGTAAAAACCCTCAATTCTTAAAGAAAATAACAAACGCGAGGTGCGAGCGCCGAGAGCTGAGAGTAACACGCTCTCTGACGCTGAAAAACGCAGCGCGCGCGCCCTCTGGTGGGTCCGACGCGTATTTAAACACGCCGAGGGCGAAACAGAAAAATGAAACGCTCGAGCGGAAACGTCTGTTCCGGACCGCTCGTAGCAACGAACGTTGCTATAACAATTAAATACACGGAAAACACAATTGAAGCAGTAACGCGAGCCAACAAACAAACTTCTAACCGGAGGCAGAAAAAGGCACTTATCTGACTCGCAGCAGTGAAGAAAGAGGAAGTGTGACGCATTTCGGGATATTTATACCAACATGAAGGAGTGCACCTCATTGGATACTCGTTACCATGGCGGCGGGCTCATGGAACTTGTAGTTTTTTGTTCATGTTTTGTTTGACTTTGAACTTGCTGTTTAATAAAAAGTGAAGAAAGATCTGCATAATCCTCGCCTCCGGTCCTGTGATAGAATTAGTCACTATATGCTAACTTCTATGCCACTATCATATTAAAACTTGATCTCTCTCACCTCAATTCCATGAAGAATAACATGACACACAATTCTGGCATCTAAATGAATTAAAAACATCAGTCTATAGCAATTAGGGTGTTGTTTTTTACCCTTCTTATAGATAGGGACAATAGTCGCTGTCTGCCAGGAAGTTGGAATACTGGTGCTCATTTGAATAAATGTAATGTTTGATATGGACTAGAAAGCATAGACTCTACTAGAGAAATGCAAGAAGATATTTTACATATTGTGGATTGGGTGATAAGCGAAAAGTCATATTACAGTGCTGGTTGGAGCTTGACTCATAACAGTTGTCACTGTGATTGTAGGTTACTATGGTCATGAATATATTGTCTTATCCATAGAATAATCTAACAGGTACAACAGTTCTGAAAATCATTATAGGTTGTAGTGAATCCTAGTTTGTTTTAATGGGATACAGGAGCTAGCTTAGCCATTGGCTTGTAGACTCGTGTCCCTGTCACCTAGTGACTTTTACCCTACTTAGCTTGCTCTGTTTTAGCGCATTTATTTAATAAAATCTTTTAAGGTAGCTGCCTTGTTTTTACTTAGGCCCATGTTTTAGTTTTGCGTTATCAATGCCACTGTGCTAAGGCATCAATATCAAGCGATAAAGATAAACAAAATGTAGCTGTTCACATTAGGTACTTTCCCTCTTCACGCTTTCGAGGGAATTGTTTACATAAATTACTGTCCCAAGCATGTCTTGTTATATATTGTTTAGGAACAGACCTACATCAGGACTCCAAGCAGATCTGTATAATTACTCCTCTGACAGATAGTCAGAGGTATTCCGAACAGATGCCATCACTGCTATCGATGTTGGACGTTGCATTGACGCTGACCCAGTCTTTGTGTCCCTATGGAGTTTAGAGTCCTCATTCCAAGGTAACAAGGGTTGGAGGCTCTTCTCATTGACATGGCATTGGCAGATTAGGTTTAACATACCTAGCTCTCTTTTAGGTAAGAGGTTAGGCTCATTATGCTAGGGTATTAAGACATATCTCATACTTTATGTCATTTCATGTTATTGGCAGATGGTGGGAATCTTTGTATTAATTACTCTTGTCTTTACCATTCTGTTTCTTGCACTGTTCAACATCCTAATCATTGCAGACCAGGCAATTTATTGCAGATTGTAATTCTGCTAAGTGAAACCCATTGAAACTGTACTGCATCTTATTCATTGCCTGTGTTTGATTGAGACATGGGCGGTCATTCTGACCGCGGCGGACGGCGGTTCCCTGGGCCAGCGGGAAACCGGTAGGTAACCGCCGGCTCCCCTTTTCCGACCGCGGCTTTACTGCCGCGGTCAGAATCGCCCAGGAAGCACCGCCAGCCTGTTGGCGGTGCTTCCGCCGCACTCCGCCATGGTGGTCATGGACCGCCAAGGTCAGAATGACCCCCATGGTGTTTATGTGAGAAAGGGGTAATCTCCGTTTAACCACCACTCTCCCTGAGATGTCACACTCTTGAGTCAATGCGTAAAAGCTGCCACAAATCACCTTTTACTGTGTGGGTTTTTGGTGAGGTGCTGCTTGTGAGCCGAGAGGGTTGGGACGACGGTTGTGACTTGTTGTAGGGCTGGCATAGTCACTTACAAACATAAGTACTGATATCCTTAAACCAGCAGTCTTGCCTAGAGCAAGAGTCAAACTACAACAAGGATAAGAATAAGCACTCAACATTTTAGATCTACCTATAGAGTGCCTCCTTTAAGCTTGGAAAATATTATTAATTTTGTTTATTTTCATTTCTGAAGAACAAGTTACTTACCTTTGCTAATTCCTTATCTAGTAGAGACTATCTAGCTGCAGATTCATTACCTTATAATTAAACCCAGAAGTCAGACTGGATCCGGAAATGTTTCATGAGCAGTACCCTTGCACGCTGGTAGGTGGTGAGGTCAGGCTCTGTGTGGCGTCGTCAGTATTGTCTGCACCAGAACTGACGTGCAATGCCTATACAGTATATGCTCCAGCCCAGCATGCTAACATCAGTTCCTTTTTGCAACTTTCCATGTCAGAAGCGCGGAGCCACAAAGAATACTGACCACTGGTGGGGAAAACTAGGGCCGTAAAAGGGGAACAGCATTGACCCTTGAAATCTGTTCAGAGAACATGAAAGATGGGTGGATTGGTATGGAATCTGCCAGAAAAGGCATTATTAAAGGCTGTAGCATTATAGGCTATAATGGCAATGAAAAGTCAGTTTAGTAGCCTACCTATGTCCGTTTTAAAAGAGCTTGAACTATAACCAATCAGGCGACAGCACCCTTTAGAATACTCTCAACAGAGACTGAGTCTCTCAGATTTTCAAGCACACATAGAAATAAATAATCCTGAGCTATAAGGGAAGCCTCTCCGGGGAGGAGAGCGGGTCGCATGTGAATCTATGAAAGATACCAATACTGGAGAACTGCAGTTACAGGTAAGTAACTTATATGCTTCTCCAGTATTGGATCTTTCATAGGTTCACATGCTTGAATCAGAATAGCAAGCAGTTACTGTAGGCACCCCTCATTAAAATAAGTGGTGTAGTAAAACCTGTCCAGCCACTGCATCACTGTGCTGTGCCAATTCCAGGTAATAATGCTGCATGAATTATATGCACACCTTTCCAAGTCACAACGCAACATATCTTCTCCTGAGGCACTTCCGCAAACAAAGTAGCTGAGGTGGAAACTCCCCTAGTTGAGTGTGCCCTCGTTTTCTCTGTGAAGGGTTTGCTGGTCTTTGAGTGGCAAAACTGGAATGCAGCTGAAAATAATAGAGCGATTGTTGCCATTGTGACTGGAGCACCCAAGTGTGTCCATCAAAGACTAACAGTTGGTCAGTTCTAATGATTTTGTGCGATATAAGTAGAATTTTAGATATAGCTCGATGCTAGTGATGTTGAATTCGGAAAGAAAGTCTGAAATATTATAGGTTCATTGAGGGAAAATCAGAAAGAACCTTGGGAATAAATCTGTGGATGGGTTCAGAGAAGTACTAAATTGCCAGTGAAGCGCAAGAAGGTTCTTGAGTTGAGAAACCCTGTATCTCCTCTACTGTACTTGTCTGAGTGAGCGCTAGTAACAAGGCGACCTTCCATGTAATAAATATGAGGTACGCTCTGTGAATGGGTTTGAAAGAACTCTTCATGAGTTGAAATAGAACAATGTTCAGGTGCCAGTCTGGAGAATGAGCCCTTATTGGAGGAAAAATCTTTTATGAACTGTTTGACGATTCTGCAAGAGAAGAAAGAAAGAAAATGTGATGAGCATCTATATCTTGATATTGCTGCAAGCTGTACCATGACGGATGCATGTACCAACCATGACTGAGCTAGGGAGAGGCGATAGGGTAGTTCTTTGCCAGATTATGCCAATAGATGATGTTGGTTTGACTTCTGGCGCCATAGGCAGTAATGTTTTCATTAATGTTTACATGTTTTTATCGTGGCTTCTGCCTTGACTTGGAGAATACACCTGGAAAGAGGTTGGGTCAGGATGAAGGACCTGGCATTAGTTCATGGTCAAAAGTTTACAGAATGTTGGTAGGTGAAAGTGGTTGTATTCTGACAGCAGGAGAATCCCTGTGAACCAATACAGCATGGGCCACCTGGGGTCAATGAGGATGAGACACCACTCACTTTTCTCTTGGTGAGAACCTTTGGTATTAAAGGTATCAGGGAAAAGGGTAGGCATAGAGCCCGGGCCATCTGTCAAAAGGCATTCCCCCACGATCCTGGATATGGATGCCAACTTGCATAGAACTGGCATTCACGGTTTTCGTTTACTGCAAAGGGATGCAGAGCCCGTTTACCCAGAACAAGAAGATTATACTTAGTGTCAACTGATCAAAATGCCATTCATGGAGGCAGTTTCCAATTTTGCTTAGCATGTCTGCTATGAGATTTCTAGTCCCAGGAACATGTTCAGCCCGAAGAGTTATTCTGTGTGTTGTTAGCCGGCTCCAGATTTCCTGGTCTTCTTTGGACAGCGCCAGTGATCTTGTGCCGCTTTGTTTATTCACATTTGCATGATGGTGGTATTGTCTGTGAGAACTATCACCAAGACTCTGCTATTAATGGAAGGAAAGTTTGGAGACTGAGTAGATGTCTTTGAGCTCTAGGGGATTGATATGTATGCTGTTCTGAAGCAGAGACCACATTCCATGGATTTGCAGGTTCTGTAGATGACTGCCCCAACTTTCCAGGGAAGCATCTGTAGTCTGGGACCACCAGGCTAGAGTTTCCATCATACCTGTGTGAAATTCACCAGGCTCTGGAAAGAGTTGTTTGATTGAATCTGTTGTTTTTACAGCAGCTCCTGTAAGGCTTTCATTTTCAGGCATGCAAGAGGGATCTTATTGATCGCTGAGGACATGAAGCTCAAAAGCTAATTGAACAGACGCACTGATTTTTTTTTAACTAGTTCCTAGAGCCTTCATTGCTTGTCTTAAAATGGAAAGTCTTCGTTTCGGACAGCATCTAGTGTTGAGGCCCAGGAACAGTATCTTCTTGGATGGAGAAGTTGATGTTCTTTGATGACTGACAAGGAGACTTAGGCCATGATTATGAACTTGGCGGCAATCACCGCCGACCGCCGTGGTGACGGTGAACAGAAGACCGCCAGTAGCGGAAGACTGGACACCGCCGAATTATGATACAAAAAAGACAAACCTTCAAAAATACTGCAACCTCCACCCACCACCAGGGCCTACGACGGCGGAAAGGCAGGCAACCACACCCCGCCACCGTCATGCAGACAAATCCTCTGCCCACCAAATAATGATGCACAAATCAGCATGGCGGATAGTAGATGCCGAATGACCATTGGCGGTACAGACCGCCACGGCCAGCAATGCAACGCACCAACAACAAAAGCACGCATTGGCAACTCTGAATCCCACACATCTGACACACATCCACAACACTATAAAACACACACATACACACCCCACAATCCTTTGCAACGCCAATACCACAACAGATATTGGCCCTCATTATAACCCTGTCGGTAAATCCCGCTTACTGCCGTGCAGAAGACCGCCAACATACTGCTGCGGCTGCGGATTTCTGAAACAGATGTTACGACCCACAGCCTGGAATCCGCCACAATATAGACACCCACACAAGTCCGCCACCACAAAGGTCAATGATAAACTGGCGAAAACAAAACCGACACGCCAACAAGAATACGGCCACAGTATCACAACCCATGAATCAACGCGGCGGTCTTTCAATCGCCGTAAACCATTGGCGGTACACACCGCCGCGCTCAAAATACACACACATATACAAAACACAACCACATTGGACAATTCGAAATACACACACCTGATACACATACACACACCACACCCACACACCCAATCCAATATAAAACACACACCCACATTACCCACAAACCCTTACTACCAGAAATTTGAAAGCAGGCCAGAGATAGACACTACCTAAAACAACACCAGCATCCACAGACACACAACACCATCACTTACACAACATCCACGCACCTCAAACAACACACACCAACACATCCCCACACACATCACAACAGACACCACCTCACACATCACCCACACCACATCATGGCACCTCAACAATACCCCAGGTTCTCTGAGGAAGAGCTCAGGGTCATGGTGGTGGAAATCGTCTGGGTAGAGCCACAGCTATTCGGATCACAGGTGCAGCAGACATCCATTGCAAGGAAGATGGAGCTATGGCGCAGAATCGTCAGCAGGGTCAACGCAGTGTGACAGCATCCAAGAACACGGGATGACATCAGGAAGAGGTGGAATGACCTACGGGGGAAGGTGCGTTCCGTGGTCTCCAGACACCAAAATGCTGTACAGAGGACTGGCGGTGGACCCCCACCTCCTCCCCCACAACAAAACAACATGGGAGAAGCAAGTCTTGGCAATACTGCAACCTGAGGGCCTCGCAGGAGTAGCAGGAGGACTGGACTCTGGTAAGGCAAATCTTTACTACCTTATCCCCCCCACCCCACCCCACCTGCATGCCATCACATACTCCCACCCTTACCCTCACACCCATCACCCCAACAACCCACAGATACCCCACCAATACAACCCACACATCCCAAAACCAAGCCCTGCATGTAACACCAATGCATGGACACCCATCACCCAAGCATGGCCAGTACAGAGACTCACTCATGCCCCAAAATCACCAATAACACAAGGGCCAAGCCAATAATGCAAGCACTGGTGTAGAGGGTCACTCACCCATTGCACACAATGGCACACACAGATACAATAACTATGCATTTACATCCCAACAGGACCCCTAGCCAACGTCACCGGACAGGAGGTGCCAGACATATCCAGTCCCCCCACAGAAAAGGCCCACAGTGATGACAGCAGCTCTGCACGCCTGGATCAAGATGACCAGCCCGGCCCATCTGGGACCGCAGGACAGTCGGTTCCCCTGACACTGTCACAAGCCACCACAGAGCCTCCCCCCTCAGGAAACACCAGCACAGCACCCACCCAGCTGGGCCCATCCCTCTGTCCCCAGGACACGTCAATCAGCAGTGTGTCCACCACTACAGGGATCCAGGCAAACTCACTAACACAGGACGATCAGGGACCTGGGGGCAGTGGGCACACGGTTCAGGTGACAGAGGCACAGGATAACAGGGAAGCTGGGAGGACTGCTGTGCGACAGGGGGAGGACAGGCCCAGGGAACCCACTCTCCACGAGGCACTCTCCAACATCACGGGAGCTTACCATCATTCCCAGGAGACGATGGCAATAGTACTGGCCAAGATTCAGGAGACCAAGTGGGTGCAGGAGGAACACTACCTTGGGATCAGGGAGGACTAGAAGTCCATTAACACCACCATGGTCACCATTGCAGGGGTGCTGGCAGACCTTCTCAACACCAGGAGGGACACAGTGGCACAACAGGGGGCCCCTGACACTAGCCTGAACGATGAACGGCCCCCCACCTCCGCCGGCGCTAGTGGACAGGAGGCACCGCCACAGGAACAACAGGACACCAGCACCCCAACCCCCTGCAGATGGAGAACCACCCCGCAAACGGTCCCTGAGATCCAGAAACAAGACAGAGAACATTGCCAAGACCCCCGCCATGAAATGAGACCCCCCTGAATGTCACCCTTCTGTCCCACTAGGTCACCCTGTCCATCCTTAAACTGCCATTGCTCCACTTCCTATGCCCCTTTGGACAATGCACCTGTGAAACAAATAGACTGGACTCTGCCATGACATTTCCCCACCATCCTCCCAGCCCATTTTACAACCCCCTCCACTTATTAGCACAGGAATAAACACACTTCAACCACAAAACAATCTGGAGTCAGTCTGTGCTTTCACAAATGTGTAATTGCAATAACTATGGAATATAGCAATGTCAATGTACTTGTTCACATACCAATGTAACACAGCTGTAGGCCAGCAGTAAACATAGCAGAGGGCACAAAGTGGGACCCAGATCTGTGAAATGGAAAGTCAAAGTGACAAGTCAGGGTCCAAACACTAAATGAAAATGACAGACTTATGCTAGCTCAAACAATAGTATGAGATGTGGGAAGCAGTGACATCTTCTTACCTGTGTCTCACTGGAAGTATTGCATGATGATGTTGTTTCGTTGTCGATATCCTCTTCTTCTGCCTCCTCTTCTTCACTGTCCACAGGCTCCACAGCTGCCACAAGACCACCATCTGGCCCATCCTCCTGCAGAAAAGGCACCTGGCGTCGCAAAGCCAGGTTGTGCAGCATACAGCAGGCCACGATTATCTGGCACACCTTCTTCGGTGAATAGTATAGGGACCCACCTGTCAGATGGAGGCACCGGAATCTGGCCTTCAGGAGGCCGAAGGTGCGTTCGATCATCCTCCTAGTTCACCCATGTGCCTCATTGTAGGGTTCCTCTGCCCTTGTCCTGGGATTCCTCACTGGGGTCAGTAGCCATGACAGGTTGGGGTAACCAGAGTCACCTGCAAATGTCGATGGACAACTGTTAGACACACACTAACCCTTAGGGACAGCCCCATACCCAGACACCTATGTCAACTGTATTGGGACCTTGGCCTCACCTATTAGCCACAGACGGTGCCTCTGGATTTGCCCCATCACATAAGGGATGCTGCTATTCCTCAAAATATAAACGTCATGCACAGAGCCAGGATACTTGGCATTCACATGGGAGATGTACTGGTCTGCCAAACACACCATCTGCACATTCATCGAATGGTAGCTCTTCTGGTTTTTGTACACCTGTTCATTCCTGCGGGGGGACAAATGCCACATGTGTACCATCAATGGCACCAATGATGTTGGGGATATGTCCCAGGGCATACAAGTCACCTTTCACTGTGGGCAAATCCTCCACCTGAGGGAACACGATGTAGCTGCGCATGTGTTTCAGCAGGGCAGACAACACTCTGGACAACACAGTTAGAGAACATTGGCTGTGACATCCCTGATGCCATGGCCACTTTTGTTTGAAAAGACCAACTGGCCAGGAAATGGAGTACAGAGAGGACCTGCACTAGAGGAGGGATTCCTGTGGGATGGCGGATAGATGAAATCAGGTCTGGCTCCAACTGGGCGCACAGTTCCTGGATTGTAGCACAATCAAGTATGTATGTGACTGGGATGTGTCTCTCTTCCATTGTCGACAGGTCCACCAGGGGTCTGTATACCGGAGGATGCCGCCGTCTCATCACCTGCCCTAGCGGACGTGCCCTATGGAGGAGAACAGCAAGCAGAGAGTCATCCAACACTGAGGTATCACAATGTGTTATTTGCAGAAATATTATTAATCCGCAATGTGCCGGTATCTGTCTATATTCCCGGCCTAGATAGGTGTAACGCAGTTAACATCCATCCCATGTGGCCTCCTGAAATGGCGGCTGCCTGACCTGTAAAGTGGGTCAAGGAAATATGAGGTACCTGCGCTGGCGTTGTACACCGTTGTGGTGGGCGGTCAAAGACCGCAGCACAATTCTGCATTGGTTAACATTGGGCCCTATGAGTCCCCGGAGCCAATGACGATGTACGCCGGAGGTGACGGTATGCACCACCGCGGACGTGACGCCCATTTTCTGTCTGTTCACTTACTTGATACCTGACCTTCAACAGGAGAGGACCTACACTGCAAGTGCTGCGGTGACCTGTGTCTGGAAGCGACGATGGATCATGTGTCTGGGGAAAGGGCCCCTGCCTTCACTTCGGAGGAGTTTGAGAAACTAGTGGATGGGGTCCTCCCCCAGTACACGCAACTGTACGGTCCTCCAGACAAACAGGTGAGTACACTGTGAGCATGCTGTATGGGCGATGCCTGTTTTGAGTGGTGTGGATGGAAGATACATTGGGGGGGCTGAGGCTTGCATGTGCGGATGGGGAGTGTATGTGCATCAGGGCATGGGTGGGAACTGGGGGGCAATGAGTATGACGGTCCGGATGGGTAAGTAATTTCCTTTCCCCCTGTACCATTCCTCTAGGTCAGCGCCCACCAGAAAAAGGGTATTTGGCGTGCCATCGCCAAGGACGTCCGGACCCTGGGGGTCTACCACAGACGGAGCACCCACTGCCATAAAAGATGGGAGGACCTGTGCCGCTGGAGCAAGAAGACGGCGGAAGCCCACCTGGGGATGGCCTCCCAACGTGGGAGGGGTGCCCGTCACACCATTACCCCCCATGATGTTCCGGATCCTGGCAGTGGTGTATCCGGAGTTGAATGGGCGTTTGAGGGCATCACAGCAGCCACAAGGGGGTGAGTACACTCTCATTCAGCAGACTCAGCGTGCATTACGAGGTGTCTGGGTAGGGGAGGTGGGCAGTGGGTTCCCCTAGGCCAGGGCGAACTTGGTAGGCAAAGTCCCTTGTGAGGTAGGCCATGTGGCACCCCAAACCCACCAGTGGTAAGAGCCATCTACACCTAGTCAGGCTCCTGTGACTTCCAGGTGTGCAGCAATTGGTCTTAGGCCTCGTACCCCATGGTCAGCTGAAATTTCTAGGAACTGTCAGTGCATGGCGTAGTGCAGAGGGCTGCTCCCTGTTTGTTGTGTCCGCCAACGGTAGTGGTGTTGCATGCACTGAACATGTCTTCCTTCTCTCTTCCCTCCCCTTTTTGTGGTCTCCCTGTTCTTGTATGCAATAGCATCATCAGGCGGAGGAGCATTGGCACCAGAGCAGGAGGGAGCTGCAACCCACTTGGCCCTGGAAGGCGAAACAATGGAGTCTGAAGCCACCAGTGGGATGGAGGGTGAGGGGAGCTCCACGGCGGGGACAGGAGCAGACAGCAGTGAAAGCAACTCCTCCTCTGATGGGAGCTCCCTTGCAGTGGCGGGCACCTCTGTGCCCACCACATCAACAGGTACAGCCACCACGCTCCCTACCAGCACCGCCCTCCCAGCAGCCCCTCAGCGTGAGTCCGGTGCCTGCTCACCCAGGAGGGTGGGCATCTCCTTCGCCCCAGGCACCTCAGGCCCTGCCCCAGTCAGCCCTGCTGCCCTCAGTGAGGAGGCTATTGACCTCCTGAGATCCCTCACTGTTGGGCAATCTACCATTGTGAATGCCATCCAGGGTGTAGAGAGGCATTTGCAACAAACAAATGCATACCTGGAGGGCATTCATTCTGGGCAGGCAGCCCAACAGAGAGCATTTCAGGCTCTGGCCTCAGCACTGTTGGCAGCCATTGTCCCTGTGTCCAGTCTACCCCCTCCAACTTCCTCCACCCGACCCGCGGCGTCCTCAAACACAGGCAGCACCGCTGACATGGCTACCATCCCCAGTGGTCAGTCGTCTAAGGCTGGAGGAGAGTTCCTGGACCCTGGGCGGCTTCCATGAGGCATGACTTCCATCACTGTTTGCACCTGCAGGTGGAAGGCACAGCCGCAGCAGTGTGGGGTATGTAGCTGCCTCCATGGCGTAGCATGCTACCTGAACCTCGCAAATGTCGTGGCACGCACACCCAGGTGAGGGAATTGTACCGGCCACACTGCCCGTGGAGCACTCTGGGCACCATGCCCCCTCCAGAACCAGTGGAGTATCACATCCACTACCTCAGTCCTTGGCAGGATGAAGCACTCTGGGCACCATGCCCCCTTCAGAACCAGTGGAGTATCACATCCACTACCTCAGTCCTTGGCAGGATGAAGCACTCTGGGCACCAGGCCCCCTCCAGAACCAGTGGAGTATCACATCCACTACCTCAGTCCTTGGAAGCACTCTGGGCACCGGGCCCCCTCCAGAACCAGTGGAGACTGTTATCCACTTGAGAGACTGTGGCTTTGCACTCCCCAGGATACAGCAGTGGGCAAACCACCCACTGGAGAGACTTGAGAGACTGTGGCTTCGCACTCCCGAGGATAAAGCAGTGGGCAAACCACCCACTGGAGAGACTTGAGAGACTGTGGCTTTGCACTCCCCAGGATACAGCAGTGGGCAAACCACCCACTGGAGAGACTTGAGAGACTGTGGCTTTGCACTCCCCAGGATACAGCAATGGGCATGGAGCCCCTTCGTGCAGCAGTGGCGTCGTGCGTTCATCAGGCTGAGGTGCCCCCCCTCCCTCTCTCTCTGAGGTGCCTGTGTATTTTCGATCTGATGCCCCAGCAGTGTTCTCTCTGTTTCGAGTCAGGTATCATGTGTGGGCTTCGCCCATGCATTTTGGGCCCAGTGGTCCATGGACAATGATTAGTACACTATCCGGACTTGTGTAGTTGGTGTACATATTTGTATATACTGTATTTGGAGTTTTGACTAATGGATTTTTCATGATTACAATCATTACAATCATTTCCTTTTGTCCTTGCGTTCTTCCAAGAGGTGGGAGGGTGTATATGTAATCTTGCTACATGTATTTATGTGTATGTTGTTGTGGGTGAGGGTGGGGGTGTTGGGTGTTGCGCGTGTGTGTCACTCTCTTTCCTCCCCCCTGTGTTGTAGGTGCAGTACTCACCGTGGTCGCCGCCGCCGCCGTTCGTACTCCTGGTGGAAGAGGAGGTAAACCAACATGGGTAATACCTGAAGTTCGGGCTCCATGGCGTCCAGGTTCCTCGTTGGGTGTCGAGAGGTGAGTGTTTTCCCTTCTGTGTACTGTTTCCGCCATGCTTTTGATAGCATTGGTTCCGCCCCGGAAAAGGTGGCGGATAGGCCTCTTGTAATACAGTGGGCGGTACTTTGTCTTCCGCCTGTCTGTTGGCTGTGTCCGCCGCGCTGTTTGTTTCTACCACCGTGGCGGTCGGAAAGTTAAAGTGGCTGTCTATGTTGGGGGTTTCGGCCACGGTCGTAATCCCATTTTTTTTTCCGCCGCCCTGTTTGCGGTATTACCACCACTTTAACACCGACCGCCAGGATTGTAATTAGGGCTATTGACAACACAACATGCATACATTGAACACAACATAACAAAAACCACACGCACAAATACACCACCAAAACACATACAAACCCCAAACACCCTTATAAGCCACACACATAACCACACAACACCACCCTCACCAATACACCCACAACACACCACCCACAACACAGACCATGGTACCCCATAAACACCCCCGCTTCACAGAAAGGGAGCTAAGGACCATGGTGGACGAAATACTCAGGGTCGAGCCACAACTATTCGGGGCTCAGGTGCAACAGACACCCGTCGCCAGGAAGATGGAGCTTTGGCAGACAATTGTAACCAAGGTAAACGCAGTGGGAAACCATCCACGCACAAGGGAGGACATCCTAAAGAGATGGAACGATCTGCATGGGAAGGTGAGGTCTATGGCTTGTAGGTGGCTGGCCTGGTTTGTAGTGGGTACCTTGGGTACTGGACCAGTGCTGAGTCCCTGATCATCTTGGAAGAGAAGATTTAAGAGGAACTCCTTATTGGGGTCTTCCCAATCCCTAAACTTCTTTCAGTGTAAAGACCCCTCAAACTTTTAAAGTTTAGACTCTCATAGGTAGTCTTGACAACTCTAGGGGAAACTTCTACAGAAGACATAGTGAAAGAAAAAAGTTTAGGGAAGTGAGTAAAAAGTTAGTAGAATAACAGAGCTAACTTTTTAGAGAAAAAGAAGAAGACTTTTCAAGACTTTATAAAAACTTTTGCAAAGTTTAAAGAACTTTTAAGAAAGTTAGAAAATTGTTTCTAGCTATATATTATTTATGCTCTAAGTATTGGAGCAAGCTTTTCTTGTGAAAAGCACAGGTAACAAAGTGGTAAAGCAATTGCAAGTACTTATCCCACCGCTGCACCACCAATGTAGGAGACTGGCCTGGTTTGTAGTAGGTACCTTGGATACTTACACCTTATACCAGGTCCAGTTATCCCTTATTTGTGAAATGTAGTAGTGTTCTAGCAGCTTAGGCTGATAGAGATAGCTATAACAGAACAGCTTAGGCTCAATTAGGAGACATGCAAAGCTCATGCAATACCACTTATAGTTGCACAGTACTTATACACAAGTAAAGACAATACTCAGTGTTACCAAAAATAAAGGTATTTATTTGGGTGACACAGCACCAAAAATATTTTAGAGACAATACTCCTTCTGGAGATAAGTATTATACACAATATATACACTAGACACCAAAATTAGACAAGTAAATAGTCATACAATAATGCAAACAATAGGAAATGCTATAGAATGCAATGGGAGAAAATAGGTCTAGGGGCAACACAAACCATATACTAAGAAAGGGGAATGCGAATCACGAATTCCCCCCTAGGCAAGCGTAGTGTGTGCAGAATTGCTGGGAGGGTAAGAATACAGCAAAGGTAAGTAAATTGCCCCACCCCAGAGCCCAGAAAAGCAGAAGTAAAGTACTGCAAGTTTACTTACGACACACTACACCTCAGGATTGGGGTTTTGCAGCAACCAACCAAGTCTGAGAACAACAACAGCTGGATTCCTGGGCCTGAAGACCTGCTAAGGAAGGTGACCAAGTCCAGAAGTCAAAAGAAGTTCTAGGAAAGACAGGAGACCCTGCCAACCCAGAAGAGGGTGGAAAAGAAGAGTCCCAGGTTAGTCGAAGACTGCAGGAATGCACCCTAGGAAGATGCCAGCGGGTTCCTGCACGATGCAAAGGATGTCCCCAAGACGTGAAGATCGTTGCAGACGTGATTTCATGTTGGAAGTCGTCAACAAGCCTTGGCTACGACAAAAGTAAGTTTTGCATCAAAATGGTGCTGGATGGACCCAGGAGGGACCTGGGGGCCTCAACTCTGTGTGAGGAGGATGAGGGAGCTCTCAGCACTTTAGAGAGCCCTCAGGATGCCAGCCAGCACCCCCGGGAGTCGCAGGATCCAGGGACAAAGGAGGTGCAAAATGCGGTTGATGCAGCACAACAAAAGAAAGTCCCACGCCGCCGGAGAACAACCCAGCGAGTTGAGCGTCGCAGGACAGAGTGCTGGGGACCTGGGCCAGGCTGTGAGCGAAGGAATTTAGCAAATAGTGCACAGAGGCCTCAGGAGGTGAAGAAGATGCCTTACACAGGGGTACCATCGCTCTCTGGGTAGGCAAGGTCTTACCTCCTCCAAATTGCATCAGCAGGACCTCAGGACATTCTATGTCGATGATGTCCACCCTCTGTGTCCTTAGGAGCATGCTCGTCGCTGTGAGACGAGTCCAAGGGTACCGGTCGTCATCTTGGAAGGTGCCTCCTGGAGCAGGGGAGTGACTCTGTTACGCCACAGGAGATTTCTTTGGCCCTTCTGGTGCAGGATGAAGACAGGGAGTCCCCAGAGCGTGTACACCATGGAAACTGTTGCAGTTGCTGACTTGGAGATGAGGTTGCAGAAGAAAAGTATCTCTTGTGGATGCTTTGTTGCAATTAAAGCGTTTCTTGGAGCAGGCTGCGGTTGATCCGAGGTCAGAGGATGCTGAAGTAGTTGTAGAGGATTCCTGAAGGAAACTTGCAAGCAGAATCTGAAGAGAACCCCCAGGAGAGACCTTAAATAGCCCTGAGAGGGGGATTGGCTACCTTATCAGGTATGGACCTATCAGGATGGGTGTCTGACGTCACCTGCTGGCACTGGCACTTCAGAGTGCCCCCACACCTTGCAAAGCAAGATGGCTGAAGTCTGGGACACACTGGAGGAGCTCTGGGCACCATCCCTGGGGTGGTGATGGACAGGGGAGTGGTCACTCACCTTTCCTTTGTCAAGTTTAGTGCCAGAGCAGGGGACAAGGGGTCCATGAACCATCTGTACCTTTCAAAGTATTTCCGGAGGCTTTGTTCTGCCTTCCTGGGACTGGGCTGCCCAGACACCAGGAGGGCAGAACCCTGTCTGTGAGGTGGCAGCACCTGTAGCTGCAGTGCAAGTTGCAGAGAGCTGGTTTGGCAGTACTGGGGGTCCATAGTGGATCCCCCAGGATACATGGAATTGGCTCCCCCATACCAGATTTGGAATGGGGGGACAATTCCATGATCTTAGACATGTTACATGGACATATTCGGAGTTACCATTGTGAAGCTACATATAGGTATTGACACATATGTAGTGCACACGTGTAATCTCCACACTCACAAAGTCCCGGGAAATGGCCCTGAACTATTTGGGGGCACCTTTGCTAGTGCCAGGGTGCCATCACACTTAGTAACTTTGCACCTAACCTTCAGCAAGTGAAGGTTAGACATATAGCTGACTTATAAGTTACTTAAATGCAATGAAAATGGCTGTGAAATAGTGTGTGCACTATTTCACGCAGGCTGCAATGGCAGTCCTGTGTAAGGGTTTGTCTGAGCTCCTTATGGGTGGCAAAAGAAATGCTGCAGCCCATATGGATCTCCTGGAACCCCAGTGCCCTTGGTACCTAGGTACCATATACTAGGGACTTATAAGGGGGTCCAGTGTGCCAATTGAAATTGGTAAATGGAGTCACTAGCCTATAGTGACAAATTTAAAAGCAGAGAGAGCATAAGCACTGAGGTTCTGGTTAGCAGAGCCTTAGTGACAGTCAAGCACTACTGACAACACATACATTAGGCCACAAACTATGCTCAGTGGGGTCCTGGCTAGCAGGATCCCAGTGAGACAGAAAAAACACACTGACATACAGGTTTTTATCTATGAGAACTGGGGTCCTGGCTAGCAGGATCCCAGTGACAGTGAAAACACACTGACACACACTTACAAACAGGACAAAAGTGGGGGTAACTATGCTAGAAAGAGGCTACTTTCTCACAGGCATCCAGGCACAACATCGCCGTACAAAAGACTGGTGAAGGTCCCCTACCTACACCCTGAGTACACTGACTGGGAGGAGAAGGTACTGGCTATCCTGCACCCGGAGGGCCTCACTGGACTCAATGGAGGAGTGGACTTGGGTAAATCAATTACAATACCTCAACAGTCACCACACCTATAATGCATGCAACACCCCACCCCTCTTACTACCAACTGGACCCCATCCCCACCCAGTCCACAACACCCACATCCAATTACCCTGCATGCCCACAATCCCACAAACAGGCCCCCATCCTGCCCCCTGTGCACAGTCACCTACCCCTGCATGGATTCCCAGTGGCACTACAGCACCCACAATGCACCTCCACCCCCCCCACATAAAATGCAAAGATATGTACATGAAGGGACCCTGCATGCCACGACAGGGAGAATAAAAGCACAAAATAGGGCAGAGCTGTGCATCAATTTCCCAAAAAGTACATGACACACACGTCCATTCCCCCCCCCACAGGCACCACCATCCATGCCACCCAGACGGAAATGCCAAGGAGTGCCAGCGCCCCACACGGAGACAGAGGCCCCACTCAGGAGACTAGAGAGGGATGTTTGGAAAGTGTGGAATACCCTGGCCCATCACACAGTCCTGGACTATCACATTCCAGCAGCCCCACCTAGGATACCACTGACAGCCCTACCACCCAGCCACCAATATCAGCTCTGGCCAAACAACCCCACACCAGTGTCTCCCGGCCACAGACTGGTGGGCCACATTCACAGAGGCCACAGTCTCCACCCACCAACAGGCAGGATGATGAAGGGCCCAGTGCAAGTGGGACTGCCGGACTTATGCAGAGGACACAGGGGGCGAGGGACAGAGGGAGGGCATCAGTGGCCCAGGGGGGTAGCCAAAGGATGGATGCTACAGCTCAGGAGGTGATTTCTGAGGTCCTGGGAGCATACCACCATACCCAGGACAGGATGGGCCAGATCCTGGCCACCTTGGAGCACAATCAGAGGCTGCAGATAGCACACCACCAAGAGGCTGTGGGGCAATGGAAACAGCTCAATGCCACCATTGCAGGGGTGCTGCAACACCAGTACCACACCCAGTCTGAGACCTCCACCCACCTGCAAGCCCCTACTACTAGCCAGGACACTGCCCTGCCATCTACGTCTACAGCAGCTAGTGGACTGGTAGCACTGCCAGAGGACTCACAGGGAACCAGCACCCCTAGCCCTGCAGCCCAGCTCCAGTCACTGAAACATGCCCTCAGACCCAGACATGCTTCTGGAACACCAGCCAAGACCAAGGCCACCACTAGGAAGTGACTCTGGCCTGAACTGTCTCCCTTGTGTGCGACTGTGCTCCCTTGTTGACATGTCACTACCATCACACCATTTACCAATGGACACAAGGAACAAAACCCAGTGCCACCAACAGCTCAGCGTATGTACCTGACTATGGATATGCACCATGAGCCCACTCCCTATCACTGTCCAACAAAATACGTATTTTGTGTCACTTAATAAAAATACTTATGCACTCAAATCGATATCCCTCGTCATTATGAGATATCAATTGTGAGTGTGTGCATTAGCCAATCAGTTCCATATTCATACCTTTATTGCAGGAGGGGATCCAATGCACTGTAGTGTCTGAAGTAAATCACAATGTACACAATATTGGGTTTCCTGGCACATGCCACTTCAGTCATCAGTTAACAGTGTCAATGACTGTAGACACAATATTACCAATTACATGAGTCAGACTGAAACTATGCAGTGAAGACATCAGCATCATTGAACAGTACCTTAGAGTCGCTGGAAGTGTAGGCGGATCAGCTGGGTCCTGGAGTTGAGATCTTCCCCCTCTTTTCCTCACCATCACTCTCATCCCCTCTCTGAGGTTGCTGGGCTGGTTGGACAGCACCCTTCTCTTCCAGAAGGGGGATAGCTTTCCTCAGTTGTGCAGCATGCAGTAGGCCACCACTATCTTACACACCTTGTCAGGGACATAGCACAGGGATCCCCCAGAGAGATGGAGGCAACGAAATCTAGCCTTCAGGAGACCTATAGTGTGCTCTATCACCCTCCTAGTACGTCCATGGGCCTCATTGTAATTCCTCTCTTCATCTGTCCTAGGATTCCTCACAGGTGTCAGAAGCCATTGCAAGTTGGGGTAGCCAGAATCACCCGCAAAAGTGGGCAAAACAGAACCATAATGAACTGACTTCACATGCATATTGGCTGGCTGTCAGCTATGTACAGATCCAGTGTCATGCACACTCACCTATGAGCCATCCTCTGTCCCCTTGTAGTTGTCCCATCAAGAGTGGTACACTGCAGTTTCTCAGGATAAAGGAATCATGGACTAAGCCTGGGAACCTGGCATTGATATTTGATATGTACTGGTCAGCTGTACACACCAGTTGTATAGTCATGGAGTGGAAGTTCTTTCGATTCCTGTACTCCTGTTCATTCACTCTTGGGGGTATGAGAGCTATGTGGGATCCATCAATGGCACCAATCACATGGGGGATGTTGGCAAATGCATAAAATCCAGATTTGATGGCAGGAAGTTCAGGCCTTTGGGGGAACTGGACATATGTCTGCAGGTGTTGGACGAATGCATCCAGGACTTTTCACAGGATGAGGCTAAACATTAGCTGTGAGACCCCTGCACCCATGCCCACTGTCACCTGAAATAAGCCCGTAGCCAAAAAATGGAGCACAGAAAGCACTTGCACAGTTTTAGGGATGGCATGCTGATTCCGATTAGCCGGTTTCAGTACAGGATCCAGTAATGCACAGAGGTCAAGGATTGTAGCACTATTGAGTCTGGAGGGGACAATGATGTGACGTTCCTCCACAGTTTTCAAATCAACCAGAGGTCTGTATATAGATGGGGCCCTCCCTCGCCACAGGGTTCTGTACCTATGGTGGAGGAAAGAACACATATTGAGGGTACACATACACCTGCATCACATGATGTTACTGTATCAATTTAAGTGTGACACGTGGGCAGCACACACAGATGCAAATTATTAGGTACACCGTTAGGCATATGTGTGCAGGGTCAACTCTGTTATGACAGCATACCAGTGTGGACACAATTCCAAAGAAGGGTGCATGTGAGGATCCTAAACTCATGTCAGCAAGCGACTAAGGTCGGAGATTAGGAGGCCATGGATGAGGCCCCTGGCCAGGCTATGATGACGTGGTAGTAGCAAGATGGCAGCCTCCTGCCATCCAGGTATGATGGAGTGGAAGTCACTTAATTCCCCTGGCGTTAGTCGTCATGACAGAAGTTCACCGCCGTGCACCCAATCATTGGATTACATGGTTGTCAATGTGGAACCTGGGCCAATCATGATTGCCGTCACACCGCCGCGGAACCTACTGCATGTCGTCAGACCCTTGACACTTGACTCCTGATTCCTGTGCAGGGCAGTACTCCACTGTGTGTGCTGCTGTGTCCTGACTCTGGTCCCTGACATGGCGTGGGTCACAGGGGAACGGGCCCTAGCCTTCACCACAGAGGAGCTGGAGAAGCTAGTGGACGGGGTCCTACCCATGTATGCCAAGTTGTATGGGCGACCAGAGGAGCACGTGAGTTGGAGTCGGTCATCCTTAGATGTGTGTGATTGCAGCAGATGCCTGTATGCATGTGGGTTCGATTTGTGACTGCCCAGCCGTAGACTGTTTGGCATGTACTGTATGTGAGTTGATAACATGGCTTTCAACAATGGCCGTTTCATAGGAAACAACATGTCATCTGTATTCGGTGCACGCATACTGACGTCCGTTTCTTTGCTCTGTGTGTCCCATACAGGTCAGCACCCATCAGAAGAGGGGACTGTGGCAAGCCATCACCAAGGAAGTGCGGTCCCTGGGGGTCTACAACCGGCGGAGCACCCACTGCAGGAAGCGGTGGGAAGACATGAGGTGCTGGGCCAGGAAGATATGAGAGTCCCAGCTGGGGAAGGCCTCCCAACGAGGAAGGGGTGCCCGTCAGACCCTGACCCCCCTAATGGTCCGCATTCTGGCGGTGGCCTATCTGGATTTGGATGGGCACTTGAAGGCAGCACAGCAGCCACAAGGGGGTGAGAACCAACACTTGTGATACTGCTTTGATGGATGGATGTTGGTGCTGTGGTATGTATGCTTTCTAGTGCCAGGCACTTAGACAGGTGTGGTCCTGCAGTCCTGCCCCCTCAAAGTCCCAGTGATGGTGTGAGGTTAAGTTTGGGCGGTCCCAATAGGCCCCTGGGGGGGGTCCCCTTTGTGTCATCTGGTATGCCTTGTGGCCTCATTAAGTGCATTGGCTGGGCATGGTCTCCCATGGGTGTACTCCACACATTTTATCAGGTCCGTGTTTCCTGTAGGTAATGTATAATGACTAATGTTGTAGGTGCTGCGTGTAGGTGTGAGATCTGAATGTGAGTGTGTGTGAGCCAGAGATTTCCATATATTCAGGTATTTACAAAGTTCTCCCATGTTTGTCTCTCCACCCCTGTGCTCTTGTGTCCTTTGTGTACATCAGCATCTGGCAAGGGAGCAGTGGCACCGGCGAGTGGGGATGCAGCAGCCCACGGTTCCAAGAAGGCAGAGTCGGCGGACGCCAAGAGGACCAGTGGGTTGGAGGGCGAGGGGGGTACCACGGGGGAGACAACTACCATTGGCAGTAGTGACTCTGATACCTCCTCCGATGGCAGCTCCCTGGTGGTGGTGGACCCTACTGGCACACCCATTCTATGTCATCTCCCGTCACCCCCCATGCCATCACTGCCCTCCCAGTTGCTCCCCACCCAGCTGCCCGTGCCTGCTCACCTAGGAGGGTGGGCATCTCCTTCACCCCAGGCACCTCACCCCTGCCCCAGTCAGCCCTGCTGCCCTCAGGGAGGAGGCTGTTGACCTCCTGAGGACCATCTCTGTAGGGCAGACAACCATTGTGAATGCCATCCAGGGGCTAGCATCGCAGATGCAGCAATGCAATGCATACCTGGAATTCATTCAAGGTGCCATGTCTGGCCTACAGAGATCTTTTCAGGCTCTGGCCTCCTCTTTGATGGTAGCCAGTGTCCCTGGTCTTTCCGCCCCCCTCCCACCACCTCTACCCCTTCCACCACCCCACTCCCTTCATCCATCCCAAGCACACGTACAGACAGCCATGCACTCACGTCAACACACAAGAAGCACACAGAGAAACACAAGCACCACACTTCCCACCACAGGCATGCACACACCCAACATACCAGAGCACACACACAACATCCACTTCCCCCAGTGTTTCATCCTCCCTGCCACCCTTTCTGTCACCTCATCATGCACACGCACAAGCACTGCACCCTCAGTCACTGCTGCTGCCCCCAATTATGCAGTCACCACAACATCTTACATCCAGACATGCACCCCAGACACCACACTGGCACTCACCACAACTACATTGGCAGACACTTGCAGCACACTCACCAGACCTGCAGACACCCAGACAACATCCACGTACACAGGCAGCCTGTCTTGCCCCACTGTGTCCACCCTCCCTCCTCCAAAACACTCAAACATTCGCAGACATACACACCACACACATCCACCACACATCAGCATTCTTTATAAGCACCTGCATCCATGTCCGGCACATCTACACCTGGTACAAGCACTCCCTCAACCTCCACTCCCAGACCTGCCTCCAAATCCCCCCAACTGCCCCCTAAGAAGCTTTTCCTCTCCAGTGCTGACCTGTTCGAATCCACTGGCCAACCCCGTCTTGTCCCTAAACGTGCCCATCTCCTTGCCCAGTCCACTCCTTCCTCGTCCGAGTCCGCCCCGGTCTTCCCTTCCCATTCCTGTGCCCCTTCCCCAGGGAGGAGGAAGCCCCGTGTTGCTCTAGGTCCCTCTGCCATCCCCGGTCGAAGCCCACTCCCCCACCTTCCAAGGGCAAGCCCAAACCCCCTCCAGCTCCCAAACCTAAGCCCAAAACCCCCCTTTCCAGACATAACCGTGCCCCTGTTCCCTGAGGTGCTTGACTGCCGCATTGATGCCCCTTTAAAGTGAAATACCCGTTGCACATGTTGGAGTCAAGTTCGGCCTATATTGGGCCGTGAAGGATTTACAAATGGAATGGCTAACGGCCTTATTTGGACAGTATTAATTTTTGGTGCAAATAAAATTTGAGTGCCCAGTAGTGCTGTTGGCGCAATATAGTGACGCTGTTCAGCATTTCACTGTGGGGGTGTGGTGTGCACGTGTGTACTTTGGTGCAGGTCTTTGTTGGCTTGTGTCTGGTAAGTATATCTTGTTATGGTGTGTATAGCTTGGGATGGTGGGAGTGGTTGGGAGTGCGTTGCATGTGTAATTGTGCCCTTTCTTCCAATGTGTACTAGGTTGCAATACTTACTTGTGCTTCATTATTTGGCGGTCTGGACCGCCAGCATGTTGGCGGTAGTTATGGCCACAGCCAGTGGGGCGAGGTTTACCTCCATGTTCAGAATGACCACCTTAGCTTGTGAAACAACTTTAGGCAAGCATCTGTGGCATTGGACGCTTGAAATGCCGCTGGTGCTTTTATCAACCAGTTGTCGAAGTAGGAGAAAACCTGATGACCGTCCTTCCTGAAAAAAGCTGATTTGCAGCCAAATGGAAGAGTTCTGATGAGTGGGTGGGAATGTGGAAGTATGATTCCTGTGAATTAAGAGCTGTCATGTACTGTGGACAAGGGTGACCACGTAAAAGGATTGTTTCCGGAAATACTAGTTTAATTTTTGGAGGTCTAGGATGGATCGCCACTCCTCTGTTTTCGTGTGTATGAGGAAAAAACGAGGATAGAAGCCCGTTGCTTGCTGAGAATGTGGGCCTTTCCCTATGGAACCTTTGGTTAGCATAGCTAGCACACCCTTCTGAAGGAGATGGAGATCTGGTGGGAGCCCTCGTTTTGGTGTAGTTGGCAGAATCTGGGTGAAGTGTAACATCTGTTTATATGTGATGAGATCCAGGACTTATTTGTCCGATGCTATTTTCCGCCATATATGAAAAACGTTTTTGAAATTGTGTCTCCCATAAGATGGCGTAAACAACACCAGACCGTTGTCACTGTAGGTAAGCTAGCCTAAGGGTTACTGAGAGGGTTGCTATGTCAGATACCTCTGGTATTCTCCTTGATGCTAGTAAGTGACTTTTGCGGGTTCCTCTAAAGAGTGTTTATTTTAAAATTGTAATGTGCCAAAAGATCTTGCAGAGCCTTGACTGCTTGCTAAGTATTGTTGATGTGCTTGCCAAAAAGAGCGTCAGCATGGTAAGATAAAAATATTAGATATATTTACACCACAGATTATAAATGTTGTGGCCTTGAATCAACCTTGGCGTCCAAGGACCACTGACCCTGCCAGACTGGGATTCCTATTGAAGCTATATCTATAGAGCAATCTATGTTGTATGATGAGGACATTCCAACCTCCATGCAGCATCTTTTTCTTTTCTTTTTGTTTTTGTCCCTTCTGTCTTCCGGCGGACATTTTATGTATGTGACCATGTCTGACCACATCTGGTGGTTATACCTACATCGTTTTGCCAGTGAATTATAAAGAAAAAACAAACTGGTTGCTTGTTTACTATTGGAAGATGGAAGTATTTGGTCCCTCACTCCCTAAAGGGTATGGAAACTACCAAAATTCATCTGGTGGGGAGTACACCAGTTGTGAGTGTAACATGGACTATAGGTCTAGTACTAGAGCTACATGAACCTCACCTATGCTCTGAAGTTGGAGACAGAGGCCCTCATTCTGACCCTGGCGGTCGGTGATAAAGCGGCGGCCAAGCCGCCAACAGGCCGGCGGTCTAAAATATGCAATTCTGACCCTGGCGGGAACCGCCAACACAGCCCGCCGTATTAACACTCCGCCCGCCACGGCGGTACAAACAAACAGCGCGGCGGTCCCCGCCAACAGCCAGGCGGCAGACAATGTACCGCCCACCCTATCACGACCCACCAATCCGCCACCTTTTCCGGGGCGGGAGCACCGCCGATAAGAACACGGCGGAAACAGACTACGAACGGGAAAACGCTCACCTCTACGCACTCCACGCGAGATTCCGGCAGTATGGAACCAGAGTTGCAGGTCATCCCCGCACTCCTATACCTGCTCATATACCAGGAGCACGCCCGGCGGCGCGGAAGACATCGGTGAGTACTGCACCTACGACACAGGGGAGGGAAAAGATTACCGGCACACACCCACCCACCCACACCCACTACAACACACACATCAATGCATTCCCACAGATCACTGTCACAACCCACAAACCCCCCCCCCTCCGAAATAATGCAAAGACCAAAAGAAGAGATCATAAACGGGCAGATATATTGAAATATGTACACCAGTAATCCCAATAAATAAATAAACTATGTACAAAATATACACAGCTACTAAATGTAGTCCAACCACTGTCCGTGGATCACAGGGGTCCTGTGCAAAGGGGCAAGGCCCAGTCCCACGACAAGAACTCCACGGAGAGAACACTGCAGGGGCATCAGAAAGAAAATAGGACAGGCACCTCAGGGGGAAGGGAAGGGGGGGCACCTCAGCCACTTGAGTACACGACGCCAGATCCACGAGGGGACTCCATGACCACTGGGCCATCCTGGGGAGTGCTAAGCCACAGTCCAAACAGTCCATACAGTGGGTGGCCTGCCCACTGGGCCATCCTGGGGAGTGCAAAGCCACAGTCCATACAGTGGGTGGCCTGCCCACTGGGCCATTCTGGGGAGTGCAAAGCCACAGTCCATACAGTCCATACAGTGGGTGGCCTGCCCACTGGGCCATCCTGGGGAGTGCAAAGCCACTGTCCATACAGTCCATACAGTGGGTGGCCTGCCCACTGGGCCATCCTGGGGAGTGCAAAGCCACTGTCCATACAGCCCATACAGTGGGTGGCCTGCCCACTGGGCCATCCTGGGGAGTGCAAAGCCACAGTCCAAACAGTCCATACAGTGGGTGGCCTGCCCACTGGGCCATCCTGGGGAGTGCAAAGCCACAGTCCATACAGTCCATACAGTGGGTGGCCTGCCCACTGGGCCATCCTGGGGAGTGCAAAGCCACTGTCCATACAGTCCATACAGTGGGTGGCCTGCCCACTGGGCCATCCTGGGGAGTGCAAAGCCACTGTCCATACAGTCCATACAGTGGGTGGCCTGCCCACTGGGCCATCCTGGGGAGTGCAAAGCCACTGTCCATACAGCCCATACAGTGGGTGGCCTGCCCACTGGGCCATCCTGGGGAGTGCAAAGCCACAGTCCAAACAGTCCATACAGTGGGTGGCCTGCCCACTGGGCCATCCTGGGGAGTGCAAAGCCACAGTCCATACAGTCCATACAGTGGGTGGCCTGCCCACTGGGCCATCCTGGGGAGTGCAAAGCCACGGTCCATACAGTCCATAACAGACCCCACTGCCACTGGAGGAGGCAAGTTGGCCAGAGGACATCCTGCAGCCCTGCCCGAGATAGATCCTGCCCTGCCACGTCTGCCAAAGGGCCAGCGGTTCTTGCCTTGAAGGGCCCAGTTCATCGGTTCTTGAGACGGCGGGGCCCAGCGGAGCGGTGCTTGAGACGGCGGGGCCCAGTTCAGCGGTTCTTGAGACGGCGGGGCCCAGTTCAGCGGTGCTTGAGACGGCGGGGCCCAGTTCAGCGGTGCTTGAGATGGCGGGGCCCAGTTCAGCGGTTCTTGAGACGGCGGGGCCCAGTTCAGCGGTGCTTGAGACGGCGGGGCCCAGTTCAGCGGTTCTTGAGACGGCGGGGCCCAGTTCAGCGGTGCTTGAGACGGCGGGCCCAGTTCAGCGGTTCTTGAGACGGCGGGGCCCAGTTCAGCGGTGCTTGAGACGGCGGGGCCCAGTTCAGCGGTTCTTGAGACGGCGGGGCCCAGCGGAGCGGTGCTTGAGACGGCGGGGCCCAGTTCAGCGGTCCTTGCCTTGAAGGGCCCAGTTCAGCGGTTCTTGAGACGGCGGGGCCCAGTTCAGCGGTGCTTGAGACGGCGGGGCCCAGTTCAGTGGTTCTTGAGACGGCGGGGCCCAGTTCAGCAGTGCTTGAGACGGCGGGGCCCAGCGGAGCGGTTCTTGAGACGGCGGTGCCCAGCGGAGCGGTGCTTGAGACGGCGGGGCCCAGTTCAGCGGTTCTTGAGACGGCGGCCGGTCTATGGCCAACTGCTCATTGCCTGGTGGTGCCCTCCTGGGCAGCGGGGATGGTGCTCCTTCAATGCCCACCTGGGCTGTGGGTGGTGGGGCCCTCCTGGCCAGCTGGGCTGGGTCCTCCCTGGGCAGCGGCTATGGGGGTGGTGGGCTCTCCCGGGGCAGCTGTGCCGGTTCCTCCCGGGGCAGCGGCTATGGGGGTTGTGGGCTCCTCCTGGGCAGCAGGCCTGCTGCCTGACCTCTCCGACTTGCTGCCCTTGCCCTCCTTAGTCGTGGGCCTGTGGCCCTTTCCTCCCTTTGGAGCTGTGGCTGGTGACTGTCTCTGGGTGGTGTCCGGGGGGGATGTAGAAGGCGGGCTCCTGCGGCGCCCCTTCCGCCTTCTGCTCCTCTTCCCAGGGGGTGGGCTGGCTGTCCCCTTGCTGCTGGGCGAAGATCCAGACATGCGGGCTGGCGGGCTCCAATACCCCTGCACCCTTGTCAAGGGGGCTGCAGGGCTGGTGGTGGCTGAGGTGCTCTTCTTACCCCGACGAGAAGGAGGGGGGGGCTCAGGGTCAGGAAAGAAGTTAGTAGTGGCGAGGAAGAGTTTCTTGGGACAATGGAGAGTGGTAGGTACAGTGGGAATGGGAGTGGAGGGAGAGGATGTGGTTGTAGGTGAGTCACGTTTGCTGTCTTTGGGTGCAGGTGCAGGAGGGATAGGCTGTCGTGAGGTGGATGGCTGTTGGGTGGGTGGGTGGCTGCGTTTGTGTGGTGTGGAAGAGGGGGTGACAGACACAGTGGGAGAGGACACAGGGGACGTGTAAATGGCAGTGGGGGTGGTGACTGCACGTGTGCGGACTGGAGTGGAGGGTGTGCTGGTGATGGAAACACTGGCTGATGGTGAGGTGAATGGAGGTGTGAGTGTAGACGTCACAGGGAGGGAGGAGGGAGACGAGGAGGTGGGGGTCACAGAGGTGGTAGTGACTGTTGGCATGTCTGCATCGGAATGTTGCGTGTGTGAATGTCTGCGTGATCTGTGGTGCTTATGTTTGGATGAGCTTCTCTTGGGTGTTGAGGTGTGTGCAGGCTGGTCTGATGGTGTGGGTGGGACAGGCAGAGGAACAGGAGACTGGGAGGAGGGAGTTAGTAGAGGGAGGCAGGAGACAGGGACAATGGCTGCCGTCAGTGCTGAGGCCAGAGCCTGGAACGATCGCTGATGGGCAGCCTGACCCGAATGAATGCCCTCCAGGTACGCATTGCTGCGATGAACCTCCCTCTCCACCCCCTGGATGGCATTCAAAAGGGTAGTCTGCCCAACAATGAGCGTTCGGAGGAGGTCAATGACCTCCTCACTGAGGGCAGCGGGGGTAACAGGGGCAGGGCCTGAGGTGCCTGGGGCGAAGGAGATGCCCGGCTTCCTGGCAGAGCGGGCACGGGGCGAACGCTGAGGGGCTGCTGGGAGGGCGGAGATGGTGCGCTGGGTGGCGGCTGTACCTGTAATGGCGGGGGGCACGGATGGTGCCACCCCCGCAAGGGAGCCCCCTTCCGAGGACGTGTCCGTGTCGCTGCAGGGTCCAGTTGTCCCCGTCGTGGAGCTCCCCTCGCCCTCCGTCTCACTGGTCCAGTCTGACTCTGTGGCATGGCCCTCCTGGGCCATGTGAGATGCAGCTCCCTCCTGCCCCGATGCCACTTCTCCTCCGCCTGATGATGCTGATGCACACAAGCACAGAAAGACAAACAAAAAGGGGGGGGGAGAGAGAAATAAAGGGATATTGAGTAGATGGATCTCCGGTACAGTTAGCGGACATGACAGACACAGATGCCCCCTGCACTAAGTTGCGCACTTGTGGTCCGCTACGCATTCCGTGGAACATGCCCTACACGCCTAGATTTGACAACTGCACCCATGGATGACACGGCCCAGGGATGGCTGTACTGACAAACTACTGAGGGTGGTGGCTGGGGACACAGGGGCTTACGGGGGTGCCCAGCCTACAGATATCGCCCTGGCCTAGGGGGACCCCCAGCCCTCCTCCCCCACCCAGACACCTCCACTGCGCGACAACAGAGTAGATAATGCTTGTACTCACCCCCTTGTGTCTGCTGTGCTGCCCTCACGCGCCCATCCAAATCAGGGTAGGCCACCGCCAGGATCCGGAACATCAGGGGGCTCAGTTGACGGCAGGCACCCCGCCTACGTTGGGAGGCCATCCCCAGCAGAGACTCGGCGGTCTTCTTGGTCCCGCGGCGGATGTCCTCCCACCTCTTGCGGCAGTGGGTGCCCCGTCGATGGTGGACCCCCAGGGTCCGGACTTCCTTGGCGATGGCACGCCAAATCCCGATCTTCTCATGGGCGCGGACCTATGTGACACGTACAGGGAGGGAGAAATACCACGTTCAAGTTTGTCAGCATTTTCCTTGCCAGTGGCCCAACGCCCCCCATCCCCGCCAGGCCCCCCGCCATGCCCCCGCCAGGCCCAACATGCCCCCCATCCCCGCCATGCCCCCCGCCATGCCCCCGCCAGGCCCAACATGCCCCCCATCCCCGCCAGGCCCCCCGCCATGCCCCCCGCCAGGCCCAACATGCCCCCCATCCCCGCCAGGCCCCCCGCCATGCCCCCGCCAGGCCCAACATGCCCCCCATCCCCGCCATGCCCCCCGCCATGCCCCCCGCCAGGCCCAACATGCCCCCCATCCCCGCCAGGCCCCCCGCCATGCCCCCCGCCAGCCCCAACATGCCCCCCATCCCCGCCAGGCCCCCCGCCATGCCCCCCGCCAGGCCCAACATGCCCCCCATCCCCGCCAGGCCCCCCGCCATGCCCCCCGCCAGCCCCAACATGCCCCCCATCCCCGCCAGGCCCCCCGCCATGCCCCCCGCCAGCCCCAACATGCCCCCCATCCCCGCCAGGCCCCCAGCCATGCCCCCCGCCAGCCCCAACATGCCCCCCATCCCCGCCAGGCCCCCCGCCATGCCCCCCGCCAGCCCCAACATGCCCCCCATCCCCGCCAGGCCCCCCGCCATGCCCCCCGCCAGGCCCAACATGCCCCCCATCCCCGCCATGCCCCCCGCCAGGCCCAACATGCCCCCCATCCCCGCCAGGCCCCCGCCAGGCCCCCAAGCCAGCCAGTGGCCCCAAATCCAGATTGAATTAAACTCACTTGTTGGTCTGGAGGACCGTAGAGTAGCGCATACTGGGGGAGGACCCCATCCACAAGTTTCTCCAACTCCTCTCCAGTGAAGGCAGGGGCCCTTTCCCCAGGCGCAGCAGCCATTGTCCCTTCCAGACCGAGGTCACAGCAACACTTGCAGTATAGGTCCTCTCCTGTGAAAGTTCAAGTCGCAAGTGGATAAGTAGATAGAAAATGGCGGTCACGTCCGCGGCGGTGCGTACCGCGGCGGTGCGTCCCGCCACCGCCGCCGCCCTTGGCTCCTGAAACCCATAGGCTTCAATGTTAACCAATGCGGCTTCGCGCCGCGGTCTTCGCCCGCCGCCCGCCGCGGTGTGCCACGCCAGCGCATTGACCTCACATCCCATTGTCACACTTCACAGGTCAGGCAGCCGCCATTTCCAGGGCCCACATGGCTCAATTTCAACTGCGTCACACAGGCCTAGGCCTTGCATAGCCACTCAGACACGCCATTCACTGCATAGAGAATCGTTTACTGTGCTAGCTGTGAGTACGTACCTGTGGGTTGCTTGACTGTGTGCTCCATGTTGTCCTTCCTAGGCACCGTCCGCTGGGTTGGGCGAGGAGACGGATGAATCCTCCCGTGTACCGACCGCTGGAGGACCTGTCGACAATGGAAGAACGCCACATTATCCTGACCTACCGTCTTAACCGTGCCACTATCCATGAACTGTGTGCCCAGCTGGAGCCCGACCTGATGTCCCCCATCCGCCAACCCACAGGGATTCCCCCTCTGGTGCAGGTCATGTCAGTACTACATTTCTTGGCAAGTGGGTCATTTCAGACAACAGTGGGAATTGCTTCTGGGATGTCTCAGCCCATGTTTTCGAAGGTGTTATCCAGAGTGTTGTCTGCCCTGATGAAATCCGTGAGGAGCTACATCATTTTCCCTGAGGTGGGCGAATTGGCTACAGTGAAGGGTGATTTCTACGCCCTTGGACATATTCCCAACGTCATTGGTGCCATTGATGGGACCCATGTGGCTTTGGTTCCCCCAAGAGACAGGGAGCAGGTGTACAGGAACAGAAAAAGTTACCATTCAATGAACATCCAGGTGGTGTGTTTGGCTGACCAGTACATCTCGCATGTAAATGCCAAATTCCCAGGGTCAGTGCATGACGCCTACATCCTAAGGAATAGCAGCATCCCTTACGTGATGGACCAGCTACAGAGACACCGTGTATGGCTAGTGGGGGACTCTGGGTACCCCAACCTGTCGTGGCTACTGACCCCAGTAAGGAATCCCCGGACCAGGGCAGAGGAACGGTACAATGAGGCCCATGGGCGTACTAGGAGGGTGATCGAACGCACCTTTGGCCTCCTAAAGGCTAGGTTTCGGTGCCTGCATATGACAGGTGGATCCCTAATGTACTCACCTAAGAAGGTGTGTCACATCATCGTGGCCTGCTGCATGCTTCACAACCTGGCTTTGCGCCGCCAGGTGCCTTTCCTGCAGGAGGATGGTCGAGACGGTGGTGTTGTGGCAGCTGTGGAACCTGAGGAGAGTGACGAGGAGGAAGATGACGGGGCTGAAACAGACAACAGGGACAGAATCATTGAACAGTACTTCCAATAGGACACAGGTAACATTTCAAAGATAATTTAGTAAATGTGAACTACTCTCCTGCATCTCTGCTGCCTGTCTATTTGCCCCAGTGTATGATGACTGAGTTGTGGCTTTTCCCTCCCTATTTCAGATCTGGGGTCCCCACTACGAGTCCTGTGCTTCGTTTCCCCATGGACTACAGCTTTGTGGCAGCTGTTTGTTGACTTCACCATGTACAAGGACATATTTGCACTGTCATGTCAATTACAATATATTGAAATCACAGCCAGACTCCAGATAGTTTTGTGCAAAATAGGTGTTTATTTAAGTGCTCAAAATGGGATGGGTGGTTTCAAGTGGGTGGGGGCTATGGTGAAGGAATGTCCATGGCAGAGTCCAGAGTAACAGTCACACAGGTGCATTGTCCAGAGGCCTGTGGAGAGATGGAGCATGGGCAGTTCAAGGATGGACAGGGTGACAATGTGGGACAGTGGGATGACATCAGGTGGTATCCATTGCTGGCGGGGGTCTTGACATCCTACTCTGTCTTCTTGCGAGATCTCAGGGCCCTCTTGCGGGGTGGTTCTTCTCCTGCAGGAGGTGGGGGTCTGGTGGGCTGCTGCTGTGCGGGGGCCTCCTGTCCACTAGCGCCGGCGGAGGTGGTTGGCTGTTCTTGGTCCAGGCTAGTGGCAGGGGCCCTTGGGTGTTGTTGAGTGTCCGCCCTGGTGTTGACGAGGTCCTGCAGCAGCCCTACCATGGTAACCAGGGTGGTGTTGATGGCTCTGATGTCCTCCCTGTACCCCCGATAGTGTTCCTCCTGCAGTACCTAGATCTCCTGGAACCGGGCCAGTACCGTCGCCATCGTCTCCTGGGAGCGGTTGTATGCTCCCATGATGGTGGTGAGGACCTCGTGGAGAGTGGGTTCCCTGGGCCCGTCCCCCCCCTGTCGCACAGCTGCCCTCCGAGTTGCCCTGTTTCCCTGGGCCTCTGCCCCCTGGCCGGTGTGCCCACTACCACTGCCCCCAGGTCCCTGTTGTTGTTGGGGTGGTGGGTTATCCTGGTTGCCCTGTAGTGGTAGACACACCGCAGATTGACGCGCCCTGGAGACAGAGGCATGGGCCCGCTGGGTGGGAGCTGTGCTGGTGTTCCCAGAGGGGTTTGGGTCTGTAGTGGCCTGGGCCTGTGTGAGGGGAACCGACTGTCCAGAGGTCCCCGATGGTCCGGGCTGGTCATCGGTGTCCAGGTCGACAGAGCTGCTGTCATCGCTGACGGCCTCTTGGGTGGGGGGTGTGGAGAATTCTGGCCCCTCCGCCGCGGTGTGTTGACGGTCGGGTCCTGCAGGGGTATAGAGGTATGGTTATAGTTTCAATGTGTGGTATATGGGTGTATCTATGGGTTCTCGTGTCCCCAAGTGCTGGCATTCGTGTGTGGGGGCTTTGGTGAGGGTGGCTTGTGGGGGGGATGTGTATATGCATTGGGCATGCTTTGGTGATGGGTGTCCATGCTTAGTGGACGCATGCAGGCCTAGGTTTTGGGATGTGTGGGTTGTGATGGTGAGACATTGGCGGGGAATAGGTGTGCTGGGGGTGGGGGTGAGGATGGTGGTGGGGGTGAGGATGGTGGTGGGGGTGAGGGTGGGGGTGAGGATGGGGGTGGGGGTGAGGGTGGGGTTCGAGGATGGGGGTGAGGGTTGGGGTATGATTTGGCATGCAGGTGGGGGGGAAGCAGTAGTGAAGCTTCAACTTACCAGTATCCATTCCTCCGCCGACTCCTGCGAGGCCGTCAGGATGCAGGATGTTCAAGACTTCCTCCTCCCATGATGTGAATTGTGGGGGTTGAGGTGGGGGTCCTCCGCCAGTCTTCTGCACGGCGATGTTGTGCCTGGATACCATGGAACGCACCTTCCCCCGTAGGTCGTTCCATCGCTTCCTGATGTCTTCCCGATTTCTGGGGTGCTGTCCCACAGCGTTGACCCTGTCGACAATCCTCTGCCATAGCTCCGTCCTCCGGGCAATGCTGGTGTATTGTATCTGTGTGCCGAACAGCTGGGGCTCTACCCGAACGATTTCCTCCACCATGACCCTGAGTTCTTCGTCTGTGAAGCGGGGTTGTCTTTGGGGTGCCATGGGGTGGTGTGTATGATGTGTGGGGTGGAGTATGTGTAGTTAAGTGTGTTGAGTGTGGTGGTGTGTGTTGTTTTGTGTGTGGATAGTGTGTGGGTGATGGTGTTGAGTGGCTGTGGCTGCTAGTTTGTGGATGCTGGTGTCTCGCTCTGGCCTTCTTTCAGAATTTTTTTGCGTAGGGGTTTGTGGGTGATGTGGGTGTGTGTTTTATATTGTATTGTGTGTGTGGGAGTGGTGTGTGTATGTGTATCAGGTGTGTGGGATTCAAATCGTCCAATGTGGCTGAGTTTTGTTCGTTTGTGTGTATTCTGACCGCGGCGGTGTGTCCCGCCAATGGAATACCGCGTTTGAATGACCGCCGCGTGGATTCGTGGGTCGTAATGGCATGGGCGTATTTCTGTTGGCGTGGCGGTGGAGGTTTTGTCACCTCCACCTTTCCGCCGACCGCTGGTCTGCGGTCGGTTGTGGCTGTCGGATTTTCGGAGGTTTGCCTTCTGCGGGTCAGAATGACCGTGGCGGGTTTCCGCGGCCGCGGCGGTGTTATGGCGGTCTTCTGACCGGCGGTAAGTGCATTTTACCGCCGGGGTCAGAATGACCACCAGAGTGGTGTAATTGCTCGACACATTGCTTTTCCATATATTGCTGACTATTGTAGCAATGCTCATATTAGTCCCCTTAACTCTGGACATTAAAATATCCTGGATTATGTGTGTTTTGTTCTTGTTGACGATTGCGTGCTTTTGTCTTTGTATTGTCATCGACGGGGCGGACGTAAATGACTAGGCTGACGTCAACAAAGTTTGTCGTTGACAAGGCCTTAGTCGTAGAGGATGTAGTCATAGACAAGGCCACCATCATAAACTATGCCGTTTAAACAATGTAGACGTGAACAAGGCCGACGTAGACGTGGTTACATAGACTAGGTCATTGTAGACACCCGTCATATATGAGGCTGTCGTAGACGAACATCTTAGATGAGACTGACATACATGACCATCATAGATGAAGCTGTTGTAGGCGACCATCATAGATGAGGCCGTTGTAGGTGACTGTCGTGGACGAACATCGTAGATGAGGCTGTCATAGACGATCATCAGAGATGAGGCTGTCATAGACGACCATCCTAGATAAGGCTTATAGGAAAGTACCCTCTTTTTGGAATGGTTATCCCCACTTTTTGCCTGCAGTTAGAATGTTCTGAATGTGTTCACTGAGAGCCTACTAACCAAGACCCCAGTGACTGTGCTCTCTCCCTCTAAATTTGGTTGCTTAGGACTTTGCACACCCCACAATTGGCATACTGGTGCCCCCATGTAAGTTCCTAGTATATGTTACCTAGGTACCCAGGGCATTAGGGCCTAGGGGTTCCCTATGGGCTGCAGCATGTATTGTGTTATCCATGGGAGCCCATGCAAAAAGATTCTGCAGGCCTGCCATTGTAGTCTGCGTGAAAAGGTGCATGCCCCCTTTCACTACAGTTCACTGCACCAGGTCACTGTATCTCAGCCCTATGGTAGGACCTCCTAGCCCAGAGGGCTGGGACCAGGTACCTGTGTGTAAGGGCACCCCTGCATGAGCAGAGATGCCCATACGAACTCCAGCTCCATTACTCTGGACTTCGTAAGTGCGAGGAAGCCATTTTACACATGTACTGGACAGAGGTCACTACCTGTGTCCAGCTACATAATAGTAAACATGTTGGAATCATACCCCAATACTGTTGCCAGTATTGGTTGTATGATTTCATGCACTCTGGGGGCTCCTTAGAGGACCCCCAGCATTGCTCCTACTAGTCTTATGGGGTTTTCAGGGCAGCTCACACTGCTACTACCCCACAGACAGGTTCCCACCCTCCTGCTGCTTGACCAGCTCAGGTAGAGGGAGGCAGAACAAAGGATTTCCTGTAGGAGTGGGAGGTAACGCCCTCTCCCTTGGACCAGCTCAGGTAGAGGGAGGCAGAAAAAAGGGTTTCCTGTAAGAGTGGGAGGTAACACCCTCTCCCTTGGAAATAGGTGTTACATGGCTTGGGAGGGGTAGCCTCCCTAAGCCACTGGTATGCTTTGAAGGGCATATTTGGTGCCCTCCTTGCATAAACCGGTTTGCACCAGTCCAAGGATCCCCGGTTCCTGCTTTGGCACAAAAATGAACAATGGAAAAGGAAGTGACCACTCTCCTGTCCATCACCACCCCAGGGTTGATGCCCAGAGCTCCTCCAGATGGCCACTTAATTCTGTCATCTTGAATCCAAGGTGGGCAGAGGCCCCTGCAAATAGTTGTGTGGCCAGATCAGGTAGGTGACGTCACCGCCCCCACCTGATAGGTGGTCTCCCTGCTGGGTGACCAATCCTGCTTCCTGGGCTATTTAGGGTCCCCCTCTTGGGTGGGTCCTCAGATTCGATTTGCAAGATTCCAGCAGGACTCCTCTGCATCATTTTCTTCATCTTCTGGCCACTGGGAATGCAAATGAACCTTCCAGGAACCGACAATCTGAAAGTCCAGCGACTCCATTCTGCAGCATTGTTTCTCCGGCTCCTTCTAGCAACTGCAACATTTCCCCAAGCTGTGCATCCTCTGAGGGCGATGAATCTTCAGACTGCACAAGAAGTAGTAGGAATCTCCCTTGGAGTGAAGGAGTCACTCCACTGCATCTGCAGGCATCAACTGCACTGACGTCCGGCTGCATGGATCGTCTCTCCTACGGAACTGCGTGGATCCTACATCACAGATGGTGGTCTGGAGTGGTCCCCTTGGTCCTCTCTACCAACTGTCCAACTAGGGAGACGGTAAGCCCTTGCCTCTCCTTGCAGTACAGTACCCCTGTGCACAGCGACTCTTGCAGCTACCAAGGCTTCTTTGTTCCTCCTCCACGGGAACTTCAGGCTTCTTGGAGCCCCGGCTCCCAGCACTTCTTCCTGCCTGCTGCTCTAGTGACGTGGGACACTTCTTAGGGTGTGCTGAGTGGGTCTCACTGCAACTCCTGTGCCTGCTGCCCGAGGGTCGCCTGTGGGGGCTACCTCCTTTTCTTGTGACTCTCCCAGCTGCTGAGGGTCACCCCGGACTTCCCTCCTTGGGTCAAGTCCACTGGACCTTGCTGGTCCTCTTCAGCCTTGCAAAACCTTCTCTAAGTCTTGCATTTGCCAAGGCTTTTTGGTGGCATTCCAGCTCCACTGACGGACTGCATCATGAACGCCAACAGTGGACATCACTTCTGGGACTCTTCTTCTGCTCCTGTGTTGCACTGCTGACCTTCCTCCTCCACTGTCGACCTGGTCCTGCATCCACATAAGGGCGGGTAGGTCTCCGGCCACAACCGAACACTCCATCTCAAACTGGACTTGATCCCCTTCCTTTGCAGGTCCTCTTCTACTAGGATCCACCTTTAGGTTCTTCCAGTCTTGTCCGGGTCTTGCAAAATCCTTTTCCAGAGTCCCCCTAGTGGGTTTGGGGAAAGCCAGGTACTTACCTCTCCTCTCCTGGTCACTGGGGGCACCCTGGTACTTACCTTTTGGGGTTCCTAGTTCCTCCTGCTCCCTTCTCCTGATTCCTCACCCTTAGGTGGGGGACTGTCTTTCACATTCCACTTTTTTAGTATATGGTTCAGCCTTCCCCTAGGGCCCTCACTATTTGCTATTGCTTTTACCAATGCCTATTGCTTTCTATGCTATTTACTGATTGCTAATGTGTGTATGACAATGTGTTCACTTACCCCCAGTGGGGATAGTGCCTTCAAAGTATTTTAGTATTTGTGTTACCATAATAGAGTACCTTCATTTTTGTAACACTGTGTGGTTCTTTCATGTCTGTAAGTGCTGTGTGACTTTAGTGGTATTGCATAAGCTTTGCATGTCTCCTAGCTAAGTCTTGGCTGCTCATTCCCAGCTACCTCTAGAGAGCCCTGGCTTCCTAGACACTGCCTACACTTCACTAATAGGAGATACCCGGACCTGGTATAAGGTGATAACACCATAGGTGCTCACCACACAGTATGTCAGCTTACTAAAAAGCTGTCACAGATGACCATCCTAGATGAGGCTGTCGTAGATGACAATCATAGATGAGGCCATCGTCGACGACCGTGGTAGAGGACCATCACAGATGACACTGTCGTAGACAAACATCACAGATGAGGCAGTCGTAGACGACCACCACAGATGAGGCAGTCGTAGATCATCGTAGAAGAGCATCAAAGATGAGGCTGTCGTAGACGACCATCATAGATGAGGCTGTTGTAGACCATCCTACTTGAGGCTGGCTTAGATGACCATCATACATGAGGCTTTCGTAGACGACTGATGTAGAAGACCATTGTAGCTGAGGCCATCGTAGACGACTATCAAAGATGAGGCTGTCGTAGATGACCATCATAGATGAGGCCATTGTAGATGACCATCATAGATGGGGCCGGCGTGGATGACCATCATAGATGAGGCTGCCGTTGAGACAACCACCATAGACTACCATTTTCAATAATCACCATAGATGACTGTAGTCAACGACCACCATGCACGACTGTCTTTGACGACCACCATAGACGACTGTCGTCGATGACCATCGTAGATGAGGCTGTAGACGAGGCAATCGTAGATGAGGCCATTGTAGGCGAGGCCATCATAGACAAGGTCATCATAGAGGAGGCCATCACAGATGAGGCCCTTCGTAGATGAGGCCCTTCGTAGATTAGGCCATCATAGGTTAGGTCATCATAGACGAGGCTCTTCGTAGACAAGGTCCTTCGTAGATGAGGCCATCGTAGATGATGGCTGTCATAGCCTAGGCTATTGTAGACAAGGCCAATGTAGTGTCAGTGTTTGAGAGGGAGTTGAGGGTCTGTTTTTCCAATGTTCTCTGCCTGTGAGAAGCGCCTTATGGAGACTTATAGTAAGTCTTTTTATGGTTTTTCTGAGCGCTTTCTGGGGACTCTTTGCACCTCTCCCATTGACCTCTCCTTTGAGGTGAAGGAATTCACACTCTCCTCATCATAAGTGACACATTTAAGATTCTGTAGTTCCAATAATAACCTCATCTCTCAGAATGTGAGATTTTTTGAGGAAAAGGTTACATATTCTGTAGTCCTTTATTTTGTTTTCTGCTAGTCTGACATATTAGTGCCAGGGGTTTGAGAAATGAAACATAAAATATAGGCCCTCATTATGACCCTGGAGGACAGAGGAGAAGTGGCGGTAATACCGCCAACAGGCCGGCGGAAAACAAATTGAATTATGACCATGGAGGTTACCGCCATGGTCATCCGCCACTTCTCCATTCCGTCCGCCAGGGTAGTGACGACCGCTGGGCTGGAGACTTCGGTCTCCAGCACGGCGGTCGTCACCAGACCGCCAGCGGTATCAGGACCCTGCATACCACCATGGATTTCGTGTGGTTTGGAACCACCACGAAATCCATGGCGGTAGGCACTATCAGTGCCAGGGAAGGCACTGATAGGGGTCTCCCCCGCCACCCTGCCCCACCCCGAGTCTTCCCCCCACACCCCCAACCCCCCTGCCACCCTCCAAAGGTGGTAGTACCCCACTCCCCACATCAACACTCCCCCCTTCATGCACATAGACACCACCACCACACATACTCGCACACATACTAACAAACATTCCAGCAGTCATACACGCACATATACATACAGACATACACGCACACATACTCAGTCAAACATAGACAGACGTACACATTTCCAAATACACAACACCCCCGCATGCATACACGCACTCACATACCCCCTCTACACACTCACACCCCCATGCACGCACACACCACACAACACCCCCCACCCTCGTCCCCTAACGGATGATCACCTTACCTGTTCCTGTGATCCTCTGGGAGGGGACGGGATCCATGGGGCTGCTCTGCCGCCAGCACCCGTCACCAGAACACCCCCACACCGAATCATGGGATGTGATTCGGTGGGCGGTGTTCTGATGGTGGGCGGTGGAGGTGGAGCAGCCTCCACTTCCCCGCCGACCGCCAGTATGGCTGCTGGCGGCTCTCTGTCCGAAAAAGGACAGAGGGCTGCCAGCAGTCATAATACGCTACACGAAAAACTGCCTGCACTGGCGGTCTTCAGTGCGGCAATACCTCAGCGGTCTTTCCAAAAGACCGCCGAGGTCGAAATGAGGGCCATAATCTTGGATGATCCAAAAGGAAGTAATAGTTGAAGAAGTGAGCAGAGCTCTGGGAGACTCCCTTCACACGACGTGCAGTAGAAAATCTGAGGGACTCAGCCTCTGTTGAGAGTATTCTAGAAGGTGCTGTCGCCTGATTGCTCATAGTTCAAGTTTGGTCCTTTTTTTAAAAAGGACCTAGGCTATCAAACTAACTTTTCATTGCCATTATAGTATTTGATAGTGATATATATATATATACTGTTTTATTATGGTACCGTGGGACATCCACTTCGACAACGGGGAATGATTTAAGTATGTGAATCTATGACAGATCCAACACTGGAGAAAAATAATTAACAGAAGGATCTTAGAATGCGATGCATGAAGAGAGTCAACTTGCTTTTCTGCACACCATGCCACAAACTTGCCCCAGCGGTAAGCGTATACTGTCTTGGTTGAGGGACGCCTGGCTGCCAAGGTAACATTGCAGACTTAGGGCGGTCGAAAGCTGTCAACTATCGCCACTCAATCTCCATGCATGAAAGTGGAGTGTTGACAGGTTTGGGTGATGAACCCTCGCCTGCTGCTGTGACAGAAGATCCTCTTAAAGGGGCAGCCTGATCGGAGGACCGATGGCAATGCTCAACAGCTTGGGATACCAAATCCTCCGAGCCCAGTCCAGAGCCACAAGGATTACTTGTGCCTGGTCGTTCCTGATCTTTTTGAGAACTATAGCCAGGAGTGGTATGGGCAGAAAGGGGTACAGCAGGCCTGAGCTACACTCCTGACGAAAAGTCCCTCCAGACAAGAGCAGCCTCAGAATTTCCAATGCAGTGAACAACTGACATTGCATGTTCTCTGCGGTGGCAAACGGATCTAATCAAGGCTCTCCCCAATGCTGAAAGAGAGCTTACACCACCTCGGGATGGAGGAGCAATTCATTATCCGCTAGGCATCTTCGGCTGAGCTTGTCCGCAATGGCCTTCAGATAGCCCACCAGGTGCTGAACCACCTGGTATATACCCTGACATTTCAGGGTTCACCACACCACCCTGCCCTGTTTGTTGTAGTACCGCATGATGTTGTCCGTGAACACCTGCACTAACCTTTCCTTGATGGAGGACAGAAAGGCTTTCAATGCCAGCTGGATCGCCTGGAGCTCCAGTAGATCAATGTGGAGTCCATATTCCCCGGGAAGACCAGAGGCTTCTGATCTGCACCTCTCAGATGGCTGTCAGATCTGGTTGATAAGGGAAAAGGCCTGGCTTTAACCCAATTGTGGTTCTTTAACCATCTCTGCTGATCTTTTGAAGTTCCCACTGAGATCTGGACCAGGTCAGAGAGATTCCCCTGATGCTGCGCCCACTGTAACTTCAGGTCCACTGCTGAGCTCGCATATGCCAGTGGGCATATGTCACAAGCAGGATGCTAGAGGCCCTGAGGCCCAGCAGCCTCAAAGTCAGTCTTACCGAAACCCAAGATAGAGGCTGAAACAGCTGTATCATAGCCCGAGTATCCTGGACGCGCTGTTAGGGAGGATAAGCCTGAAACTACACTATGTGCAGAACAGTTCCAATGAAAGGAAGCATCTGAGAGGGAGGCAGGTGTGACTTTGGCACATTGATAGTGAAGCCCAGTGAGTGCAGGAGGTCCACCATAGTCTTGAGGTGGGAGACGACTGCCTGGGGCGAGCCCGCCTTCAACATCCAATCATTGAGATAAAAGACTGGTAAAGATGATCTCCGCAGATGAGCTGCAACCACCGCCATCACCTTGGTGAACCCAATGGGTGCTGGTAAGCCCAAAAGGGAGCACGGTGAACTGAACGTTGTTGTGGCCCACCATGAACCGCAGGTAACATCTGTGGGCAAGCAGGACGGGAATGGGAAAATATGCACCCTGCAAGTCCAAAGCTACCACACAGTCTCTAGGGCCCAAGGTAGACAGGACTTGAGCGAGATAGAGCATTCTAAATTTCTCCTTCTTGAGGAAGAAATTGAGAGGGCTCAGATCAAAGGCATCCATCCTTTTTGGGCACTAGAAAGTAGTAAGAATAACAACCTCTACCAACTTCTGGCATCAACACCTTCTCTATGGCTCCCTTGGTCATGGAAATTGTCATTTCCTGGCAGAGTAAGGAGAGATAGTCCTTTGTCAACCAGTCGCAAGTGGGTAGCATGGATGGATGGGTAGTCACGAAAGGGAGGGAGTAGCCTCTTTGGAAAAACTGGAGAACCCAACGGTCTGATGTTATTGACCTCCAGTGGTGCAGGTGATGGCATATCCAGCCCTGACCTCTGGATCTGGGATACCAACCATGCAGAGGCTGGGGAGCTTGTGTGCCATGGTGTCTGGGTGGGTAAGGACGCTGCTGGAAGCACCTTTCGTGGCCACAAAAGGAAAGGAAGGCAGACTGAGGCTCAAGGGGAGCCACAGAAAGGCCCAAAGACCTGTCCGTAGCTCTGCTACCCTTGAAGTGCTCCAGCACTGAGTCTGCCTTGTCCCTGAAGAGACGGAAGCCATCAAAGGGCATGCCCATAAGCGAGGCTTGAACATCCCCTGAAAAGCCAGTTTTCTCAGACAGGTGTGGTGCCATAGGGCCACTGTTGAAGAAACTGCTCTGCTTACCGAGTCGTGAACTTGGCTGCATCTCTCTCATCTGCTATAGCTTGAGAGAGTATGGCCCAAGCCTCCTCGGGGATCAGGGACAGCACGTGCACAACCGAATCCCAAGTTGCATGGGAGTAACGGCCAAAAAGGCATGCAGTGTTCATGGATAACAGTGCCAGACTTGTGGAAGAAAATATTTTCTTGCCTAAGATGTCCAGCTTCTTGGATATAGGGAATGTGAAAGGGTTTACACTGGAATTGGAGACTTGTATCACAAGCTTTCTGGGGTAGGATGTAGCGTAAGGAGATTGGGGTCCCTTGGGGCAGGGCAATGGCGGTGGGCAATTGTCCTTTTCACAGGAGCTTCTGTGCTGGGCTTGGACCAAGTCTCAAGCAGGACATCCATAAGGGCTTCATTAAATGGGAGAAGTGGTTCCGAGAGAGTCACTCCTGGCTGAAGCACCTCTGTCAAGACATTAGTCTTGACTGTCACTGAGGGCAGGCTAAGGTTTGAACTTCGGCCGCCGTTCTCACCACCATAGCGAAAGAAGCCTCCTCCTCTGCAGCCACGGTAGGAAGAGAGACAATGCTAGTATCTGGGGAGGTGTCCAATCCACTAGCATCTGCCAAGACCTCACTCCAGTCCAGGCTGGGGTCTAGGGGCTGGTATTCCCCCAGGGTTCAGTGTCCCCTCCCAATCCTCCCCCAAGTTCTAGCCCGTAGGAATAGGGCTCAGGTTCTGGTCTGGATGGCTGTAGTCAGCACCAGAGTAGGCATTGGACGACTCCCCTCCAGCTCCATGTCTGAGTTGAGGAGGACGCCACAGGGGGAGCCAGGAGCCTCATCATCTGGACTGGCATAGGTAAGGTCAAGATGGTATGACCGGTGCCAATCCAGAACCATCCATGGATCCAAGGGGGCCGAAAGATGCCACGGTGGACCCGCTGGCAGGGAACCAGTTTAGGGCTTTCTGGCCCTGCTAGGCCCCCCAAATATGAGGTGCATGGTCTCATAAAATTCACGGAGTAGGGCGGGTTCGCTCTGGGTTCCAGAAACTCAGGGAGGTGCAGAGTCAGCCCAGGCGCAGTCTCAACCACAGAGCCAAGCTTTGAATGACAACTTTCCCTCATCTCATTGGATGAATTTGACAGACAAGGTGAAGTCGAAGACCTCTTCAACTTCTTGCTCGTTTTGTTTTGGTGGAACTTACCTGAACGCCAAGACGACTTTGACTGCGGCAAAGCTCGATGGTCCTGCGACCGATCCCGGGACCTTCCTCAAGACGGCTGCAGCATCACAAGTTGAGTGACAAGGGGCCTGAGGGATCGCTCCCTCAAGGCCTTGGAGTGCATGACACTGCAGTCAATGCAGGCCTTTGCATCATGGTCACACTGGAGGCACCAGAGGCAAACAAGATGAGGGGCCGTCACCAACATCTGTCAGTGGCTGGCACTGCAGGTCTTGTAGCCAGCTTTTCTAGTGGACATCCATACCAAACAAAACTGAAAAAACATCACCTATCGGTGCACAGGGGTACAGCACACAAACAATTTTCAGATTCATTCTGATGCCTGGAGATCATTTTAAGGTAAGGAATCTGTAGCTAGAAGCCTCAATCAGATAGTCCCTTTTGCAATGAAAGCTAACTAAAGTCAGTGATGTTTTGCTTAAAAGTCATTCCAAGATGGTGACTGTGTTATACCTTTGTCATGTAAATACACCTATGTGAGCACAATTTCTTATTGTAATCAAGACTGTGTTCAAAGTCGAAACTCGTCGAGATCTGTTTTCCTCAATAAAATCACAGTAGGAACAGCTCTGAGAGCAGGTCTTTTTTCATAAATTGGATATGCACACATATATATACATAACTGATCATTAAACTTTTTATTATTTTAATAATTAATAGGTAACCGGTTTTAAAAAACATTTAATTTTTAACCTTTTAATAATAATTTACATTAAACACAGCTATTAATTACACTTACTAAATACTAATAAAAAATAAAAATGCTAGTGAGATTGGTTTAGTTTTGTTTTAAAAGTAATATTCATATTTAAATGATTCAATTATTTAATAAAAAAAAAATTGTCACAAGTTAATGTGCTGTAACATTTTATTCGTTCCAGGATAAGATTAATTATTTTAATGTATTTTACATATATATTTTCTATTCAAATATTTAAAAAATATTTTCTAAATTAATAAACATTATTTATTTTCCATATACTTTACCATAAGGAGAACTCCACCACAGTAGCGGAGATCTCCGCCACGATGGCGGTGATCTTTATCTATCTGTGAAATGTTACTAGTAGTAACCTTTAACTTGTAAATTCAGTCTTAGATGTCTTTACCCACTGAAAAGACAAGTTAAGTTTATACTTAGGTATAGATCTACACCAGAAAATGGTGAATAGCTAAAAACTAGTGTAGTGATTACACAAGACTGATGGAGTTTAGAAGTCCTTTATTCCAGTTACATCAGTCTTGAACAGCATATATAACTCACAGCTTCCTCTCAGTTCCACAGTCTCCAGTCCTCTGCCTCAACCTTCCAATCATCCCTACTGGAATGTAGCCCCCTTCCACATTCCATTACACCTTACAAGCATATTACTACAACTAGATTTACACGAGTGAAACTACATGGGTAAACTTACTTTTGTGAACAGAGGCATTATAGTGATATGTTTTGGCATCTTAGCACCATCATCTCTTCACACTGAAGATGTATGAACCAAGAAAATAATCTATCTTGGTGAGTGGTTGTCAAAGGAACATAGAAGGGAGATATCAGTTTCTGACACCACCAAAGGTGGAGAAGTTTGTTTGGCATTTGATGTCTCCAAAGGTCCCAGATCTGGGAATGGGCAAAGAGTATACACACTGAAACAGATGCCACTGTGGGGACTAAGGGAATTCCTAAAACTCTCTTTGTTGTTAGACATGTTACAAGTTGATAAGAAACGTTACTGTAGGGAGTCCCTCAGTACTCTTTAAGAAGCTAGAGCACAAATGGTTATGAAGGTATGACATTTTTTAATATTCGCTAGACTAACTAGGGTGACACATACTGCATGAGAAAGGCTCCCTGGTAGACCACCTGAACCAGCAGTGCTGCCAAGATTGATATCACTGACAAAGAGAGGGCATCCATTATCATCTCTATACAGACTGCTCCTTAAGGAGAGGCCACGTCAAGACCTACCAATGAAAATAAAATGGGAAAGGAACTGCAGTGTGCAGCTTTTGGATGCAAGCTTGGATACCCTGACATACATAAAAGAAGGTGGCAAGCAATGCTAGATTCTACTCACTCAATTTAAAATCTTCCATAGTATGCACCTTACCCCTACTATTCTACTAAGGTACACACTACACATTCAAAAAAATGCCCATTCTGTGACTTCAATGATTCTGATGTACTGCACATAGTCCGATCCTGATGTTGGAATATACTGGAGACAGGTGGTGTTCCATCTGAAGAGAGTGGTTGAACTATGTTAGAAATAAATATCCTACATTGTATAAAATAAATGCAATATCATACTGGGTTGTTGGGCCTCTTAAAGGAAAAACAAATGCATTACAATACAAGGATGCAAGACATAAGCCCTAGGTTTACCGTACTAAAGTAAAGACCACGGGGTAGAGGTGGGTGCCGAGGAGATACACATGAATATAATTCAAACTGATCATAAACTGGTGAAATACATGTAAGAGTGGAGGAAGCTGTCCAGGACTTTACAAGTTCCAAAAGCATTGGGCCTGTCTAATTGAAAGCTTGTGCTTGCTTTACTGAACATTATCTGTTGCAGATGTTGCCCTGCTTTGCAAAGAACTTCATAGCTTGATAGACTCCATTGTGATTCTATACGGCTTCTATGTACTCTTTTTGTTAACTGTGCTATTCCACAATATTTTTTTAAAGGAATCTGTGTTAAATCCATACATAAACTCAAAGACACTTAAAGGCTAAGAGATGAACAGTATGTGAGTCTCCAGAAAGCATCATTTGCATTTAGGGAGCAACAGAGAAAATATTCACACACAGATGCACACAGCACTTGCCCTTGAAATAAACACTTGAGTAGATGAGATTTAGCAACATTATATTTCATACAAAAGTATAATTTTCCAAAAGGTTTTAATACAGTGTTCTGAAAAATAAAACAAGGATCATTGTTGAACAGCATAGGAGTGCTTTGTCGTTTAATGATTTCATTATCAGGGAGTATTAGCCTTTAGTGTGAGCAGATGTATTGTCTCACGGAAATAATCAAGGCCCCACACTCTATGTCGTTCATCGAGTGCATCGACTGTCTCTAGTAACTTGATGTCACAGGATTCGCCTAAAAAAAAAGGGAACAAGTTAAACTTTAGAAACAAATCATCAGAATTATAAATACTGAATACTAACCACAAAAAGCCTTACTCAACATCAATGCCAAACAAACGGTGCACCAGAATTTAAGTTAGGTCGTTTGGGTTTTTTGTCTGTGAGTGTAGAGAGTACTGCCAATACACAGTTGTTCCAGTTAACTTCAACATTTAGGGAGACCCCACAGAGCTAGTGCCACAGCTGCTATGTCCCTTTACTGTAGCCACTGAGGACATTGAATTGTTGCAAACATTATCATACACTTCCTATAACATATTCAAGCCACCATTTCAGGTTTTGTCTATACTCTTTGGTTTGGGTGGTCTGAGAGAGCAACAGGCCTGTTTGCCTACTTACCCTGTATGACTCCCACTGGTTTCCTGTGCTACCTTATTAGTGATGCGTACGTGCCCTACTCTTCCGCTTCAGCCATTTATCACTATGGGGTAGCGCTTCTCGGTTGTATGTGCTCCAATTTTCTCAGAGGAATTACTACCTCTGGCACCTTCCAGCAGACCAGTGAAAGTTCCTCTAATGTATTAATTCATTTAAGTAGGTCAAAAATGTATACTGTATGGACTATGAGGTAAAAGGCAGTGCACATGCTTCTTAAATCATCAGGCTACCCTGGTTACCATGCTTCCTCTAAGACTAAGTCCTCTTGGCCAGGAGAGGAGAACACGCTATATGCATCCTTAGGAATGCCAATGAGCTGTGTGGAGAAGATAAATCCTACTAAAGGTAGACCCAAAGTTCTAGAGAGCTGATGAATTACAAGGCTGGGCTAGTGACATTGGGAATTTTGCCTGATGACCCCTTTGCAGGGGAGATGGACAAGTATGTCCACACTATCATGGTGCTTTATAAAACTCAACCCTCTATTGGGACAAGATTTTTCTAATGGGTTTTTTGAAAGGACTCCATCTGTGAAGTCGTCTTTGAAGACTCTTATTTTTCAACCGGGCCACAGATTCTTCATCCAGAGAAAAGTAAATATATTCTTTCCTTCTCGGACGACTGAGGAAGTGGATGTGGAGATGGAGTTTTTTCCTCTCTTTAGGCTTCAAAAGGTGAGCTGCTTCTCCTGGTTTCTCCGTGAGAGGAGATATTATGACTGTACCCAGCGCTTGTTCCTCAAATTCAATGCCATGACTCCTCAGGATGAGTGTGCACACCCAAAGTTCTGTACAAAAAATATAAGTTGAGGGCCTGGGATTATTGTGAAGACCTGAATATGGACTTTGGATGGATAACGTAAGTATAAATGGCAGTATAGAATATCAAGCATAGGACCTTAGGGGGTGGGGGGACGACTTTCCTTGCCGCTCTCCCTTCAGTCCACATGGAAAGCATATCCATCAACAGAAAACACTGCTTACAGGAAACGCTGACGGGTGAGGAGATGGGTTAGACCTTTAGAGTCTTCATTTTGGTCTTGATCCTATGCATTACTTCATATATACTAGTGATGTACAGCATATTACAGGAAAAGGGAAGATCTAAAATTATTTTTTAGATTCTGGTTATAGTCCAGTTCAGGTTAAGCCAGGATGAACATCTTATTCCCAATCAATGACAATAAAATGAGCTGGCTGACACATTGGAGGAGTCTTCTGGAGCACTTCTAATTTGGTTTGACACAATCATCCCCTCAGAAAGATTAAAAACAAATATATATATATACCACAAGTTAGGTTAACTGCGTACTGCTTCAGAGAGCCCACTGAGATCTGTTGTATCTCCCTAGCAAAGCAGCAGCACCAAAAGTCAGTCAGTTACAGAGAAGATGCAAGCCTTTGCGGCAGGTGTACTGTTTTCTCTCCTTTCTGGGATGGCACACAGTGTTACTCTTTTTTGCTACTGAAACGTGGGCTGCAGATCTATTCTCAGGAAAAGAGGGTGTTGCTCAATAGGCCTGTATTTCTACAGAACACATGTCAGAGCTGTATTTGCATAGGCAGGAGCCAGAAAGAGCTCTATGGCTGGCTCTAGCCAATCTAGTTAACATTCCACAAATATAACCTATTACATGTATTTAAAGTTGTTACTACACTACTGTTGTGCTCCTTATATCTTCTTTGCCAATGAGGAACAATCAAATTGAAGATTCAGGTTTTCTTTTTACTCAAACTGAAATATTTGTATTTCTCTTAACCGTTATGTATTTGTTTTCTTTATGTATTTCACTCAGATTACTTAATCTCCTAAGTGAAAAATTATATGCTCAAATACAAAAATGTAAAACAGTTTTTTTTTCAATAAAATGTTCATTTTCCATTACACAAGAATTTGCAGTCAAAATAAAGTTGATCTTCCTTGTGGCATCACCTCTTTCAAAACAACATTTGGCATGGTGTGCCTTACAGATACCTGCCTCGTATGTCTACTATCTACTAGTGATTTATGCTTGCCTTCAATTTGTCTATACTACTTCTCCAGAGTCACAAAACCTGGGTCTATACCAGATTTTTCCAAATAACGGATCCCTTTCTTTAGTTGATAATTCCAGTCTCCTAAAAATAAAACCAGATGCTCAGATTATGGTTGTCTGTGCATTTCTAGCACACTGGACAACATAGGGAGAATAGGTCTCAATAAACTGCATTGGTAAAAAGTCTTGAAAATCACTGAAGTAGTTGCCAGATTGTTTTGGATCGGGATATTCAGTTTTGCTGCATCTCATTAAAACCTTGGGTAAGGTGTTAAAGTCATCCATGAATGAAATCTGCACAGGTGGAGAATCTGAGGGATCTGGAGAATACATTCCGACAGAAGAAGATGACAATACAGTGGAAGTCGCCGTCCTAGACATGTGAGTTCTTGGAAGATGGAAGCTATTTGAGGCAAATAGGCTCAACAAGGAGTTTATGATTTCCTATATTAATCCCTTGAAGAATGATGACTCCTCAGAATGTAATAACTTCTAGGAGGTAAAAGTCTCTTCTCAGTGGAGAAACCCCTGTTGAAATAGTGTGGGATGGCTTAGCTGGACATGGAGAGGGGCTTGCCACTCTGGTCATTAGAGCTGGAGCAGTTACACTTATAGGCATATGAGAACTTGTATCAGGTGCTGCTGAACATACATATACTGTTGAATTTTGATATGGCAAAGAAGAAAGCTATTTACACCACTGGTGTGACTTCCGAAGGCAGAGAGTTTGTTCATGAATACTCACACAGCCAGCTTAAGTCCTCACTGAGTGGCAGATGGGGTATTCAATCTGCCACTCAGAGCTCAACGCATATTTTGGGGGATCCAGTCAGGTTCTACTGCACCTTGCTCAAAGTTCAGTTTTGTCTCTCTGTAACAAACTTTTCTTGATGGTCTCAGAGTTATGGTGCTATGGCAGGCAACTGCTAGTAGAACCTTTTATTGTGGACTTAACAGCTAAACAATATTGTTGGCCTTCAATATTTTTCTGCAACAGCTGACCACAAGGAGAGGGAATGGAGTCTTTGTTTAGTTTGCAGCAGTAGTCATGCTTTCAGCAACAGTGATTGTCAAGGCGATGCTTCCTTGTAAGCCAAAGATGGACCTTTTGAACTGTCTGATCCAGTGAGAAGACTACAAAAGATCGTTCTCAGTTCCACTGAATGTTTGTGGATGTAACCCCAACACACAAAGGGTATAATGGACTGTACATAAAGAGGAATAAGCAATGCAGGAACATGCAGGGAAACGTGAGAGGCAGCTAGATTAAATCTTTGCTGTTTGACATTGCAACCTACCTTATCTGGGCTACACTCATACACACACACATTGATGGCATCCGTGTGGGGTACCCAACACAACCATGCTATATACACCAAGGTACACCCATTGAATGCCTGTCTATTTCACTGGGCAATGTGAGGGACTCATATCATGGCAAGTTAAACAGATTTACCAGACAGATACGGTAGACATCCTCCTCAACTTGAGGTGGAGGTAAAATGGCCTGTATCAATCACTAAGAGGCAGATACTCTATACTGTAGTCGTGTTATGGCCTGGACTGTGGATGATCTGCACTCTTTTTAAATGGAGTACCACGTCGAGTGAAACTCATCTCCAACAGAACTTAGGGCCGGATTTAGATCTTGGCGGAGGGGTTACACCGCCGCAACTGTGATGGATATCCCATTTGCCAAAATCTTAATATCATTGTTTTCGACTTTAGATTTCGGCAGATGGTATATCCATCACCATTGCGTTGGAGTAACCCCTCCGCCAAGATCTAAATCAGGCCCTTAGTTCTCTGCTGTGAGCAACTCTCTTTAAAATGATTTTGAGCTCGTGCCATAGGAACTGGGATATGAGTCCTGTGCAGTAAACATTACAGGTACATTAGAAATTATGACATTAGGAGCAGGGTGGAACAGTAAGACATAGACATTCAACCTTACAGAAGGTCTAAAGCAAACTAGTAGCAGTATGTGGTGACTTCAATACACTGCTTTCCAATAGCACAGAGTTTGCCATGTGCAGTGTTCAACCAAAATATTACAAAAAGGGAAAATGCATGACAGACTCCTGGTTTAGGAGTTAAAGACTAGTTTTATGCCCCAGATCTGTAACATCATCACTAGGGATGTGAAGTGAGGAAACAAAGGAGCAGACCCATTGGTGTTTCTCTCAGGAACTGATAGTGGTGGCAGGCTGAAATTAGAAATATCTGGATAATATAGTTCTGTCCCAGTTACTCTTCGAAGATAAAGATAATTTAGAAGACAAAAATACAAAGGTAGTAGGGGTGAGCAGAGCCGCACCTCCGTAGAGTAACAACGAGTAAAACGAGAAATTGGTGCCAGACAGGTCGGGTGCCCAACTACCCTAATGGGCACAAGTATGTGTACCAGGTACACAATAATAATAACAGCAGTATGACCACGGCACACAATAGTATGATCAAAGTTCGTGTAGAGGAAAAGTATCCCTGGTATTCCCTGGAGGTTCGGGATGTGGACAAATAAAGTAGGAAAGTCCACAGTCGATGATGCACAGTGTCTTTTATTTGTAGGCACAGTTCGCCACAAACTTGCGTTTGGATACCAATGGATTGAAGGTAAGCGAGAAAGGCCCTGATAAGCCTCGGGTTGGGACCCTGTGTACGGTGTGGAAAGGTCGTCGGGTGTAGCACGAGCGCGTCTCCACTCACTATCTGATGTGAGGCTGTCGCTCCACACGCGATCCACATCACAAAACTCTCTCTACTACTTAGTATTTACTCACATCAGTGTCGACTCTACATGATGCTCATTTCCTTGGCCGGACGGCCCAGCCTTGATGAAGTCACCTGTGTGACGAAACACGTGTTGGCTGTTTTCTGAAGACAACGCAAGTTTGTGGCGAACTGTGCCTACAAATAAAAGACACTGTGCATCATCGACTGTGGACTTTCCTACTTTATTTGTCCACATCCCGAACCTCCAGGGAATACCAGGGATACTTTTCCTCAACACGAACTTTGATCATACTATTTGTGTGCCGTGGTCATACTGCTGTTATAATTTAGAAGCCCTAAGCTAAAACAAAGAAATATGTGTGACAAATAATGTGCTAAACTGCAATAAAGCATCAGAGCCTAACAGCCTCCTTTCTAACTTTCTTAAGAGTAATTCATCAATCTTGGGAACAGAGGGGAGGACTGACTAGGTACTCGTTATTCCTAAAATTTATAAAAAGTGTTCACGTTGCACACTTTGTACCAGTTTAATTACTCTCCTAAGCCTGAATGCAAAACTATAGGCAAAAATTCTGTCAAGAAGGCGTGAGCCACTTCTCTGGCAAACATTAGTGTATGCCAGGCTGGGATTGTGAGAAGTATTTTGGGGAGGGATTTGGAGAACAGTGTACAGTAAATCAGTAATCTCATATGCATCGCTAACTGAGACAGGATAACAGCGTTCTGACTTCTTTCCCTCAATGCCATAAAGACATTAGCAAATAGTATTTTCCAACTCAGAAACTCCCTAGATTCAAGCTGGTTCCAAGGTTAATCAGGACTATATTTGCAATTAATGCAGCCCCTAAGTTGAGAGTGGCATTAAATGTTTTCCAATACAACACAGTTTTATAAAAGCGGGCTGCTGTGGATGAATGTCCTCTGCCTTCCTTTTACTTTGGCTGTGAAGCCCTTCTCCACAATCATTAGAAAGAGTGATGACATCAGGGGCATCTCCCCTGGGAACAAAGACCACATTATCATGTTGTCTGATAATTACTTTTGAGTATGATCCTTGAATCTGAGAGGTTGATACATGTCCACCAGTCTTCCAAGCGCCCAGCGACTTAGAAGCTGAATGCAGCTTTGAAGTCAATTTAACTCTTGATCAAACAACAATTAATGGTTTTCATGACCTCATATGAATTGCAAGGAAGCCCAACACTCTGTGGTGATTTTAGGAGCATATCGATAGTGATGCTGGTTTCATGTATAAGGATTACTACCCCAGTTCCCAATTCAATAGAAACCATGGCAAATGATATGAGTTCTTGGGTAGGCTCATCAATTAGAAAACAATTGCAACACCAAGATTATTGCATCAATTCCAGGTTCTATCAACTACTGTTTCCAGTTAAGTTATCAGGGGCTCACAAATGTACTGTGGTTTATTTGGATGGCCGTCTTACAAAGACAGGCACGCAAAGCCTTAATATCTCCCTCAAATGGGATTAGATCAAAAAAATTACTAAGGTGCATTTGGAAGACTACCATACCAAGACAAACATGCAAAGTTCTAATGTCTCCCTGAAAGGGGCTGCAGATCAAAAAAATGCATTGAGGTTCATTTGGAGGGACGCCACACAAAGACAGGCATGCAAAGCCCTAATGTCTTCTTGAAAGAAGGTGAAGACTGGGTCCACAAAATGTGTACAATTTTTTTCTAATAATATTATATGACTACTCGATTTATCATATCAAATACCTGGTTGAACTCTCAAGCATCTATGAAACAAAAAGATTTAGAGGAGGGGATCCGGAGAAGAAGTTGAGATACATGAAGAGCCTACAAGAAAGGAACAATCTTGGTCCTTATATCAGCACCCCGACAATGGTATTAACCACGTATCCCTTTCCCCTATCAGCTGCGAACATATACACTTTGCTGAGCTGAGCCTGTATTTTAGCTTACTAGAAATCTGCTTTCTAACAATGGTGTGGGGTAGCTGTGAATTTCTCACAGATACATTAAAACCACTGAGACTTATACTTTGGCTTTGCGAGGATGGACCTGGTGCCATGGGTGAGCTGCACACGCTGCGGGGCTGAAGACTCAGATTTCCTGCATCTTGAATGGACCAGCCCCAAAATCGCTAAACAGTGGACAGCACTATAAGCCTACATAGGCTTGGTGATAGCAGACTCTGTAAGACGACCCCATTCGTTGCTCTACTGGGGTATGTCAGTGATGTCCTTACTGGCACTCGCAGCTTGATAATATTTCTACTCATTGCAAAAAGAGGAGTTGTGTTCCATTAGGGTCACAGGGGCAGCCCCAAACTGTCAGATTGGCTCACGGATGGGGCTAATGTCAGGAACACCATGAAGACTACTGGGGGCTGAGGCCAGCAAGAACTTGTCTCAAAAACATCTGGGGCCCCTTCAGTACATACTTAGCACTCTAGATGAACCAACAGTCTCCCTCCCTGGCCCAGGACTTAACAGCCACAAAACCTACAGCACTGCCATAACTGCATGTTTGTCCCACAAATTTTGAATGTCAGTACCTATGTGTTAATGCATTTAATGTGAACCTAGCAGTCACCTGTGTAGCCTTGGGAACTTAGGTGGGTGTTTTATTTGCTGCATTGTTGTATCTTGCTTTACTGCATAATAAAAATAAATAAAATAAAACCACATATTGAACCGTGCAGGTATCTAACCCATCCCTCAAAATAAAGGAGACATATTGGTTGGAGAGTCTGACTGCTGCGCTATGTTCGGATGCACTACAGGGTACTGTCGCGAGGGGAGATGAGAGGTCTGTAGGTTCTGACTCCAGCTTAGAAATACATGTTTTTAGCTTGTGCTTAAGATGTCCAATGGTAGAAATATAAAGGTTGCTGTTGTCTTGGAATTCACCAATATCCCCTATTTACATTAGGCCTTGGCCTGAAAAACAGGAGCGTATTTTGAAGATGTAAATTGGGAAAAAACATGACTGAATGCTGGGCCTTCATCAAGATTCATGAAAAACAAAGAACAGGTTACAATTTGCTCCTAAAGTTGTAGAAGATAAGGTAAAATCTCAACAATTCAAGAACAGAAAATCTAGTCTGTGTTGTAGAGGTTCTAACATGTTCTCATATATTTGGTCATCCTGATTCAAACTTTGGAGACAGTGTTACTCTAGATAATAGTGTACTTTTAGATGTGATAATGTCAAGCTCACTAAAAGTGTTTTCCTTAAGCAAATGCAAATTTGGTATTCCCACTATCTTTAGGGTGAGAAGGGTCATTTCACAACTGCTGGCAGCTGCAAGGCAGATGGTGGCATCATTCTGCAAGTCGGCACAAGTGCCCAGCCTACAAAACTGCCTCATGAAAGTGGAAAACAATTTTGTTTGTGAGAAAGTATATTGCACAAGACAGAAATAACCTTTTTTTTATTTGTATTTATGTTGGCCATTTACCTTTGCATTTATTGGAATAACAACACCTACATCTGTCCACTAATTTTACAACAACTGACACTTAAGATCTTGACTAACTAGCACTTACCAAAGACAATACGTAAAGTCAATTTTCACGAGAGCTCTTTTAATAACAATGTTGCTCAGAACAAACAGTCTACTTCATACACCCTCATGTCAAATAGACTTTTTGTAAAGGGAAGGAAGTAAAAAGATAGTTGTGTGAATCTGCTACTTTTTAGGGATAATAAGATGCTAAACCAAAAAAGCAGTATTTAATCTTTTGTTACCTTGCCTTTATAAGTTCCCTGCTTTCATGCTATTAACATTAGTAAATTGTTTTGTTTGGTGTGGGCCCACGGGTCTTCTAACTGTATCAATCCTCTGTTTGTTCCTGTCCCTATTCCTATGTCAGAGTTGTTTGATTTCCAGGATGTAAAGTGCTCTTACTCCCACAGACTACATGACAGAAAACAGCATAGCTTAAATACTTGGCTTCACATATGGACTACAATAGATAAATGTATTTATTTATAGTGAGGGTTTGTAACATACACGCTGAAAACCTTATTACTGGCTACAAGAGAAGCTGAAACAAATATGCAAACAAGATTGCAGACTTAATTGAATATTATGATTCTGCAGACTTTTCTGTGTGGAATACATAATCCCTCATCCAAACAATGTACAATAAGAATTAAGGAAACAACTCACCATATAACTTTTCGATTACAGAATTAGGGACATAGAATGGTGGTCCTGAAAAACAGACATAAAGAATACGGGGAGCATGGTACAGTTAGAATTCACATGGAATGATCATTGCTTTCTTGACAATGGTTATTATACCAGTATTACATGATGTCATCAGCTGATAAGTATATTTTATAAGATCAACACAAAGGTCAAAATGTTGAAAACTCACTGCAGATCAATCAAGGACATAATTTCTTAGATGAATCTTGCCATCAATCTAATGTGAATTAAGCATTCAAAAGGTTTTTCTTACTACTCGCTCAGTCAAACTATACACTGCATCCCAATTTTTTTTTATCTGATGGAGACATCTAGTTGCATATTCCTTACCTTAGAATTTTCCCCAGGAGTCGGCCTGGATCCGGAGATTTTTCTTGAACAGTACCCCTGCATGCATTTAGGAGGCGTCTATTGGCTCTGCGTTCCTCGTCGCCATCGTCCGTGCCGGATATGACGTCATGGGTCATATAGAGGCACCACTCTGGCATGCTGATTTCAGTTCTTTTTTTTCCATGCTAGCCAGTGCTGATCTGAAGTAAAATTTTAGACTGAACTTTTTTCTACTTTTTGTCAAAGTTTTTTTAAGTTGCTAACTCCTGTTGGGTCGAGCATGTCATCTAGGAAGACCAGGTTCTAGCCCTGCGGATCCTGTCATTGGGGATGTCTGTGACGGATCCGAACCTCAAGTTTCTTTAGTGTTTGAAGCGTGACCACAACCTGAAGTCGTGATCCCAGTGTCCGGTCATGCATCCAAAGGCTTTGAGGGAGCGGTCCCTGAAGCTGATGGCGGCCCGACGGTCGACTGCCCGCAAGCCAAGAAGAATGTCTCTGCAGCAGGTGCGGAGTGCTCCATCGTCATCATCCCACTCTAAGTCCTAGGGGACGATCGGGAAATTCGAGGCACAAGAAGAAGTCGAAGAAAACAAAACCTTCTTCGACTTCACCTCGTCCGTCAGCCGATGAGGGGGCAGGAGCGTCATTGTTCTAGGCCTACGTCTCCAGAGCCTGCATCTGGGCCAAGTCTGCGCCTCCATGAGTTTCCGGGAGTCGGAGCAACCCCTGCCCAGTTAAAAGAGTTTGAGTGCCATCAGGCCCCATGGAGTCAGAAGTGGTCTCTTTGGGTTCTGTGCCGAAGGCTTCGGCCTCGGCTCCAAGGGGCACCCATGGATCCGTGCCTGGATCCAAGACAGCGTTGGTTGTACCATCTCGAAGTTCCCCAATGCTCCAAGAGCAGCCCACCCTCCCGGATGGCACTTTCCCCATCCTCACTGCAGACTCCGACACACAGCCGGATGGGAGTCGCACAACGTCAATTCTGGCACCGACAGGAGCCGTGCCTCCTATGTCAGGTCCTGAGCCCCTTTCCTATCGGCAAGGTTACGGTGAGGAATGGGAGGGGTTGCTGGACCCTTTGAAATACTGACTCCAAGACGCTATGGGCTGGGGAATGGACTTGGATATAGCCAGTGGCCGGGATACCTCCCCAGATACTGGCAAACTTACTACCCCTACCGTGGCTACGGAGGAGGGAGTGTCCTATTCTATGGTGGTGCGAAGATCAGCTGAGGTCTGGGACCTTAAATTGCTTTCAGTGGCAGTGAGGACTAACCTCCTGACAGAGGTACTTCAACCTAGAGCTTCATCCTTCAAACCCCTGCTCCACTTTAATGAAGCCCATTACAGATGTCCTGCTGGGTACCTGGTCCAAACCCAGCACAGGGTTTCCTGTGAACAGGACAAATGCCTATCACCATCGTGCTGCTCCAGGCAACCAATGTTTCCTTACACAGTACCTCACCCCTGAGAGCTTGGTCATCCAAGCCTCTACCTCTCATGGTGCTTCCCTTCCGTACCCCCACATAGGGAATCCAGGAGGCTGAACACTTGAGAAGAAGATGTTTTCTTCCGCCAGCCTGACATTGCAGTGAGTAAACAACGCATACCTTTTGGGACGTTATTCAAACACACAGTGGGATATGGTTGCGCAAGTACTGCCACAGGTCCCAGTGGAGGCCCAAACTGTATTCTCCCAAGCAGTGACGCAGCGAAGTTCACAATCTGATGTGGACTGGACATGACCGACTCACTGGACAGAGTGCTTGCCTTGACACGTGGCCCTGCGGCACCATGCCTCGTTGAGGGCATCTGGCTTTTTGGGGGATGTCCAAGGCAATCTTATGAACATGCCCTTTGATGGCACTCGTCTCTTCGGAGAGAAAGCAGACTCAGCACTCAAGCGCTTTAAGGATTCTCGTGCTATGGCCAGGTCCTTGGGCCTCACGGAAGCCCTTCGCCCCCCTCACTCTGCTTTTCATCCCTTCCTTTCGTGGCTATGGATGGGACGCCCAGCCACGTCTGTTCCCGTCCATCCACCGTGCTGCCCAGCCTCTGTGTCGCCAGGGACGTGGTATCCACTGTCCTCGTGGATCAGGGAGCCAACGGTCTGGCCAATCCACACTCATCATCTCCGTACCACCCCCCCCCCAAACCCTCACCCCGCAGCTGCCTCCAAACCTTCCTAGTCTGACGATTTCAGACCAAGGACCAGTCGGAGGGAGGATTTTTCATCACCTGCTCCTCTGGCAATCCATCACGTCAGACAGGTGGGTTCTGCCGCTAGTCTGAAAGAGCTATTCCCTCCCCATCAAGAATACCCCTCCATCTATGCTACCCTCCTATGATCGGATGATGAAGGATCACTTAGCACTTCTCCGAGAGGAAGTTATAGCTCTCTTGGTCAAGGAAGCCATAGAGAGGGTTGCTGTGCCAGAAATAGGTTGTGGTTGCTATTCTTGCTACTTTCTGGTACCCAAAAAAGACAAGGGCCTCCACCCTATCCTAGACCGTGGGTCCCTTAATCTCTTCCTCAAGGAGAAGTTCAAAATGCACATTCTGGCTCAGGTGTTATCTGCCCTGAACCCAGGAGACTGGATGGTAGCAATAGACTTGCAAGATGCTTACTTCCATACTCCAGTCCTGCCTGCCCACAGATGCTACTTGCTGTTCACGGTAGACCATGAGCACTTTCAGTTCACCATGCTCCTTTTGGCCTTATCAGTGCCCCTTGAGTGTTGGTTGCAGCTCATCTGCGCAGATCAGGGGTTTCAGTCTTACCCTATCTTGACGACTGGCTGTTGAAGGCTGGCACGCCCCAGGCTGTCGCCTCCCATATCCAGACTACAGCAGACCACCTGCATTTCCTGTTGTTCACTATAAACGTAACAAAGTCACACGTGACTCCCTCTCAGATGCTCCGTTCATCAGAGATGTTGGACACAGTGCAGTTTCAGGCTTATCCTCCTGAGTGGCCATTTCGAGATATTCAGGCTATGATACCGATGTTTCAGCCTCTATCCTGGATTTCGTTGAGAATGACTCTGAGGCTGCTGGGCCTCATGGCCTCCTGCATCCCGCTGGTGACTCATGCCATATGGCATATGCGAGCTCTGCAGTGGGACTCAAAGTTCCAGCGGGTGCAGTGTCATGGGAATCTCTCTGACATTGTCCAGATCATGGAGGGAACTGTGCAAGATCTACAGTGGTGGTTAACGAACCGCGATTGGATCAGAGGCAGATCCCTTTCTCTTCCCCAACCAGATCTGACAGTAGTGACAGACGCATCACTCCTGGGATGGGGCAGCCATCTGGGAGTGGCAGAGATCAGAGGCACTGCAACAACCAGGGTGAGATGAGGTTGTGGACCTTTTGTCAGGTTCTGCGCCTCTGGACATGGCTGAAATATCAGGGCATTTTCCTGGTGGTTCAACATCAGGCGGCCTCTCTGAACGCCAGAGAGGACAAACTCAGCTGGCATTGCTTAGTTGATCACGAATGGTGTCTCCATCCAAAGGAGGTGCAAGGTCTCTTTCAGCAGCGTCGAGAGCCTTGGTTAGATCTGTTTGCGTCCGCAGAGAAAGCGCAATGTCACCAGTATTGCGCACTGGAGTTTCCAAGGCGGCAATCGATCGGCAACAGTTTTCATCTCAAGTCAAACTTAGGCCTCCTGTAAGCCTTTCCACCCATATCACAGGGTTCTCAAAAGGATCAAGAACGATCAGGCCCAAGTAATCCTTTTGGCTCCAGACTGGTCACAAACAGTCTGGTATCCTGAGCTACTGAGCATGGCCATCAATCCTCCGATCTGACTGCCCCTTCAGGAGTATCGTCTGTTGCAGAAGCAGGGAAGGGTTCTACACCTGAACCTGTCCAGTCCCAGTCTTCTTGAGCAGTTGACAGCTTTTGACCTTCCGTCCAAAGTTTGTAACTTAATCTTGGCAGCCAGACGTTCCTCCACAAAAACAGTATAAGCTGGTCATTGGAAGAAACCTGTGGCATGGTGCACAGACAAGTCTGTTGACCCCCTTTCTGAGATTCTGTTGTTTAACCTTTCTTCTTAGGCCTTACTCATATGTTTTCCCCATCTCCATTCACTATGCTCCAATGGGGTTTGAATTTAGTTTTGAGATTCTTGATGTGCGCTCCTTTCGAGCCTCTCCATAATTGTCCTCTCAGACTTCTCACTTTGAAATCAGCCTTTCTTGTGGCCATTACCTCTGGCAGGAGAGTGAGTGAGCTGCAGGCATTTTGATATAAGCCGCCCGACATTTCCATCTATCCTGACAAAGTGTTACTTCTCACTAGGGCTTCCTTTTTGACAAAAGTGGTCACACCGATTCATATAGGCCACTCCATCACCTTTCCTACTCTTTATGCACCCCCACATCCTTCTAAGGAAGAGGAGAGACTCCACCATCTGGACCCAAAAATAGGGTTGGCATTCTACCTTGATCGTACCAAAGCGTTCTGGGTGAATGATCAACTCTTTGTTGGTTACGTGGGTGCGAAGAAAGGTTGGGCAAAGCAGAAGAGAACTAACTCCAGGTGGGTCATACTCTGCATTAAAATGTGCTACACACTGGCTAAGAAGCAACCCCCTGAGGGTTTGCGTGCTCATTCTACCAGAGCTAAACCTGCGACCACTGCATTACACGTAGAGTTCCAGCCCTTGACATCTGTCAGGCGGCAATGTGGGCATCTCTGCACACATTTACCAGAAACTACTGCCTAGACAGTCAAGTCCGTAAGGATGGGCACTCTGCCCGTTCAGTCATGCAGGACTTTCTAGTATGATCCTAAGTCCGTAGATCCACCTCCGGGGATGATATTGCTTGAGTGTCTATTCTAAGGAAAGGAATCTGCAACTAAATGTATCTATCAGATGGACAAGTTACTTATCTTCCGTAACGCCTTATCTGGCAGAGACAATATCTAGTTGCAGATTCCTTACCGACCCACCCATCCTTCACGCACTGTGATCTAATGTCTATGACAGGGACTCCCACTTTCAGGGCCTTAGTTTTGACGCATGAGTGGCTTCCTATTAGAACCCAGCCTTCCACAAACCTTTGAAAAGAGCATACATAGTACAAACATAGAGACACCAGCATGAACCATCGTTAAAACCCCCAACAAGCTTGGGCACCTGGCAGACTAACTTTGAGACATTGTATATCAGGCCAGTCCTCAAGTAGAGCCTTGATCCAGCATACTCGGAGAGCTACTGACCAAATTCCAGTGGTCTGCTTTTAGGTAAATTGAAAGAGCACATTTCACTCAGATCTCCAACTTTATGGAAGAAACCAATCTACTCTCTAACCATCAAAATCATTTCCACCTTGGCATAGGTAGTGAATCTCAGATGACTTGAAGATAATAACAAACAGAATCCACCCTGACCTTAATCTTCGATGGTCTGACAACAAGTGCAAACAGACACAAAGATAATATTCTACTACTGACAGGACCTGTTTGGCGCTTCTGACTAAGTTCACAACCCCTCACTTTTAATCAGCCTAGAAGAACATGGCTAGACTACATTTCCTCCTACCTCTGTGACAGATGAAACAGTAGGTAACTGACCCTTGCCATATAATCTCCTTTCCACATTGAACCAACGTCTCAAAGCTTCATCATCTAAAAAATGTTGCAGCCATACAACCACTACAAGTATGTGCCCACATCACCCCAGACCTCCATGTACTTATCTGCCCACCAGATGCTGACTGATTCTCCATCACCCACAGGGTACAGAATACAACATTTTGCGTTACACCATCCCCTCCTGCTAACCACCTGTCATACAAGAAGACATGCATTGGTAGAACGCCCTGTGTACAGGCCCAAAACTACCAAACACTCTCCCCACAAAGACAAGAAATATCAAATAACACCTAGAAGGCAGTAAAGACTGTACTCCTTCCCAACATATGAAGTAGGATCCCATACAACCAAGAAGCAGAATCGAACACTCACACAAGGATCATGAGCTTGATCACAGCTCAGCTCAGCTATCTGCCTGCTGCAACATTGTTGAAGGGATATAATAAGGCTATTTTAGTGATGGTCACAAAAAACAAAGAAACACTTCCCATATAAACCATATCACTAAAACCTACCCTTACAACTGAACACAACTATGTTGCGTATGCATTGTTCCATCTTTCACTCCTCTTTGCTCCATGACAGCTGGCACAATAGGAGCACAACCAAAATACTTTAAACTTACCACACACTAAAAACTGGCATCCTTCCAACCAAGCACAACCTAAGGAGTACTATGCTAGTTGTCAACCAAAGTATTTTGCAGCCTCAACCTGCCTTAGAGATAGGCCAGTTTGACACATAAGAATGCTCATCAATGGTTCAAGCTAGGGAGACTGATCACTTTGTCTGGGGCGGATTCTTTATTATATTTGGGATAAATTACCCATTGTCGTACATTGTAAGAATACTGCAAGTCACCCAACGAGTTCCAAAGACCGTATAGAGGAACAGAACCGAGGGTCACTTTCCACTATAAGGTCATTGAACTCCGAGGTGACAGCATTCTTTTAATGTATGACAGAGGATATTTTATTTCTTATAATACACGGTTACACCTTCATACTTCCCAAACCTGATTAAATCCTTTGTGTCTTGCTCTTTGACGTTCACTACAGAGCAGAAGATTAAAATTAGTATTTGTACTGTGAAAACACAACAAAAAGCCAATAGTAATTTTTCCAAAAAGATATTAGAATCGGTTTCCTGTATATCAAGTTACAAAAGCAGTGGCTCAGATTGTGTAGAAACATGCAGAGATTCTATGTTTTCTTCAATGACTTATATTTATGTGCCCATAAATATCTTGTTTCAGCTGATCACTTTTCATTTCCAGAAAAAACTTATCAAAAGAAGGAAAAACCATTCATATTTCCTTGCTTTATATTGCAGCTATAATTATGGTACATGATCTGCCTTTCACTCTGGTTACTGGCTCTGGCAGTAGGCACAGAGACACAGAACTCAACTGTCATAACTTACAATAGTTTAACAGCTATATCATTTATTTTTTACTGGTTACTAGACACGGGTGAAATAAGGAAGTTGGAGACGGCTTTTATACAGGGATTGCAGGCTCCCATGTATTTTATGCCGCAAATTAGGAACCATATAGTAGAATAAACTTGGGAAGGTGAATACTCTGCTGTTGATCTTTCCCTATGCGTTATATATGTATGTATCCCGTATTTATAAAGCACATTCCGACTCACGAAGAGCATCGAAGCGATATTGCAGAAGGAGAGAGCGCGGGGGAAACAAGAATGCAGAGGCCCCACCCAGGAAACAGAAGATGATGAGAAAGAATAAGAAAAATGTAAAAGTACAAAAAGAGGTACAAGACAGGTACTATTGGGGGAAAAGCCATGTTTTAACCAATTTCCTAAATCTTAACTAGCAGGGTTCTTGCCTAATGATCAAGGGAAGCGAGTTCCAACCTTTGGGAGCTGCCACGGTGAAAGCTTTATCATTCCATTTAGCTTTATAAGTACGAGGGACCTGAATTCAATAGGCTTTAGCGGACCTCAAGTTTCTCTTAGGAACATGCCAACAGAGCCTGGTGGTAAGATAACGGGGACCGATCCCATGAGCTGCTTTATACATTAAACAAAGCGATTTGAAGATAATACGCTGAGCAAATGGCAGCCAATGTAATTGTTTGAGGCTTCCTCTGACTGATTTCCACCGTGAAAGATTGAGAACCGCTCTGGCGGCAGCGTTCTAGACCAATTGCAACTTATTAATCAAAGCCTTATCCAGATAAAGGAATAAGGCATTACAATAAGCTACCTTTGACATCACCAGTGCTAAGGTAGCGGAGACTCTCCATTCATGTGAGAGATAAGGAACATTTTCCTAAGCATTTTGATGAGCCAGAAGCAAGTCTTTAAGGTGTGATTTACCTGATTTTTAAAGGATAGATGATCATCAAAAAAGATGCCCAAATTCCTACTGACAGTGGTGGGTACGGGGAGCGTGCCACATTCTGAAGGCCACCAACGTGAGCTCCATAACTCCTTTCCTAATCCGAAACAACAAATTTCGGTTTTGGTGGCATTCATTTTAAGCCAATTAGTGTTCATCCAGTTGCTCACTGTTAGCTTGCAGTTGTTGAACCGATCCGCAACCTCCTCCCAAGGCTTTTTAATTGGGATGATAAGCTGAGAGTCATCTGCGTAAGAGGACGGAATGAAGCCAAAGGAACTAATCAGACTGGCCAGTGGGGCAACATACACATTAAACAGAGTGGGACTCAAGGAAGATCCCTGGGGAATCCCACAAGGTAATAAATAAGGTGTGGATCTAAAATCGCCACAGCTTACAGTGGTCCATCTATTAGTAAGAAAAGATTCCAAGAGCTGAAGCGCTCGCTCTCTAATCCCCACTTGATAAAGGCGGGACGTTAGAAGGTGAGGAGAGATAGTATTGAACGCCGCCGACAAATCTAGTAGAGGTAGGGTAACCCCTTGACCTTCATCTACCAGTTTCTGGATAGCATCAAAGGATGAGATTAGGGTCGTCTCCGTGCTATGTGCTTTTCTGAAACCATGTTGGGAGTCATCAAGGGCTTCCACCAGTTCCAAATTCAACATTTTCTCTAAAACCTTTGCCAGATAGGGAAGAAGTGCTATTGGCCGTAAATTGTTTAGGTCTTGACTATCACCATCTGGCTTCTTCTTAAGGGGTACCACTGTAGTTTCTTTCCATAGGGAGGGGTACACCCCAGATAGCAGGACCTCTTGATAAATAGGAACTAACGCCAGAGCCATGAGTTATGGGTCTTCAGCAGAATCTTCTACCTGGTACATATTTGAAAAATATAAAAGTGCCTTTAACAAAGTGAATATATTCCAAATATCTTGAGAATGATCTGTTACACCTTGGTGAACATCAGAGATATTTAATCAAACCTACTAACCATCACTCTTGCACTACATTAATGATATTCAATTTGCTTTAGTTAACCATTTTTGTGGTTGAAGGGACATGGCAGAAAATCCCTGAGGAGTTTTAAAATTTGTCGATTTTTATGGAGGTTTGGGGGGGTTGTAGTTCATTTGCTTTGTGTGTCCTAGGCCTAGAATTGCTATTTAAATGTAATTAAAGCCTGCATTTTTTTAAATATACAGGAACCCCTCACATTTAATCACTTGCACCTTTGCCGTCAGCACTGTCTAATGAGGCTTGTTTTATTTTTGTAAAGTTTTAGATAATTTTATTTCAGCTCATAAATATTCCAGTTTCAAAACTTGTTAGGTAAACCTTTTATGACTTGGTGGCACTTAAAATTGCTCAATAAAAATAGTTTAGGTTGAAAAAAATATAATAAATTTAAAGTGAACCATACCTTCTAGCAAATCCGGATTGTATGACACAGTGACCAGTAGATAACAACAGTCCTGCTCCATCAAGGAAAGCATTGCCTTGGAATAGCTAACAGAGAAAGATACAAGTCAAACTTTTTAAAAAACAAGAACACATTTTCAGAGCTGCAAGACCATATAGCAGACAAAACAGTGTATACAATTTTCTTAAAAAATACCATAATAAATATATACAAAACAATCAATTAATATTTTTATTACCATTGATTAAACAATGTAAGATAAAGGACATCAACGGAGTAGCTAGAAATATAAAATGCCCCCCACCTTGACCAACATGGCACTAAACATGCGGGCAGAGTGGTAGATCCTAACCATTTCTATGCAGGCCTGTGAGAATTATTCCTTCCACCCCCATTGAAAAAATAGTGCAAAGTGATGCTTTTAATACATGATTTTAAAAGAATTTGGCCAAATAGCTGCATGGATAACAACCTTTCCTTATTTCCTCTCTGCTATCTTTTCTTCTGTGGGCTCTCTTTCCTTTTAAACTTCATTAATTTTTTCCTTCTCTGTTTCTTCTGTCATTAATTCTTGCCTTCTATCTTTTTATCTTTTACTCCTTCATATCATTCTTTTTTTCTACTTCATGATATTCTATTTTCTCCTTTCCACTCTCCTTTAATCCCTTCCTTCTATCTTAATTTCATTCTGTCCATTTGTCTTCCATTACATTTCACCTTCTTGTTACTTTTCTATCCTTTTTATGTAATTTTCTTTTCTTCCCTTCATCTTTAATTCCTTCATAATTTTTCTCATTCATTATTTACATGCCTTACTTATACTCCTGCCCTTCCTTCTCCCCTTCTTTCAGTACTCGTTCCTATTTTAATTCTCTTTTTGTTCTTTCTTTATTCCTTTCTTTTTCCTTCTTTCGTCTTTCCTCCCTAGTCTATTTTTTTTGTTATTTATTTTGTATTTTCCTGCTGTCCTTCTTTCCCCTTTTCTATTTTTTATCATTTAATTTTTACTTGCTTTTCTTCCAGTCACCCTTCTTACTTTTTCTGACCTTCCTTCCCTCTATTTTTTCATTCATTTCTCCCTTCTTTGAAGTCTTCTTTCCTTTTCTCTTCCTTGTTCACTCAGTCTGACTTCAATTGGCAATAAAGAAAAAGTTATTCTGACTCCCTGCTGAAGATGATGCAGCGGGTGCTTCACTGTGCCCCTGACGGACATAATATTTTCAGAGCAATTTACTAGATTAAGGGATGGCAGGCAGTCCTCCAACTATTTTGTTTACATAAAGGTTTGTAAAACATCAAAAGTTATGACTGCTCTGCACACATTTCAGGGGTCATGGGAGGATGCCCTACTTTCAAACAACTATTTAAAAACTAGGCAATAATGCAGAACTATCAAGGTAGCATATGAAAGGTTTAAAAATACCCTGCTGATGCCAAGACTCACAACCCAAAGTTAACGGCTGTCCAAAAGAAAGAGGTGACACCTCTTCCGCTCCAGATGAAATACCAGGAAGTCAAACAACAGGGCAAGAGGATATCAGGTAAGAGGCATATAACTGTTCTCTTTTAATGCACAAGAGAAACCCATTCAGGCTTTTACGGATCCTTATAAAGCCTAACAACAGTGGCTTGGACATTGTGCACATTGTGAAAAAGGAAGGGGAGCAGAACCATGATATACCGAACAGCACACAATCCCAGGTATGAGGTATTGGATATTGGCATAGCAGAGACTAGTCTGGCATAGTGATCTCCACTCCTGCCACAGAGTGCCTACTGAGTTATTGTACACCATACAGTGGCCTAGTGAGCATTAGTACCCTGACATACTGAGCAGATCCCCGCCGCATTGGGTAGGCCACTAGTGTAATGGCACAATGCTAATGAGATTCCCTGATGTCATACTGAGTAGCTCCTTTGAGCATTAACCTCTGCAAAGCAAACTGAGCAGCACCACATGCCCTTTGACATTCACACTTCTCATGTATTTTGAGTTGCACACCCTGGCATATTTGACAGCCCAATGACACACAGAGTATCATCAATTAGCTGCTTCCTAGCTTATTGCGCAGGAAACTAGACCACTGGCAAGCATCTTGGCACAATGAGCATGACATATGAATACTGAGTAGCACATGGTCAGTCAGCACCACCTAGGCATACTGGATATGAAATTGGTACATTAAGCAATCCAGAGAGAATAATGAGCAACTCAATGGCAAAACAAGAAGCTCCATAGCACATGGAATACTGGCCAGCCTCCCTACCACATTCACCTGCCTCCAAAATGCTTTGCAAAAGAGAATAGCCCCAGGCACACTCTGTAGCATACCGGTAAAAATCTGGAACATTTAGGACGCACACTACACTCATCATACTACAAGTGATCTGAAAAATGTAAGCACCACCTTGGAACATGTATGCATGCCCAAGACGCATATCAATAACATCGCTGAATGTGATGCCAGAATCATGACATATAAAGGCAGCAATTCAGGTGTGATTTAATATTTTAAGTAGAGAAGGTATGATGGAATATTGAATGGTGTTGAATTAGTAATAGGCACAGGGTAATTTGCGACAATAGTAGAGCCTTATGCAACGTTCCATGTCACAGAATTTTCTGCCGGGTCCCAATACATAAATACACTATTTTATTTATGTGACACAGAACTGTCTGCTGTGTCTCCAGATGTTTTACAGGCTACATAGACTTTTCATGATCATATGCATGCACTTGCTACTGCAGAAGAATAATGCTTCTGGGTTCAATGGCAGACCTACACTTTTTAGATGCCCTTAGGCCCTAGGGCTGATGTACCCTTCTGGGATTTCAGTGCAATAAATTTGGAAAAATGAACAGTAAAATACCCCTTTTTGCGAACATTTTAAATTAAATAACCCCCTTCCACGAAGTCATTTATGAGAATATCAAGAGTTGCTTCATGCAGTAACAGCGGGATTATGTGCAATACTAAACATTTGGGTGGAATGGGGCCACTGTTTGTTGAGCAAAATAAATTAAGTAAAACACTTGTGCTGGTATGGTATTTTACCAGAATATTTATGTCAATTGGCTGATCGGAATGCAAAATGTTGTGAAAGTAGAAAGACTCAGTCAAAAGAGTCTGCAATTTTTACTGGCAGTTCATCTGCAAAAACGTATAAATCACTGAAAGAGTGGAGCTAAAGAATTTTACTCACCGCTCTCTATCACATGGGTTAATTGCTACCAGAGATCCTCTATCCCAAATCCCATCATACTTTGCAGGAATTCTGTCAGAAAAATAAAAGATACATTTAAAATACATGAACAGACCTTATAAACTGTTTATTTAAAATGTAATGATGTTGAAGAAGCCAGAAACGTTTCAAGCTTTAATACGGAAACATATGTATAAATGTCAAGGGTTCTTTTTATTCAACACAAAACAGTAAAAAACACGAATAAAATCTGAGAGCTACAATACGCCCAAAAAATGCCTCTCCACAGATTGCCCATCCATGAGTTACTGCCCAAAGAATGCTTGAAAACTGTTTAGGAACAACTAGCCTCTACTCTTTCCTTTTCTTCTTGACTGCCTCTCCAGCTAACAGTGCTGTTCCACACCTTTTAAATGGATGTTGGGATGTAAGTGCAGTAAAGGGAAGGAAGAGAACATGATGCATGGGCTAAAGGAACCTATAGATTAAAGAAAAGATTTCTAATACAGAGAGATTTCTAGGCAGTTAGAAATCGCCACAGAGAGGGCACAAAAGGGTTCAGAATTCAAATATCAGGCCTAAAGTGGTCCTGGGGCTTGCTAAGGCATATCTGCTGATGTACCCTTCTGGGTTGTATACAGGATTATGAGGATTACGTCCAGATATAAAGCAAACGTTTTACAATGTCAAAAGGACTCTTGGAAACAGTGGGTGCAAGTGCTTGCTCTCTGACAATACAGAAGAATCTGAGAGTAGGATTTTGCATGCTTGAATTTTGCGGTTTAGTGGCCCTTTCTCAATGCCCCTGGAGATGGACTATCCAGTTGATTTGCTGGGCAAATTAATGACTTTCATTAGCCCAATCCCCATCCTCCCTACCCCCAAAACACCTTAAGCATGTTCTAATGCACAGTCCAGGGTCAGTGTCATTATCACGGCCTTCAACTGTACAGAGCTCTGCTGCCTTTCAGTTAGGTCTGGGTATACAAATACCACATACATACATAGAAGGCCACTTATAAGTGCCTTGCTATAAAAATGCTTTGGCATTTTTCGACAGATAAACAACTGAAATAATACAACATTGTTGTCTTCAACAACAATTAGTCTAATCCAGGTGTTCCAAACCAGTTGATCAGACATCTTCAGAGCAGCTCGCAGCCTTGAGTTCATTTTTAAATCAGCAAAGGGTCACACTTTCCTTTTAAAGTTAAGGGAAGGCTGAGTTTATTTTACACTATTATCATTAGGCTGCAGATAGCAGGTCCAGATAATGAGCAGTGCTTAGTCAAATTGATGACTGAGGCAGGGGTAAAAATAAAAGTCTTTGTCATCTCAATATTGGAGCATAATGGTGCTTCTGCGTGCTTTTAAATGGGAGAAAATGAAAATGAAAAATTGCCTTAATGATTAAGTTAACTGTTCATTTTAATGTTCTCTCATTTCTAAGTGCTACGTTTGCAAACAGCAGGCCTCTTGCCCCCAGTGACCAAAGACATTGTGCCATATTTAGTACTGAAAAAAACAGTTATTTTTTTTAAATGGGAGAAATTTAAAATGATGACAACTACTTCTATGAAGAGTTGGGGCCTGATTTAGATATTGGCGGATGGGTTACTCCGTCAGAACAATGACGGATATCCCGTCTGCCGAAATCTAAATCCCAAAGGAAATGATAGGATTTATATTTCGGCAGACAGGATATCCATCCACCAATGTCTAAATCAGGCCCACAATTTTCTTCTGCACTTTTAACTAATCCAATTACATTTTAATGTTTTATGGTGCATGTCTCATCACTTTAAATTCCTCCCATTTAAACAAATGGCTGTATTTTTCTGTGATAAACATGGCACCGTGTCTTCAGGCAACTGGGAACAAGATGCCTGCTGTTTGTAAATGTGACATTTGGAAATATGACTCATTTTGAATGATTGGTTTTATGGAGTTCATATATACAAAAAGTTAACTCTTCAATTTAATTTCCTCCCATTCCAAAAAGTGTCACCTTTACACACAGAAGGCATCTTGCTCACAGGAGATGGTAAACATGGTGCCATATTTAAAACTGAAACATGTAGCCATTATTAAAAGGGGAGAACTTTACAGTGAAGAATTTTTTCCATATTATGAATATTTTTCCAAAACATTTCTCTACACTTTATATTTCTCCCCATTTAAAGAACTGGTTGTATGTTAGTGGTATACATGTAATGTTGCCACACATGGCAAAAGGTACTTACTGTGTGCACAAGTGCATACAATATAGGCCCTCAGTCACCCATACAAATATACCCCATTCAAAGGCACACATGTTCACAATCCCCACAGACCACGCTTCCACTGACACGCATGGCAGTACTGTTGTAGTGCTTCTGGTCAAAGTATTTTGTGCAAACCATAGTGTCTGGCACTAGGGAAGGCTTAACCCTTTAATTGCTAAGCCTTTCCCCCTCCAAAAAGTACTCCACTCCAGTTTAGAAAAAATTATAATATTTATCTGTAGGAAGTTGGCTCTGTATGTCAAGCTTTATTCGGTCAATTAACCATGAAAGCATCACATACATCTCTGGCTCTGTATGTATTATTTCAAATTAAGAAATAGCATGCACAGAGTCCAAGGGTTCCCCTTAGAGGTAAGATAGTGGCAAAAGAGATAATTCTAATGCTCTATTTTGTGGTAGTGTGGTCGAGCAGTAGGCTTATCAGAGGGTAGTGTTAAGCATTTGTTGTACACAAACAGGCAATAAATGAGGAACACACACTCAAAGACAATTCCAGGCCCATAGGTTTTTGTATAGAAAAATATCTTTGCTTAGTTTATTTTAAGAACCACAGGTTCAAGATTAACAGACAATACTTTAAATGAAAGGTACTTCACTTAGGAACTTTAGGAACTTTGAATTAGCAAAATAGCATATACAGTTTCACACAAATGGCATATAGCTATTTTAAAACTAGACACTTAGTGCAATTTTCAACAGTTCCTGGGGAGGTAAGTGTTTGTTAGTTTTGCAGGTAAGTAAACCACCTACAGGGTTCAAAGTTGGGTCCAAGGTAGCCCACCGTTGGGGGTTCAGGGCAACCCTAAAGTTACCACACCAGCAGCTCAGGGCCGGTCAGGTGCAGAGGTCAAAGTGGTGCCCATAACGCATAGGCTTCAATGGAGAAGGGGGTGCCCCGGTTCCAGTCTGCCAGCAGGTAAGTACCTGCGTCTTCGGAGGGCAGACCAGGGGGGTTTTGTAGGGTACCGGGGGGGGGACACAAGTCAGCACAAAAAGAACACCCTCAGTGGCAAGGGGCGGCCGGGTGCAGTGTGCAAACAGGCATCGGGTTCGCAATGTAATCCAATGGGAGACCAAGGGGTCTCTTCAGCGATGAAGGCAGGCAAGGGGGGCGGGGGGGCTTCTCGGGGTAGCCACCACCAGGGCAAGGGAGAGGGCCACCTGGGGGTCGCTCCTGCACTGGAGGTCGGATCCTTCAGGTCCTGGGGGCTGCAGTGTCCTTACCAAGCGTCGGGTCTTTGAAGCAGGCAGTCGCGGTCAGGGGGAGCCTCGGGATTCCCTCTGCAGGCGTCACTGTTGGGGCTCAGGGGGGTCAGCTCTGGCTACTCACGGGCTCGCAGTCGCCGGGGAGTCCTCCCTGTAGTGTTTGTTCTCCACAAGTCGAGCTGGGGGCGTCGGGTGCAGAGTGCAAAGTCTCACGCTTCCGGCAGAAAACGTGTGTTGTTTCAAAGTTGCTTCTTTGTTGCAAAGTTGCAGTCTTTGTGGAGCAGAGCCGCTGTCCTCGGGAGTTCTTGGTCCTTCTAGATGCAGGGTAGCCCTCTGAGGCTTCAGAGGTCGCTGGACCCTGTGGAACACGTTGCTGGAGCAGTTTCTTTAGAAGTGGGGAGACAGGCCGGTAGAGCTGGGGCCAAAGCAGTTGGTGTCTCCGTCTTCTCTGCAGGTTTTTCAGCTCAGCAGTCCTTCTTCGTCTTAGGTTGCAGGAATCTAGTTTCCTAGGTTCTGGGGTGCCCCTAAATACTGAATTTAGGTGTGTGTTTAGGTCTGGGAGGGCAGTAGCCAATGGTTACTGTCCTTGAGGGTGGCTACACCCTCTCTGTGCCTCCTCCCTGAGGGAAGGGGGGCACATTCCTATTCCTATTGGGGGAATTCTCCAAAATCAAGATGGAGGATTTCTAAAGGCAGGGGTCACCTCAGCTCAGGACACCTTAGGGGCTGTCCTGACTGGTGGGTGACTCCTCCTTGTTTTTCTCATTATCTCCCCTGGACTTGCCGCCAAAAGTGGGGGCTGTGTCCAGGGGGCGGGCATCTCCACTAGCTGGAGTGCCCTGGGGCATTGTAACACGAAGCCTGAGCCTTTGAGGCTCACTGCTAGGTGTTACAGTTCCTGCAGGGGGGAGGTGTGAAGCACCTCCACCCAGAGCAGGCTTTTGTTTCTGTCCTCAGAGAGCACAAAGGCCCTCACCACATGGGGTCAGAAACTCGTCTCTCAGCAGCAGGCTGGCACAGACCAGTCAGTCCTGCACTGAACAATTGGGTAAAATACAGAGGGCATCTCTAAGATGCCCTCTGTGTGCATTTGTTTTATAAATCCATCATTGGCATCAGTGTGGGTTTATTATTCTGAGAAGTTTGATACCAAACTTCCCAGTATTCAGTGTAGCCATTATGGAGCTGTGGAGTTCGTTTCTGACAGACTCCCAGACCATATACTCTTATGGCTACCCTGCACTTACAATGTCTAAGGTTTTGCTTAGACACTGTAGGGGCATAGTGCTCATGCACCTATGCCCTCACCTGTGGTATAATGCACCCTGCCTTAGGGATGTAAGGCCTGCTAGAGGGGTGACTTACCTATGCCACAGGCAGTGTGAGGTTGGCATGGCACCCTGAGGGGAGTGCCATGTCGACTTAGTCATTGTCTACCCACCAGCACACACAAGCTGGCAAGCAGTGTGTCTGTGCTGAGTGAGGGGTCCCTAGGGTGGCATAAGACATGCTGCAGCCCTTAGAGACCTTCCCTGGCATCAGGACCATTGGTACCAGGGGTACCAGTTACAAGGGACTTACCTGGGTGCCAGGGTTGTGCCAATTGTGGAGACAATGGTACATTTTAGGTGAAAGAACACTGGTGCTGGGGCCTTGTTAGCAGGGTCCCAGCACACTTCTCAGTCAAGTCAGCATCAGTATTAGGCAAGAAGTGTGGGGTAATTGCAACAGAGAGCCATTTCCTTACACAAGCCCCCCCCAGCCCAAAGGCCAGGAGACTCAGCCAAAGCTGGGAGAGTCTTCCTAGTCTGTCAGGCGAGGATGAGTAGAGGAAATAGGCTGGTTTGTTGCAGGGCCTACTCTGCCTTACATCCTCCTGTTCAGGTCATTCCCTCTGGGGAACTGACCCACTTCCACAGTGATAGGACCTAGTCTGAATTGCCTCTTGTCTGTGCTTTTAATGTCTTCACCCATTCTCTCTATTTTGGGGTTAGAGGTATCCACCTCTGCTAATCTTATCTTAGCCAGGGTCACCCATAGCTTACCCAAAGAGGTTACCCAGAGCTGAAGTAACCCCACCATGACCAACAGGGTCAGGGGGCCTAACTTGCTATTTGGCATGGGGTCAGACCACCATGCAAAGGATAGTGCAGCCATAAAGGCTAACACCCAGCAGAGGCCACTGACAGCTGTCAGTGCCCAGAACCACACCTTTAGCTCTTCACCTGCAAGGGATGGAGCTAAATTACAGGCTTCTTTGGGTTCAGGGTGCCTGTCTGCTATGTTAGAGTGGGGGGTTACTACATCTTGTAGTAAACACCCTTCTTCCACTCTTTCTTCTGTTAACTGAGGAGCCACCCACTCAGGTTTAACAGTTGCCTGACTAGCCAGGACTTCTTGTGGGTCAGGTTGGACTTTACCAGTGCCACTTTTGGAGTTCTCCCCTACTGGAGCAGAATCTCCTTGGCTTGCTGGAACCTTGGCTAAAGGTTGTCCACCTTTCCTACTCTGCTTTCCTTTCTTTTTCTTTTGGGGCCTACTTGCAGTTACTGCAGGGGTAGCACCTTCAGAATCCTTGGGAGAGGACTGGCACTGGACCAGTTCCTCTCTTGGGCTCTGACTAACCTCTGGGTAGTCATTTCCAAGGAGACAATCAAGGGGGAGGTCTGTACTGACTACCACCCTTCTCCAGCTAAAAGTCCCACCCACTTCTATGGGCACAAAAGCCACAGGCCTATCAGTGACTCTGTCTGGGCTAACTCTTACTCTGGCAGTCTCACCTGGGATGTACTGGTTTGAGAACACCAGCCTGTCATGCACAATAGTGTGACAGGCACAAGTGTCTCTCAGGGCAGTGGTTGGGATTCCATTCACCAGTAGGTGGTGGAATTGTCTACTTCCCTCTGGAATCTCCAACTCACCTGTTGGGCCCTTTTTCCAGTTGAAGGCTATGAAGACCTCCTCATCTGAGGAGTCATCCCCAATGACTACACTGGTCACCCCTGGGATTTTGCTAGGGGGTTTGTTTTTGGAACAAGAAGTGCCCTTGGTGTGGTGCCCTGTCTGTCTACAGTTATGGCACCATGCCTTAGTGGCATCCCAGTTCTTACCCTGGTACCCACCTTTGTTTTGGGTTGTGTCTTGGGGCCCACCCACCTGGTCTGGTTTTTGGGCGCCTACAGAGGACTCTTTTTCTTTGTTTCTAGTGTCACCCACTTTCTCCTGGGGAGGCTTTGTAAGCCCTTTCTTTTGGTCACCCCCAGTGGAAGTTTTGGTTACCCTAGTCTTGACCCAGTGGTCTGCCTTCTTTCCCAATTCTTGGGGAGAAATTGGACCTAGGTCTACCAGATACTGATGCAACTTTTCATTGAAGCAGTTACTTAAAATGTGTTCTTTCATAAACAAATTATAAAGCCCAACATAGTCATGCACTTCTTTTCCAGTTACCCAACCATCCAGTGTTTTCACTGAGTAGTCTACAAAATCAACCCAGGTCTGGCTCAAGGATTTTTGACCCCCCCCCCCTGAACCTAATCCTGTACTCCTCAGTTGAGAATCCAAAGCCCTCAATCAGGGTAGCCTTCATGAGGTCATAGGATTCTGCATCTTTTCCAGAGAGTGTGAGGAGTCTATCCCTACACTTTCCAGTGAACATTTCCCAAAGGAGAGCACCCCAGTGAGCTCGGTTTACTTTTCTGGTTGCACAAGCCCTCTCAAAAGCTGTGAACCATTTGGTGATGTCATCACCATCTTCATATTTAGTTAAAATCCCTTTAGTGATTTTCAACATGTCAGGAGAATCTCTGACCCTATTATGTTGCTGCCACCATTGATGGGACCAAGACCCATCTCTTGTCTTTCCCTTTTTATGGCTAGGAGCTGTCTCTCTATAGCCAATCTTTTGGCCATCCTGGCTAGCAGGAGGTCCTCTTCATTGAGGCTGCCCTCAATGCTTCCAGAGTTGCTGGACTCTCCTGTGAGAGAAGCAGCATCTCTGACTATCACTTGTGGAGACAGGGTTGGAGAAACCCAGGTCTCCCTAACTAGGAGTGGGGGTGGGAATTCCTCCACATCACTAGCTTCCCCCTCTGGGAAGGTATCATCAGAGGGGTTGTTTTTAGAGGTTTAGCAAACTCTGCCAAAAGCTCCTGGAGCTGTACTTTGGTAGGGTTTGAACCAGTTTTAATATTTTTGATTTTGCAGAGACCTTAACTCTGACATCCTAAGATGCAGGTAAGGGGTGAGGTTGAGTTCCATCACTATCTCTTCTGCAGTAGACATTAAGGGGGTCATTACGACCCTGGCGGCCAGCGGTAACACCGCCAACAGGCTGGCGGTGTTCCGCCAGCAATTATGACCATGGCGGAATTGCCACGGCCATACCGCCGGCCCCTCCACTTTCCCGCCAGGATTCTGCCTGGCGGTCATAATCCCCAGGGCAGCGGTGCCAGCACCACTGCCCTGGGGATTATGAGTCCCCAACCGCCGGCCTGTCCATGGCGGTACACACCGCCATGGAAAGGCCGGCGGTAAGGGGACTTGGGGTGCCCCTGGGGGCCCCTGCACTGCCCATGCACTTGGCATGGGCAGTGCAGGGGCCCCCAGGCATAGCCCCGTCGCGCATTTCACTGCCCGAATTTCGGGCAGTGAAATGCGCGACGGGTGCTACTGCACCCGCTGAACATCAGCATTGCCGCCGGCTCTATTACGAGCCGGCTGCAATGTTGATGTGACATTTCCGCTGGCCCAGCGGCAATGTCATAATAGGGAGACAGAAATACCGCCGGCAACGGCGGTATTCTGTCTACCGCAGCCTCGGTCTTAATGACCCCCTATGTGCCTGATTACAACTTTGGAGGAGGTGTTAATCCGTCCCAAAAGTGACGGTAAAGTGACGGATATACCACCAGCCGTATTACGAGTCCATTATATCCTCTGGAACTCGTAATACGGCTGGTGGTATATCCGTCACATTTGGGACGGATTAACACCTCCTCCAAAGTTGTAATCAGGCCCTATGTTTCTAAAAGTTGGAATACTTTTTAAGAATCTAAAACTATGTCTAGAACTTAATTCAAACTTTTACAAAACTTTTAAGCTCTAAAAGAAATGCTAACAGGGACTAACACAAGGCCCTAGCAGGACTTTTTAGTCGTGTGATCAGGTATTGGCTGAGTAGTCGAGCAAATGCAAAGTCTTGTACCCCACCGCTAATCCACCAATGTAGGAAGTTGGCTCTGTATGTACTATTTCAAAGTAAGAAATAGCATGCACAGAGTCCAAGGGTTCCCCTTAGAGGTAAGATAGTGGCAAAAAGAGATAATTCTAATGCTCTATTTTGTGGCAGTGTGGTCGAGCAGTAGGCTTATCAGAGGGTAGTTGTAAGCATTTGTTGTACACACACAGGCAATAAATGAGGAACACACACTCAAAGACAATTCCAGGCCAATAGGTCTTTGTATAGAAAAATACATTTTCTTAGTTTATTTTAAGAACCACAGGTTCAAGATTAACAAACAATACTTTAAATAAAAGGTACTTCACTTAGGAACATTAGGAACTTTGAATTAGCAAAATAGCATATACAGTTTTCACACAAATGGCATATATCTATTTTAAAACTAGACACAGTGCAATTTTCAATAGTTCCTGGGGAGGTAAGTGTTTGTTAGTTTTGCAGGTAAGTAAACCACCTACAGGGTTCAAAGTTGGGTCCAAGGTAGCCCACCGTTGGGGGTTCAGGGCAACCCCAAAGTTACCACACCAGCAGCTCAGGGCCGGTCAGGTGCAGAGGTCAAAGTGGTACCCAAAATGCATAGGCTTCAATGGAGAAGGGGGTGCCCCGATTCCAGTCTTCCAGCAGGTAAATACCCACGTCTTCGGAGGGCAGACCAGGGGGGTTTTGTAGGGAACCGGGGGGGACACAAGTCAGCACAAAAAGAACACCCTCAGCGGCACGGGGGCACCGGGTGCAGTGTGCAAACAGGCGTCGGGTTCGCAATGCAATCCAATGGGAGACCAAGGGGTCTCTTCAGCGATGCAGGCAGGCAAGGGGGGGGCTCCTTGGGGTAGTCACCACCTGGGCAAGGGAGAGGGCCACCTGGGGGTCGCTCCTGCACTGGAGGTCGGATCCTTCAGGTCCTGGGGGCTGCGGATGCAGTGTCCTTACCAGGTGTCGGGTCTTTGAAGCAGGCAGTCGGGGGAGCCTCGGGATTCCCTCTGCAGGCGTCGCTGTGGGGGCTCAGGGGGGTCATCTCTGGCTACTCACGGGCTCGCAGTCGCCGGGGAGTCCTCCCTGTAGTGTTTGTTCTCCACAAGTCGAGCCGGGGGCGTCGGGTGCAGAGTGCAAAGTCTCACGCTTCCGGCGGGAAACGTGTGTTGTTTCAAAGTTGCTTCTTTGTGGAGCAGAGCCGCTGTCCTCGGGAGTTCTTGGTCCTTCTAGATGCAGGTAGCCCTCTGAGGCTTCAGAGGTCGTTGGACCCTGTGGAACGCGTCGCTGGAGCAGTTTCTTTAGAAGTGGGGAGACAGGCCGGTAGAGCTGGGGCCAAAGCAGTTGGTGTCTCCGTCTTCTCTGCAGATTTTTCAGCTCAGCAGTCCTTCTTCGTCTTAGGTTGCAGGAATCTAGTTTCCTAGGTTCTGGGGTGCCCCTACATACTGAATTTAGGGGTGTGTTTAGGTCTGGGAGGGCAGTAGCCAATGGTTACTGTCCTTGAGGGTGGCTACACCCTCTTTGTGCCTCCTCCCTGAGGGGAGGGGGCACATCCCTATTCCTATTGGGGGAATCCTCCAAAATCAAGATGGAGGATTTCTAAAGGCAGGGGTCACCTCAGCTCAGGACACCTTAGGGGCTGCCCTGACTGGTGGGTGACTCCTCCTTGTTTTTCTCATTATCTCCCCTGGACTTGCCGCCAAAAGTGGGGGCTGTGTCCAGGGGGCGGGCATCTCCACTAGCTGGAGTGCCCTGGGGCATTGTAACACGAAGCCTGAGCCTTTGAGGCTCACTGCTAGGTGTTACAGTTCCTGCAGGGGGGAGGTGTGAAGCACCTCCACCCAGAGCAGGCTTTTGTTTCTGTCCTCAGAGAGCACAAAGGCCCTCACCATATGGGGTCAGAAACTCGTCTCTCAGCAGCAGGCTGGCACAGACCAGTCACTTCTGCACTGAACAATTGGGTAAAATACAGGGGGCATCTCTAAGATGCCCTCTGTGTGCATTTTTTTTTATAAATCCAACACTGGCATCAGTGTAGGTTTATTATTCTGAGAAGTTTGATACCAAACTTCCCAGTATTCAGTGTAGCCATTATGGAGCTGTGGAGTTCGTTTTTGACAGACTCCCAGACCATATACTCTTATGGCTACACTGCACTTACAATGTCTAAGGTTTTGCTTAGACACTGTAGGGGCATAGTGCGTGTGCACCTATGCCCTCACCTGTGGTATAGTGCACCCTGCCTTAGGGCTGTAAGGCCTGCTAGAGGGATGACTTACCTATGTCACAGGCAGTGTGAGGTTGGCATGGCACCCTGAGGGGAGTGCCATGTCGACTTAGTCATTTTCTCCCCAAACAGCACACACAAGTTGGCAAGCAGTGTGTCTGTGCTGAGTGAGGGGTCCCTAGGGTGGCATAAGACATGCTGCAGCCCTTAGAGACCTTCCTTGGCATCAGGGCCCTTGGTACCAGGGGTACCAGTTACAAGGGACTTACCTGGGTGCCAGGGTTGTGCCAATTGTGGAGACAATGGTACATTTTAGGTGAAAGAACACTGGTGCTGGGGCCTGGTTAGCAGGATCACAGCACACTTCTCAGTCAAGTCAGCATCAGTATCAGGCAAAAAGTGGGGGGTACTTGCAACAGGGAGCCATTTCCTTACATTATCTGAATAAAATAAGACCAAAATGACAAAAATCCAATATGCTCAAGTCAAGATATCACTTTTTAAAGGTTTAAATGAGTCTCAATCCTTAAGAATCAGTAGGTGTGTCCTTTTAACACATGGTACCTGGGATGTGTCAAAAATAACAACGCAGGGGAGACACAGAGGTGTTGTGAAAAATAAGGCACTGTGTCAGATTTTCTTGTGTGGCACAGACAATGCATCGGTTCTCTCTGCGATTCAAGGTTGTAGGAAAGTCCTCTTTTTTGCCCTGGTCACCCCCACACTTTTTGGACAGGTACAGGTGGTTACTGACTCTTGGCTGTGCCCTGGGTACTGCTTACCAGTCCCAGGGCCAGTGCTCTGTGTAAAGTGGATATGCAAATTAGGCTAATTATAATTGGCAAAGTTAACCTACATATAAGTCCTTAGTATATGGTAGGGCATAGAGGTTTAGGGACCCCAGCATAGGTAGTGCCAACATAGGTGCACTGCTGAGGTGCCCAGTGTCATTTTAAAGGCAGGCCTGCCTTGCTTGCTGCTTTTAAATTAAAGTTACATGCAAATTCGACTTTGGAATTAAAAGTAGTTCCAAAGTCTTAAACTACCTTATTTTTACATATAAGTCACCCCTAAGGTGTGTCCTATGTGCCCCTAGGGCTGGGTGCCATGTAATTATAAGCAGGGACCTTATAAAAATTGTTTTATAAGCCCTGGTGAGGTAAAATAGCCAAATTAGTTTTTTCCTCACTGTAGTGAATGGCCTCCATAGGCTAGAATGGCTTTATTTTAATTTGAAAAGTCCCCTTAAGTGACAGATACCAAGAGGTTGGTATCAAATTAATTGTTATAATAAATCCCACAACTTCAAGTTGTGGGATTTAATATAACTTGTTCAGGTAAAGAGTTTTAAACTTTACCTAAAAAGTTGCCAACTTCAGCCCTGCAGGGTTTTTGCTGCTGTGCTCTGATTGGCCAGTCTCTGGCAGCCTGGCCAGGCTGCCTTGATGAGGTGTGAAGTGGCCTGGCTCCACACAAAGAGATGTGCTTGAAGAAGGAGATCTCCCCTCAGCAGATGGTGAGGCAGGAAGGGGGAGGGCTGCCAAACTGGTCTTCAAAGGCAGAGAAGGACATTTGGAGCAACCCAGCAACACCCCCACATCCTGAAAACCCAGACAGTTAGGTGCCCCCTTGGTTAGATTAGGGGAGGGCAGGAGAGGGGTGTGTTTAGGATTTGTAGCCACACCAGTGGGTGGGCTCAGCCAGATGTAACCTCCAAAAATCACTTTCAGCCACAATGGATTTTTGAGGAATGTTGCTCCCTGGGATTGATTTTTGCCACACTTCCCAGGAAGTGGTCATCACAGGGGGAAGGACCCTGCCCCTGATTGGAGAACCAGGACCCCCCTGTTTTTCACCCAGGAACAAAGATAAAACTGGCAGACCTGCACCCACAGATCAGATCCCCAACAGATTCCAACAAGGAAGAACTACAGGAGAAGAAGGACTGCCCTGTTGGACCTCTGGCCTGCACCTGGACCCTGCACTCTGAAGGATTGCACCAGCTGCACACTTGGGCTTCACCACCAGAAGGACTTTGCCTGGCTTCAACTGGTTCAAGGAGGGACTCCCTGTTTGCTACAGGTGAAAACTTGCTAACCAGAGTCCCCTATACCAACTCCTGAAGAAACCAACCAGCTGAACACTGTCCAGTGGCCAAAAAGGAGTTTGTGCCACGTGCATTCTGGGAGTTGTAGTCCACACCCCCAAGGAGCATCTCAGAGCTTCTGGAACCTTGGGGTGAGCTGTGGACCCCACAAAAACATTAAAAGAACTTCTTGAAGAAGATCCAGAAGTTCGGAGGACTTCGGAGAACTTAGGGAAAAAAGCTCCATAGAGGGACCGACCTGCCGCGGCAACTCTAGCCGGCTTGCCTCAACTGCGACCCAGCCTGACTTGCAGGTTCGTCCCGGTGAGGAAAATCTAAAAAAAAGAGACTAAGTCCAAACGTAGGAAGTTGACCGCGACCTCCCATCCAGCATATCCGAGGATGGCTTCAAGGACGTCGGATCAAGATCCAGGTTTGCCCCGGTCGAAAGATTTTCACCTCGAAAAAACGACTAAGTCCGAAGGTAAAAATCTCCACAGTGGGTTCCCACGACACGTATCCGAGGAAGAGTTCCAGGAGGTCGGATTGGATTGGCAGGTTCGTCCCGCTGAAGAAAATCTTCAGAAAAACGACTAAGTCCAAAGGTAAACTTTTGACCAATGCCTCCTGCGGGCTGTAGCCGAGCCGGGCTCCATCGAGGTTGGCCTTAAACTTTGACTTTGCCCCGGTCGAGGTGCGACCAGATGACCAGATTGGTGCTTTTTGTTTCTAGGTGCTAGAAAACAATAATTCTTTACAAATTCATATCTCTGGTTCCCCTTATCCGATTTTATTCGTTTTTGTGTCATATTAAAGATAAAAAATTTACCTATTGTTATAAATTGATTTTGGATTTTTAAACTGTTTCCTGTGTTTTATTTAATTACTGTTTTGTGATATTTGAATGCGTTACACTCTGTCTCCTAAATTAAGCCTTGTTGCTCGTTGCCAAGCTACCAAGGGTTGAGCTGGGTTTAATTTGCTGAGACCTAACTGGACCTAAATGGAGGTTGGTGGTCTATTGCTAAGTGTAGGTACTTACCTGCCCTTACCAATAACCCATTTTCCAACATGAGCCAATTATTTGCAAAACTGACTCCATGAGAGAACCCCCACAAGCACTCCACCAAAAAAGTGATTGCTTTGAATGTTGGAATTCAAGGCAACCCTCCCTTAACTCCCCTGAGCACTCTCAAAAGATTACCAGCTGCCACTGTAAGTGTGTCTGCCCTAATAAGCTCTAGGCACACCTTGTCGCATGAGGCATTTCAACTCACAACAAAATTATAATCTTGCTTCTGTATGTGAAGTGCCGCTCATTGGTACTGGACGTTGCCCTTTTTGGCATTTTTCCTTAAACCTGCTCTTATAGAATGATTCTTAAATTAGTCTAACTCTACACATACAGTTGTTATATTGGATAATCAACGCAGGATTAAAGTTCTTCAGATCTTGGCCTTTGGCTGGGACGGTTACAGCTGCTTCTTCAATTGGAACAATGCACAGGGCAATAATTCTAGGCGCCAAGGGCCCATGACTACACCACACACTCTAATGTTTGCAAAGACATGGCAAGCCCCGCCTTCAGACACATCTTTTACAAAAAGAGAACAACGAAAAAGAAATTGAATACAAGCGGAACACAGAAGGCAGCACCTTGACTGGAGAGGATGCCGGGGCACTTGTATCGTATAATATATTCAGGATCACTGTGCCCCTCACTCTGCACTGGAGCTGCTCAGAGATTTACCATCAACTGTGGCATGTGGGTTGGCAAGTGGACGGGACACTACACTAGATCGCACCAGATGTTTCTTGTCTGACTCCTGTGTTGGCACTGGCGCTGCAGTCCTCAGATAGTGGACAAATAAAGAGGGCCAAGTGTCATCCTCCATTAAATACAGAAGTCAGTGCATGTCAGAAGATGCTCAGTTCGACTAAAGACTATGGGGGTCTATTCAAAAGGGCATTTTGGAAACCATAAAGTGGTATTCCTAAAGTACTTTTTATATACGCTTTCATGACTTTGTGAATTGGTCCCAAAACATCAAAAATGGGAAATACAATGGGAATATTCACATACAATTAGTATAAACAGAAAGGACTGTGCCCCATTCACTTTTACTAATAAGGAGTTGTGTGTTTTGGAGTCATTGTTTGCCCTGTGCATCGGAAGACTCTTTGCTCCTTCCTTTCCATTATTGCATCAGTTCATGTTAGATGTTTAACGGCCTGGCTACTAATAACTGTGCCTGGATGTCTGCCTTGCTACACAGTTTGTAGTGTTGCTGGAACTGCACCTGTGATCAACTGCTGGCTGCTCTTTGATACTTTTGGTGAATCTGAAGCCTTGTGCTGAAACAAAAATGGTTTAAAAATCCTAAATCTTTTTCACATGTTTACTTGTGTGACTGTAGTGGATTTACATATTTTTCTCAAATAACTGAAACACACACACTCTGCAAACAGTAGATTGTGTATGCCTAACTCAATAGCAGGAAGTTTGCTAATGAACGTGAACTTTTTTTTTAACCTTTGGGGGGCGGAATGTTCCTTGTTTCTTTGCGGAGAAACCTGTTCATCTGCACCTGTAAATATTGGGTGTTAATGAGAACCTAGTGCACTCCATTTACACATTTACACCTATCGTTTTAAATATGTTAATCAGTAGACAAATCCACATTTCCAATGGTCACTGCCCCCTCCTGCCCAGGGAACGCCCATATTCTGCTAATAAAAGGGCTAATTGCATCTGCAAAATTTCAGTTATTGTGATTCTGTGAATCAGGATATGATACTACAAAACGTGTTTCTGCACACCTAAGCCATCCCCTTTGGCTGCTGCAAATGTATCACAATTACAGCGGGTTGTACCTGTCTGAAAATCACAGCAGAAGGAGAACGGTTTCTGCTGAAAATAATACAATTGGAGAAAATGCCATTAGTGCAGCAGATGTAATGACACTGTGTCCCAGAGAAGGGAGGGTACAACTGCACTCCAAGTATTGTTGTCTAGTATTATCTAACTGGGGTCAGAAAAGTCCACATTCCTAACTTGCTTTAGAGCTCATGTTCCATTTACCATGCTGCTGGTGAAGAGGGAGTTTCGGGCATCTGCAAGAGGCTCATGGGTGCTCAGAAAGAAACTGATTAACTAGGAACATCAAGCGTGTGTAAAATACGGCTGAACCTCCTGTGAGATCCAGCTCCTCTCCCGAAAGCGGATGTAACTGAAAAACATATAGCAGCAGTCAGTGGGGGAAGGAAGGGCAAGCTACTTTAAGCTATTGTGGTTTTTACTACGCCCTTAGGCTGGAGTTGAAAGGGTTTTCATTTTTAGAATGGTCTGCTCTCAAAACTAAGAATGGTCTTATACTGTTAGTCGATGCTGTTATCATGCAGATAACTAACCTTTACCCATGTGTCTTATTTGTTTGAGGAACCAGGAGCATGTTGGATAAACAACCCAATCACAAATAGTGGTTGAAAAATGTTCACTGTCCATTTAGGACCTGTTTCTATGTATTGATAGGTTGTGTCACAATTCTCCAGTTGCACGGGTTATATTACGACTGCCTAATTAATAATAATTAGGCAGGTCACTATTTCCAACCCCTTTGATAGGCACAAGCACAATAACAGTGGCGTCAAGGGACAGCAAACCATCATTGCTGCCTATGAAAAAGGTTTCCTGTTTGGGAACATATTGGGGATGGAGGTGCAGGCAGTGGTCCTCTGGACCACCACCAGCTACCCAAGGTTATCAGACACAATTCTCAAAGGTAGTCATCTAACTAGTACCGCTTCCCCTTTTCAAATGGCTTACCACCTCCGTTGAGAAGTAGTCAATATTTCAATGGTTTGCGACCACAATTGAAGTAATAAACCACTGACACATTTCATTTAGATTTGCAAATTGGAAGGAATGTCCCTTTTACACCAACCTCTTCCGAAACGGAATGAGTCAGTATACCCATTTTGCAATTTTAAAAGGCTTTAATGAGTCACAAAATGGGTTTAGTAAAATGACATTTTGCAGTTTCAAACCGGCATTTTGCAAATCACAGTCCTTCAACGCATTTCCAGTTTCTAAAATGTCAGCAAATGTAATTTAGTAATAGGCAATCCAAGCTACAAGTCAAGCAATTTAGATAAAACGCCACAGTTCAACTAGAGGAAAATCAAAATTGTAAACCACGAAGAACAGAAAACATGACCTAGACATTAACTACATGCTGAAAAAATACTATGAATTCTTACCTGATAAAATCATAGAAACTACAACAGTAGAGTGAAATATTTCCAGATGAGCTCTGCAATAATCAGAAAAATAAAATGAGTCCACATACTTACAAAACTGAGACACTTTTGAAGTCACACAAGGAAAATTTTACTTATCTTGTAAATATCTGTTTGTAGTGTATAGTACTGTAGATTCATGCTTTGCATACACCTCCCATCTAGTGCTGGGTTTGGACATTCACAAGTGTTTTTTCTTTGAAGACGTCTCTTGCGTAACAAGATGTGATATGACTCCTCCGTCCTCCTGGTGGACATTGCACATGGGCATCGACTTCATGTTAGATTGTTTTCGCACAATGGGTGAGATTATGTATGGAGTTTCCAGTGAACATAGCTCCTGGGTGGGTTGTTATACTAGATATCTATGAATTCCTGCTCTCATCTTATCACACTTATCTACTCATCATCATATGTCATGTCTCTATCAAACTATCCTCCATTCTCACTCTGACTCATCCCAAGTTCCTTCTACTACTTTAATCTCCTAAATAACTCTGTCTAAGCTCTTCCCTCCGCTTCCACATCTAACTCACCAAACCTCACTCTACTACTGTGACCTCCCACACAACCCTACTAAATTCTCCCGCATTTATCTCGCCCTGCTACTATGCTCACCCTAACCCTTCCACATTCTCTTCCCTCCTCCACCCCCCTTTACTCATCCCAAGCCTTTGGGTTGAGTAAATGTAGGATATACTCCAAATGAACACTTCTGGATTTCTTTCCTCCTCCACCCCTCCATTACTCCAGTCAATCTAACTAACAAACTCTCATATCCGCGGCTCAAATTAACTCATAATAATACTAAAACTGTACTCATTATTTCCCGATACTAATCCATCACTAATTCTTGTTGGGTTCCAGAGTAGCGTGCTACTCATCGAAAAGCGCTTTGACGCCTCATCGGGGGTAGTAAGCGCTATATAAATACGATTACAATACAATACAATACAATATGCAAAAACACAGGCTTTCAGCAGACACATGAATCTATAGCACTACCAGCTACAAACAAATGCGCTTGCATGACTCGAGATGCATATGCTTTGCATTATCTGTAAATCAATGCCCTCTAGAAGAGGTGGCTGGTGTGTGAAGATGCAGATGTATTAAGGAAGGTCCCTAAAACTGTCCACCATGTCATTTAGGTGGCTAAGATATCCACACAGTTGTAGAAGTGTGTGATGTTCACCAGGTTGCTGCTTTGCAAATATCAGTTGTCATAATGTTTCCTAAGAAGGTCATGGTGAACCCTTTCTTACTAGTAAAGTGCGTTCGGTATACCGGTAGGACTCTCTTTGCTTCATAGTAGCAGGTTTGGATAAATCTCACTATCCATCTAGCTATGCCTGCCTTAGAGATTGGATGACTTTTGTAAGGTTTTGAAAAGCCTCTGAAGAGCTGGTCAAAATTGCCAAAAGGCTTGGTCCTTTCGGTGTTATGTATAAGAGCTCTTTCGATACCTAAGGTGTGCAGCACTCTTTCCGCTACCGAATCTGGCAGCAGGAAAAAGTCTGGAAGCTCTATAGTCTGTTTAACATGGAATGATGAAACCACCCAAAAGTTTAACTATGGATTAGTTCCAAGAACAAGCTTGCCTTTATGGACCTGAAGAAATGGCTCTTGAAGGATAGGTGAATGCAGTTCACTAATGCATCTGAGACATGTAATGGTCACAAGGAATGTTACCTTCCAGGACAGCAACTTAGGGGGCATGAGTGCAAAGATTTAAAGAGTGACCACATACACCTTGTAAAGACTATATTAAGATTCTACACAGGGGGAAGGAGGCACTCTATGGGTATAACCCTCTAGAGACCATCCCTGAATGCTGTAACAACCGCAATTCTAAAAGGGATGAATGTTCTCTGTTCTGCATTTAAGCTTCAAATGCTGTTAACTGTAAACATACAGAGGTGTATGTGAGGCCTGACTTTTGCAAATGGAGGACATCACAGATGATGTCCTAGACGGTAGGCTTTAACGGATCCAGATTTCTGGAAATACAGTAGTGAACTAATCTTTTGTATTTTGCAGCATATCAGGCCTGTGTTGTGGGACGTCAAGCTTCTCTTACGATAGACATATTTTCATAGGGAATATTGAAAACCCAAAATTCTAGGACTTTAAGTGTCAGATCACCAGGTTGTATTGTTTGGATATCTAGCTTGACCTTGCCTCTGTAAGAGAAGGACCGGCCTGAACACGAGCTCGTCAGTAGGGCTGATGGACAGGTGGTAGGATAGCGGTAGGAGCTATCAGTATGAACATCAGCAATGTTTGCCTTAACTTCCTCACCATCTGAGGAAGTAGTGGGAAATTAGTAAAAGCATAGGCAAATATCCTTGACCAAATCAATTATAGTGCACTTTTCACTGAAAAGGCCCAAAGAGTCTGAGCAGGTCCACAAAGTCAGTGTCCACCTTCAGAAGGTGTGCCCCCATGAAGTATATATTGTTGCCAAATGCCCAATGCCAATATCCCTGCATTGTGACAGCCGGGAAGAGTGTGTGCCCTCCTTTTTCAGTAGGTAGTACATGGCAGTCATGTTGTCTGTCTTGATGAGGACTTCTTTGTCCTGAATGAACTGGAGGAAGGTTTTGACAGCCAGATGAACAGCTAAGAGTTTCAGGTAGTTGATGTGGCGAACCAGCTGCTGAGGGGGCAACATTCCCTGTGCAGTGATGTAATTGAGATGCACATCCAAACTTGTGAGAGAGGCAACTGTGTTAATGGTCACCTGCAGAACAGGGTCTAAGAAAGGCCTGCCGTGCAACAAGTTTCCACCATTGTAGATAGTGATGAGTCCTGACCTCAAATAACACTAGATTTTCCAAGTGACTCTCCATTATTGAACTGTGAGGCACCCTCTTCAGTGGGCCCATATGCAGCCTAGCCTGAGATACAAAGGCGATACAGGAGCCCATCATTCTTAGAAGGTGCATCAAAGTCCTGACCGTGAGCTGATGATTGTGCTAAAAAAGAAGCAGCAGCTGCTAAAAGGCGGTGACTCTTTGCTGGTTGAGTTCGCTTTCCCTATCTCCTGGGGTTGCAAGCTGCGAAACAGGAAAACTGCTACCTGTTTGTGGGCTAGACACTGCAGCCTGCTGCCGCTCTTGATTAGCCAATCGTTGAGGTAGGGGAAATCATGAAATCTCCCCCTTCGCAGATGCGCAACCACCACTGTGAGGCACTTCGTAAACAACCTTGCAGCCACAATGACCCAGAAAGAAAGTACTTTGAATTAGAAGTTCTGTCCACTTTCCACAAAGCTAAGGTACCAGCGATGAGCAGGGTGAATGGGTGTGTGGAAGTAGACGTCATTGAGGTTGAGCTCCATCATGTAATCGCCCTATTGGAGGAGGGGTGACATCCTGCTGGTTCACATGAAAATGTCCTTACCATTTTGCAGAGGCACTCTTTCTATGGCTTCCTTCTGTGGGAGGGCCTGAACTTGTTCCTGAAGGAAGAAAAGGTGTTCCTTTCTGAGAGCATGCGTACAGGGTGAAACATTGGAAGGAGTTATGTGTAGTTCAAGGTTACACCCGCAGCACACCACTGCTACGACCCACTGGTTGGATGTGATTTCTTCCCAAGAGAAAGAGGTGGCGAGTGATCGAGGAGAGGCAGGGCAAGTCACTGTCTGGAAGTGGCAGTACCCTTGGAAGCACCTCTTCACTTACCCTTGTAGGTCTTGCTGCTGTAACCCGGAAAGGAGCCCCATTGTGGTGCAGTTTATAGCACCCTCAGTGATTTCACTGCCTCTGTATCACCCATTATTTTCACCGGAAATTCATCAACCTAGGGTTTGAAGAGCTGTTCCCTGTCAAACAGGAGGAAGAAGAGCTGCTGCTGGACCTTGGGTTCGAACCGGGAGACAGAGCACCAGTTATGACGCCTGTGGAGGATGCTAGTACTGATGCCTTTAAGAGCTATATCCATGACATGAGATGATCTTGTCCTCGGACACAATTTCCTCACCTTTTTTCTTATACTCCCCGACATCTCCTCCCACTGAGCCCTCTCATACATGGATAGGAGTGCAACAGAATTAGCCATGTACCAATGCGCTGCTGCCCCAACCACTACCCTCTTGACTCCCTTATCAATCTTTTTAATCTCCTTGGGGATAAGAGCTCACCAATGACTTACGCACAGACACACTAGTGGACGGTGTGGACTACTAAAGAGTTGGGAGGAACCTGGCTCTTGGTAGACACAGGGTCACCACATTGGGGCTTAAACTTTTTTCAACCCTTGGAGTAACTACTCTTACATTAAAAGACTATGTGACATTATCTGCAGCAGACATCAAAATGCCTTACAGTACTGGTAAAAACTACAATCTCCACTGTACAGGATACTCCACTTCCTTGGAGTTGACTGATGACAGAGGCTTCAACTGAGAGTCTGGCATCAAGGAAGGCTTTTTGGAGTTATGGAAGTCTTGCCCACAAGTGCAGGTGAAACCTTATTGCTTGTTTCGGGTCAGAGCAAAGGTACTTGGTGCCATTGGAGCAGGAGAGGCAAGACAGTCAATGGGGTTTGACACCTTGGGGTGGCAGCTTGCTCGGTTCTGAAGCATTATCCAGGTGCCGATCGATGCCCAAAGGTGGCAGGGGCACTTAAGGGGCATCTGTTTGGGTGCTTAGTTGGAGCTCAACACCAGACTCCTGCTGGACTGGTGTTTTACCTCAGCACTGGCCTTTTTCCGAGGGCCATGGCTTGATGGTATGGGTTTCTGGCCTTAATGGTACACTCAAGACCCTGGATGTGGTCTTAGTAAGAGGGCCACTGGGCTTTGTCCTCCATCACCTCATGCTCTGATGCACTGGAGTAGACAGTATCCGGGCTGTGTATAGTCTGTGAGGACGGAGTCGGGATGGCTCAGCGTCTTCCTGTTCTTCAGCACTACAGGAATTTTCTTCCCCAAAGATGTTTGGGGCTCTGTTTATTGGTACATCTTGTGGTGTACCTTTGGTACCTCAGAGACTTCTGGGATTGGAAGGCGTGGATCAACACACAGGAGGCATCATGGTGTTCCAAAGGCATGCAAATGTGCACACATTATGGTGGTCTGCCAACATGTATATGGAATAACAGTGAGGTCAATTTGAAAGGGTGTCCATTCCATCACCCACATGCGATCAACATTCTCTAGTGTTGGAAGTCTGGAGATGACACATGAACCACAAAGGGTGCGGTCAGTTGGCAGGGGGACCCGGTTGCCCCTAGAGCTCAACAAAGAGTTTCAGTATCTCTGGAGGTATTGCTGTGTCCGAAAGATGAAAGAATGGTGACAAGTCATAGCCAATGCACCAGGATCAAAAGATAATCATCCAGGCTGAAGACCCGAGTTCAGCACACAAGAAACTCGGGGTCCTCTCAAAACACGTCTGAACCTGAGAAGCAGAAAACAATTATCTAAAATGGAGTCAGTGCCTATGCGCAGTGTCCACCAGGAGGAGTCACATCACATTTAGTGACGTGAGGCTCTTATTAGATGAAAAACAAATTGCAAAAGCCTGAGCCCAACACTAGATGGCAGAAGTATGCAAAGCATGTATATCTACCGCCAGACATGCTACAAACATATATTTTCTCTACGAATGTTGATATGTTAAAAATTGGAAAATAAAGTGTCACACAAGTATTTGAATACATGCAATCCACTGCATTTACGTCTATGGGGCAAATATAATGTTGTAGAAGGGGGTGAGCCAGAAGCTAACGGCTGCATCCTCCGCTCAATTTTAAGTGCTTTGAGAATCAGTTCCCATCGCCATCACAGAATGTATCACCAGGATCCCACTACTTGGGAACAAAACAGTAAGAAGAATCAAACTGTAATGAGAGAGAATTAGCCTTTGAAGGAGGTTTTAGGAGCAAAATGTGATCAGTCTTCAAGGAACACTTGCAAACCAAATCCACTATTTCAATCTTAAAAAACACTCATAGGGAAATCAGAGGGTTAGAAGGCAGGTGGAGGTAGCTATGGTTCAACATACAAATCAAACCTTAAATAATTTGGCCCCAGGTATTTCAGGAACGTCTTCTTCAACATATGGAACGTTCTGTTCAGTGAAGAAGTCTTTTAGTCCAATTTCACTAACGTCCACTCCAGTAATTGTGTGTCCCATATCTGCTAACCTAAACAAACATTAAATAAGGTTAGCACTTCAATTCTTGTGTTAGATGTCACTTACTGACATGATATGCAGACAGCAATGATAAACTTATGGAGTTTATGTGTTGGAGCACATGGATTCATTTTTGTCAATTCCAGTCTTCTCATTGTTGAGTCTACTGTGATGCCTATCACAAATTCATTTTAGCACTGTTCTTTTCTTTGTATTATTTGTCCTTTTAATACATATTTTTTGTTGTATTTTTCAGATACAATACATAACCGTGACAGAACCATAATGACACATTAGCCATCAGTGAGTTCTACCTAAACAGTGGTTTTCTCACTCCATCTCTACCTTCCTTCAACACCCAAAGAAGCACACATCCTTACAAAATGTAAAAGCAACAGATACCACAGACACACATCATTGATGATTGTTACCCCACAACCCTTGTTATTCTTATTTTTAATGTTTCTTCAGATACATTATAGACTCATTATTTTGTAATGTTTTCCCTAGTTTTTGACTTTGCTTGTAAACTATTTTCTGGGGAGTATTTGATTGTTTCATTTCTATCACATCAGCCCTTGATTCGATCATGACTTCCTAAGTCTCTTTTTCACCGACATCCGGCAGTGCTAGGGCCAAAGCAGAATCACTTATCTAATTCTCCTGTAGGCCTACTGCAATTTCTGATCTCTTATTTAGCATACAGATTTAACTTTCAATAAAATACACTTGATGAGTCTACGGCCAGTTGATGGAGAAAAAACCTTTCAGGTGTCACTGAAGGACTCTGTGGTCTGGAAAGGGAATTTCTGAAGTGCATTGAAGGAACTTATAAGGTGCAGTTGAACAAACCTGTGGACTGTGGACAAGGAGCCTGTAAGGTGAAGAGGAAAGATTCTTGGAGGTGTCGAAGAAGGAATTTGTGTCTTGCCAGTGATGGAGCCTCCAGGATGCAAGTGAAGGAGCCTGTAAGTTGCAGGAGATGGTGGTCGTGACTCACGGGGCAGGGAGCCTTGATATGAAGGCTAGGAAGCCTAAGAGGACCTGTGGGGAAACAGGTGAATTGAAGGGGAAAAAGCTTGCAGGGTGCAGATGAAGGTTTTCCTTTGGTGTCAAGGAAGGACCTTGTGAACTGGTGAAGAGCTTTCTGTTTTCGGTCAGCCTCCTGGAGGAGCATAATGTGCCAAAACTTCATAGACCACCTCTGTCTACTTTACCAGAAAGCAGTGCAGCTCTCCATCACCTGGTAATGTACAGAGAGAATGTTATTACAGTGCTTCTAAAAGACCTTCCCCAAACATAACCACAGCAAACCCTGCCTGCTGGTTAGACTTTCAGGGAAGTCCTTTCCAGGTAGTCCTGGGAAAGGGATGATTAAGAAACATTGCCCTCAGCTGCACCGTGGGACTAGTACTTGTGTATGGCTGCACATGCAAGGGAGTAGCTGTGTTCTTAAATACAGAGCTGTGCCCGTAATCAGGGCTGTCTATACAAGATTTTGTGGGTGGAATGAGGGTATCAGATACTTCAGCTTTTGCCTGACAGACATTTTTATCTGTGCGTGTGCTTCCTATAAACAGGAGCCTGGAAGGCAAGTAGCGCTGTACATATGATGTGTGGGGAACAGCCTCAGGCATGTATGGGGAAAGTGCCAAGGGAAAGGCAGATTGGAACTGGGCTTGTGAGGTGCAGGGACCCACACTATGTGGAGGTGAGGCACAGTGTGGCAGACAGCTGTAATGTGAGGTGCAAGAAGCAGGCAGACATACTTATCTACATGTGTGGTTCTGAAAAAAGGCAGACACAACAGCTGAGTACTTGAGGTTCAGTTACAGAGCAGAGAGAAGGAGCTTTTAATGTGAGGTGCAGGGACATTTAGATATGGCACTGTAAGGTGCAGCGAACAAACTGAAATTGTGTATGTCCGGTGCAGAGAGGGGGCACATTTGATGCTGCATGTGAGGAGCAGGCACACGTGCGCTGGGCATTTGTGGTACAAGCAGACATGAAGCTGTGCATGTGAGATGCATAGAAAAAACTGAAAATAGTGAGGTGCAGGCACATGGGCTGTGAATGTGTGGTGCAAGGAGGAGCAGGTACACATGATGCTGCATTTGAGGTACAGGTATCAGGCATACATGAGGCTGTGCATGTGAGGTACAAGGACACAATGCCATGACAATGTGCATGTTATGTGCAAGGAACAAACAGACATGATATTGTGCATGTAAGATACAGGGAACAAACTCATGACACTGTATGTGAGGTCCATGAAGCAGACACGCACAAGTCTGTGCAAGTGTGCTGAAGAGAGAAGGCATATGATGCCATACGTGAGATGCAGGGAAATGCACACGAGGTCGTGCATGTGAGGTACAAAGAAAATGTTTTTATTTTTTTTAATCGTTATTCCAAAAATTCTACACTTCAAGTTATTATGTTTAATAGAACATTCAACTGAATGTGGAAGTGATAAGTAGGAAGCACCTTCTTTACCTTTTGAGGCACTAAGAAAAACACAGTCTTGCCTGGATGGAAGCAGTAATAACTATAAGCAGAATCAGAAATAATTGCTCCAAGACCTGGTCGTCGTGCCAGACATTCCACCTTTCTTTTTTATATTATTAGCACACGGATATAAACAAATAAATCTGCCCCAAATTATAATGCTGTTGTTGCCTTTTTAAACTGTGTTTAAGTGTATTTGATGAAATGGTGATTATATCTGCGTTCGCCCTGTGCTGCCTCCTGTTCTCACAGTGGAAGACAAGTTAATCTGTGACAGTCGTTCCGTTGTATACATTACATTTTTACCGACTATGCCTTGCTGTGAATACTTTTGTTACCACAACAGTGACTTCTGTATCCTTAATGCTTCTATACGCCAGTCTCCATTGCTGCTTTCTAACTAACTTTATTGAGTGTTGAGTTTTACTTCTGCTTGTTTACTACAAGGCAGGAGCACTTTAAAACAAGGGTGATACATGTTTCTAAAGTCTACATATTGAGGATCTAATCTGGCATGTTCCCGCTGAAAATGTCCCCTCCCGGTTCCTCTCTAGAAACTGTTTTTAGGTAGAGCACACAAGCACTGTGGCCTGTTGTAATCTCTCTGTGAGCTTTTAACCACGCCTACCCAACGCACATCACTATCACTCGTTCATGGGACTGCCTTTCAAAAATACTTTGTTATCATTGGTAAATGCTTTAGGTTTATTCCTCCTTGGGCCAGTTTTGTTACCGCCTTGGCCATCGACCCTGTTACATGGATAATTGCACTTTTGCTGATATGTTTGACTACGAACAAACTTATTTTTCCTTCTGTGTCTCTCCTATGCGCATATGGCGGCAATGGTGCTTTGAATCGGCTCGCTTATGTCAACTGTTTTACTTTTCATTTTCAATTTATGTGGCAAGAGAAGTCCAGTTAGGATCTTACAACACTTATAGCTCTAACTCGAGCAAACGATAGACCCACTGTATTGCAAATGCTTGTTGTCTATTGATGCACCTCACAGCAGGATAGTTTAAACCCTGCAGCACCCACAACAAAGGTGCGAGGGTTCCACAGGCTGACATCAGTCCAAATAAAAGCTTAATCAAGGAAGAACAAGCATTGACATAGACAACAGGACTCGCCGATGGCTTTGCCAATGTTTTAGCTTTGTGTAAATTGTTTCTCAGCGTAGAAGAGAGACAGGCGTCCCGCATGCAAGCAGTTTGGAAAGCATCAACACTTTATTTAATAAGAAGGAAGAAGGGTGTGACAAAGAGGGTAGCATGGTTTCTACTTGGGTTGTAAAAGGAGATGCAGAAGTGGTAACATTGCTGCTGCGACCCACAGATGGGTTTTGTTTGTAAATACATTTAGCTAACTGCCTAAAGTTAGAGGATGAGCCGCTGCCGAACGAAACATGATGGAGAATGTATTTCTTGGTGTTGAAAGGAAGCACGGGGTCAAATTGAAATATTTTTATTTCGTTTGCACACGCAAGATTTTGCTCTATAACACACATTTTTTTCACCAGTATGTCTAGATATTAAACGTTTAAAAATCTTAAATTACAATTGGAATGAAAAGTTACGCAATATTTCTGATTTAATTTATAGTGCATATTTTGAAACAGATGGCCATCCATGTAAAGTGGTTTGAGAACAGTTGGCATGGTGCTTGAGAAACCCCTCTTTCCCAAAGGAGATCTAGAAATGTGTGCATTACAGGTGGGGTTTATTGTAATAAACCAGACATTACATATTAGCCCTAAAATATGTTGACGTACACAACGTGAATTGTTAATAAAGTTATAAATCATGGGGTTGGGAGAACGTGAGTATCTGACATGAACACATTGTTTGCATTGTTAAGAAAAAAGCATATTTGCAGGTTAAGGTGACAAAATGGTGCACATGTAGTTTGAGTGTGAATAGTGAAGGAGAAGCAACACTGATTTGATGCACCTTAATTGTGAACTACTATATAAGAAGGCATAACAACAACATGATTTTTTTCTGCTTTCGTCTGGTGCAGAGTTGGCGTGTGTTTATGCTAATATATACCTGCCTCCCTTGGGGAACATCCCCCACCTCCAAACAGAGAAGTAGTTCATAAAATATTAACCAGATAGGCAGCGTACCCAGGATGCAGCACTCATGTGAAGTGCTGTTAACAAAACAGAATCTGAATCTTTTTATTGTAACTTTCGGTTTGTTATACACTTGTTTGCGCTTGAAACACGTCTTTTTTTGTTATGCTTACTGGTAATATGTTTCTGCAGCATAATAAAGACAGAGTGCTTGTGACTTTGTTGCTATATATTTATGTTGCAAATGTTGCATTCTGTTGAGATGGTTAGCTATATCTCCAAAATGTTGCATTTGTTTTTATTGTAAATCCTTTTTTGAAGTTGAAAAGGGATTGTGTAGGTACATTGTTTGGGTCAACTGATTCTAATCGGGGAAAAGAGACGGGCTGCCGTGATGCAGGCCATTTGGTAATCACTGACACCTTATTTTATTGGCAGTTAAAAGGGCGCAACAAGGAGAGAGGGGTGACGGAGGAGACCTGAATAGTTTCTGGTTGAGCTGTGAAAGCAGAAGCATAGCTATAAAGATTGCTTCGCTCTCCTGGACTGCATATAGGTCTTGTTTGGGAATGTAAACCTTTACTGAATTGTCCGCAATTACCAGATGGTAAGCTTACCACTGAGATATGACCCTAGTTTATTAGCTTCACCAAACTTATTATCAGCTGGTAAACGACATCTGGGGTGTTTTACGTATATTTTAATTTTTGTGAAGTTAATAGTTTGTGTTTTCAGGGGAATGTCTTTTTATGGTATGTATAAAACTGCGTGTGTTTTCGTTCTTTTACTTTTGGATTTGCAAATTGGATGGAAAAGACAGGCTACCTTTTAGATACCCCTAAGACATATTACCTTAAACATTTGGAAATGTTTTAAATCGCAAAAATGCACCCATAAATGTGTAAGATTGAACAAATATGCACAAATGTGTAATAAACCATAAACAAGATGTTGAATGAAAATACTGTAGCAGTTTATCATATGAGAGAAAGAGACGCTGCCTTTCTACTTGCACACGCTTTATGCAAATTAAAAGGCAGCGTGTCCTGTCCTGTCGTGTTTGCTATATTGCAACAGTATTTTAATGCTACGTCTTGTTTAAACTTATTAAAAGTTTTTTTATTTTTTATTTTTTATTGGTGCCTTTGTGCAAATTGAAAGATGATGTCAGGGGATGCAGTGCAGGGCAGTTTAAAAATACAATTAATTGTCGGTGAGAGAATACTTTTCCTAAAATTGCGCCACTGTGGAAAGAAAACGAGCAGCACTCAGATAGAGTTAATGTGCATTAGGGGCATGTAAAAGGCAGCGTGTCTTTCCATTCTTATCTATACTTTTAATTTGCAAGTGATACGTACGGAGGCAAACACATTGTTTAAACAGTATGCCTACATAAACAATGTTTTCAATTTAAACATATCAATTTGGAGGCAAACACACGCTACCTTTTTAAATGCCCTGAAGCACATTACAAACAAACAAATAGAAAAGAAACACATAGCTATTTTGAAAAAAGTCACAGCACCATTTATCAGTGACGTTGTGAGTTTTAAACGGGGACAGCAGATAGATGCGATGCAGAGCTGTTTCCCAATGCAGTCCAGATACTGGTGCGAGAAGGCTATTGCATAAAAAAAACGTCACGCTGATGGAGTTCAAATTACGGAGCACAACTTGAAAACAGAGCAGGAAAGTGATAAGTCAAAAAGTAAACCAATAACAAAAAAGACACACCTATGTATAGGTATCTTTGTGCGATTTGAAACCCGGCGGCAGGCTTGGAACATGAGCAGCAAACTGATCTACCAGGAGGTGTTTGGAAAATGAGTAGGAAAGTAGCCAAACAAGCGGCGTTTGGAACACAACATGGAAACTAACAAAAAAAAATAGTGTATGAAATGAACAGATAAGGACTACAGTGGAACAACACCAGTTGTTAGTCCCAGCTCTGCGGGAGGGAACAAATGAGCAAAAGGAGGGAATAAGAAGATATATTACCTAACAGCAAGCAACCATTTTTTAAGGACATTACAAGTAACGAATAAAAAGCCAATGGGCGGGCTAAAAGCCCATGGAGTGAATATCGCATGTCTCGTAGAGACAGTGCATGGGCGCTACCTACGCTCGACCTAAAAAAGGCTGGGCCTCCCCTGAGGATCCCTTTCACCTTGCCAACAGAATTTGCAGTTCCAACCCTCGCCCCTACCACCTATAAAAGGGAAGTGCTTCATAAAGTCTAATCAGCAGTCCCTTGCTAACAAAGTTTTCATTACATTTCGGTGTCTGGGTCGCCAGCCTCCAATCACAGGAATCCAGGTAGTACACTTGCATTGTCTGTGGAAGCTGTACTCTCCCTCCATTTTGTGCCATGTCAAACCAGAAGTACCCCAAATAGATATCACCTCGCTTTACAATTAATATTGTGAGCCAAACTTGAGAAGACATCCACTCCAGCATTTGCAGCATCTCTGGTCAAGATCTGCACCCAGTCATTATTTTAAGCGTCTAACCCTTGAGTTGATCCATTGTCCGTGCTAAAGCAGTGGTCTAGTGGTAGCCTAGCATCGCAGACTATTTGCCTGAGTCTAGTGGTTACCAGAAGTTCTGAATATAGCACCATCTTCACATGCAAACAATGTTTACTCAGTCTAGAGTATTGCATACTCAAATTGCATACTGGCTTAAAAAGTGCCCTCTTTATTCATAAAATTTGATATGAAAAACTGATCTTTTACTGTTACTTACAATTTAAAATTGGCACCTCTCCTTTCCCCTTCCAATGACTCTCTTCTTCCTCTCCCATCCCCTGCACGCCTTTTCTCTCTGGGCACAACCTTCTCTAAGTACCTTTCACATTTGTCTTAATTGCTAGTAAAGTAGTTCTGCAATCTACCTACAACCCATTTCAAAGATCACAACCTCTCCTATTTTAAAAGTCATAGTCCTGCAACCTAACAGCACCTAACCTCCTCTATCTCATCTATTAACTGCACCAAACATCTGCACTATCCACTTCCCCCCATATTCTGCTCATGACAACATCTAACTCCTATTCATTTAATCTACCACAGAGAAAGTGGAGTGAATGCATAGAAAGGGTTGATTGACCACAGACAACTAAACCCAAAAACCAACAGTCACAAAAGACACTGGACTAACCCCTAACCATGGCATCAGGAGCAGCATACTGCCCTGACACAAAGCACTCCAGCGCCTTGTCAGTGGTAGTAAGTGACAATGCTTAATTTGAGGAGGGAGTTTCTGGTGCTCTGCACTGGCACTTAATTGTTAACAGTTGCACTTATGTCAATCTGCCAGATGGTGGCGCTGCCTGTCTAATTTAGAGGTGAGCACAACAACAGTTCTTTATTCAATATAAGTTAAAAATGGCAAATACATGTACTCAAGACATTCTTATAGATTTGCGGGACTGGAATAGTCTGAATTGCCACACTTGTAGGAGTGTGATGATTAGTAGCTGTGTTGGTACTGTCATCGGTAGGGCTTCCTGGGGTAATGGGTGTTGCAAGCTACAGTGGCCTCCTGACAAGGGACCTGGCACTTACAATTTTACAAACTAAGCATAGGTAAGAACTATATAAATATAATAATTACAAATGAGAATGTGGAAGGTGACCTAGCGTTATTGTGAGAGATGGTGGAACAGCTAGAGAGGGAGAAGGGGGAGGGTAGTGATTTATGCCTGTAGCCCTAAGGTGCTCACTAGGTGACCCTTTAAATAGAAGAAGGTTTTTTGAGAAGTGATGAGATGCTGTGAGAGTGGCGATGGTCGCTAGAGTCGTCTCCTGGGCCTAAGGTCCTGGACTGAGCAGGTGCATATTATTGGTTAAGAGAATGTAGTATGTGCAGATTTTACCCCCCTGTACTCCCACGTGTGCGTTTTTATGAGAACTGTGTATTGCATATGTGGGGAAATGCTGCAATGTTGCATTGTTGGCCTGTTACTTTTATACATGTCATTATGGACACCTGAAACAATATCAATATAAAAATGTAATTACAATACTGTCTTGCTGTTTAAATAAACAAATGGCAAATATATGGCAGACCAGAAACCAATATCAACCCTAACAGGGAATTTGTTTCATTTTCTACTTATGGCGACCAATTTTTTGAAGGGGTTTTCCTGTGGGAAGAAAACCTCCATTTCTCTTTAACCACTCATGCATCACCAAGAAACACGACCAACAATAAGGATCCCATGGGACCCTTTGTTTGATGACGTCTGGTTAAACTTTAAGCTCTAGCACTGCTGCAATGACACAGCAGTCCCTTTCACTTTTTTACATTTTTCGCCAAAAATAGTTTAGCACTTTATAGGTAATCTTTCACTGGCAAAGTCCTTAGAAAACAATAATCCTGCTGTCAATAAATGTTACCTTGCAATGTAGAAAGAGAAAGCCACCAGCAAAATTAAAAGCTCCAAACCACCATGGGGTTTATGATGGAACGGAAGGAAGAAAGTCGATATGTGTGCAGTCCGTGAACAACGTTATTTCCAAATCAAGACATTTAATTTGTACACAGCTTTTTCACTCTGTTATCTGGTATTAATGGTATGAAGCGTTACTTCAAACAAATGTTCATATTTCTGGACTCTCTGACATGCAGGTATGAAGCTTCATTGTTGATCAGAAAGCCACGATCAACAAGACAGGTTTATGATTCAAGTACTGCTTCATGCAACTTAGGACAATCCTAAAAATAAGTTATTTAAACGGTTAAAATGTGTCAATGGAGAAAAAAGACTGTCCTCAAGATTTCATTGTAATCTACATTAGGTATCTGATTCTTCAGATAACTTTCTGAGATGTCAAACTACTGTATTGCCGCAAGCACATGCTCAAGGCGTGACTGATTCCAGAAATGGCCCACAAAAGCCTCAGGCCACTGTCAACAGATTATTTGTCTTTAACAGATGTACAGCACACCATTAACAACTGAAAAGGCGCTGGCCTTATATTATAGCTGTTGTATAAAGTAAAGACAGTACAAATTATCAAAAAAAAGATTTCTCAATGATGGCCAAAGCATTAGTCTAGCCCAGTACAGTTCATTAGAAGGATACATTGAAAAATTCAATGGCAGTGCGGGTTGCACACAATGGTCTTTACTGGAAAGCAACCAATACGAACAAAAAACGCAACAGGTGTAAATAGAGGAGGAGAGATCTCAAACTGGATTTGTACAACTGAGTGGCAACCGCATGGTAATCAAAAAGGCCACGATCGTCAGTTACAATATTCAGCTTTTATTACTAAAAACATTCAGTGAAACTGCTGAATGAGTTCTTCCATTAGACAGGTTCTCCTGTTGCTGTATGAGCATTTATAAACTAAAACATTAATAATATTTGAGGATTCATGTTGATGAAATGAATGGTCAATCAGTGTGAATATGAATCACCAATATGAGGTTTGTGGTGACATTCTGATATACATCAGGAACGTTGCACCATCTTCTCAAGTTTGTAGTTTGATGCAGGAGGTTGAAAAAAGTTCGGAATTCATATAAACAAAGCATACAGAGCCTCCAATAATGGCTCAACATAAAGGTAGCACAAACTGTAATTTTTTCTTATGCTTACAACTGTTGCACTAGCAATTTGTGGTTAAAGATCCCTTTTGCTTCCATATGAAAATGGGCTAATATCCTGCCATGTTGTTCATGGAGCAGAATATATTTTTGCTTTAGTTTTGCAATTCCCTGTGGTTGAAGACTTTATGGCTTTCTATATGACTTCCAATTGAACGATGACACATCCTGTAGCCGGAAGCCTTACATTTAAACAGCTAGGCATTCAAGGGCAATGATGCCTCCCAAGAATGAAATTTAGATCTCCAAAACTGGGATACCATCTACATAATGGGAATGCTGACAAACAGCCAGGTAAATTGTCACTGTTGCTTTGCTTCAACAGTGGCAACCAGGATCACGAGTATCTATATCACTAACTGTTTACCACTCACACTTAGTGCAAAGGATGAAGCAACAATGTCTTCAGAATGCTTAGAACGCACAAATTAATTTGTTAAGACATCTACTACAGTTCTCTTACGCGCTCCAAGTCAGCCCCATTGGGAAGTTATCTATAACGGGTGGAAAGCCCAGAAGAGACATCGATTCACCAAACATTATTTGTAAATTAAGCCTTACACATAGTTTAGTGCAGCTGTTCTATCTGAGATTTTACATCAGAACCCAAATAAACTGGATAGATGATTACTCTGTCCCTCAAATTTAACTAGATTTTAAAATTATTGTAATTAATGGAAGAATTTACACCATATTCCGGTTCATGCTGTTAGAACAAACCTAAATCAAGTCTTTACAATAATTCAAGTAGAACAGGATGCACAAGTTACTGTTACGTTTTCTGCTGGTATCTATTAAACTTGTTCATAAGGAAGGGCATGTGAAAATAGATGATATTTTATTACCACTTCATGTCAACAGCTTTGCCACACAATGGGAAGAATATCCTGAGTCCAGTTCTATTGTTCAGAAGAGCATTCAGGTGTGCACGCAATAATCTGTGGAGAAAAAAACAGAACAGGACTATGAATAAAGTATGCTGATGTAATTTACAAAAATGTGATGCCTTACGTAAGGAGAATTATTAGAATTCCGTACATACTAATTACTTCCACAAATATATATTACAACGTCGGTGACAGTAACTCTATAGTAAAAAGAGTTTCCATTAAAAAGACGAGTCTTGCTATGCTTGTAACTTTGAAAGCATTTAACAAATCTGCACAAAACATTTCAATCAAATAGTGAAAAATGCTACGTTTTGGCATGTCAAGGTTTGTGTGATCGCTGCAAGGAGGTAAAAAATAAAAGTAGCGCGAAGGGAGGGCCTAAAAAATGGAGCGTTTTCCATTTTAACTCCGATAGGAAAATGCTTTGTACTGCGGTAAAAACAAATCAACAGAATTGCTCTAGACATAAGGCATAAATCAGTTTGATTGTTTGTGAGAAATCAGTGTTACAAATGGGATCCCGGGCACAATTCAAATAGCTACATTTGGTGAGGTATTTTGTTAATTTCCAGATACTCCGTAAATTTGTGAATCGACTAAGGGTCCACAGATCCATTTAAGAAACATAAGGGCACATCATTGGAGAGGGGAGCTTCTGCTCCCTTGTCCTATGTAGATTCATGTATATGCAACCATATGACCGTTGAGTCCATATGGCACCTTAGTCTTGAGTTTGATAATCATTTTGGACTCCAAAAGTCTTAGTTGCAGTATCCTATCACCTCCTCTTTCATGTTTTTTCACACAGGCAATTCCATAATATCGCATATATTGCCAGTCTGCTTCATCATGGCACTGTAGGTGCTTTGTTAGGGCATTGCTCCTATCTCCGTTTTGTACCGCCCTTATATGTTCCAATATACGTTTGAGGTGTCACATGTTATCTTCTCTTCTATGGGTATATTTCTTCCTTTGAAATCCAAGAAGTCCTTTTTATTGATGCCAATGCGACAAGCTTTACATTTATTGCAGCGTGTGAATCCTTTGTTTTTTTCTTGTAACCAATTCTCTTGTGTTGTCAACATAAAGTGGCTCTTTACCAAATAGTCTCTCAATGAGGGTGCCCTTCTGTACGTCACATCCGGTCGCATCCCTGTGAGTTTACCAATATCTGGATTTTTTTTTATCACAGTCCAAGTTTATTTAAAATGTTCAAAATGTTATGATTTTCTTTACTGTAGGTCAGAATCAGTCTGATGTTTGTATCATCCTCCTCTTTCACTGAATTGTGACTGTTCATCAGTATCTGTGTACGTGTCATAGATCTTCCTTTATTTTCCCCTTGTTTTACATCCCAATACTTGTATCCTCTCTTGAGGAACCTCTGCTGTGTTTCTCTAAACTTAATTTCCATTTCTTTTGCATCGGAACAGTTTCTCTTCATCCTGATGAATTCCCCATAAGGAAAACTTTTCTTTAGTGAAATCGGGTGGAAGCTTGAGCCATGTAGTACACTATTGGTTGCTGTTGTCTTACGGTGTAGCATTGTCTGTATTTTCTCATCCTCAATATATACAGTCACATCCAAAAATTCTATTCTTGTCCTGCTCATTTTGTATGTGAATTGTAGACCCAGGTCATTGATATTTAATATGTCCAAGAATTCCTTACACTGTTTCTCTTGACCATTCTAAATCAAGAATAGGTAATCTATGTAACGGAGACATATGACAGTTTTTTCCATGCATGAATCATTCTCCTCCCTCCAAGCCACATGTTTCTCCCACCAACCCATGGTGAGGTTTGCGTAGCTGGCGAAAAGGAAACCCCCATGGCAGTCCCACAGGTATGGGAATAGAATTGGTGATTAAAGATGAATGCGTTGTTCCTCGGACATAGTTCTACCATTTCCAATAGCATCTCTGAGTGTTTCAGCTCATGAATGCTTCTCTGTTGCAGGACGTATTCTACTGCTCTAAGTCCCACTGTGTGTGAGATTGATGTATAGAGGGAAACTACATCTATGGTGACTAGTAGATATCCATCTTGCCACGCAATGTCCTCAAGAAATCTAAAAAATTCCCATGTATCTCGTATGTATGAACTTAGATTTCTAACCAGCGGTGCTAGAAAGTAGTCCACATATTGTGATAGATTTTCATATAAGGACCCACAGATGGATATAATGGGTCTACCAGGTGGTTTGATTAGTGTTTTGTGTATTTTTGGGAGAAAGTACATAGTTGGACAGTGGACACTCATTCATCAAATATTGCTGTTCATCATCATGCAATATACGTTCTGAGTGCCATTTGTGAAGTCTCTTTTGTAGGTCCATGGTTAGATGATTGAGGGGATTCTTTGATACTTTACAATAGTTCGTGGTTACATTTAGTTGACAGAGAGCCTCTTCCAAGTAGTCACTCTTCTCCATCACCACAATGTTCCCTCCCTTGTCGGCTGGTTTGATTTCTAATTCCCCATTGTTGGCCGGTTTCTTTAGCGCATCTCGCTCTACACAGCTTAGATTCTCTTTATAGTTCATATGTATCGTATTCACCACTTTTTCTAAGTCTGTGAGCACTAGTTCATAGAACGTGTCAATCTTGTTTCCTGAGATCAAATTGGGGCAAGATTTTGATTTTGGTTTAAACTTAGAAAAGCCCTGGCCCTCTGTGTCAATATTTAATTCCGTTAGTACTTGTGTTTCCGTTAGCTCATCCTCTCGTAGATTATGCGCCAGGTCAAACACATTTTTTAGATCAGCTTTTTGTTCAATACTTAGTTTTAATCTATCCTGTTTTTGGTTAGATGCCGCTTGTATTTTGGGCTCCTTCTTGGGGAAGAACTTAGCTAGCTTCAGTTTTCGAATGAACTTATAGAGATCAATTCTCGTTTCTACATAGTCAAAATGTCTTTCAGGGCAGAATTTAAGGTCCCTCCGAAGTAAACTCAGATCTTGCTTTGTTAGTTCATGCTTTGATAAATTAATGACAATATTATCCTCGCCCTTGTCTTCATTCTTATCCATTATTTCCTTTGTCTGTTGTGCAATGGGTAACCTCTTGTTTTTCTTGGCCCCTCTTCGTGTCCTTCTCCATTTTTTTCTTCTTGTGGCACTGATTTTCCCCATCCACGTCCTCGTCCTCTGCCTCTGCTTCTTGGTGTTGATTGATCCATGTATAATAGTTTCATCTCGTTTCACTATTCGTTATATTGTCAGGCTCCCCCAACATCAGTTGTCCTGTGTACAATTGTTGTTTTAAAATATCAAACATTTTAGCAAACGGTAGGATCCTTCCTGTATTGTAATCCACCTCATCCCTTATGAATTTTCTCTGTTTTCGTTCCTCCACTTGTTTTTCATGTTTAGGTTGTATTTTGTTTAGTTGCACTACTTTTACCAGAATGCTGCTTAATGGCAGAGATTGGAAGTACATATAAATAGGCAACATAAACAACGCACTCACTTACCATGATCAAGACTGTGATAGTCGAAACGCGTTGGTGATGAGGATGGTTGTTCTGAAGAAGAATAAATATTGATACAAAGTCTTTTGGAGTACTTAAAATTATTTTTGGAAGGAATTAATTACAGGGAATTGGTCTATCCCTGACGCAGGCACGAACTGAGGAGCGCGCCGTGAGAGGACTGCTTTGCATCGATATATATATATATACATATATATATATATATATATATGTATGTATATTATTATTATATATATATATAAGTTGTTTAGAATATACATATATGTATATATATATATATATATATATACACACACACATATATATATAGATATATGTACGTATATCTATATATCTATATATATATATATCTATATATATATATATATAAAAATTCTAAACAACTAATAAACCATTAAAAAAAAGAAAAAGCTTACCTTAAAATTTGTTGTTCAGGCAATTGTTATTCAGGCAAAATTGTTGTTTAGACAGTAGTTTTCAGTACTTCGTTATAGAGACTTTTTAGTTGTTTAGCAGTAGTGATTTAGGCTATCGTTGTTTAGGACCTAGTTGTTCTGTCACATATTCTAGATAGATAGCTAGACAGATCATGTTTGGGTGCTTCTGTTGCACAAAATGTAGTAGTACAAAAGCCCACACCTCACAGTGACACAGAAATATGGAAAATATTTAATTGGTCTCTATGAAATATGTGTTTCATTATCAAAATGACAGTTTCCAAACAACTTCTCAGTGCTTTAACACTGCTACAACCATCACAATTATGCAGCAAATTATGTAACACAGGTCATCTAAATTATGTAGCACGAATAGTCACATTGTGCTTTGTAGGAAAGTAGCATCTTTCTGACATAGTTACCCCCACTTTCTGTCTGGTGTCAGTGTGTTTAGTCTGTAGTGCACTGGGATCCTCCTAATCAGGACACCAGTGTCTGTGCTTACTCCTCTAAATTTGGTTGCTGGTAAACATTTTACACCCACAATTGGCATACTAATGCACCTATGTAATTCCTTATTATATGGTACTTAGGTATCCATGGCAATGGTACAACTCGCAGCATCAAAACTGTGTCTGCAGGCCTGCCAGTGCACCTGTGTGAAATGGTACATGCACATTACACTTCAGATATAAGCCTTGCCTTACATCACGGTCACTGCACTTGGACACTGTAACTCACCCCTCTGGTATGCCCTTCTGTCCAAGGGCAGGGTGCATGTCATTAAGTGTGAGGATACCTCTACAAACCCAGACTTCATTCCCTGGGCTTTGTAAGTGTAGGGAAGCCATCTTAAGGTATGTAGTAGACACTGGTCAACATGAGTGGTCCAACTACATAATGGCTTCTCCAAACCTAGGCATGTTTGGTATCAAACATGTTAGAAGCATGCAACTACAAATATTTCAGTGCTAGTTGCACAATCCCATGTACTCTGGGGGTTCCTTAGAGGATCCCCCAGTTCTGCCTGTGAAGCCTTATGGGGTCTGGCTGCCAGCCCACGCTGCTGCCGACCCCAGACACTGTTCTGCTCTCCTGTTGATGAGCCTAACTCAGGCAGGGAAAGGCACAACAAGGGATTTCCTGTAAGGAAGAGGTGTCATCACCTCTCCCTTTGAAATAGGTGTCTCTAGCTAGGGTGGCCTTATAGCGCCACCAGACTGCTTTGAAAGGCACATTTCGTGGCCTCCTTGCATAATTCGCTTTGCACTAGATTAGGAACCACCAGTTCCCACTCTGGTCTGAAACTACACAAATGACAGAGTAGTGAACCCCCCACCCATGTCTAGCTTCTCCCCTAGGAAGGTGCACAGAGCTGTGCCAGGTGGCAGGATGATTCTGCTATCTTGGAAACAAGGTGGATGGAGGCCTTTGGGAGCGTCTGACTGGTTAGGTCAGGTAGATGATGTCTCTGACCGCCTCTGATAGGTGGGTCATACAGAGAAAGACCAAACCCCTTTTAGGGTTATTTAAGGGCCGCCCAGAGGGTGGGGCCTCAGATCTGTCAAGCAAGACTTTTCAAGGAACTCTTCTGCTCATGGCCTCCGGAACCGCTGCTGGTCTGCTTTTGGAACTTAAAGACTGTATCCAGTTCGGGGGCTCCCACTGCAACATTGTTTCTCCAGCTCCAGCAAGATTTCTGCAAAATCCGTGGCTGTGCATCCCCCAGGGTCACAAGGATACTGCCTGCATCCAAGAAGCAAGAAGGACTCTCCCTTGGAGTGAAGGAGTCACTCTCCTGCATCCACAGGCACCTCAAGATGATGACGACCGACTAGTGGATCCTGGTGTCCGTTGGACCACTCTGCTCACAGGTGGTGGATCTGTGGTCCCCTCTGGATCCAACTTGTCTTCTGACCAAGTTCGAAGAGGTGGACCCTTGCTGCAGCCACCGGAAGGGAACCCCTGTGCACCATGACTGCTGCTCTTGCCAATGCTTGTTGGCTCTTCCTCCAAGAGATCTTCGAGTTCCTAAAAGCCACACCTCCAGCACTCTGCACCTCCAGATTCAGCTCCACACTGCAGCTCCTGCGACGTGGGATTCCTGTTTTGTTGTGCTTCTGAGGCCACTCTGTGCCTTCCTGTGCCTGATGCCAATGGGTCACACGTGGGGCTCCTCCGACTCCGACTGGCTTTCCTTTCTGCTGAAGGCCTGCCCTGACTCCCCTTCAAGGGTCGAGTCATTAGGACCCTGCTGGTCCTCTAAAAACTGAATCAGCAATTTGCATTTGCCAAGGCTCGTTGGTGGTCCTGCTGGCCTCTGACCCTCCTGCAATCCAGCAACTGATGTGGGACAGCTCGTGGGAGACTCCAAGGATCTCCTGCATCCCCCTGGACTCCGCACAGGGTCTTCGTTCACCGTCCTGCAGTAAATTCACCTCCAAGAGGGTAGGCATTGCCTACCTGCACCCCCCTGGATATCTCTGAGTAGTTCGGACACTGTCCCCTTCTTTTTCAGGTTCTTCACGTCCGGAATCAACCTTCTGGTTCCACAGGCCTGGTCCACAGGTCGCGACAGCCACTGGACAACCAAGGCTTCCATTGACTACAACGTGGGCTTCCAATGCCACTTCACCCCTATGCACCTGGGCTCCCTGATGTAGATACTCCAGTCTTCTTGGAATCCACAGGGGGAAGGAGGTAACTCTCCAACCTTCTTTCTGCCAACTAGTTTGCTAGGGGTCCACTGGGAAGGGTCCTGAATCCATTAAAATCCAACCGGAACGGTCCTATGTTAGCCTATGGGACACCTGGCTCAATAACAATTCTGCACGCGGGCGCCTGTGGGATTTCTAGTACTTACCTCTGGTAATTTCCTACTCCCTCAGCCCTTTGGATCATAACATACTTACCTTGGTTGGGCACCTCCATTCTTATACCACTTTCTTAGTATATGCTTTGCCCCCTCCATAGGGCCCCATGTATTTTTATGCTTTTCCTGCTTGATGCTAAGTGTAAATTTGTGTGTGTTGATATCTACAGGTGGATATATACCAATGTTAGTATAGCTTTAGTGTTGTAATAAAGCAACCTTTATTTCTGCTACACCAGGTGTGGTTCTTTCTTGTGAATGGTTACTGACTGACTATCGTGGTATTGAAAGTGCTTTACACTCCTCCTAGATAAGCTTGAACTGCTCACCACAGCTACCCCTGAAGAGCTTTTGCTATCTGGACATCTAAACACTATCACTAAGGGTTGCCTGGACTCAGTATAGGATGCCACACCATAGGAGTACACCATAAACTGAGCCAGCCTCCTACATGCTGCACATTCGGTGGCAGGAGGATTATTTTGATGAATCTGAGCTAGAAACAGATTGTGCTTCAATCTGAATACTGTGTGGAATATTATGTGGCAAGAGTGATAAATCAATAATTATGATATAAATGTCATAGGTGTTCAACTGTGATGGGCAATGCACCCCTTGTTGTGTTCTGAAAATGATCCCTTTTCATAGGTTAAGTGTGCACTAGGGTATTGCTCTCTGATCTTGTTCGTAAATGCAAATGAACTGGAAGCGCTGCTGCCTTCTTGGGAACAGTGTCCCCTTTGTGCACTACTATTCCATCTCAAACTGAGGTTCTTGTTAACCTTGTTTAAAGATGGTATTCCTAGTGTAAGAAAGTCAATTCACCACTGATGGTAAATTAGTTACATTTTTTCTTCATCAATGCCACATTTATCTTCATGTGTTATGCCCCATCATTGCCAAATGGTGTACAGCCACTACATAAATAAACACTTTAAAGTACCAATGCAATTCGGGCCAAAGCCCTTCTTCAGGGGATATGTTGATCTAAATAGTTATACATACTGCTGCATCTCCCCAACGGCTTGTCATAGGCACAGAATCAGAAGTATCAGAATATTGGGTCAAGCTCTGTCTCTCCTACGTTCATTACATGCTTCAGCTGCTGCTCAGCACAGAGTGCTTAATTTGAGGCGGTGGTTTCCGGTGCGTGGCACCAGGACTTATTTTTGAGGGTCGGCACTTATTTTAATGCCTCAAGCATTTGCTGCAAGCAAAAGACTCATATGAGAAAGACGGAGGAAGAGAAAAACTAAAAGGCTTCACAAAGGGGGAAAGCAGAAAGCTGCAAGGGTGAGCTGAAGGGGCAGGGAGTGGCTGTAAATTGATGAATGAGACTAAAGATGGCTTTAGGATTATGGTGCTTCAGTATTCTGTGCTCGCACATTTAATTGCAGAAGCCGCGTGTTCCAGAAGAGAGCTTTGAGCAGCAGCACTTTTTATTTCCAAATTAAGCACTGCGAGCACAGATACGAGGAGCTCTGAACTGTGGTGAGATAAGGTCTGTTTCTGTGCTGCCTTTCATTGTCTGACACATCGGTCACAATCTAAAGCAGAAAGCAATAATCCATTTGAAGAGTAGTGAGTTTGGAGGTCAGCAGACTTTGCCTGCCTTTCTTTCTGTTATTTACTACTTACTTTTACCATAGCACCCTGTGCAAACACCCCAGTACCTGGTCCTCACACTGATTGTCTCTTTACCGGAACAAAAAAGCAAAAAAGAAGCACAATGACGCAGCCATGTTGCTAGTCCCGACTGCGTGTGCCTACAGAATGATGCACGCATCTTTTTTTCTTTTATTTTGTTTTAAATTTACCAATCCATGATGACAGATGTTGTTTGGATCGGTAAAGAGAAAAATCGCTTTAAAGGACTGCGGGGATGAGCATTATTGGAGGTACGGGTGGGAAAGAAAAAGAAAAGCAGCACAAGAGGGAGACAGCAACACGGGAGCAAACAAATCCGAGTGCGCGAAAGAAGGGGAGTGTGGGTGGAAAGCACATGAGAGAGAGCAGCACAGAGTGCGGAGTGGGTAAGTAGTTGAAGCTGTATTTTGAGGGGGAGAAGCACAGGAGAGATACAGTTGGAAAACACACAGGCACTCTGAGTACTCAATGAAAAATAAAAAATAGTTTCCTAAAAGGGAGCAGTTGAAATGCATGAGTCATACAATCATAAGTTTAATAAAGCAGCTATACTCTAGGGAAAAGACAAACACAAGAAAATGAACGCAAGCTACTGAATAGGAAGTAAGCAAAGTAGAGTTACAATAAAGCCAACCAATTGTAAGCAATAAATCATGGTGGAAGCCCACTCTAAGTGCACAATAGGTCTTTTGTAACCAGACAGTCTGTGCTGTCTAGGAGAGACCCAAAAACACCTTTCAAAATGTCCTCGCCCAACACTAAATGGCTGGAGTATGCGGAGAATGTGTATCAATGACCACACAATGCTATGAACACACCTTTACCCAAGATAGATTAAGAGACTGTCAAATATATAGAGGGCAATCACAAAACAAGGAAAGGCAGTTCAACAGAGTGCGGTCACAATACAAGGCAAGGAGAGAAGGTTACCTAGGACAGCCTCAAAGACATAAAAAAATGCTCACATTACAAAGCACACAGTCCCTCCCTCTAAACTGGGTCTTATATAATGGAATTTTATGTAATAGCATCAACCAACGATCTTATGATGTAGAGCTACTGTGATGTTGACATCATGACAGTCATTACTTTTAGAACCTGAAAAAATGCAAAAAAAATAATTCTAACTTCTTCTGATCAAAGAACGTTGGAAAATATATAGGTGTTGGCACTGAGCTTAACGATGGCATGTAAAGCATTGTGCCCTTCCCATATTTCATACGACTGCAAGGATGTAGATTCTCCATTTAAAAAAATATATATATTTCTGAAGAAAAACATTAAATTAAACACAGTTGTCTCATTTCCACATTTATTTCCTTTTCAGTCAGGCACAAACTGAATGAAATCTCTGACAAGTGTGGTTGTACAGCGCAACTACCTACAGCCTAAACCAATGAACCACTGCCGGACCATTAACCCCTTCCCCACCACGGACGTAGTGGTTACGTCCGGTGGCAGGGCGCGGAGGTGCCACAGGCGTACCCACTACGTCCTGGTATGGGCCCTCGGGGGAAGCACTGGTGCTCCCCCCTGAGGGCCTTCCCCCATCCCCATAAGGCAGGGCTGACCGTCAGCATGCCAATGCAGGCTGACCTCATCAGAGGTCAACTCCCATCACGCTGGAAGCAATGTTTCCAGCGCGGACCGAGGAGAAACTGATTAGTTTCTCCTCGGTACGGGAGGCAGAGAGGCATGAAAAGGGAAGGAAAGGCTTTTCCTTCCCGTTTCCTGTCTCTCTATGAATTCCTGTAGAACGATCGTATAGCGATCATGCTGCAGGAATGCCCACTAGACACCAGGGATTTTGTTTACTTTGTGTAAACAAAGAAGGGGAGCGACCCCTTTGGCAAGAGTCGCTCCCCAAGGGGGGACATTTAATGTAAGGCCATTTCTGCCCCCCCGGGGGGCAGATTGGCCTATATTAATTAGGCCGAGCTGCCCCCAGGGGGCAGAGGCCATTAGGCACCAGGGATTTTTATTTATTTATTTATATTGATAATGGGGGCCACCCCTTGGGCAAGGGTCGCTCCCTGGGGGGCAATTTTTTTATCATGCCTTTTCTGCCCTATATTAATTAGGCCGATCTGCCCCCAGGGGGCGCAGAAGCCACTAGACACCAGGGATGTTTTTTTTTGTTCATTTATATTGATAAGGTGGGGGCGACCCCTTAGGCAAGGGTCGCTCCCTGGGGGCCAATTTTTTACTAGGCCTTTTCTGCTCCTCCTGGGGGCAGACCGGCCTATATTAATTAGGCCGATGGGGCAGAAGCTACTAGTCACCAGGGATTTTTTTTTTTTATATATATTGATGACGGGAGCAAGGCAAGGGTCGCTCCGGAGTGGGTGTGGGGGGGGGCACAAATAGTTTTTAGGCCATTTCTGCCCCCCTTCGCTGGCAAACTGGCCTATTTCTATTAGGCTGATCTGCCCGCAGGGAGGCAGAAACCGCTTAGGCACCAGGGATTGGTGTGTGTGTATGTGTGTTTTGTTTGGGGGGCAGCCCCTTGGGCAGCTCCCAATGGGGCACATTACTGTAGGCCATATCTGCCTCCACCCCCCCCCCCCCACCCTGGGGCAGATCGGCCTATTTTTGGAAGGCCCACCTGCCCCCAAGAAGGGCAGAAAGACCACCAGAGAACATGGAAGATTTTTTTTTTCAAAATAAGAGGGTGGGGGTATGGCCATACCCTCACCCCAAATAAATGGGGCCAAAGTTGTTCTGCCCACCGGTGGGTAGATGGGGCAATTACCCCTGATCCACAACCAGGGGACGCGGGGGGGGAAGGCTACTAGATGGCAGGGAATAAAAAAAAGATTGTGTGGTGGATGCCTCCACCCCAACTGAAGGGGGTAACAGTTTTTCAGCTCCCCCCGCACACTAAAACATCTTATCCCACTGCAAGCAACAGGACATTTGGTTATTTTGGGTTTTGGTTTTACATTTGGGCCATGAGAGCTTGGCTAACTCTCAAAATCGTCCCACTTAGAATGGTGAGGGCTGCACTTTTTGGACTTTGGGGCGCTGCCATGTAGAAAACATCTGAAAACTAAACATATGGGTGAGTCCAGTGTGGTGTACTTCACATGCACCCGCTCCATTTTCGTACCGACAATGCCCTGCAAACATCCAACTTTGCTGGAAATCACACATTTTTGTGATGGAACCTTTCGGAATCTGCAGGAATCCACAAAATTCCTACCACCCAGCATTGTTTCATCTACACCAATAAAAATTCTGCCCCACTTGTCAGCCTATAAATAATTTTTTTTTCAATCTGTCCTTTTGGACCCGCTTTGCTTCCCCCTCAATTTCGACATGTTTTTGTCTCTTCCCTGTCACAGGCACTTGGCCCACCTACACAAGTGAGGTATCATTTTTACCGGGAGACTGACGGGAACGTTGGGTGGTAGGAAATTCGCCCCTGTGCGGTGATCCCACACAGAAATGTGGGGAAAATTTTATTTTTACCTAAATTTGAGGTTTTCTGAGGATTCTGGGTAAGAAAACTGTCACGTTGTAGAAGCTCCTCAGACTCGGTGCGATGCAAATAAAGGTCCACCTCCTGACACCACCAAGTCACCTATATAACCCACGGTGCATTGGAGTAATCAGGTGAGGGAAGGAAGGGGAAGGAACAGCAGGGACGGGATATCTGTAAAGAGAGGAATACACAGTGTTAGTATCACATTGCGTGTCTACTCTCGCAATGTCTCGCTAAAGTACCAACGACCGTACCTGCCCATAACTCATGAGGGCAGAACTAGTCCAACGCCTATCTGTGCTCCATCTGAATCATAGATGGACGCCACAAGCCAACAACTAACACCGATGATCTCTAGTGGGTTGCTCAATACCCACTTTTATACAAGATAGTCACAAAATAATGAGGAAACAGAAACAAAAAGAAAGGGAATAAAATTAACGACGATAAGAACCTATCTCGTAGTCCTTCCTATGACTCAGTTAATCCACTAAGCCCCATGTCATAGTCACGCAATTTGTAGGAATAACCCTGTGTTATTTCATTACGTATTGAAAAGAAAAATCGTCCCGGCAGTTCAAGTCCCGCAAAAATAAACATTAACCTTCTGTCGTAGCCAAACCTATAATGTTCTCTGGCCCCAAAGATAATCGTTCGTGCTTTATTGGTAACTCAAACAAAAGACCGCCGTGCTTCAGAAGTTACCAGAGTCCTTGTCGAACTGTAATAATGGGAAAAGAAAGGCGAGGGATTCCGGCACCAAATCGTCTCACCGCTTACCACCTCTCCTTCGTTTCAGGTTCCCCAGGGAAAATATCTCGACACTCCCGCTGATATCGGGAAAGTCCCAGGCTCCAAGGAAAACTGGAGGAGGAATTATACCTCCTAAGCAAACAACTCAACCTCGGAAACGCCGTCAACAAGAGCCCTCGTTGTCCATCCGACTGGGTTCTAGGGAACGAATAACGCACATTACTTCCTGTATGTGCTTGATTTTTAAGCGACCTCTTTCCCTCTAGGCGTCATGGGATATGTAGTCCAAAAGGACTACATTATCCTGATCGGCAATGTAGGCGCCGCGGCTAACACCTGACAGTACGCCCGCCTCCAAAGCGCCTCCTAGGACCAGGTTTAGAGGGATGACGGGCATGAAACAGCCGTACCGCCCTAGGGGCATGGACATTGCTTTCCGGCTCCCATGAATCATCCTCAGCATTGTACCCCTTCCATGAAACCAAGTACCACAGCTTACCCCCCCGTCGTTTGGAATCCAACACTCTGCGCACCTCGTACTCCAGCTGCCCATCTCTGACCACCGGAGGCACCGCCTGCCGGGTCGCTGAAAGAGCCGGTTTCAAAAGGCTGCAATGAAATACCGGATGGATCCTTAAGGAAGCAGGTAAGTTGAGACGGTAAGCCACAGGGTTTATCTGGCGTAACACCTCATAGGGACCAATGTAACGAGGATGAAAGACGCTACGCATCTTGAAGCGTATATACTTGGTGGAAAGCCACACTCTATCGCCTGGCTGATATGCCGGCCCCTCACGCCGATGTTCATCACCCCACTTTTTATACTGTTCTTTGGCCTTCTCCAGATTGAGTTGTATCTTCTTTTGCACGGATTGGAGATTCCTAATCATGGTATGAACCGTAGGTTGATCCGTGACTTCCCTAGGTATGTTTATGGGCAACATTTCCGCGTGGAACCCCGTGTTAGCACGAAAAGGAGATTCCCGTATCGAGCTATGCCAAGCATTGTTGTATGATAGTTCTGCCAGCCATAGCAACGAAACCCAGGATTCTTGAGCATCCTTTGCATAGCACCTCAGATATTTTTTCAGGGTTTGATTGAGGCGCTCCGTCTGGCCATCGGTTTGTGGGTGGAAACTGGTGGACAGTGCGGATTCAATGCGCAGCACCTTGCACCACATACGCCAAAACCTAGCAACAAACTGGGGGCCTCTGTCCGAAATAATGGTTCTCGGTAGACCATGTAATCGCACCACTTGAGACAAAATTAGATGGGCGGTTTGACTGGCTGTAGGCAGATTTCTACAAGGGAGAAAATGACCCATCTTGGTAAGGCTGTCGATTACCACCATGATAGCGTTGTACCCCTGATCCATTGGTAATCCTACCACAAAATCCACGCTAATGGTTTGCCATGGTTTATCCGGAGTGGGCAAAGGTATCAGTCGGCCCTGGCTCTTCGCGTTTTCTCCCTTGGCCCGTGCACATATCTCACACCGAGCCACCCAGGCCGCAACGTCTTTAGCCCAACCTTCCCACCTGAAATGTCGTTGAACTATTTGCGCCGTTTTGGTGTAACCAGGATGACCAGCCGTTACCGCATCATGACACCAATTAAAGGCTTGCACTCGGAGTTCACGTGTTGGCAAATACAAACGATTACCTTACAACGGTATTCCATGCTTAAGGGTACGGTCCTGACTTAACTCTGCCCATTTCTTCCACTGAGCAGCAGACTTATGCTTAGAAACCTTTTCTAAGAAATGGGAGATATGAAGGACACAAAGCACTCTTTCAGGTTTGATGATTGCTTCCTCAGGTCTTGAAGCGATGGTTCTCACGTCCTCTTGTCGAGACAGTGAATCTGCCTTGCGATTGTCAACCCCAGGACGGAAGGTCACCACAAACTCGTATTCTGAAAAAAACAGCATCCACCTCATTTGCCGCTGGGTAAGTTGTCTTGCCTCCTTCATATACTGCATATTTCGGTGATCAGTATATACCGTGACCGGGTGTTGAGCTCCCCATAGGTAGTGTCGCCATTCCTGGAATGCCTTTTTGATGGCTAACAATTCCTTTTCTGCCACCGTGTAGTTAAGTTCCGCAGCCGATAGTTTCCTAGATAAAAACGCAACAGGATGAAGCTGTCCGGTGGTTTTGTTTCTTTGTGATAACACGGCCCCAATCGCTATATCCGAGGCATCCGCTTCGACGATAAACGGGGCATCCGGCTGTGGATGTTGAAGTATAGGTGCGGAGCAGAAGGCCTGTTTCAAAAAGCAAAAGGCCTCCTCTGCTTCCTCTGACCAAACAAAAGACACCCCCTTTCTTAGTAACCTTGTTATAGGTGACACAATGTGAGAAAAATGAAAGATGAATCTTCTATAGTAATTGGAAAACCCAAGGAAGCATTGCACGTCTCTCACACTAGTGGGTACTGGCCACTCCTGAACAGCCTGTATTTTTCTTGTCGACATGCAAAACCCTTCAGGGCTTAAATCCACCCCCAAGAACTCAACCTTCCGGACATGGAACTCGCATTTGCTCAGTTTGCAAAAAAGACTATGCTGTCGCAATGCTAGGAGTACTAAGGAAACATGGTCAAAGTGGCGATCCAGGGATGTGGAATACACCAGAATGTCATCTATATAAACGATCACGAAACGGTCTACGTATTCCTTGAGAACATCGTTCAGAAAATACTGAAACGCCGCCGGGGCGTTACACAACCCGAACGGCATTACCAAGTACTCAAACAGACCATAACGGGTTTTGAAAGCCGTTTTCCACTCGTCCCCTTCGCGGATTCTGACCAGATGATAAGCTCCCTTCAGGTCCAACCTTGTATAGATTATCGCCTCTTTCACCTGTTCCAATAACACAGGAATGAGAGGAAGAGGGTATCTATTCCTCACTGTATTCTTGTTCAGCATTCGATAATCGATGCAGGTTCTCAACTCTTTATTGGCTTTAGCTATGAAAAAGAGTGGAGAGGCTGCCGGAGAACAAGATGGTCTAATGAACCCGATCTCCAGGAAGTGATCCAAGTATTTTCTCAAATGCTTGGTTTCTGGGTCTGATAGAGCATATACCCTACAGGAAGGAAGGAGAGCTCCAGGAATCAGATCTATCTTGCAATCATATACACGATGGGGTGGCAATGTTTCAGCCTGACCTTCGTCGAACACATCCTTGAACTCGGTATAAACAGAGGGCAATATCACTGTTTTCTCCATCACTGTGGCCAACTGTAACCCTTGAGCCAATGCTAACATGGGGGATTCGTCATACAAGAAGCAGATATTCTCACACCTCGAGGACTGAAAACTAACCGTCTTGGTTTGCCAATCTATAACAGGATTGTGTTTTCTTAACCAGGGCATTCCTAAAATAATTTCATACTGAGGAGCCTCTATTATATCCAGTCTAATTCTTTCTTTATGTTCCGGAGATACCCCATTGAAGATCAACCCAACGTCCTCAGTATGTTCTGTAAGGGGGCCAGATTTCAGCAGTGTACCATCAACCGCCAACACTATTTCGGGGTCCTTTCTCGGAATGCTAGGAAGTCCCAATCTCCTAACCACCCCTGCATCTATGAAATTTCCCGTGGCTCCGGAGTCTATCATCGCCCATACTGGAAACTTTTGTTCTTTGGACACCAGCTCCACTGCTAACAAAAGGTGGGACGCCTTTTCCTCCTGTGGAAAAAGGGCTAAGGAAGTTAACCGTAACACCGGTTGGGGTTCTATAACGGGCAAATCCTCTTTCTCCGATGTTTTTCCTGCCGTAACCGCTGCCTTTTGAGTGGGGGAGTAGGAGAATCTCTTACGTGGTTTTTGGGGACACTCTCTTACATAATGACCCTTCCTGCCGCAATACATGCACAACCCCTGTACCCTCCTACTCTCCTTCTCGGACTTTGACAAGGGTGCCCTAACGGCTCCCACGTCCATAGGCTCCCCACCTATATCATTGGGAGTAAAAACAGATCGCACTTCCCTTTCTGGAAGGCCTGGTCGCCTATCCCCCGCTCTACGCTCTCCCCTTCTTTCTGCTAATCTGTGGTTCAGTCTCAGGGTAAGATTCACAAGATCTGTACAAGTGGAAGGCTGCGGGTCTATTTGAGCGAGTATATCCTTCATGTCGTCTCGTAAACCTTGATAATAGAGAGGCATTCTCTTCTCCTCTGGCCACCCTGATTCTGCCACCAATCTATTAAAGGTCGTGAGATAAGAGACCAGATCAGACCTCCCCTGTCTCAACTCCAGTAATTCCCTGTCAGCACTAAAAGTGGTTGTTCTATGATCAAACACCCTCTCGAAAGCCGTCCGAAAGGCATTCCAATCCGATAACAAGGGGTCATCGTTCCTGACCAATGGTACGGCCCAATTGGCTGCGTCTCCCGAAAGATAAGAAATAGCGAACATTACCCTGGAAAGGTTAGAGGGAAAAAACGCGGGTCTACAAGAGAATTGTAGAGACAACTGAGTTAGAAAGGCCTGAACCTTCCTGGGGTCCCCTGAATATCGTTCCGGGCTGGCCAAAGGGATAGGAGGGGAGACATTCACGGTTACCTGTGGTGTGGATGCTGAAGCATCGAAGGGATTCCTAGTAAGCCTTTCTACCTTTTCCTTTAATGCTGCTGCCTCCACCCTAGAATTAGCCAACTCTTGTTGCACTACTACTAACGCCTGTAATACATCATCCATAGACGCCATCTTTGCATCACACCGAGCGGGAGGAGCGTTATTCGTGGGTGCGTTATTCTGTCACGTTGTAGAAGCTCCTCAGACTCGGTGCGATGCAAATAAAGGTCCACCTCCTGACACCACCAAGTCACCTATATAACCCACGGTGCATTGGAGTAATCAGGTGAGGGAAGGAAGGGGAAGGAACAGCAGGGACGGGATATTTGTAAAGAGAGGAATACACAGTGTTAGTATCACATTGCCTGTCTACTCTCGCAATGTCTCGCTAAAGTACCAACGACCGTACCTGCCCATAACTCAAGAGGGCAGAACTAGTCCAACGCCTATCTGTGCTCCATCTGAATCATAGATGGACGCCACAAGCCAACAACTAACACCGATGATCTCTAGTGGGTTGCTCAATACCCACTTTTATACAAGATAGTCACAAAATAATGAGGAAACAGAAACAAAAAGAAAGGGAATAAAATTAACGACGATAAGAACCTATCTCGTAGTCCTTCCTATGACTCAGTTAATCCACTAAGCCCCATGTCATAGTCACGCAATTTGTAGGAATAACCCTGTGTTATTTCATTACGTATTGAAAAGAAAAATCGTCCCGGCAGTTCAAGTCCCGCAAAAATAAACATTAACCTTCTGTCGTAGCCAAACCTATAATGTTCTCTGGCCCCAAAGATAATCGTTCGTGCTTTATTGGTAACTCAAACAAAAGACCGCCGTGCTTCAGAAGTTACCAGAGTCCTTGTCGAACTGTAATAATGGGAAAAGAAAGGCGAGGGATTCCGGCACCAAATCGTCTCACCGCTTACCACCTCTCCTTCGTTTCAGGTTCCCCAGGGAAAATATCTCGACACTCCCGCTGATATCGGGAAAGTCCCAGGCTCCAAGGAAAACCGGAGGAGGAATTATACCTCCTAAGCAAACAACTCAACCTCGGAAACGCCGTCAACAAGAGCCCTCGTTGTCCATCCGACTGGGTTCTAGGGAACGAATAACGCACATTACTTCCTGTATGTGCTTGATTTTTAAGCGACCTCTTTCCCTCTAGGCGTCATGGGATATGTAGTCCAAAAGGACTACATTATCCTGATCGGCAATGTAGGCGCCGCGGCTAACACCTGACAAAAACATTGGGGGATCCACGCAAGTCACACCTCCCTGGATTCCCTCGGGGCTCTAGTTTTCAGAAATGTTTGGGTTTGGTAGGTTTGCCTATATTGCTGCTGAGCCCAGGACCAAAAACGCAGGTCCACCCCCCCCCCCCAGCAAAAATGGGTAGTTTAGTATTTAATAATTTTGATGTGTCCACATAGTGTTTTGGGGCATTTCCTTTTGCGGGCACCAGGCCTACCCACACAGGTACCATTTTTATCGGGAGACTTGGGGGAATGCTGGGTGGAAGGAAATGTGTGGCTCCTCTCAGATTCCAGAACTTTCTGTCACTGAAATGTGAGGAAAAGGTGTTTTTCTGGCCATATTTTGAGGTTTGCAAAGGATTCTGGGTAACAGAACCTGGTGAGAGCCCCACAAGTCACCCCATCTTGGATTCCCTTAGGTGTCTAGCTTTCAAAAATGCGCAGATTTGGTAGGTTTCCCTAGGTCCCATCTGAGCTAGAGGTCAAAATTCACAGCTTGGCACTTTGCAAAACACAGCTCTGTTTTCTATGGGAAAATGTGATTTGTCCACGTTGTGTTTTGGGGCATTTCCTGTCACGGGCGCTAGGCCTACCCAAACAAGTGAGGTACCATTTTTATCGGGAGACTTGAGGGAACGCTGGGTGGAAGGAAATTTGTGGCTCCTCCCAGATTCCAGAACTTTCTGTCTCTGAAATGTGAGGAAAAAGTGTTTTTGGGCCAAATTTTGAGGTTTGCAAATGATTCTGGGTAACAGAACCCGGTGAGAGCCCCACAAGTCACCCCAATTTTAGATTCCCCTAGGTGTCTAGTTTTAAAAAATGTGCTAGGTTTCCCTAGGTGCCGGCTGAGCTAGAGGCCAAAATCCATAGTTTGGCACTTTGCAAAAAACAGCTCTGTTTTCTTTGGGAAAATGTTATGTGCCCACGTTGTGTTTTAGGGCATTTCCTGTCACGGGCACTAGGCCTACTCACAAAAGTGTGGTACCATTTTTATCGGGAGACTTGGAGGAACGCTGGGTCGAAGGACATTTGTGGCTCCTCACAGATTCCAAAACTTTTTGTCACTGAAATGTGAGGAAAAAGTATTTTTTTAGCCAGATTTTGAGGTTTGCAAAGGATTCTGGGTAACAGAACCTGGTCCGAACCCCGCAAGTCACCCCATCTTGGATTCCCCTAGGTCTCTAGTTTTCAGAAATGCACAGGTTTGGTAGGTTTCCCTAGGTGCCGGCTGAGCTAGAGGCCAAAATCTACAGGTAGGCACTTCGCAATAAACACCTCTGTTTTCTTCCAAAATTTTGGATGTGTCCACGTTGCGCTTTGGGGTGTTTCCTGTCGCGGGCGCTAGGCCTACCCACGCAAGTAAGGTATCATTTTTATCGGGAGACTTGGGGGAACGCTGGGTAGAAGGAAATTTGTGGCTCCTCTCAGATTCCAGAACTTTCTGCCACAGAAATGTGCCCCACAAGTCACCCCATCCTGGATTCCCCCAGGTGTCTAGTTTTAAAAAATGCGCAGGTTTGGTTGGTTTCACTAGTTGACGACTGAGCTAGAGGCCAAAATCTTCAGCTAGGCGCTTTGCAAAAAACACATCAGATTTCAATGTAAAAATGTGACGTGTCCATGTTGCGTTTACTGTCGTAAGCATTAGACCTACCCACGCAAGTGAGGTACCATTTTTATCAGGGGACTTGGGGGAACACAGAATAGCAAAACAACTGTTATTGCCCCTCGTCTTTCTCTACATTTTTTCCTTGCAAATGTAAGACAGTGTGTAAAAAAGACATCTATTTGAGAAATGCCCTGTAATTCACATGCTAGTCTGGGCACCCCGGAATTAAGAGATGTGCAAATAACTACTGCTTCTCAACACCTTATCTTGTGCCCATTTTGGAAATACAAAGGTTTGCTTGATACCTATTTTTCACTCTTTATATTTCACCAAGTGAATTGCTGTATACCCAGTATAGAATGAAAACCCATTGCAAGGTGCAACTCATTTATTGGTTCTGGTTACCTAGGGTTCTTGATGAACCTACAAGCCCTACATATCCCCGCAATCAGAAGAGTCCAGTAGACATAACGGTATATTGCTTTCAAAAATCTTACATCGCAGGAAGAAGTTACAGAGTAAAACATTGAGAAAAAATGATGTTTTTTCACCTCAATTTCAATATTTTTTTATTTCAGCTGTTATTTTCTGTAGGAAAACCTTGTAGGATCTACACAAATTACCCCTTGCTGAATTCAGTATTTTGTCTACTTTTCAGAAATGTGTAACTTCGAGCATTGGTTTCACACCCATTTCTGTCACTAACTGGAAGGAGGCTGAAAGCACAAAATATTTTTAAAATGGGGTACGTCCCAGTAAAATGCCAAAATTGTGTTGTAAAATTGGGTTTTCTGAGTCAATTCTGCCTGTTTCTGAAACCTGGGAAGCTGGTGATTTTAGCACCGCAAACCCTTTATTGATGCCATTTTCAGGGGAAAAACCACAAGCCTTCTTCTGCAGCCCTTTTTTTCCCATTAGTTTTTTTTTAAAAAACGAAATTTTAGCTGTATTTTGGCTAATTTCTTGGTCTCCTTCAGGGGAACCCACAAAGTCTGGGTACCTCTAGAATCCCTAGGATGTTGGAAAAAAGGATGCAAATTTGGCGTGGGTAGCTTATGTGGACAAAACGTTATGAGGGCCTAAGCAGGAACTACCCCAAATAGCCAAAAAAAGGCTTGGCACAGGAGGGGGAAAAGGTCTGTCAGCGAAGGGGTTAAACAGCTACAAAAATGGTCGAGATATTCACACAATAGGCAGCCCACAAACCTAGGAGTAGGAGTGCCGATAAGGTAGCCTGGGCAACAAATCGAAGTTCCTAACGAACATTTAACAGGAACTTACCTGTGCACCTGATCTTTGTGAAATGCGGTCTTTTTTTGCTCCCATTTCTTCTTCCATTCCTCCTCGTCGACAACTTTACTTTGCTGCCTCGGAGCATTTTCGTCTCCCTGTGGAGTTCTCGAACTATTCATTGTGCCTTAAAGAAAAAAAAACAATTTTTAGAACACAAAAGAGATCTCGCTTTTTCTGTCCTACACTAGCACGTGACACAGCTCCTCTGCTGCCAACGCACCTGTTCACTTCAGAGCCATGAGTGACTGAACCTTTTATTTGCGGAAGAACTGCTGACTACGCAGCCCTATAGCAATTAGGACAGAGAGAGAGAACTGGTTTTGTCGGTGAAAGGGAAGTTCGCAGTAAATGCACTTTACTGTACTGAGATTGCCAACGAAGTTGTCATTTGTGATGCTGAACAATCATCACCTTCCAACAAGGAATAGCCAAGACACGCACAGGGAACAGCAGAAGCGTTTGATGGTCTATGCCTGCCACGGTGGATTGGAATTGGACAAACCAAGTATTCATTCCTGAAATTATTAACGGATGTAGACAATCTACCATTTTTGCCACTATTTTGTAAAGTATGCTAAGGGTCCACAAAGAGGAACAAAAATATTATTAATTAATACTGAATAATAAAAACATATGAACAGCTACATTTAGAATATGTTATTTACCGTGTAAATGATATGCAAAGGATAATGCCATGAAGTGCTAGGATGAATTGTAGAGCACGCTTGTATGGTACCTTGACACCGATATCTGCCCATTTAACTGCTCAAATTAACATTAACTAGTAGGTCATATGGGAGAAGGCGTGGGTCCACTGGAAATACCTTTCTGGGGATCTGTTGTTACTCTGAAATTATCTTGTTAATTTCTACCCAGATGTATTTCGGATTCTTGAGTGCAAAGCAAAGTGGTGCCCAGGAATAGGTAGTCTGCAGGCACAAAAGCAGAAGCATTGTGTGCTTTGATCAAAGTCATTAACAGATTTGTTTACAACCAAGTAACATTACAAACCTGAATCATCGACTGACGAGCAATACCAATACCAAGATTTTAAAATCAGTTTTTCATTTTTCTAAGGAGCAGTGAAGGACTTGGGGGAGATCCTGCCGGTTCCCGGATCTGGCAGCTAATATTGTGCCATATCGGGCTGGCCATAATGAAACAAGCTGAACTTGTTCTGGTGTAATATGGGTCACATTCGGAAGCATCAGAACTTTGTCTGCTTTCCACTTCCTGCAGAAACCTGCAGGTGGTGAGATGGTTTTCTTATTTACTTCCAGCTGGGCTCTAAACAGAGGTGGATATAAAGTGCCATTAGTCCTTCTTTTGTTCAAGTGTTATCCTGGGTGGAGTTTTGGGTATATCTGGAGCCTAATATCTAGATGCCAATACAATGGAGAGAAACAAAGGCAGGTAGGTTATTACTTCATAAGGACATGAGAAGCTATCATTTGGAAGCAGGTTGTTGACTTTGTTCAATTGCTCTATGTAAGTAACATGCATGCACCGTAAAAATGTCAGATGTATCTGTATGAGTAATTACATACATTTCCAGTTAAATAGCATTGATTTAATTTTTATTCTATTGTTTTATAAAGCTGTTCATCCAATGCAAGGTGTAAAAGCACTTTACACCACATACATTATGAGATGATGGCTCATACAAGTGAGTAAATCAATGCACATGAAATGCTACTTAAGATAATGAGGGTTACAAGGTGTAGGAGTCACATATCACCCATATTGTGAGGCATTATAGGTTAAGAGTCTTTCCAAATGTAGGGATTCTGGTGAAAACTTCGAAGAGAGCAACAAGGTGCACCATCATGGCTTGCTAAGAGTCAGCCCTTCCTGGCTGTGTTTCCCCAACCAATAAAACGTAATTTGACACCGCATGTCCACTGTAAACATCAGACAAGGGGTTACTATTTGAGGGGACTCCCGTCCAATAGTAAACCCTTGTCTTGCATCACAGTGGATATATTATATGCTAAGAGTACATGGTCAGGAGGAACAAAACGTCGGGATGGAAAATGTAACCCAGCAGTTGGGGTTGTCTATACTAATAAAAGGATTTGTGTAAAAAAAAGTAACCAACTTATCCATCCACATAAAATACACATGTGCTGTTTGCATGTTATACTATGTTCTTTGTGGTAGGCAGATTAAACTTCTATGCTACGTTATCAGTCAAAACTGTGACCAGGCAAAATAGATCTCTCCAGCAATTGCATTAACCACCAGAGTGTTATTATTATACATTGAAAAACGCTGGGCACACAAAGATCTCTGCAGCAGGTGCCTTAACCCCATAAGATACTTTAGAATGCCTCACCAAGTACCACAACCAATCCGCATGTGTCTCACTTTCTACTGTCCCTTAAGCTCTCTCAAGTGTCCTGCTTGTCCTATAATGTATTTTGACATTACATGCCAGCGTGATTGTTGGAAAATGTGAAGCCCCACCCCAATTTACTGACCAAGCTACGCCCCAGTTACAGCACCCACCATGAGACCAACATAAAGTAAACTATACTACTAATCATTAGAGCAAATTCCATGTCCTTAATTTTGTTGGCACTATCAAACGGAGAGGGTTCCTTGCTTGCTTCGACCACTAAACAACAACAGCCGGTGTGGTTGCATCAGACACCGTAAAGCTTCCTAGTGGCTGCACGGCCACTGCTGAACCAAAGACTTTCACAAGACCTATCAAAGGTCGACATTTGCAACTTCCATCCAGGCTAGCGTTCATGCAGCCAGCGAGCACAAAAAATGCAAGCTCATCACTGGCCGGCTCTTCCGGTCTGGCTGCTCTGTACACACTTTCCCTTAAAGAAAACTTTGAAAATTGCTAATTCACCGCAGCTAAGCAAAACGAAAACCCATGAGCCTTCTAGATGGCTTTTTTGCAAGTCTTATTCTGACCATTCCGTAACTTGGTTGATTCTGAACTTTTTAGTGTTGTTGCCCTATGCAATTGTTTTGATCCCCGTTATACACTGGTTCAGCTGTTCCTGTTTTCCAAATCTTCCGGACTTAGTAGCCAAAAGCAGATTTTTTTGGCTGAAGCTGCATCACGTGAATGCTGCGGCTAGGTGGATTGCCTTTGCTAATCCTTTATAACCTCAATTAAACTACTCATATGCGGATCTACTCCAAAAATAGCTGCACACCATTATACATTGGCAGAGAATGCTGCTGCGAAATTGGCTCAATTTCCCCTTTAGCATGATTAGATTGAAAACATTACCCAATTAAGGAACGGCATGAGAGAAATCAAAATGTGGGCAAGCACAGAACTTGTGACGAGCACCTAAGTGTAAAAATAATTTCAGAGCATGACATAAATCAAGTCTGATGTGGGTGAAAAGCATTGAGGCAGAGAAGTTACACCAATAGTCTCCAAGTCTAAAGTGCTATGTTTCAGAGTACAATACATCAAGGAAGTGGCCAGAAAATTAAAATACCTTACTTTGAAACAAAGCTCTTAGGGCACCAAGCAAGCAAAGCAAATCATCGTAACCCTCCCCAGAAGAGCTTGCTTCCTCTTCCATCAAAGCATCAATCCATTGCATTAATCCAACCACCCTTCACCCCTCCTTTCACTTATCCATCCATTCACCCTTTCACTCATTTAACTATCCATCCATAAATCTACCCTCCCTTTCACTAATACATCCTCACTTCCATGCATCGTTTCGCTCATTCATCCATCCTTTTGCTCCATCCATCCAGCCTTTCCATCCATTCATCTTTTCTATCTATTAATTTACCCTTTAATGCACCATCCATTCTTTCACTCACTCATCCATCCATCCATCCTTTTTAGGCCTCGGTTAGACAGCGCTTGCACTGTCTCTTCGAGACCTATTGTATATACATTGTGGGCTTCAGCCGCCCATAAGCTTCCCTTTAGCTGGCTCCATCGCTCTCTTATTCTTTCTCCCCATTTGTCCACAGCATGCAATTGTCATGCCTCTTGCTCTGTTTAGCCCTATCTGAAAGCAGGGATCAAGTACCATATCTATCCACAGGCCACCATTTTAACATCTGTTTTACAAACTACTTTTTTTTTTCTTTTTTGAAAAGCAATTGGCATGATCTGTACTGTTTTCACTCACTCTGCTCCATTTTTGTAAACAGTCTTATACATTTTGTCCGTATCTCATCACATTAGCTCAACACTCAAAGACCAAGATCAAATGTCAGATGAGTTGTGAAAGCTATAGAAGAACTTCAGGTTCCTATCTCACACCAAGCAGATCTAACGGACATGCTTGAATATTTAGAGTCCTTAACTGTCACCCCAGAACAGGGTAGATAATAATGGAATAGGTTAACCTTCTACGTATACTAACATAATTTGTATACTGCACACAAAAAAAGGATGTTATATAAAAATAAAATGTAATAACAACTTCTTTAAAATGAAATAAGATATTACTTACATTTTATTTGATAGTCATTGTAGGTCATAAATCTTTTTTTACACACTTTACACTTTTTTGTAATCACATCCCTAGAATGCGCTGAAACTGCATTGAAACGTATACTGTTGAAACAGCCATCATGTTTGTTTTAGGGCCGGTCTTTTTGCTCATAACCCATTTAATGGAGGCTTCTGTTTCCTAGTTGTAATGTGTCTGCGCTTTGGCTCAGTAGATGCGTCAGCACCTCTCGCCCATCCTCTCTTTCTCCTCAGGCCGGGACATGCTGCGGTTTCCCCCTCGCGCCCTCTAACTTCTGCTTCAACAAAGGTGCCCTCCGTAGCTGCCCTCATCATGCCTGTGTACTTCCAGTGACCCAAGAGTGCCCTGAAGAGGGCGAGCGGTGAGTCAGTGCTCCCTTCCTGCAGAAAGAGGCTGTGTGAGGTCTGGGACAGTGGACTGGAGTCTGACGCCCTGCTAAGGACACTGAAATCTGTGGAAGGATATCTGCACACTCTGGGGCTGGGAACTAATACCGAATAAGCCTAAAAGTGGTCTAGTATGTTGCACCTACGTCCCTAGGTGCAGACGCCACCAAGTACACATTGCACACACCAAAGTACTGTTACTATGACGGTCAACGCGAAGTTGAGACTGGAGATGTACGAAGGTCCACTGTCCTGTTAGTTTTCAATGTGAGTTGCATGCATGTCAAAAGCAACACCGGATGCCACTCAGCCATTTGTTTTCTTTGTATTGATTGCCTAAGTTACACCCAGTCTTTCCATCTGCTGTCACCTAACAACAGGCATTGTCATGTTAATGGTCAGTAAAAGGCTTGACTTCCTAGCAGTTGAAGCCACCAGACTCCCAGCTCCACAGCTTTCGATTTGCATGTTTAGACATGTACAGACACACACCATGGCCCCACTGGGGCTCTGCAAAGGTGTACTTTATCCCTGTAATGCCTCAAGGCCTGGCGGGAGCCACAGAGTAAGAGAGCAACCTCCTTTTTAGTAACAGCATTTAAGCTCATATCATTCTGAATCCATTTATGTCCTGCCCACTTCAGATATTACATATATGTTAGAAATGGGGTCTTTGGTTCTCAGTCAAGTTACCCCCTGTCCAAGCAAGGATGCTGACTCGAGTCAGGGTAAAAGAGGAATCAGCCTCAGCTAACCCCTGCTCACCCCCTTCGTAGCTTGGGACGAGCAGGCAGGCTTAACTCAGAGACAATGTTTATGTACAAATACTAAAAAATGACACAACACAGGTTTGGAAAAATAGTCAATATTTTATCTAAATAAACAAGACCAAATACGATAAAAATACACAATATACAGTTAAAATACGAATTTAGCACTTAAAAGCAAGAAAACAGTGCCTTGAGGCACAAATACTGCAAGTTGGTATAATGCGGCGTCGTGACGGAGGCGTTTTCTACAGTGCGCCGCCAATGGCGCCGTTTATGGAATTGTTGGACCCCGAGGTACAGTACCTTAAGAAACAAGTAGAAAACAGGCCGGTGCACGGACTCGGGGAGAGCGGCTTTGCTGGGTCCAGTGCGACGTTAGTTCCGATCCCACGGGGAAGAATGACTGTCATCGCACACCGGCGTGGGGTCCTCACTACAGGATGGTGGAGGTGAACGACGTCAGATGCAAAGTCAGTCCCTTGGATCTGGCAGATGTGAAGTCCGTCAGAGTCACGATGCTGCAGGTAACCTTACAGGGTCACGATAAAGTCAAAGGGCCACAGGCGATGTGATGGCGTCGGGTCGTCACGGACGTTGGACTTACAACACTCCGGTGTCAGAAAAGTTGGGTGGGATCCGCGGCTGCAGCGTCATGAGGCCTACAGGATCGTCGGACTTCTACGAGGTCCATGACCTCGGGGCAGACAGCGTCGCGGTTCCGGGGTAGCAGCGTCAGCTCACAGGGTCGTCGGATTCGTAGCACTCAGCGAGGTCCACAGCCTTGGGGAAAGTGTCATTGTGGTTCCGGACAGCGGCGTCCTTTGCAAAGTCGCACTGCGTCGTCCAGCATCGTTAGACTGTTTTGCTTCCAAGAATAAACTTCCAGGGGTCCAGGAACTGGAACGGCACCCTGTGGCAAGCTAGAGTCCACAGCAAGTAGACTCAGGTCTGGTTGGTGAAGCCTTTGCTGTCCCTGGGGCTTCAAAACAGGAGGCAAGCTCTACTCCAAGCCCTTGGAGTCACTTCTCAAGCAGGAATGCAACAAAGTCCAGTCTCTGTCCCGTTGCACAGGCAGAAGCAGCACCTGCAGGATAGCCTAACACAGCACAGTCACAGGCGAGGGCAGCACTTCTCCTCAGCTCTTCAGCTCTTCTCCAGGCAGAGGCTCCTCTTGACTCCTTGAAGTAATCTAAAGTCTGGGGTTTTGGGTCCACTACTTATACCCCTTTCTGCCTTTGAAGTTGGCAAACTTCAAAGTAAAGTCTCAAGTGTCTGTAAGATCCTTTCTTGTCCAGGCCAGTCCCCAGCCACACACCAGGATGTTGGAGAGTGCATTGTGTGAGGGCAGGCGCAGCCAATTCAGGTGTAAGTGACCTCTCCTCCCCTCAAGCCCATATGGGTCATCAGGATATTCAGGCTACACCCCAGGACCCTTTGTGTCACTGTCTAGAGAGAGGTGCAATCAGCCAGCCCAACTGTCAAACTGACCTAGAGAGGGAATCCACAAACAGGCAGAGTCACAGAATGGTTTAAGCAAGAAAATGCCTACTTTCTAAAAGTGGCTTTTTCAAATACACAATCTCAAAACCAACTTTACTAAAAGATGTATTTTTAAATTGTGAACTCAGAGACCCTAAACTCCATATTTCTATCTGCTCCCAAAGGGAATCTGCGCTTTAATAACATTTAGAGGCAGCCCCCATCAAATAAGTGACTCCTCAGCAGCCGGAGATAATGTGGCGCCCTAGCAACCAAGGTATAAAGGGTAGAAAAGAGCACAAACCTATGGTTCCTGATGGAGAACCTGAGAGGGCTAGGGACAAACTGAAACTAAGCAGTTGATACCAATAGGTTTTTAATTGTGAATCTAGTCAGAGCTAAGCCTCGAAGAAGGTAAGGAGAAGGGTGAAATCAGCAGGAAAAGTTTGACCAAACTTCAAAGCTGTGTCTCATGGAAATCAAGTCACAAATGCAGGTGGAGGTCTGAACCTCAAAGTGAGAATTAAATAAAAGCACAGTGGAGTGAAAAAGACTGGCTACTGACTAAGATGTATAGCTGGTTGTCAGAATCAATGTGAAAGAAGACTTTGCCTGTGTGTGGATGTAAAAGTGACGGACATGGTGACGGACGTGCATCCCTGGCCTGAGTGCCCCAGCTGCCCTGAGTGTAGCAGCTGGATGGATATCCGGGACCCAAGAACTGTTTTTTGGGTAATGGGCGAACACATATTTTGTATGTGCGCCATGACCTAGGTCTGTTTTACAGTAATGCAGTCTTGTTCGACCGTAAGGGGTGCGCCAAGTGCTACCCATGCAGTGGTAATGTTCTACAGCCCTTGTGAGGGATTAAGTGACATGAGTGCAGTGGAGACAGTATACGGATTCAGCATTTAGTGGTAATCAGTAGTGTGAACAGGCCTTTTTAACTGTCACTGGAGTGGTGGATACCAGCCTATACTCAAGTAAAGTTCCAAAGCTGTGTTCTTTTTAGTGAAACCTTTTTTATTAGTATTAGTAGACACATACCATCACCTAGATCAATGACTGGAGAGGAGTGTTAGTCTGCTGTCATGCAAAAAAAAGAAAAAAAAAAACCTTTGAACTCGCCTTCTTTTTCCCCATCTATACGCCAGCATTACTCTAGCTCAAGCAAAGTGAAGGGTACTCGGCATATTAATGTCCCTCTCTTGGTTAGAATCAACCTTGTCAGAGCCATGTCTTGTAAACATCTGTGAGAATGAGTTTTAGGTAGCTTATGAAGATGTCAATCCTTGTACTGTAAAACGTAATCTATAAAACCTCTAGTCTGGGATAAGGCAAAGAGCTCTAAAGTGTTGAGGATGTTCTTTAGACAAGATATTGGTGGACTAAAGGAAAGGCCCAGTTTGTGTTGTATGTTTTATATTGCTTTTCTAAGTGTTGTGTGATATACTCAAAGACAAGCATGTTCAATAGCCTATTAAGCTAATCCTTGGGAAATGGCAGGAACTGTAGTCTCTACTTCGTTAAAAGAGTCTGTATTGCTGCTGTAAGGGCTAATGCGAGTTGTCTGCATCTAAGTAACTTATACGATCTAGTTCTTTGGTGAGAAACATCCAGCAGGATAGCACTGAGATCTCTAGTAATAGCTATCTCAAAAGCTTTGCCTAAATCTTGCCATTTGCCTCAATCTGCTAATTTGTGAGTTGTTTTATACCAGTGATATATTCATTTGTACTATGTAACCTTGCTCTGACATTCCCTTCTGGATGCTACAGTTTTGCCATAGATTTTACTCCATTTTGTGCAAGTGATAGTTTCGCCTAGTTCCCGCTCCAACTTCCTCTGTGCTGGGGATTTGGTAGTGCTTTGGTCATCATTCAAAAATTGGGAGTGTGTGCAGATAGTGTGTTTATACGTTTGGGTACTCATGAGCCATTTCTCGAATGCTGTCAGTGACATGAATGGACAAGGATTCGTGCCTGGGTGAAGGAGCCAATGGCGAGCTTGAAAGAAGGTAAAGCGTATGCTTTCTGGGAGATGGTATTGGTGCTTGAGGTCCTTAAATGTTTGAATGTGGGCATTTCTGAAAAAAGATTCCATCATGAAACATTTACAATCTATTTTACGTACGTGATGGCATTCATTGCTGGGGAGGGATCTGAATTGAAGCATATGGGTGTGAACAGTGAGGAGAAGGTTGTTAGTTTCCTTTTCCTTGCCAACATATCCCAAGTCCTAAAGTAGCCCTTGTAATCGGGAGGAATGTAGGTCTTAGCTCCTGTGTTTGCAGTGAAGCCATGGTATTTGCCATGTGGGAATTGTAGCTATCAAGTGATCTATCCAACACCACTGCATGTCAGTCTCCGTTTTCCTACTTTTTATAAAGTGTTTCTGCAGACCAGATTGTGGTACCCTAAAATCTCCTGTGTGTGCCGATCGTGATTGTGTTCTTAACTCACAATTGGCCTACATAATGACTGTGTGTAGCACTGTGTAACGTGTGATGCTTGCACAGGAGTGCTAGTATCTGAGTGTTTGTGCATCGTACATAGCATGGAGACCTGCGGGCTCCATTTTGGAAGCAACATGGACTGTCTGTAGACTGTAGCAGCCCAAATGCATTAATAGGAAAAGACAGTAAGTAGTTATTGCCCTCCAGCATCAAATGGCCAAACCCATGAAAATGTGCTCTGGTCTGCCTGCGCTCCCCAGCTGCCTTTGGTTCCGGCAACACTGAACTAGGAAATCAGGTCTTCTTGGGATTTGCACAAACGTAGCAAGTTTCACTACTGAAGTTGACTCTTAAGGCCAGAACAGGATTTTGTTGCAGGTTGACTAACGTGGGCCGCATTTGAAAGTCACTTTCAATATTGAGTGGGGAATAACTAGCCACATTAGAAGATACAGGGTGACTTACGGACACTGCCAGGGACTTCGCTAACGCTAAGACACTGTGGTGATTATTTAGTGTGCTGTTTCTATACTTGGTGAGCTTACATTTTACTGGACAATCAGCTTATTGCAGTTACCGTTTGTATTCCGAGTCTTGTGCATGTACATTCCTTGCACCTACCCCACCCAGAAAAGCCGTGGACTGCTCAATCTGTGCTACCAGTGAGAGACAAGTGCTGAATGGGTAGTATTTAGTTTAGTTGCTCAGGACCCATAGTAGCTGGGCTCTGGGACAGCAGGGGTAAAAGCCCACAATTTCCATAGTTGGGCCCAGTAACCTCTGCTTTCCCCATGGCCCTCTCTGACAGCCTGTGATGCATGGAGAAGGTGGACATATTTAACTCCTGGTAACAAAACTGATAAATTGTCTAGAGTGTAAATAATAATTGCCTTTCTCTCACATTATGCTCCTTGAAATTAAAACAACCACTGAGACAGAGACCTTGATGAAATACTGAAAGTTGGGGGTGATAAGGCTTGAGAACAGTCACATCAAGCTTGGATGGCAAAGTTCATGATAACTGAACTTCACATAACAGCTGGTGAGGGGAGGACAAGAGAGAATCTGGAGAGGCTGTACCTGCATGAGAAAGTAGACCGCAGCTTGTTCAGATCAACTGGGGAGATGGCCAAAACTACAGAAAACAGGCTGAGGATGAAATAGACTTCCATAGACAGGAGGGATTAGCCCTAAACTTGCTCATAGTAAGGCAGGTGGATGAGGGAGGAAAGAATCATCTGTTAAATATATGCTATCCCTTCAAACTCCAAACACAAATCTATACCTACTTCATCTTGAAGCCCGACAATATGCTAACTCTTTCTCAAGGGTATTAAAGGAGATATTAACTTAAATAAATTAGATATTAAAAGAGGCCTGCAGGAGATTTTCAGAGAATTAAACAACTTGGGTTTGGGTTTGGGTAGTGGGGAACAGGGGTCAGGAAGGCACAATAGCGGATAGAAAAATTGATAGGAGGCTATGGGCTAGAGCGGCAACGCTTGACCAGAATATCATTCAGGAGAAAGAAGACTTAGAAAATCGACAAATATGAAACAATATCTGAATTAGAACAGAACAACTTAAACTTGCATGTGTGAAAGATGCTCGAAGTAGTTCTTGGTTAATCATAAGTGTCATCAATTGAAATGAAATACACACCTAGAATAAACAAAGTGGGCTCTCACTATATCAACCCTGCTAATATTGTTAAAAAAGTATAATGGAAACAGTGTGAGAAGATGAGGAAGTAATTTGTAAAGGTCATCACATACAGCTACTATAAGAGTGCAGAATGGCATGGAGTGTAAACCACTAACTCAATATTTGCAGAGCAACAAAATGCAATACTACAAGTGACACCCATTTAGGTTGACATTTACTGGGAAGGACAAAAGATATGGAATAAAATCATTAAAAAATAAATCTTTAAGCTGAAGGAAGAGGAAAAAGCAGGTGACAAGCAAGAGTCATGAGCACGCTCAGGAGTAGGGCCCTATCTACTCAGGTACTGCACAGCAAAACAGAAAGCACCCAATTGTGGAGGATATAGCTGAAGTAAGAGGGGGACATGGCCTGCGACCGATGAAGCCGCACGCTTGACACGGAGCTCCTGGCGGCCGTCGGTGGGCCCTTAAAATCCTGATGACACAGCAGCCTCAAGAAAAGTTTTGAACGGTGTCCGGGAGCTCTGAAAGACTGGGGCACCGACGACCACCAATGCCGGGACTGGGGGAGGTGACATGACTCCACACGGAACCCTCAGGCCCTAAGCCAGGGCGTACCAAAATGGCGGCTGCTGTCCGAGTGTTGGAAGAGACCGTGCGACTCGCACAGAGTGGAGCCAGAGGTGAATTGGATGCATAGGCAGTCGAAAAGACAATAAAACCAGGTACGGCAAGAGCGACTGCACCCCCCTTCCAAGCATCTCGGAGTATTTCTAGCGGGCGAAGTAAAGATAAACAGAGACCACACTTGAACTTACTAGAGCAGGAGGCTCGCTCTGTTACTGTATGCCTGTTCATGCGGCTTCGGGGGAGATGGCTGGAGCCATCAGCAATGTATCCCCCGGCCCCTCCTCAGTGCTAAGGGATTGGGAGAAGTAAGCACGACCCCTCTGTGCCGCAAC